>NC_064631.1:80068063-80693063 GCF_023864275.1 Schistocerca cancellata | reverse complement strand
GTGCAAGGCACCAAGGAGTATCGTACACTGGCTACAGACCATGTACACCCATTTATGACGATCGTGTTTCCCAACAGGAGTGGTATTTTTCAACAAGATAATGTGCCATTTAACAAGGCATGAAGTGTGAATGAGTGGTTCCAGTGACACAGTGGCGAGTTCCAATTGATGTTTGGCCCTTCAACTCGTCATATCTGAAACCAGTCGAACACATCAGAGATGTCATTGAACGTGGCGACATATCTCATCGCCCCCCTCCCCGTAATTTGCAGGAATCACGTGCCTTGTGTGTGGAGATGTGGTGACAGCTCCCTCTAGCGACCTACCAAGGCCTCATAGTTTCCACCCCACGATGAGTCGCCGCTGTTATCCGTGCCAAAGGTGGACATACCGGCTATTAGTTAGGTGGTCATAATGTTCTGGGTGATCAGTGTACGTATGTTCCACATATCCTCCTATACCACGTAACCGATTTCAGCCTAACCTGGCATACTTATCACTTTCTGTTCGGAAAGATTCGCAGTGGAGGCTGCAACCACCTACCTACCAAATGGGTGTGGGTCGTGTGAAAAAATCTATGCAGCACGTGACGCCCGAAAATCCTTATTTTATCTATTCATTGTTGGAGAACGAGAGCACTTACTCACTTGCAATAAACTGTACACATAATTTCTAACTTTTACGAAACTTTCTCGCTCGCAATCTGACAAAAAAACGAAACGAAGAAATTTCACACTTACAACACTTTCACTGTTCATGCAGTCAAACTGCCGCAGGAAGCATGACGTTTTAATTTATTTCGTATTTGCTACTCGCCCTACTCGCAACACATTTCAGTATTCGCATATGGCGTTGAATGCACTTACAAAAATATAACTATATAGCACATAGCTCACGGAATAAGACGTCAAGTGTTGAGATGCCTGAAAAACGGCCGCATTATGCGTTTTAATTTATTACTTTTTTACTTCTAGCCCCATTTTCATTTTGCGGACACTATCCACGTATGTCACTGAATTTACCTGAAAAATATATAGGAGATGACATCGTAAACAGTCAGATGGGTGAAAAACTGCCGCATAACATACAACGTTTTAATTTATTACATATTTACTGGAAACTCTGCTCACAACACATTTCGCCAAAACTAGCCAAATATACCACTGGATGTATGTCCAAAATTACATAAATTAGCGAGACATACTTCAAGAGATACAGAAAAATGAAACTACAGGATGAAACTCGCCAGAGACACACGTCAAATATTAGTACAAATACATGTGAGATATGTTAAATTTGTGTGGAATATTTCTGAAATGCGGGTACACGGGAAAAAGCACTGGTAAGAAGCTCATCCTAAACCCCTGGAACAATTTCAACCACATCCGGTACACAAATTAGTTTGGTTATTGAATGAAATATTGTGTGGGTGGGAACCACAGGCCTTCTATTACGCTGGGGGTAGTAACGTGAAAGAGGAGGGATGAGGAGATGAGGTTAGAGAGGAAGAGAAGGAGATGAATACAGGAAGAAGGAGCCGACAGAAAAAAATGTTCAAATGTGTATGAAATCTTACGGGACTTAACTGCTAAGCAGTTTAACAGTCCCTAAGCTTACACACTACTTAACCTAAATTACCCTAAGAACAAACACACACATCCATGCCCGAGAGAGGACTTGAACCTCCGCCGGGACCAGCCGCACAGTCCATGACTGCAGCGCCTTAGACTGCTCGGCTAATCCTGCGCGGCTAGGAGCCCACAGAAACAGGCGGGAGGAGCAGACGGACAGGAGAAGTGTTGGAAGAGATGCACCGAGTGAGCGGAAGGAGGAGATGGGCAGAGAGTGGGAGTGGAAGAGTTGGACAGAGAGAGAAAGGTTGCAGGGCGTGGACTGACAGGGGCGAAAATACGAGATGGATAGGGCGATGGAAAGGAAGAGATGGACCTGTAGAAGATTGGAATATACACATAAACTAGCAATGCCGGTATTGAGCTAGTACTGAATAAATTACGATGTCGAAACAAAATTTCACACGTTCCAGCAGTATTTACCTCCTTTCCCCCCCTACCCGCCCGCCACGAGACATAGTGACTAATAAAATGGACATCTATCCGCGAAGACGTCTTTCGAATCGTCGATAGGGCATCGGAATTTATATTACTCGTGATACCTTTAGCTTACTCGCAACACGGTTTTCTTAAGGCGGAAGTGCGAAAATTAGCGAGTATTCTATTGTGCAGCTCCTATTTCTGTCTTACAACATATTGAAGCAACTATCGAGATATTTACGTTTTTCCCTTCAAGTATCATTTTCGAAATACCAGTCTATGCTCTTTCATAATGTAAGTATCACATTCAGCACTTATGAAAGGAACCAGAGAAACTTTCCACAAAGGAAAACACGTTTTGAAAACTTCCAAATTTCGTAGACAGTGTGCAGTGTTGTACCTGGATAATGGTACATCTACACTATGTGTCCTGTATAGTCTTGCAGTTTAGTGACTTGATTTTAGAATCACGTGAGGAACAGTCCACTAGAGACAGCCATAATCAGTTTCCGACTTTTTCTGCTGTTTTAGCTCTTGTGATAGCTGAGGCTGATTTTTGGGAAGCATTTGTAAATATTTATACAGATTTAATTGCTGTGTAATATATTAATCCTGGTTGGAAGTTATTTTTAATTCTTTTGTAACAGAAGTCTGTGGAAATCATATTCCACACATTTTTAAAAGGAATTGTATGACATGTGGACAGTTAACCCAAATTTCGTCGCGTGTGCACCGTCTAGTACCTTGAAATGGCCCTGGAACATGTGACATTTGCAAATCAACTGATTGTCTTTAATCTCTTAATATCAAAACTCTCAAAAATGACAATTTGTGTAAGTCGGCGCAGGAGCGATTGGGCACAGCATCTTCGAGGTGCCGGCCGCGGTGGCCGAGCGGTTCTAGGCGCTCAGTCCGGAACCGCGCGACTGCTACGGTCGCAGGTTCGAATCCTGCCTCGGGCATGGATGTGTGTGATGTCCTTAGGTTAGTTAGGTTTAACTAGTTCTAAGTTCTAGGGGACTAATGACCTCATAAGTTGAGTCCCATAGTGCTCAGAGCCATCTTCGAGGCAGCGCTGACGTGGGGATTTTCCCATAGGACCATTTCACGAGTTTACCGCTAACATCAGAAATGTAGAACACATCAAATCTCCGACATCGCTGCGGCCGGAAAAAGATACTGCAATAATGTGAACAACGACGATTGAAGAGGATTGTTCAAAGTGACGGAAGTACAATACTTCCGCAAATTGTCGCTGATTTCAGTGTTGGGCCATCAACAAGTGTCACCGGGCGAACTATTGAACGAATCATCATCGATATGGGCTTTCGGAGTCGAAGGCTCACTCGTGTAACCCAGATGACTGCATGACACAAAGCTTTATGCCTCGTCTGTGCCCCTCTACACCGACTCTGGACTATTGATGAGTGGAAACATGTTGCTTGGTCGGACGAGTCCCGTTTCAAATTGTTCAAATGGGTCTGAGCACTATGGGTCTTAACTTCTGAGGTCATCAGTCCCCTAGAACTTAGAACTACTTAAACCTAACTAACCTAAGGACATCACACACATCCATGCCCGAGACAGGATTCGTACCTGCGACGTTAGCGGTCGCGCGGTTCCAGACTGTAGCGCCTAGAACCGCTCGGCCACCACGGCCGGCTTTCAAATTGTATCGAGCGGATGGAAGTGTACGGGTATGAAGACAACCTCATGAATCCATAGACCCTGCATGTCATCAGGGGACTGTTGAAGTTGGTGGAGGCTCTGTGTGGGGCGTGTGCAGTTGGAGCGACATGGGACCCCTGATACGTCTAGATACTACTCTGACATTTGCGACGTACGAAAACATCATGTGTGATCACCTGCATCCATTCATGTCCATTGAGAATTCCGACTAGCTTGGACAATTCCAGCAGGACAACGCGTCACCCCTCACGTCCTGAATTGCTACGGAATGGCTCCAGGAACACTATTCTGAGTTTAAACACTTTCGCTTCCCACCAAACTCCCCAGACATGAACATTATTGAGCATATCTAGGATGCCTTACTAAAGGTTATTGCTTTGTATCACTTTATGATAATCTTCAGGACTGATCAATGACAAGTCGCCAGAAATCTAAAAATATTGTGGAATGACTCATTCGTCCAATTGTTGTAAACATAGACTGGACAATGAATCTTCCATCGCCATCAACTGGCCATTTCTTGGTTTACTGTGGTTATAACTGTGCAGTTCCCGACATAACCCATTTTAACCACACCTATTCAACACTTCCTTACAAATTAAAAATGATAGGCTAGATGATGTATCAGTTATCAATCGAAATTAATGTCTGAACTGATTCAAATACATTAGATAGAATAAATGTCTAGATGTAAGTTAGGATGCGAAATCATGTGTTCTGTGTTGTCAAATATTGCCATTCGCACCTCTTTCCCCGTGTTTTATGTAAATCCCTGTCCTGAATGTAATTAGTTACTTTCAGGAGAGATATGATCCGCACAGTAGTAACTGCCAAGTTTCTTGACGTAATTTAACTTGTATTGTTGTATTAAAAATATAAAAATGGTTTCTGGGAAAGGTCCACTTGAGAAGAAACAAAGGCGCTGAGAGGTGGAAGTAATCATACGCCTTTTCAATAATTTAAAGGGAAAGAGGCGGGAGTGATTTTGTAGCTGGTGCTCCGTGTATTTCACTTCGGATTTCGGCCGAAACTAAAGGGACGGGCGGCTTGAATTGTTTACTAAAATCCCCTGTGGCCCTTGCCGCTGCTGTCCGTAGGATTTGGCTGCAGCTCCCGAGGATTGAGGGCTAAGACCCGCACGTCGGCGAATCGTCAAATTACCGTCCTTCCTGCGAAACGTATTCCCATCAGTGGTACATCCGCCTGCTTGCTAATCCGCTCATTAAATATTAATGATACTGTGTGCACAAGCATTTCCTGATCCCTGCTTAGCAGGATTTATTGATGGCGGTAATCCAACTGCTGCCTGCTGCGGCTGGCGTTGCCCAATGAGCTACGTCCGTTTTACTGAATATACATGAAAAACTTTACAGCATCAGTCAATAGTCACTAGTCGGCGGACTTCTAGGCTGAGCCACACACAACTGATTTCAGGAAAGTGTATGGGCCTGAAGATGGCGTTGACGCAACGCCGAAACTAGTAGCGAAATCTTAAGTACAACTGGAGGAATTTCATTTTTAATAAAAAATATTAATTGATATCTGTTTCAGTAGAGTATTATGCCATGTGGAAGAGTATTACGGTACATTTAAGTCATCAACTTTACAATCTGAGACACATAAACAGCTGCACGTAGTGAAATTAGCCTTGCAGAGATGTTTCTGTTCTGAACAAGAAATTAAAATACCAAAAACCACCCGCTGCCGGCTATGATTTCGGAACGATTTTCCTTGGCTGTAAGGTGAATGCCCAACCTGTCAGTCGGTTGAATCAAGCGAATGGTGTTAATGCCAAAGTATGAACCTGTTAGAATGAGTGTAAATACAAAATGGAGCATTTCCTCGGTAGCTCGCCTGTCTAGCACGACAAGAAGCTGGGTTCGATTCCAAATACAGCTACCGGAGAGCTACTTAAGTTGAAAGTATTGTCTAATGTATTCAGACTGATGTCAACGGATGGGCGAGTTGCCGGCCGCATCTGAATGTATCGCATCTGAATGACGTCATATGGCAGAGAATGACAGGGCGACCAATCCAGGATCACGTTATCTTTAGAGGCCTGTCGCATAGTTAGCTGGTTTTGATATATATATTCTTCTCTACTTTGTCCTGTGTCCCTTCAGGGGGACCTTTTATGTCATGTTTCGTCAGCGTTTGTTGGTGCTGGTTGGTTGCCGGATGCGTTTCCTCACGTCTGCTCCTCCCTCCTCCCCCCCCCCCCCCCCCAACATCCGTAGGAAAGCAGGTATATTTTCGTTTAAGGTCCAGTCCACACAGAGGTAATGAGATATGACACTTTCCCCACTCCCCCAGGAAGGACATCCTGCACTCCATCACTCTCTCAAGTCTGTAACTGCTTCTAAATCTTTGTGTGGCGTGTATCTGATGTGCCGCTTGAGAGAAACCACCCTACGTACTACATCTATGCTATCTAAGGCGCCGGTTCTGCCCGTTAATCCGCTGCAGCGATTCTCCTCTCTAGTTTGAGAGGAGCAAGTCTCTTCACCTTCGAGCAACTACGGCAGTCCAAGTCCATAACTGCTTACTGTATTCATCCCTACATCTCCTGCTATAATTGTTACCTACCACTATATATCAACAGCAGCAGAGAATTGTGTAACGGGAGTAGGATTCGTCATGAATAGGAAGATAGGGCAGAGAGTGTGTTACTGTGAACAGTTGAGTTATAAGGTTGTTCTTTTCAGAATCGACAGCAAACCAAAACCGACAACGCTAGTTTAGGTATACATGCCGACGTCGCAAGCTGAAGATGAGGATATTGAAAGGGTAATACAGTATGTAAATGATATGAAACTCTGATAGTCAAGGGACACTGGAATGCAGTTTAAGGAGTTGAAGAAACGGTTGCAGGAGGATGTGGGCTTGGGACAGGGAATGAGAGACGAGAAAGACTAATTTTCTGTAACAAGTTTCAGCTAGCAATAGCGAATACTCTGTTCAAGAATCAAAGAGGAGGAGGTATACTTGGAAAAGGCCAGGTGATACAGGACGATTTAAGTTAGATTACATCATGGTCAGACGGATATTCCGAAAACAGATAGTGGATTGTAAGGCTTACCCAGGAGCAGACGTAGACGCAGATCGCAACATAGTAGTGATGAAGAATGGACTGAAGTTGAAGAAATTAGTAAGGAAAATCAATACACAAATAAGTGGGATACAGTAGTACTAAGGAATGACACGGTTGAAGTTCTTTAAGGCTACAGATACAGCAGTAAGAAATAGCTCAGTAGGCAGTACAGTTGAAGAGGAACGGACATCTCTAAAGAGGGCCATCAGTTGGGTAGGAAAACATAGGTACAAAGAAGGTAACTGCGAAGGAACCATGGGTAACAGAGGAAATACTTTAATTGATCGATGAAAGGAGGAAGTGCAAAAATGTTCCGGGAAACTCAAGAAGTTGTACCATAGTGATATCAAACTCTCTCCATGACAACTGTGATAACAACATAATAAAATACACTCCTGGAAATTGAAATAAGAACACCGTGAATTCATTGTCCCAGGAAGGGGAAACTTTATTGACACATTCCTGGGGTCAGATACATCACATGATCACACTGACAGAACCACAGGCACATAGACACAGGCAACAGAGCATGCACAATGTCGGCACTAGTAGAGTGTATATCCACCTTTCGCAGCAATGCAAGCTGCTATTCTCCCATGGAGACGATCGTAGAGATGCTGGATGTAGTCCTGTGGAACGGCTTGCCATGCCATTTCCACCTGACGCCTCAGTTGGACCAGCGTTCGTGCTGGACGTGCAGACCGCGTGAGACGACGCTTCATCCAGTCCCAAACATGCTCAATGGGGGACAGATCCGGAGATCTTGCTGGCCAGGGTAGTTGACTCACACCTTCTAGAGCACGTTGGGTGGCACGGGATACATGCGGACGTGCATTGTCCTGTTGGAACAGCAAGTTCCCTTGCCGGTCTAGGAATGGTAGAACGATGGGTTCGATGACGGTTTGGATGTACCGTGCACTATTCAGTGTCCCCTCGACGATCACCAGTGGTGTACGGCCAGTGTAGGAGATCGCTCCCCACACCATGATGCCGGGTGTTGGCCCTGTGTGCCTCGGTCGTATGCAGTCCTGATTGTGGCGCTCACCTGCACGGCGCCAAACACGCATACGACCATCATTGGCACCAAGGCAGAAGCGACTCTCATCGCTGAAGACGACACGTCTCCATTTGTCCCTCCATTCACGCCTGTCGCGACACCACTGGAGGCGGGCTGCACGATGTTGGGGCGTGAGCGGAAGACGGCCTAACGGTGTGCGGGACCGTAGCCCAGCTTCATGGAGACGGTTGCGAATGGTCCTCGCCGATACCCCAGGAGCAACAGTGTCCCTAATTTGCTGGGAAGTGGCGGTGCGGTCCCCTACGGCACTGCGTAGGATCCTACGGTCTTGGCGTGCATCCGTGCGTCGCTGCGGTCCGGTCCCAGGTCGACGGGCACGTGCACCTTCCGCCGACCACTGGCGACAACATCGATGTACTGTGGAGACCTCACGCCCCACGTGTTGAGCAATTCGGCGGTACGTCCACCCGGCCTCCCGCATGCCCACTATACGCCCTCGCTCAAAGTCCGTCAACTGCACATACGGTTCACGTCCACGCTGTCGCGGCATGCTACCAGTGTTAAAGACTGCGATGGAGCTCCGTATGGCACGGCAAACTGGCTGACACTGACGGCGGCGGTGCACAAATGCTGCGCAGCTAGCGCCATTCGACGGCCAACACCGCGGTTCCTGGTGTGTCCGCTGTGCCGTGCGTGTGATCATTGCTTGTACAGCCCTCTCGCAGTGTCCGGAGCAAGTATGGTGGGTCTGACACACCGGCGTCAATGTGTTCTTTTTTCCATTTCCAGGAGTGTATATCATTTAGCGTATTACGAGACACTTCTGGCTGTATGATACCACCCACCTCATCTTCATCCACATCCTCTGACATCCAGTCGTTATCTGCAGAAGGAACCAGTGCGCAATTTTAGCCTGTGCTTCAACCACCACGCTCGACATCAGTGCTAAGCGACTTACAACAATAGGTGAATTTGAAGCGGCTTGTGTGCATTCTGCACTTATGGCTACTAACAATGGACGCATGCTTCACTGGGGCTATCTTCTGTAGATTACAACTTGAACATGAAAGTCTGACGTGTGGAAAACCACAAAAGAGGATCATATTGATGAAAATGAGAAATCCGCTTCAATTAAAAAAGATGTTTCATTACTACGAGTAGTTTCGAAGACGACTGCTCCATCGTCGGGTGGTAAACAATGCATCAAGAAGGAGAGGGCATAATACGATAGAGTGCTAACATACAGGACAAAACCCTTGGACTCAAGGCTAACAGCTCCTAACTCAAACGGTTCTTTAAGATTTGCGTGTGGAATGGGTGCAACAGTTAATTGCAATACATTTAACTCTCGGAGATGTAAACATTAGGATCTGCAACAGTAAACGCGACGCTACGGGGATGGACTCGACTAGATTACGCGTACAGATATAAGAGCGCACAATTGCGAGCCGGAGTAGCAACGGAAGGGTCCGTTGCGCCAGTATATAGGAAAGTGAGTGGCCTATCTGGATTAACAAGTGGGGTATGGGGCCGCAGGTGGCCGGTACATTAACCAGTGAGATTGGTGACACAAAGTAAAGCTGCGGAAATTACGAAAAACCCGCCCACTTATAAATGCTAGCGTCTCGCATAACGTTCCTTCACGCCCTGAGGGATCAAGCAGTAATCATTTTGTAATGGATGGGAGAGTGGTTTTTTTTTCGGTCATCAGTCTGCTGATTGGTTTGATGCGGCCCGCCACAAATTCCTTTCCTGTGCTAACCTCTTCATCTCAGTGTAGCACTTGCAACCTACGTCCTCAATTATTTGCTTCACGTATTCCAATCTCTGTCTTCCTCTACAGTTTTTGCCCTCTACAGCTCCCTCTAGTACCATGGAAGTCATTCCCTCATGTCTTAGCAGATGTCCTATCATCCTGTCCCTTCTCCTTATCAGTGTTTTCCACGTATTCCTTTCCTCTCCGATTATGCGTAGAACCTCCTCATTCCTTACCTTATCAGTTCACCTAATTTTCAACATTCGTCTATAGCACCACATCTCAAATGCTTCGATTCCCTTCTGTTCCGGTTTTCCCACAGTCCATGTTTCACTACCATACAATGCTGTACTCCAGCCGTACATCCTCAGAAATTTCTTCCACAAATAAAGGCCGGTATTTGATATTAGTAGACTTCTGTTGGCCAGATATGCCTTTTTTGCCATAGCGAGTCTGCTTTTGATGTCCTCCTTGCTCCGTCCGACATTGGTTATTTTACTGCCTAGGTAGCAGAATTCCTTAACTTCATTGACTTCGTGACCATCAATCCTGATGTTCAGTTTCTCGCTGTTCTCATTTCTACTACTTCTCATTACCTTCTTCTTTCTCCGATTCACTCTCAAACCATACTGTGTACTCATTAGACTGTTCATTCCGTTCAGCAGATCATTTAATTCTTCTTCACTTTCACTCAGAATAGCAATATCATCAGCGAATCGTATCATTGATATCCTTTCACGTTGTATTTTAATTCCACTCCTGAACCTTTCTTTTATTTCCATCATTGCTTCCTTGATGTACAGATAGAAGAGTAGGGGCGAAAGGCTACAGCCTTGTCTTACACCCTTATTATACGAGCACTTCGTTCTTGATCGTCCACTCTTATTATTCCCTCTTGGTTGTTGTACATATTGTTTATGACCCGTCTCTCCCTATAGCTTACCCCTACTTTTTTTCAGAATCTCGGACAGCTTGCACCATTTTATATTGTCGAACGCTTTTTCCAGGTCGACAAATCCTATGAAAGTGTCTTTTTTTTTCTTTAGCCTTGCTTCCATTATTAGCCGTAACGTCAGAATTGCCTCTCTCGTCCCTTTACTTTTCCTAAAGCCAAACTTATCGTCACCTAACGCTTTCTTAATTTCTTCTTCTGTATATTATTCTTGTAAGCAGCTTCGATGCATGAGCTGTTAAGCTGATTGTGCGATAGTTCTCGCACTTGTCAGCTCTTCCTGTCTTCGGAATTGTGTGGATGATGCTTTTCCGAAAGTCAGATGGTATATCGCCAGACTCATATATTCTACACACCAACGTGAATAGTCGTTTTGTTGCCACTTCCCCCAATGATTTTAGAAATTCTGATGGAATGTTATCTATCCCTTCTGCCTTATTTGACCGTAAGTCCTCCAAAGCTCTTTTAAATTCCGATTCTAATACTGGATCCCCTATCTCTTCTAAATCGACTCCTCTTTCTTCTTCTAACACATCAGACTAATCTTCACCCTCATAGAGGCTTTCAATGTATTCTTTCCACCTATCTGCTCTCTCCTCTGCATTTAACAGTGGAATTCCCGTTGCACTCGTAATGTTACCACCGTTGCTCTTAATGTCACCAAAGGTTCTTTTGACTTTCCTGTATGCTGAGTCTGTTCTTCCGACAACCATATCTTTCTCGATGTCTTCACATTTTTCCTGCAGCCATTTCGTCTTAGCTTCCCTGCACTTCCTATTTATTTCATTCCTCACCGACTTGTATTTCTGTATTCGTGATTTTCCCGGAACATGTTTGTACTTCCTCCTTTCATCAATCAACTAAAGTATTTCTTCTGTTACCCATGGTTTCTCCGCAGCTACCTTCTTTGTACCATTGTTTTCCTTCCCAACTTCTGTGATGGCCCTTTTTAGAGATGTCCATTCCCCTTCAACTGTACTGCTTACTGCGCTATTCCTTATTGCTGTATCTATAGCGTTAGAGAACTTGAAACGTATCTCGTCATTCCTTAGTACTTCCGTATCCCACTTCTTTGCGTATTGATTCTTCTGACTAATGTCTTGAACTTCAGCCTACTCTTCATCACTACTATATTGACATCTGAGTCTATATCTGCTCCTGGGTACGCCTTACAATCCAGTATCTGATTTCGGAATCTCTGTCTGACCATGATGTAATCTAATTGAAATCCCCCTTATAATCATATGACCATAAAACCTTCTCTTCTTTCCACCTCACTTCACTGACCTCAATTGTATGTAGATTGAGCCTTTGCATTTCTCTTTTCAGATTTTCTAGTTTCCCTACGAAGCTCAAGCTTCTGACATTTCACGCCCCGACTTCTAGAACATTATCCTTCTGTTGATTATTCAATCTTTCTCTCGTGGTAACCTCCCCTCCCGGAGATCCGAATGGGAGACTATTCCGCAAACTTTTGCCAACACAGAGACCATCATGACACTTCTTCAATTACAGGCCACATGTCCTGTGGGAACAAATTACGTGTTTTTAAAGCAGTGGTTTCCACTGCCTTCTGCATCCTTATGCCGTTGATCATTGCTGATTCTTCCGCCTTTAGGGGCAGTTTCCCACCCTCTTTGACAAGGCCGTTGGCAGAATGAGAGGTGACTTCTTATGCCGGGAGTCTTCAGCCGCCAATGTTGATTATTAATCAAAATTCAAGCAGAGGCGTGATTCGAACCCGGGACCGAAGACGGTTTGACTATGAGTCAACGACACTACCCATTTTTCTTCCTTTTTTTTCGTTGATCTCTTTTGTTCGTGATTGTTCGTTCTGTTTATTCGTGGCGGACGTTCCATGACGCTTGTTCAAGTTCATCGTCGTTGCTGTTCCATTAACTCAGTGCAACTTTTTTTATAGAGGACTGGTAACCCTCTGACCGAATACGCTGAGCAACCGTGCCGGCATCCTTCACCACGTTGTAATTTCTTATTCAGACAATGTTAAGCATAATGGTCTTCAATCTCTCATAGTGGCAGTCTCCTGACAGTGCAAATTGCCCGAAAACGTTTTTGTAAAGTGCTTACGTTGTTTCAGGACAAGTTAATTGATAATAAGACAACAGTATACCTTAAAATAAGTGTACTGAGGACTCATTGCATTAACGACTTGGTGAAAAGCTATATTCTTTTCATTAATACTTGCATTTTGAGATGTTGTCAAATTATTTAAGATGATCCCAACTGATTGGATGGTGTAAGAAATGAAAAGATGTCGTTTGTGACAGCAGCTATTCAGTCTCTCAGGAAACAAATTGAAAGAAGAGTTCTTAAAAAATTACTGTGATGTTACTGAAGACGAGAAGATTCTTGGAGACTTCAGCTGTGTATTGAACCAAGAGCAAGAGAAAGAACTCCTTAACTATAGTTTTGGAATGAATATATTATGGCGAATCAGTTACTAATTTACGCCACTTGGCGATTCAGCACTACATCGATTCAACATCGAGAGAGAGTGGGCAGCCAAAGATTAGGTGGCACAATTTAGGAAGAAACATCCTAGCATAAGCCTGAGAAAACCAGAACTGGCTTAAATGGCCAGTACATGGGGCTTTAATGAAGCTAAGTCCGAATTAGTAAGTTCTTTGGAAAAGCAATTCTGCAGGCAGCAGTACCAGTTACAATAATGATTGAGTGTAGTATTTTCCCATTTCCCCACTGGGACATGTTTGCCTTTTCAGATGTAGAATTTGTGGCTGCGGAAAGTGGTGGCCTATGGGACGCTGGCATCGTCTCTGGAGACAAACTGAACGATTATAGAGTAGACATAGTAAACGAGACAACCAAACGATTTGAAGACAGACACACAAATGTTGAAGTAATTAATGGGACTAGTAAAGTAGATCAACTGGATGTTGTAACATGTGCAAAGGATACAGCAAGCAGAAGATGCACCTGATAGACCTACCCATGAAAATGACGTTGTGCAGATAGGAGAAATGATACGTGGTGACAATAATGTAGACCCATTTGTCATCGTAGTAAATGAGATTCCAAGACTACAGACAAGTTTTATAATAAGGTCAAGAGACCTCACACCTTCACTGCTATTAAAAGTAGGCCAACATCGTCATCAACAACGAAGAAAAAAAGGCAAAAAAAGGGCAAAGCAACGATTATAAAGTCAAGCTCATACAAAACTGAACTATTAGTTGATCAATAAGAGATGAAGGAAGCCAGTAGAGACGGAAGAAAAGACTACAACGTCCAAATTTAATGAGATGAAAACTAGAAAGCGAAGAGATAACAAGAAAGAATCCACTAAAGCTCAAAAAGTGAAGGGCACTAAATATTTGTATTGTAAGAAACTTTCTCTAGCTCTATGGACAAAAAATCAGTCTACTCATTAAAAATTTGTTAGTTGTGATGAGATTGACTGTATGTGAATATTGTAGTAATGTCTGACTTTTGAACTAAGATTCACTTTTAAAATATGACAAGTGTTACTGTGTAATTTTGAAATTTGATGTGCATTAACATTTACCATAATTTACTAAATTATTAATGTACTGAAATATTTTTTCTCAAATTGGAATATATTTCATTCTATAATTATGTACCTTCATCATTTCACTGTCGCTTCCCAATCAGTGTTCCAAATCTTCATCTGAGTACTATCTTTCTTTTCCTCTGTCTCTGGCCACTTTGCTCCACCTACTGGTCAAAGTTGCAAACATTCCCTTAAGTTAACTTTCCTGATACAAAAGATGGATTTGAATAATAATAGTACATCTTATACTGTTTTATTTCTTGTGTTTATCTGCGAAATGAAATAAGAGATAAACAAGAATGATCACTTTACCTAGTTTTGGTTCGTCCAGTAATTTATGAGAATGGAAGAGGTGAGAGGAGGTGGAAAGCGGTGTCGACGATGGTCTATTGGCCTCGAACAGCACCACTGAGATTGTCGACCCCACCCAGCACACATACCCTGTATCATAGCCGACAGTCTCACAAAATTTACCTGTTTATAGCGAGAGCTTGTCAATAACAGTAGAATGTAAGGCTACCTTGCAGTCTGTGCTCCTCCCTTTATTTGTTACATAATAGCGCACATACCCACTTCAGTCAGCAGGGAAAGAACTCCATTACTTACAAAATGAGATCTACTCAACAAACGCACGTTTCCAACATTGCTTTTGCAGACGAAATATTTCGAAACGTGATGAGAAATACAGAAGAATTTAAAAATCACAGGATGGAACATCGGAACAAAGAGTAACAAACTGCGACAGGATTCGCCACATAGGACGCAAAATGAGAATCAACCCAAAATCACGAGTACCCAGTTTTTGTCCTATTTTGTCTAAACGTAGGATCTCTAAGCTATTTTCAGTGTAAATTGTGCATTTTTTAGAGCTTCAGGTATTTATGTTGAATATTTCATTGTTTTTTTCCGTAGATGTACGAGGGTTGGATGAAAATATGGAAACACCTGGAGAAACACATGCGTGAACATAAATTCAGCCATGGCTGCTGGTTGCTCTGTTATATTTGACCACGTACTGCACCTGTGCAATGTTCTCAGTATATTGCAAGCATCAGTATTAGTCAGAATAGTGTTCTGTATAACTCTGAGTGTACTGTGTCGAAGCTAAGTGAACTTGAAAGTGGGAAAATTATTGGTGGTTTTGTAAACCAGAGAGCCGAAGTGTCTGGCGTTCCAAGAGGCATTGTATTGAAGATATATAAAGGGCGTTTTCGTAAGAGCGTCCAAAAATTGAACAGTACATAGAGAATGCTCCACTGAACAATTTGAGGTAGGGAACCTGTGGTCGGAGAAGCCTTAAGGAGCTAACGGGAATATAATCACGTTACTGTGTACTTTTTATTTACATTTGTTAACCGTGAATACCACCACTGACACAACGAACCTACCGTTTGTACTGCGTCTTACAAACTGTGCTGAAACTGAAGGCCATCAACTTCAATGCGAGCATGACATCGCTGAATGAGATTCTGATGCACCGTAACAAATCAAACCTGGTGTGTTTAGAATCACATCAGAGGTAGCTACTATTCTGGCAACTAATTCTGTCTATGTACCTATTAGGTTCTCACACACATTTGAGTTTAAATATACCCATAGAAAGAAATCAAGAGGATTCAGGTCAGGCTGTGTAAATGGACCTCCACTTCCAATCCAGCGACCAGGAAATACAGCACTGTGATGGTTGCGGCGGCCCCTCCCGCCGGAGGTTCCAGTCCTCCCTCTGGCTTGCCGTGTGTGTTATTCTTAGCATAAGTTGGTTTAAGTAGTGACCAATGAGCTCAGCAGGTTGGTTCCTTAGGAATACAAACACATTTGAACATTTTTGATGGTCGCGGATATCCACAGCGAAGTGAGGCGGTGCATCGTCATGTTGTATCCACATCTTCTCACGAACAGGCAACTGTGCCTTCTCCAACAACTCAGGTAGAGCTCTTTGCATGAACCTCAAGTACAGTTAGCCATTCAAATAGCAAGGCAGAAGACATGGCTCGTTTCCTTGCAGTAAATAAGGAATGTACATGTAAATAAACAGCACGGTATGAGTAGAATTGTACGGCTCTGAACACTATGGGACTCAACTGCTGTGGTCATCAGTCCCCTAGAAATGAGAACTACTTAAACCTAACTAACTTAAGGACATCACACACACCCATGCCCGAGGAAGGTTTCGAACCTGCGACCGTAGCAGCAGCGCGGCTCCGGACTGGAGCGCCTAGAACCGCACGGCCACCGCGGCCGGCGATGTAGAATTGTACGCATGTTAGTTGTAAATAAGCTGGAAAATAGTAATGCTAGACAAGTTTACTTCCATATTTCCTTAACTTGGCTTCTCCGGCCCCAGTTTCCCTACCTCAAATTGTTCAGTGGAGCACCCTCTACGTCCCGCTAAATGTTTGCACGCTCTGACGGAAACAGCCGGTATACCGCACATATGGACAGTGGAAAATCATCATCCGCTGAGTTCCAATACAACCGAAAATGGGTGTTGAATAATAGTGACAGGTGGTCGTTGAAGGGTACGGTGACGAAAGATAAAGAGGGAGACAGCGGCAGAAGTCACTGCAGAACTAAATGTTGCACTCGCGAACACTCAGCACGAAAACAACACGGAGTGAACTACAGAAACAGTTGAGCCGTGGCTGGCACGCGTCGTGCCTTGTTTTTTATCATTGGTTGCAGTCCAGTGGTGTCTTCTTCAGTCACCGCCATAACGTTGCTGTCTTCTCTCCATGAGTGGCAGCAGCAGCGTGTATCGATACTAGTACTGCTGTACTATATTTGGTGTGGCGGATAGATTTTCCGGGTGTGCTGTGTGTGGCAGCCGGTCAGTTGGGGGAGAGCACCAGGGAAGCCTCCATGGTGCGAAGTCAGGGCGGAGCTGGTGGTGGCGTGCATTCGCGGTTAGAGTCGTGAGGCGCTTGTTGTGAGGGTTACGAAGTTCGTCGCCCACCGACCCTGGACACTAAAGTTGAGTGCTCACTTAACCTACTATCAAGCCTCAAACGCTACCACATCTATTCGTTTGATCCTTGTTGTTGCCTTCTGGGAGATTCCCACGAGCAACAACGTGTGTTCATCGAAGTCGGCTAGAATTGCAGCCGTATTGCTGTGTGGTGTTTAAGGGGCTCCGGAAAGGCTCAAAATCATGAAAAGTTCAATTTTTACTTTTTTGCGTTTTCTGAATCTGCAGACTATTACCTTTTAATAGATATATAATTTATTCAATTCCGAAGACTACAACTATTTTTAAATTTTTTTTGAAATGTGTTCTACATGGGCGTGACCCACTGTGGCGCTGTTAAACTGCTATCAAATGGTGTTATTATTATCGTCCGTGTTCATCAGGTACATTTTAGTGATGTGAGATAAAGTATGTGTTGTGGCTAACCTGTGACGGTTCAATATATATCGCTGGTGTGATTGTCGATTGTTTCATGTTTATTTACTCTGTCGTTATCTCGAAAATATTCGTAATTAATTCTGTTTCTTGAGTCTCTGTTTTGTTGAAGTATAATAATGAGTAAAAGTAAAGTTGCTGTTGCGACTTTCAATGATGGCAACATTGTAAGGTGCAAGGTATTTACAAATATGGGAATGAAGGTAGGTTCTAACATGGTACGAGCGATGCTTGCTTTAGACAAGGAACGCCTTCGGGCTGCAGACAGGGCTGTAAAGAGTCTAGAAATACAAGCAAGAGTAAACAGGAGGAGGAACAAGAGGAAGCTGGAGGAGGAGTTTGCAGAGGATGAAGATAATCCATCCTATGGACCTGGAATGCACTAAAAAGTTAATCCAATCTTTGTCGCTCGATTCCCAAAACTTTTATTTTCTCATACTAATTACATGTTTTCTAAGGATCTTCCAAACATATTTGTTTCAAACTTTCAGTAAATGTTACACAGTACCTTCTGCATAATTTAACACAGCCTTTTTCCAAAAAACTGTATATTTTTGAATATATAAATAAAAAATTGCAAAAAAATGTTCTGAGTTTTCATTACAATTGAAAAAAAATCATCTTTAATAACTGAACTAAAATTTTGTAAATTCCCTGTGTTAAGTTGTAGCCCATATTCCAATAAATAAGCTGTAAAAAGTTCAACTTCCTACCCCAAATACTTTGTGAGGAAAGATGTAATTTATAAGCGTTATTTTAACATTGCAAGTATAGGGCGTTCCGGAGCCCCTTAACTCAGTTTAATTCATTCTTTCATTAATGAAGTGTATCAGCAGTATCTTCTGCCTTGTGGCCGTTGACGTTCCGGTGACCTGCCCTGGTCGTTGCTGTAGTTTTCTGCAGTGCATTTTCCTCGTTGTGTTGATGCTGTCCAGCACGGCGTGTAGTTCGAGAGCTGAGGTGTTGTTGGTAGTTTTGGGCGTTTATTCTGATTTGGCTGGATTGGGCACCAGTATCCGGAACAATGTGCTATTGACATCTTGTTGTCCTTTTGCTGGCTGGGTGGAGGAGAAATGATCTTGTGGGTAGGTTTGTGGGCTGGGTTGCCTTCCCAGTAAGAGGTTGTCGGTCTGGCTGCCTGTCTCACCGAAACGTGCCTTAGTGTTACCTTCCCAGGCCGATCCTTAGAACCTTCTGAGCGCCGCTCATTGTGTTTTACATAGTGTTTTCTTTTTTTCTCTTAAGTACTCTGCGTGGCCTTCAGCTGAGTTTTAGCTTATTAAAATTGCAAGGCTTTTCTTCATACGTCTTAAGCTGTTAAATTGTTCTGTTGATATGCAGCCGTCAGTCAAGTTTTCAGCCTGTTTATATTATACTTTGAAAATCTTTGTCTCGGCCTTAAGCCGTAACACTGTTCTTTATTAATGTGAGGCCTTCAGCCGAGTTCTATGGGGAAAATTTAAGATAAGGATTTCAGCCTACTTATATTCAAAATAATTTTCTTTTCTAAGCAAGTGAAACCTCCAGAAGAACTCCTGTACCTCAGATCCCTGCTTAGTCCTTGGGCCTTGGATTTTTGATGTGGCCTTCAGCTGATCCAAATTAAACCAAAGGAGTTTTTACGTTAAAACCTTGAGTCTTGCTTCTTTCTTGTGTAATTGTGTTGAGAGCAACTGTTAGTAACCTATTTTGGCCCCTTTCCACAAATATAACGTCATCCGCTCTGTCCAGCTAGCCCAGGGATTTCAACAGTGAATTGCAGGCAGAGTTGGAAATCGAAAACCACTCACAAGTGATGCAAATGCTCGTAACAGGATAAAGTGGTGCCGACTCCATAAACCGTGGTCCACGGAGAAGTGAAAGTCGTCATATGAGTCTCGTTGCACACTGTTCCTGTTCACTTACCAGGAGGGAAACATATTCGGGCATCTGTGATGATACTGGCAGCTATAAGGAGGTATTCCACGGGCGCCATGGTCACTCTACAAAGTCGCTTTACTACCAGGGACTGTGTGACAATTTTAGCTGATAAGGTCTATCCCACAGCAACATACAATGTTTGCTCCCCAGTGACGATACTATCTTCCAACATGACAGGACCCGTGTTCACACAGTTCGCACCGTCCAGGACAGAGTTTTTCAGCACGAGGATGAATTGTCGTATCTCCCCTGGCCATGACAGTCATCTGGTTTCAGTATTTCAGAGCCTACTTTACAGACAAGACTGCGTCTCCGCTATCCACCTCCATCACTGTTCTGTGAAACTGACACTATTTTGTAAGAAGAACGGTTTAAGATGCCCTGAAAACCATACAGGACCTGTATTTATGCGTTTCCAGATGACTAGAGGCAGTTTTGCATGCGAACGGGTGAACTACTCCGTATTACGAGGGTAGTATCAAAAGTTCCCGACCTAACAAAGAAATAAGATTTTTTCTTAAAATTTTTGTTTTTGTTTTTCAGCATAAGTTCTTTGTAAGCCCATTCATCTCTCCCAGCGACGCTCAAATCTCTGTAATCCGTCCAAAAAATAGTGTCTTTCTCTGCAAAATAGTTGTTTATGAAGATGATCTTCAGTCGACGTACATTTCAGCCCTTTGAACCCAGTTTTCATCCGATAGAACAAAAACAGTCGCTTGGGGCTACATCTGGAAAGTACTCACGGTGGTTGAGTAGTTGAAATTGCAAATCATTGATTTTAGCCATGGATACCGCTGAGGTGTGAGACGGCGCATTGTCCTGATGAAGCAAAATTTTTTTCTTCTGACAATGTGACAAATTTTTATCAGTTTCGCAGATTGTCGGGTAATGTCACATAGTATGATCCTGTAATAGTTTTTCCTCTTTCTCCGTCACCATGTGGTGACTTGAGCAATGTTATCGTCAGTGGTTGCAGTTTTTGGTCGTCCCGAGCGTTCGTCACCTAAGCTGGCACGGTCTCATTTAAATTCATCTGTCCCGAAATTCCATGGTGGCGAATTATGGTGCAAAGTCCTATGCACAGAGTTCAATCCGTGTTTGATTTGCGTAACAGTACTGCCTTTCAAAAACAGAAATCAAATGGCAGCTCGATACTTTATTTTGTTCATTACCACAAACATAGCCGTATCGACTCAGTAAAACGACGGTGACACAGCAACAGCGCATTCGAAACAGCTGAAATTTTGTTAAGTGTCTTGCATACGCAAATAATTCTCCAACTTTTGTTGACAAGTGCTTCTACCTTCATGTTGAGATTGGAAACTTTTTCTGATTACCCAGGTAAGGTGATGCTTTTTGGTGACTTCGTATTTTTCTGCAACCCCTGTTTCTTGACAACATAACAGGAGGTTACTCGAATTCTAAAACATTTAGCTCTATAGATAAATGGTACTTGCAGCTCCCCTTGTAAAATTATGAGCCAAATAAACATTTGGAAGAATATTTTCAGAAGAAGAATATTTCTTTCGCACAGTGAAATGTTATTTCTTCAGCTGAAGCTTAATAATGTGATACCATGAATTTAAGGTAGGGACATGAATAATTTCTAGTCCTTAATCTACATCAATACAGCTGTCTGATAGCACCCAACATTCCGCCAGTATAGATGCCATACGTGCAAACCTCTTGTGCGCCGTGGCATGTAGAAAGTCCTGTGCTCGATTAGGAGGTCCTAACAGCAGCGGTGAAAATTTTATGCAGACAACGGTGAACTCAATCACAGAATTTTCTTCACGTTCGCTACGTCACCACAGTGGAAATCTGCCTTTTACGGTGATGTTGAGTTTACTTTTATATAAACCTCGCATAAGGATGTTGCCATGTTATGCAGAAACGCTTACGGAACTGGTGCCATGAAACTAACATCGTTGGCTCCACTTGTCTGTATGGAGCGACACTGCCTCACACAGAAATGGGTAGAATTATGAGTCTCGTATTGGCAGAAGTTTGGGTTTTCCGCACGACCTTACTCAGTACATCGTCTCTCTTTATTAGTTAGTAAACTTCCTGGCTGATTAAAACCGTGTGCCGGACCGAGAGTGAAGCTCAGGAACTCTGGCTTTCGCGACGAAATGCTGTACCAGTTGAGCTACCGAAACTCGACACACGACCCGTCCTCACAACATTGTTTCCGCCAGTGCCTTATCTCCTACTTTCCAAATTTCATAGAAATTCTCCTGCCAAACTTGCGGGAGTAGTACTTGTGGCTGAAACGATATTGCAGACACACAACCACACAGTTTTAATCTGCCAGAAAGCATCCTATCAAAAATGGTTCAAATGACTCTGAGCACTATGGGACTTAACTTCTAAGGTCATCAGTCCCCTAGAACTTAGAACTGCTTAAACCTAACTAACCTAAGGACATCACACACATCCATGCCCAAGGCAGGATTCGAACCAGCGACCGTAGCGGTCGCGCGGTTGCAGACTGTAGTGCCTAGAACCGCTCGGCCATCCTGGCCGGCCGAAACCATTCTACCAGCGCACATTACTCTGCAGAGTTAAAAAATCATTCGACTAATGAGTAATTCATCGAAAGCTTTAAATTGCATATTGAAGAGCTTTGTGACCCCTAGGTACGTTATCTGGATACAAAATATTACTAAGGAGGAGGGACGCTGACTAAGTTGTTAGTATATTATAAGCTGTTGAAATTGTGACATAATGGTTCTGAGCACTATGGGACTTAACATCTATGGTCATCAGTCCCCTAGAACGTAGAACTACTTAAACCTAACTAACCCAAGGACAGCACACAACACCCAGCCATCAAGAGGCAGAGAAAATCCCTGACCCCGCCGGGAATCGAACCCGGGAACCCGGGTGTGGGAAGCGAGAACTCTACCGCACGACCACGAGATGCGGGCGAAATTGTGACATAGTAACGGACCATACCGAAGTGCCAAGTCGGGCCCCATCGCAGATTAACCAGACTCCAGGAACGCCTGCAGATGGACTACGCCACACGCCTTAATACCCGAGAAATTTTCAAGATTTCCGTACGCCTGGTAAACCTCAGACCACACAGATATACATATAATCCAAAACTTGCTTGGTGGCCTTTACAAAGAATTATATCAAGTGCTTGCGACAGCATGTAATAGCTTGCGTGGAAGACGTTGATTGTGAACGAAATAGTGAAATGAGATCCAAATAATTTCCTCAATTATTTTGTGTTTTGTATACCGCCTGGATAGGAGGTGTGTGGATCTGCTCCTGTGAACTGCTTCTGCAAAATAGGCCGAGACTGCAGGACGCGAGTAGGAGCAGGAATAGGTGAAGTATTTCGTTACTGCAAGTAAAGTTAAAGCACCTTTACTGCTGTATAAACATATGTAAACACATTACTTAGCTTTTGGTGCAGATGACCCCGTAGGTGCGAAGCCGTTCATGTATCGAAGCTAACAGTTACTAGAGTTTCAAGAAGGGACGTCGAACAGATGTGCAGAACTATGGACCTATATCTCTAACGTCGATCAGTTGTAGAATTTTGGAACACGTATTGTGTTCGAGTATAATGACATTTCTGGAGACTAGAAATCTACTCTATAGGAATCAGCATGGGTTTCGAAAAAGACGGTCATGTGAAACCCAGCTCGCGCTATTCGTCCACAAGACTCAGAGGGCCATAGACACGGGTTCACTGGCAGATGCCGTGTTTCTTGACTTCCGCAAGGCGTTCGATACAGTTCCCCACAGTCGTTTAATGAACAAAGTAAGAGCATATGGACTATCAGACCAATTGTGAGATTGGATTGAGGAGTTCCTAG
Organism: Schistocerca cancellata; assembly: GCF_023864275.1. Classification (NCBI taxonomy): domain Eukaryota; kingdom Metazoa; phylum Arthropoda; class Insecta; order Orthoptera; family Acrididae; genus Schistocerca; species Schistocerca cancellata. The sequence goes on along the minus strand of NC_064631.1, from coordinate 80,669,803 downwards.
ATAACAGGACGCAGCATGTCATTCACAATGGAGAGAAGTCTTCCGAAGTGAGAGTGATTTCAGGTGTGCCGCAGGGGAGTGTCATAGGACCGTTGCTATTCACAATATACATAAATGACCTGGTGGATGACATCGGAAGTTCACTGAGGCTTTTTGCAGATGATGCTGTGGTGTATCGAGAGGTTGTAACAATGGAAAATTGGACTGAAGTGCAGGAGGATCTGCAGCGAATTGACGCATGGTGCAGGGAATGGCAATTGAATCTCAATGTAGACAAGTGTAATGAGCTGCGAATACACAGAAAGATAGATCCCTTATCATTTAGCTACAAAATAGCAGGTCAGCAACTGGAAGCAGTTATACCATAAATTATCTCTGGGAGTACGCATTAGGAGTGATTTAAAATGGAATGATCATATGATGTTGATCGTCGGTAAAGCAGATGCCAGACTGAGATTCATTGGAAGAATCCTAAGGAAATGCAATCCGAAAACAAAGGAAGTAGGTTACAGTACGCTTGTTCGCCCACTGCTTGAATACTGCTCAGCAGTGTGGTATCCGTGCCAGATAGGGTTGATGGAAGAGATAGAGAAGATCCAACGGAGAGCAGCGCGCTTCGTTACAGGATCATTTAGTAATCACGAAAGCGTTACGGAGATGATAGATAAACTCCAGTGGAAGACTCTGCAGGAGAGACGCTCAGTAGCTCGGTACGGGCTTTTGTCAAAGTTTCGAGAACATACCTTCACCGAAGAGTCAAGCAGTATATTGCTCCCTCCTACGTATATCTCGCGAAGAGACCATGGGGATAAAATCAGAGAGATTAGAGCCCGCACTGAGGCATACCGACAATCCTTCCTTCCACGAACAATACGAGACTGGAATAGAAGGGAGAAGCGATAGAGGTACTCAAGGTACCCTCCGCCACACGCCGTCAGGCGGCTTGCGGAGTATGGATGCAGATGTAGATGTAGATGTAGAAGTTACAAAGGCAAAGTCTATAATGACTAGCCCCCCTAAAACTAGAAACAATGTCGGTAGGTCGTCTGCTCTTGATCAGATGGGCTGAATGTGGAGCGGCGCTCGTCGAGCTCCACAGCGTCGGCTAGAGGGCGCTGCGGTCCGCGTTGTTCGTCAGCTCTCGTAGTGCCAATCTACCAGAGCGCAACTTCGTAGTGCCATCATAGCTCTCGGTAAGACATCGTGCATCTCCTGGAGCGTCTTCTCATTATGATAAACTGAACTAAACTCCGCCCGAACAGGCCATGAACGCCGAGAGGTATCGACCGACCGCCTTGTCATCCTCACCCACAGGCGTAACTGGATGCGGATATGGAAGGGCACGTGATCAGCGCAGTGCTCTCCCTGCCGTATGTCAGTTCCCGAGACCGGAGCCGCTAACTTCCTCATCAAATAGCTCCTCAATTGGCCTCATAAGAGCTGAGTGCACCTCACTTGCCAACAGCGCTCGGCATACCGGATGATCACCCTTCACAAGCGCTAGCCCAGACCGACGGCGCGCAACTTGAGTGATCTGACGGGAACCGGTGTTACCACTACCGCAAAGCCGTTGGTCTTCTCATAGTACACGATGTATAATTTCGTCAAGTCGAGATTCCACTGCGATAACGCCATCTCTACTAACAGCTACTACTCGTAATACTATAAAGGACAGTAAGTTTCTGTTACGCTTTCACGACTAAAACCCTGAATCGATTTTGATGAAATTTCGTATGGAGATGGCTTCAACGCTGAGGATGAACATAGGCTATTTTAGGAAGCGTGTAGTAAAGAATATTTTCTGATTTGAAAGGCATAACCACAGTCTAACGTAACAGTTGCGACACTTCGGTCGTTTTGGTTTGCCCCAGTGGCAGTAATGCCCCAAACAGCCAGCAAGCGACTCTTCTGAATACTAAATAGGATGAGTGCGAATTGATTTTTAACAAAATTCTTACGATAGGGAGTGTATGTGGCACCATAAAGATCGATAATAATTAAAAAATTACACGACATTTGTCATTGTTTAGTGTCCTAAGAAGGACCCGGGAGATACGAAACCCCGTATTACAGGACACTTTATTTACGATTCTCCGGTAACGTACAGAGATTTACTGAGTAATGGTTTGCTTTAATAAGAAAAAATTGCTAGGAAACACCAGCAGACCTAGCCTTTTGCGAAAAGACGTCTTATCTCTATCCCACAAAGCAGAGTTCTGTTCGCTACACTTCCGGTGAAATCAGTGAATGAGGAACGTAGGAAACCTATATGGAACGTAATGTCCACATTATTTAACGCATCAAATAAGCCACCACAACTTCAGCGTAAAGGAAAAGCACACAGACACGACAGTACATCGTCAAAAGCAATAACACTTTCCCAACACAGGTGAAACCAATTCCAGAACTGTTGCTAAATCTCGGCCTCAAACGGCAAGAATATTCAACACATTCGCTTTTGAAGCAAAAGTGATTACATTTACAAAAATATTCGTATTTAGAAAGTCAAGTGAAGCGGAAGAAAGGGCTCCATATATATATATATATATATATATATATATAAGTACCAAGGAAAGCGGTTATGATAATGACAACAGACAACAGAAATATATACTTCTTATGTGTTTATACTCTCATGCTTTTAACGGAATAAGCTGTATATGAAGACATAATCGGAAGTATTTCTTCATGAATGAGTTGTATTTTACGTCACTGAATCAGTGATTCGGCTCTTTGTACAGGTATTTCGCGATAATTCACGTCTCTTGGTATGGGACTCCAAAATGTAAAGTCCTTTAATTAAGTAGAAAATAATGAAAAGCAAACATAATCCTTAAGACGCACATGACCGTTTGCTTTCTCACCGTTTGGAGCGCTAGTACCGCTCCAGAAGTCAAATGGTAACAGCTTCCAGAGCACATTGTCGTGACTGCATCTATTAGATTGTGGGTATAACGCGAAAATGTAACAATAATTGCTCTTTGAAGAAGAAGTTTACTATTTAACTTTGGAACACTACCATATTTGTGAAAACGTTTTCATTGTTTGATATGTTGTGCAACATACGATTCAACGTAATGAGTACAATGCTAATGCGATCCTCACCGTGTTTCATCCATATTTCCATATTAATATCCGTCACAAGCCTGCTGGATTTTAGCTGCTAGTCCCTTATAGCCTCCGACACGGCTGAAGACTGACAACGCAGGCGTCATTTAAGTGCTGTACCACAAACGGGGAGATGTCATGCCTTATATGTAGGACGTGGGAGTCTCTAGTGAGGCTGCATTCGATTATGACATGCGAGCGCAGTAATGGGTAACAGGCCGACATGTGACGTCAGCTGACATTTCTGCACGTGCTAATATCGTAAGATTTGCGCTGAAACGAAGTACAAATTCTTTATTTTGTTTCTTAGACAGTTTAAAGCTATTAAATAATTTTAAAAAATCCATATTTGATTTTAGCACAATCATCATCACTCATCACGGCAAAACCACTTACGTTTCAAGAGCTAGTGGACTCCTCCGTATTTTCAGGGACATTTTGCCCATTCGATAAATTTAGTTACGAAACGCTAAGTATAAATCACTGAAGCTAAAAGTGTAAGTAATGACTGACATAGGAACGTCTGTTTCATATGAGTTTTCATTCGTGTACCTAAAAAGAGCTTTAGAGTCGTAGATGAAAGTTATATGCTTAAAGCTTCATAATCCTCATTTCTACGACAGTCAGTTTTCTCGTAATACCGAGATTGTGCATTCCAATTGCACTTTTATCAGCAAGTTATTTATTGAATTGTGTAACAAATAATTTTAGAGAAATACCACATGAAATTAAACACGGTGTAGTTTGTGATGTCGTATCTAAATGATAATCGTTATAGAATCCCCGTTAATATTTTACTTGACAGTGATGTGGCGCTAAAGACCACTAAATTGAGTTTTGTCTAGCGCCTAGACCGTGGTCACAGAAAGCCTCGTCCTTCCGCAGTGACTCCAGTTTCGCTGTTGCTATACATCTTCATAATTTTCAAATTTATGCTCTCTGCCTTATTTAACTTGATTTCAAGCTACAGTGAATAACAGTGTCAAGGTTCAGCTTTCGTAACATATCGCTGGCTTCATTTAATAAGATGTGGAGAGAGCGAGATTTATAACCTGACGCTCTGTTCCTCCGGTTCGCTCCATAACTTTATCTATGTTCCATACTCTCTCTGGAAAGGAAAGACGGTTCGTAAAAAACATACGAGGACTTTATACAACGAAATTTAAAAAGAATTCGTTAAAATGATTAACATATTTTTCAAGTTGGTCATTCCGTTGTACGTCGACAGATTTCGTTTACTAAACCACGTACTTGGAAGGGAAAGAAGATAAAACGTCTTCTTGTGGTATAAGCAACAAGATCAGTGATGATATAATAATATGCCTGGTATCGCAGAAATAAAAATATTAACTTCAAAGATGTGTGTCAGAGACACGTGAGAGAGTACACATTTTTAGTGGCAAGACACGGTCAATACCCTCACTCCAAAATAGCTGTGGTAATGTTGAATGACAGCGCCTGAAAATCCGAATTACAACATAATTTTACGAAATTCCTTCATCAAAGAAGACGCAGTAAATGTTCCAGAATACTAATGAAGAACAGATGCCAGTGTAAATAATTTATAAGTTGGGAACGGCTATGGTGCACGCGATATAAAGGCAGCGTTCTCCAAAAGAAGGAAACGTGATAATGCTGCAACCTCACAGGATGAAACACCGATTGCGGTTCTTCCTTTTTGTGGCGCAATTTCCAGCAAAATAGGAAGAGTCCTGCGTAGACGTGGTATCAGACTGATTTTTCGTCCTCCTGAGAAAATTAAGGAGATGATGCGCCCTGTTAAGGACAATCTCGGCCTCAGGGTCCCTGGAGTTTATAATATACCCTGTGAGTGTGGAAGCAATTATATGGGTCACACTATTCGTACCGTTTCCGACCGCTGTGCAGAACACTGACGCCATATTAAAAATAGAGAGCTGGAGAAATCGGCAATTGCGGAGCACAGCCTCACGAACAAACACAAAATATTGTTCAATGAAACTAAAATTCTGTCCCATGCCTCCACGTACTGGGATTCTGTTATTAAGGAGGCTGTTGAAATAAGAATGAGCCAAAACAACTTTGACCGCGATAGCGGATACCATTTGAGCTGTGCGTGGAAACGAGCGCTTGATGCAGAGAAGCAGCAGAGACGTTCCTTCCAAGGTTTACGTTCAAACGGAAGCGGTGGCGCCACCGGCGCACACAGTGACACCGTCTGAGACAGCAGCACGTATTCGCCGACCAATCAGAAACCGACCAATCAGAAGCCGACTTCGGGCTATATAGAGGCTACCATAGCAGCAGTAGAGACAGTCAGCTCCTGACAATGACGGTGGAGGTAATCGTCGAAAGCTCGAGATTTTATCTAGAACTGACGCGGCAAGTATACCGAGAATATTTTATACAATTTATAAGTTGATACTCTCGATGTAGTGAAGCAACTTGAGTCCATAAAGACAAATCTTACAGTCCAAATTGTAAAGTAATCCGCAGGTTTATTGAACCGTTTCACTGACATTTCCTGTAGAATTATTCAACATTATGAAATAACGTAATAAGACCTGCGCCAAGGCGGCCGGACCTGCCCCACAAGGGGCCTCAAGGGCAATGACGCCAAACGCTCATTTCCATTTTTACCTCACCGAAACGGTTTATAGTCACATAACCAGCACAGATACTGTAAATATCACTGTCCATAAACCCAGCTGGCTCCTTATTCACGTGAAGTTGTGAGTGCTATCGACAGAAAATCTCAACTTTTTCTTTAAAGTCAGTACCGCCATTAGACGTTTACTTATAGTGTTGCATTTACGCTTACACATTCATGATTTCGGCTTCAGAGTGCCATTACCGAGTGTTTTAAGTCTTATAAATTGCCTAAGATGGCATACTGTCGTGTAATGGCACTTTGAAGCCGAAATCGTATTTTTGAAAGTATAAATATAACAATGTGAATAAATAACAGTCTAATAGCGATACTGACCTTAAAGAAATATATTATGACTGTGGCCCAACGTTATGAAAAAAATATTAGGATATCTCAAGATGTTTCCATATTTTTAGATTCCCAGAAGGACTTTGACAGCTTTCCTCACAAAGGTTTCTAATCAAACTGCGTGCCTGTGGAATGTCATCTCAGTTGTGCCACTGGATTCACGATTTCCTGTCAAAAAGATAACACTTCGTAGTTACTGACAGGACGTCATCGGGTGACACCGAAGTAACATATGTGTTGCCCCAAGATTGTGTTGTAGTTCATGTGCTTTGTGGATTCCTTATATACGACTAGAGAACCCGGAAATGTTTCGCAGAATCTAAATATGTATGGAACTTTTGCGTCGTACTTTCCTTTTCCTCCTACCTCCACATCCTTCGTCCCTTTGCCCATCTCCTCCTTCTACCCCTCTCTCTGCACACCTCCTTCTCACTCTTCATCTCCCTTTCCTCCTCTCTCTCTCTCTCTCTCTCTCCATCTCCTCATCACCATCCTCTACGCCATTGTCCTCCTTCCTTCCCTCTATGTCCATCTACCGCCCTCCCCCTCTCCGTCAATTTCCTCTCTCCATCTCTCTCTCTGAGCCATTCTTCTTGCTACTGCAATCTGAACCTGTCAAGCGAATGGGTAAATCAATTGGAAGCGTTCGTAAAGGGGGTATGTGAGACACATTTTCAGCTGCTGAATCTGTGGGCATAGTATTTTTGGTAGCTTCGATCAAAACGTATTGCACTGTTTTAACAGATTCCGTAATACCATTCTAATCAGAAGTCGATAAGGTAGATCTAAACTTCCCTGTTTTGTGTTAAAACGACTGCAACAAGGCAAACAAACTAGCACATTGTTACATGTACCATTTTTGTTTCAAATTATCTATATGGAGAAAGAGAATGTGAAGAAGTAAGAGTTCGTCTTGTGGTTTAAATACGATGATATCAGTGTTAAAACTAACTGCCAGAGAGAAAACGAAATCGTTCACTTTCACCACACAGCATATTTTTTCTTATAGTCGGTTTTGACAACTAAATGGCTACGCTGTTGTTTAAGAAAATGTAGGTCATTACCGTCCCAATGTTTATTAGAATATTCTGTAAAAATATGAAATAAATTCGCCTAGAAACTTTCGAGATTGTTGCGAACAATTTTACCCCTTTATATATAACATGTTGCCTATGACCATCTGAATTTTTGTTTGATATAAAAATTTGAAATAAATATCAATATCTTTTCAAAATTTGGTAACGACATTCTCCCCTTACACATTAGCAATTCCTGTCCAAATTTTTATTACATCAGTGTACAAAAATCTGAAGTAAATCGGTCAAAAACTTCTGGGTAGTTTCGGAAACAACATTATACAACATCTTGTGTTGATGCGGTAATATAGATATCTATATTAATATACCATATATACTAAAAAATTGTATAGCATATGGCAATCGGAATTTTTATTCTTGTTATTATGTAAAAATTAAAAGTAAATTTATCATTAACTTTTTGAGATTTTTGCTAAAAGCTTTCCAGTTTATACATTACTAGGGACCACGTAAATGCTACACAACTGTTAAATATGTATAGGATTTGAATGTATGTACCATTCTCCTTTTCCACTTCCTCTTCCACACCGTGCGACCAGATATTTCTTAGCGTGTGGTTAAAGTATTATGTACAAATTTGAAACCCATCACTCAAGAACTTTCCGAGATCATTGCTAATAATGTCTCCTTACAATATTTTATAAATATACTTACGGCAAACTATGAAAAAATGGAAATGTGCGTATGGATCGTTGGCCGAGAGGCCCCATCCGGGGAAGTTTGACCACCAAGTGCTAGCCTTATCTCATTCGACGCCATATTGGGAGACTTGTGCATCGGTGATGAGTATGAAATGATGATGAGGACAACGCAACACTCAGTCCCCGAGCGGAGAAAATTTCCAACCCTGGCGGGAATTGAACCCGGGCAAACTATGAAGTCTGGCATTGAATGGAACACCTAAGCAATACATAGTATAACAAAACTCATTAGGTAGATATGAAATATAACTTATTTCATAGTTTACTTATATATTTAATAGAATGCCAGTTATATTTAAGGTAAAGTATGAAACAAGGCAAGCAGACAGCATTATTATAACAGTTTGAGTCTAGTCTCGTTGGAGTTCAGTTGTGTCAGATGGTCACATTCACTAAAGTTGAGGCTACGTCCTGACACCACAACGTCGTCCAAGTAATTTGAACAATGGAACTTTTGTAGTAAGCTGCTCTAAGTAGCGTTGGAGTATGGCAGGAGCGGATACGCTGCGAAAGGATAAGCGCAAATATTTGAATAGCCCTAAATGTGTATTGTCTAGCGGAATTGGCAAATACGAGTTGCATAAGTCACTTTTTGAAAAAAAGCGCCCTGCACCCGACTTGTCCGTTAATTCCTCAGGGCGAGGCCACGCATAAGTGTCAGTTATTGTTTGTGGATTCACAGTGGATTTTAAGTCAACAAAACGACGACGTTTTCCAGAAGGCTTTGGTAAGATGACTGAGCGAGAAGCTCACTGACTAGCGTGGACAGGTGCAATCATACCATTGTGTTGCCATTCTTTAAGTTCACTTACAACTTTGCCTCTAAGGGCATAAGGGACGGGACGCGGTCGAAGAAAACTTAGGTTACGCATTGTCCTTCATTGTAACGTGCACCATAAAATTATTTACACTGCCAATTCCTTCGGAAAATAAATCCGGAAACTCCTAAATCAAATGCGTAACACTGTCTTTTGGGTTGAAAGCAGAAGCAGAAAGTACATTGTCCTGAATACGAAGACCAAACAAATGAAAGAATCTAACCCATAATTATTTTCACAGTGTCTCGGCCGCAAAATTTTAAATGTCACAGTTCTGGCGTGAGGGTGGAATGTGGCCGGCAACTGCATGTACGAAGCACTGAAATGTCCTGACCGTTACACGCAGTAAGTTGCGAGCAAGATTTTGTCAGCTGTGGCGAATCCAACTGTACATACGTGGCACGGTTAAGCAGCGTAACGGAAGCACCGATGTGTAACTGAAGTCGCACACCACCGCTGGCAGTAACTAAGTCCACAAACAGTTTCTTTGCCTGTCGTTTTACAGTACTTAGAGGGACGGGTGCACATCCTGAATTTGATCATTATTACAGATAGATGGTTTAGAAAAAAACTGCACTCCTGGAAATTGAAATAAGAACACCGCGAATTCATTTTCCCAGGAAGGGGAAACTTTATTGACACATTCCTGGGGTCAGATACATCACATGATCACACTGACAGAACCACAGGCACATAGACACAGGCAACAGAGAATGCACAATGTCGGCACTAGTACAGTGTATATCCACCTTTCGCAGCAATGCAGGCTGCTATTCTCCCATGGAGACGATCGTAGAGATGCTGGATGTAGTCCTGTGGAACGGCTTGCCATGCCATTTCCACCTGGCGCCTCAGTTGGACCAGCGTTCGTGCTGGACGTGCAGACCGCGTGAGACGACGCTTCATCCAGTCCCAAACATGCTCAATGGGGGACAGATCCGGAGATCTTGCTGGCCAGGGTAGTTGACTTACACCTTCTAGAGCACGTTGGGTGGCACGGGATACATGCGGACGTGCATTGTCCTGTTGGAACAGCAAGTTCCCTTGCCGGTCTAGGAATGGTAGAACGATGGGTTCGATGACGGTTTGGATGTACCGTGCACTATTCAGTGTCCCCTCGACGATCACCAGTGGTGTACGGCCAGTGCAGGAGATCGCTCCCCACACCATGATGCCGGGTGTTGGCCCTGTGTGCCTCGGTCGTATGCAGTCCTGATTGTGGCGCTCACCTGCACGGCGCCAAACACGCATACGACCATCATTGGCACCAAGGCAGAAGCGACTCTCATCGCTGAAAACGACACGTCTCCATTCGTCCCTCCATTCACGCCTGTCGCGACACCACTGGAGGCGGGCTGCACGATGTTGGGGCGTGAGCGGGAGACGGCCTAACGGTGTGCGGGACCGTAGCCCAGCTTCATGGAGACGGTTGCGAATGGTCCTCGCCGATACCGCAGGAGCAACAGTGTCCCTAATTTGCTGGGAAGTGGCGGTGCGGTCCCCTACGGCACTGCGTAGGATCCTACGGTCTTGGCGTGCATCCGTGCGTCGCTGCGGTCCGGTCCCAGGTCGACGGGCACGTGCACCTTCCGCCGACCACTGGCGACAACATCGATGTACTGCGGAGACCTCACGCCCCACGTGTTGAGCAATTCGGCGGTACGTCCACCCGGCCTCCCGCATACCCACTATACGCCCTCGCTCAAAGTCCGTCAACTGCACATACGGTTCACGTCCACGCTGTCGCGGCATGCTACCAGTGTTAAAGACTGCGATGGAGCTCCGTATGCCACGGCAAACTGGCTGACACTGACGGCGGCGGTGCACAAATGCTGCGCAGCTAGCGCCATTCGACGGCCAACACCGCGGTTCCTGGTGTGTCCGCTGTGCCGTGCGTGTGATCATTGCTTGTACAGCCCTCTCGCAGTGTCCGGAGCAAGTATGGTGGGTCTGACACACCGGTGTCAATGTGTTCTTTTTTCCATTTCCAGGAGTGTAGATTCACTGAGCGAGAAGGGGCTCCGCACATATGAGAGCGAGCGTGGGTAGAGTTCTCTTTCTGTTGCAGGCGCAGAGACTGTACATGATCTAGCTTCCCACAAGCAAAGAAAGTTGCGTTCCTCGAAGGGCAGTTTTGTCTTTCAAGCGTGAAAAAGCAGTGGGAACGTGATTTCATAACTGACACACTCGTTGATATTTGTTTACTATGTCCGCAGCACGGCAGCCTGTATGCATGCATTGGTCGCAAGGCCGTAGCTGTTTGTCACTTTGCGTTACACTACAAATGAGAGCAACCTCAAAGTTTGTCACGGCACTATCGTATGGGGCCTGACGTTCAGTAATTTTTAACACTTGTTGGATCGGAATGTTTGAGAACTGGCTCACGAATCCTGCTGTCTAGCACATTGTACGTAATTGCGTTATGAATTATTGCGTCACTTTAGTAGTGTCCACAGCTACAATGTTGCGTGAAACCCAGAAGTTCAGTGACTCACTGACAGTGTATATTCTAGCTTTTTCCGAATTCGAAAGAACCTGTAACAAGCTGCAGCAACCTGCACCTGTTCCTCATAATACTTAGTGAGGCCAGAAACCAAATCTTCAAACATTAACAACTCCGGCCTACTAGTTGGGAGTGCTGAGGAAGACAATAAACTTCTGTGCCAGCCGTTGAGAAGAAATGAGAAAGTTCACAGTTCCTTACACTTAATGTGTAGCACAATGATCGCCGAAGTGAGTGTAGCACCCGTTTCACTCCTCTAATTGTTCGTTGACAGCTTGGAACGTTGGAATGGAAATTTGGAAATGTGTGGTATGGTCTTATGGGACCAAACTGCTGAGCTGAGGTCATCTGTCCCTAAGCTTACGCACTACTTAATCTAACCTAAACTAACTTACGCCAAGGACAACGCACACACACCCATACCCGAGGGAGGACTCGAAGCGCCGACGGAGGGAGCCGCACTTTGGAATGCACGGATGCGGTGCAGTGGATGTGGTTGGCTGTTGTGGCGGAGTTGAGGCAGCAGCCGCTCGTGCATTAACGATCTGCTGGACTTCCGTCATCATCTGCGACATTTCGTGGTTCTGAAACTGTATAAACTGCACTATGTCGCGTAAGCACAGGTGGTGTAGGAGGAAGGCTAGAGGTCTTAATGAGAGGAGCACCACAGCAAAAGATTTATCAGCAATTCAGATACACAATTAGCGTAAGTGTTGCGACTAGTCTCCAAGAAAGAACACAATTAGCAGCAATGCTCCTCTGAAAGAAAAGAGAGAAGTATTAGTGTTGCGCTGTGACGGGGAGGTGAAGAGCGATGGTATCATTGGCTATGGAAGCCTCGTCACCTGATCTTGTGTCGGCTACTGTCGGAGTCAGCACCGACACAAACAAGGAAGGACAGAAGCTGCGATGAAAAAAACATAATTTAACTTCTCGTCATGAAACAGCTTGATGTGCTTCTTGTGTCTACTATGAGCAATTACATTTATTCTCTACTACTATTTGCAGTACGCAGGCTAAGCATCGTCTTCCTATTACTCATAACTGATGCTCTCGAAGACGGCAACGAACTGGGGCCGTCCTGTGGCGGGCGGCTGCGTAAGTCAGCGTTCACAGGAGGCGCTGAACTTCTTGATGCCATTTCGCCGCGATGCGCTGATCGGTATGCAGTCAATGCTCTATGACTGCACAGTTGCTACGAACTCGTTTGACGTCGTGGCAACATCAAATACCTCACGTTTTAACGAAATTTAAAAACGATTTCTTAAACGAACATTAGTACCGACTCCAAAATTGGTCTAACCGATGGGAGGCCCTAGCCACACGGCATTTCCAGCGAGCAAACAGAAATGTTGTATTGGTATGGTGGCCACCGTTAACTACTTCGGCAATTATACATTCGGTCGACAGTAAAATGTCGAACACAAGATTTAGGTACGAGAGGTGACTACGCTGGCATCTCATAACACCGTCAATTTAAGATCCTATGGTATCGAATCGTATGGAGTCAAAGATCATAGCGTACATCTCTTAAGACAATTAGTAGTTGTATGGTACTGAGTAAATTCTGTTAGGTGTCTTGCAGAATCATAGTATTACTCCAGTTGGAAATTCTCAAATGCAAAATAGATGACCATAACAATGACGTTGCCCACGCTTTTCATTATATGAACTACGTATAAAAACAACTTTGTAACAGTTTGTTTATGTCAGTTATTCTCGTTGTCTACTGTGCGCTGAAGGTTGTGGGTCATGTTTAACATGTGTGGGAATCGGCACAAATGGACCATAACAACGCCGTAAGTACTAGGTCTTCCAAATTTCCCCACTAACTACATACAAAAATCTATGACTAACTAAAAATTGCGGTTTTTTAAATGCAGTAAAGTCAACAAAACAAAGCAGAACCTCACACATCGAAAACATTACGAAAAAATGCCACAATGAAAAGAAATAGACACATGAAAATGGGAATCATTTTCCGAAACGCGTAGTGTAAGACATAAAGAAAATAAAAAGAGCACTGTTTTCCCGGTTGGATGATTTCAAAAAACCGTTTATAATGGAAAAAGTCAGTTTTTTGCTTCTTTGATACTAAGTCTAGTCGCAAATTTTTTTTCAGATTGTATCAACATATGCCGCTTAATGCACCTACAAAATTATATCATTGTTTGAGACATATATAACGAGACATGACGTCATAAACAGTGAGATGCGTAAGAAACTGCCTCTCCATGCTTGAAGTTTAAATTTATTACTTCTTCGCTACCAACATTATACGCAACATATTTCGCTGACTTTATTCATATATGGCCAACGGCCTCGCCGCAGTGGTAACACCGGTTCCCGTCAGGTCACCGTAGCTAAGCGCTGTTGGTCTGGGCTAGTACCTGGGTGGGTGACCATCCGGTCTGCCGAGCGCTGTTGGCAAGCGGGGTGCACTCAGCCCTTGTGAGGCGAACTGAGGAGCTACCTGATTGGGAAGTAGAGGCTCCGGTCTCGGAAACTGGCATATGGCCGGGAGAGCGGTGTGCTGATCACATGCCCCTCCATATCCGCATCCAGTGACGCATGTGGGTGAGGATGACACGGCGGCCGGTGGGTACCGTTGGACCTTCATGGCCTGTTCGGGAGGAGTGTGGTTTTAGTCTCGACAGGAAAAATTCCTTTGATTGTTAGTTCCTGAATGAAACCAGTTATAGTGCACGCAGCTGTTTCTACTAGCGAAATTAGTGACATTTTTTGTAGAATAATACAATAACTATTACTCAAATAACAAATTTGATAAGTGTCACAAAGATAAATTCTACCGGCAATAAGCTGACAGCAGATGGGCTAGTCTTTGGGAAAAATTTTCAGATGTTCGAACGAAATGCCGTGATTAACGTGTCAAATGACGGAACAGCGACCTCGTCATTGATATGAGAATCACTGTCACAAAATTACGCCAAAATTCTTGAAGCAAGGTACACCCGCAAACTTCACTATCTTCTCTACAAATCTTTACATTCAAACTGACGTATGAAGTACACACACATTATAAAACTTTCACTGGAATAAATCAGACTCGGATTCTCGAAGAAAAGCGGAGAAAATCGAGAAGAAGACTATGGACTTGACGGTGGCTTGAACAATGAATTTCTGGTACAGTAACACTACGTAATGCTGTAGATCGATCTAAATTACATACTTTAACTCATTTCAATCTCCATCCAGTTTTCGGTTTTAAATCGAGTATAGTTAAGTTGTAGAGTCTAATGTTACTTTACGCATGCATGATATGCATATTTTCGATATTACATTGACTGCCAACACTCTGAAGTAACATAATCACATGGATTTCACAATCGAGGTTCATTTCGTAATTGCATTCGAATGGAAGAAAATGTTGTTTCGAAGCTACTCACTATCACTGAAAAAGATATTTACTGCCAGGATACAAACATCATCCAGTCAATAAATATATATAAAAGTTTCATAATAACAAGAACTTAGAAGTTTGTACCTTGCCTTTACTTTTCTACATGGAGTTAAGACTGTTGGCCTCTGGGAAAACATCCCAATCCTTGGCCTTTGCAACAATAAATGCAAAAAATGCATTATTTATTTTAGCTAACATATGTTTTTGAGATAATGTTTCTGTTGAGAGAATAATAAGGACCCAGAATGGTTCAGCAAAGAAAAAGTGAAAAAAAAAGTGGTTGGGAGTGGAGGGGTCCCGCTACCATTCTCTACACAGCTCAACGCTATCAACTGCCCCACAGTTTCTGCATAGAAATTGGGCCCACCGTATTTGGTGTACACTGTATGAATATTGTAGTTACAAATGTCATTATTTGATATTTAACAAGACTATTGTTCCAAAAAGAAGTGCTTTTGATAGATCATCATTGTAATGTAGGACTGAAGCGGTATACTTTCGTGGCGCACAAGTTGTAACGCTAAAAAACATCTAGTACAGAAAGTCTTTACCTACCAAAATGCAGTTTCCTGTCTTTTTATTTGTAGCTAAAACGTCGCGTTTTCAAGAGACGGTCAATTTTCTGATGCTTTCAAGCAGTTTAAATTTATATCACGTACTGTATGAGAGAGGAAACCCACCAGATATGTTTAATACCATAAAATATGGCGACTGCTATGTTTTGCGTGTGACGTAAAACGATGTCGCATCTCACTGGCCACACTCCTCTCCACGAGTCAAAAATCTGGCAGACTCTTTAGTGCACGCTCTGCAGTGTGGTGGAATTCCGCGGTGTGACGTCACCAGCTCCTAGAACACGTGCGTTTCCGCGACCCGCGAGAGCACAGCTTACGGCAAACCTTGTATTCTACCATCAACAGAGATTTACCACAAAGGTGTGGGCTGGTATAGTCCACAATCCTCTCAATGAGTCGCATCGTTCCCCTAACACTCGGTGGCGGGAATTACCGTTACTTTGTCCGTAAGATACTACGGGAAATATCGTAGAACGTTCAGATAGCAATTAGGTAACGATTATGGCTACAGCACGATACGGTCCCATTATAATCTCCGTTGATGTCAGAGAACATTTATTCAAAGTTTTCCCGAATTGGACGCTGGGTTAATACCAAGGAAACCCCGTTCGCTCGACCTCACTCGTACGGTTTTGTTTTTGTGTGTTTATGTGTATTTGGTGTGTGTGTGAGGGGCGGGGGGAGGTGTGCGGGCATGGAGCGATTGGTGTGCGAGACAACTATGGACTCTCGAAAAGACTGACTGCTCATTTGGCTGAAGTTGCTGTCGCTGATCGGGAAACACAGGACGAAGTTTTCATCAACATATCTAAATCAATAGCCAAATGGTAGTTTGAACACAGTCTCTGAGCATCACTTGCTTTAAAACCCTCATGGGCCCCTGGTGAGAAAACAGTGCATCTGTGACGCTGGCATCACATGAAAAAATAAGTGTTGTATCTTACCTCCCTTAAACAAGTTACCATTTTGTATATGTAATTCTATTTACATCATGCATTCAGATAACAAGCTGGCTCAGAAGGTAAAAGTTCTACGTAGTTTTCAGAAAAGACATTCATTATCACTGTTACGAAATTGGACAGTCTAGGTCAGGCTGATCCAACCGAGCTCCAGGGAGCCGGAGCGCTCCGGAGCGCTCACTGCGGCAACTCGGAGACCGCGTGGAGGGAGAAAGCGAACTCACTGCCCCCTGGCCGCATGCAGCCGCAACTGACGCAATAATCCGTGTTCAATGACAGCTAAGACTAGCAGCGGGAGCCCTGTGCCTCTATTGGAGGATACCTTTCTATTCATTGAGAGGGATGGTCGTCTGCAGGGTCTTATATGTCAGAAAGTATTTAATTCTGCGAAGAGGTACAATATACAACGACATTATACACGTCTTCTCGCAGCGCACTACGATCACGTAGAAGGCGTTGCACGCAGAGACCTGGAAGCCAGGCTTAAGAACGACATACTAGGAGAAGTAAGTTAAAAATGGTTTCGTAATACAGAGGGTATCAAAACATGGAACATAGTTCGTGTTCTGTAATACGTTTATAATTTTCAGGTGAATGCGAACGGAGAAAACACGACTGAATCTGCAAGTCGAGCAAGCTACAGGGTCGCTCACATCATTGCAACGAGTAGCAAGCCGTTTTCGGAGGGACCACTCGTAAAATCGTGCGTGGTAGAAGTTGCAGAATGTTTGTTTCGGAGGGAGGTGAGCGCAATTGAAGGGGTTTGCCTGTCGAAACAAACAATGTCGAATGCTGGACATGGCAGTGGATTCAGAGACACAGCTCAGGAAAAAGGTGGACAGCTTGTTGCATTTTCGCTAGCGTTTGACAAAAGCACCGACATATCGGACTGTGCTCAGCTTGCAGTCTTTGTGCGTGGTGTCGACATGGAGCTGCAAGTTACTGAAGAACTCTTGGATGTGGTACCACTCGATTACACCGCAACAGGACGTGGCACGTGCCGGCATGCCGGCCTGCTTGAATGGCCACAGCGAGCGACACGGCTCCGTGGAGCAGGGAGCGCTCCGCGGCTCACAATGGAGCCGACGAGCTGGAACAGCCTGGTCTAGGTCGCACGTATGACACGCTTATGCCACACCCTGTTTCGTCCCTGGCCCTGCAGTGCTGCTTTGTGAGATACCGGCTGATCATTAGTCACAGTTATCTACTTCCAAGTTCTACGTATCCGTTGTGCTTTACGGAACAGCAACGTCCTGTTCGTAGCACAGTTGCTACCTCACATCATCTCGCTGTTCGCCGGCACCCAAGTGAGGTCACTCATCAAGCTGAATATGTAATATGTAATATCCCTAAGGTTTTAAAAAACTAATCGTACTGATGATGAAGAAGTTAGCCGCAACATTAATTTTGCCCCGTGATAAAAAATTGACGGCAGAAGCACTTGGGAGTCTCAGGCACAACAGTGTTAATATGTTAGCATTACCATAACTCCCTCAGTGGCTGTAGCTAAGGATGCTCTCCTGCATTTGTCACGGAGGGGTTACAAACGGGAATGTGAATTTACCAAAAGGACGAATTTAGTAAAGGGGTGGTCTGCAGCACTGCATTACAATACTGCAGTACTGTGTACTGCTGCCCAACTGAAACACAAAGTTGAGTATGAGGGCTCTTAAACGTCTATAATTCGCCTCCTAAAACACACCGATTTCATGATCAGGAAATGTAATGATGTGCACAAATCTCGTATGGAACGAAGCCATATTGCCTCCTCGCGAGATATAATTATGGCGATTGTGTATTTACAGTATACAGATGACAGTAGACCTGGACGAAACTTTGTTTTTGCAAATATCGTTTTACGGTTGCCTGGTATAATATGTGTCACAGACATCTATAAACAATGTAAATGTTCATTTTTTCAGCCCAAGTATATTACTGTTTCTAGCTTTTTGCATAAACTGAACTAAAAAAAATATTTTTCTTGAAAATTTCTTGTAAACTTAATTTTTACTTTTTTGTAATGACCTCCCTTTCTGGAAGGTACTACATCATTTTCAACAATAACAACAGGAATGTATGAATTTTTTTAGGAACTTGTACTAACATTTCAAATTATCACTAACTGGCACTGGTATATGTAGCAAAGTTGACCCTGACTTGTGAACTTTCGTGATGACCAGTAAAGTAATGTTTGGCAGGATGCTTTATCACACCAACCATTGACGAAATTGTGTATCATTCCGGTGGCTTCGTCGTCAGATAAAGATACAATCAGAGAACAAAACAGCCGATATTCGAGTATGTTAATATTTTCAGATAATGTTTATACGATCATATTCTTGTTTCAGACCAACAGTACCTGGAATGACCAACAGTACCTGGCCTGCAAGACCTTTTTATAACAGCTTAAATGTTATGTAGACTCCTCTTGGTGGCATACACACCGTATAAAAAGAACATCGCAAACGTATTTTTGCATATCGCATTATATAGAAAATTGTGTTACTGCTCTTGTTATTATGCGTTACATAAAGTGTACCGCGAGTGACAAAGTTTTGACAGTGAAAATGTTATGAATGCTTTACCAGGGGATACTATTTGTTGTTCGACAAAGCGGAAAGGCTCCACTAATGGATAGTGCCTTAAACTGATTACATTTCCCATCTCAGTGTCAATATTAATCAACAATAATGAACTGTGACGTACATCAGAGTGTTATAAGCAGATAAGGGTAACACGGCACTCAAAATAAAACCAGCCGTCAGTCGACTGAAGCAAGATAATCGGTTACGTCGCCGCCGCACTGCACGAACATGTGTTTAATACCTCAATGTGTGCGAAGCTCATAAATTTCGTTTCGCATACTTCTTCAAAAAAATGGGTTAAATGGCTCTGAGGACTATGGAACTTAACATCTCAGGTCATCAGTCCCCTAGAACTTAGAACTACTTAAACCTAACTAACCTAAGGACATCACACAAATCCATGCCCGAGGCAGGATTCGAACCTGCGACCGTAGCGGTCGCGCGGTTCCTGACTGAAGCGCCCAGAACCGCTCGGCCATTGGGGCCGGCCGCACACTTGTAATGAAAGATAACATGTCTCGGAACCTATAACGAAAATTTGACATTATAGGTATAATTGTGAATAATCCGCAACCAGCTGCATCAAAGAAATTTAATTTCCTTAGCTGTTTCGGGCACTTAGTGCCCTTCTTCAGAAGGTTATACTTATCGTATTATTTGCGAGTGTCAACAATAAGATGCATACATCTGAATGCTGTGGTCACGTGGTTCATGATGCCTGTACAAAAATAGTATAAAGTAACGGTGTTCAGCTCGAATTAAACTGACATTTCATTTCATTAGCACTGCCAGTTACTATGTAGGAGCCTTATTTCTGTATAAACGGAACAAAGTGGATGGATTCGCGAGAACACGAGTTTAAATCTGAGTCTCTCCGTGTATCCGTGATTTTCGTAATTCACTTACAGCAAATACAGGTATGGTGTCAATGAAATAATTAGCGGCAGTTGTTTTTCCTTTGTCGAAAATAAAATTGAGACTCGCATGTCTCAAGAAAATTATAATTCCATCAGATTCTCTTTTCCGTTATTCACCAAGCCGAACTGGCGCTTCGTCTTTAGTGACATCGCTAACGATAGGACGTTATACGGTTCCTTCCTTCTCCTGTTACTGCACAAACATAATGATGAGAAATTCTGGAGAACTGAGCAGCGTACAGGGTGGGTAACTTAAGACTCTCAGAGACAATTCTTCATAGCGTAAGCTAGCTAACGCAACTTACATCATCCGACCCAGCTGTGGACGACGTAAGCCGGATTGTTCAAAATTGGTTCAAATGGCTCTGAGCACTACGGGACTTCTATGGTCATCAGTCCCATAGAACTTAGAACTACTTAAACCTAACTAACCTAAGGACATCACACAACACCCAGTTATCACGAGGCAGGGAAAATCCCTGACCCCGCCAGGAATCGAACCCGGGAACCCGGGCGTGGGAAGCGAGAACGCTACCGCACGACCACTTTTCTTTTATTTTTTTTATTTTTTTCCCATTCTCCGATGTAAGAAACACAAAGAAACCTCTTCTCTGAGTAGAAACTGAACACTGATAACAACTTAACAATTCTTCTTGAATCACACAAATACATTGGAAATCGAACACGAGTAATTCTGAACAGAATGTTTTGAAGAGAAAAAAAAAAAAAAACAAATAACTTTTCGTGTAACATAGAAGTTCCGGAAGCAAGGTAATAGTAAATAATAATAAGAAACCAAATGACTTTTAATTTCCTTTTGTTCGTTCTTGTTCAAGGTGTTTAACCAACACCCATTCTTTCAAACATGATCTTCAGCACGTTGCCGTAGTGCTTCTTGTGGTTGCGATACGTGGTGATTTTTGTATATTCACACTTCATGTAAACGCGGAATTCAATCTCGTTCTCCGACCCAAGTTTGTGGATGACATAACTAACATATTTTCCCAGTAACCAGCTAATGGCGTTGGTTTTTAATTTCGGAAAGTATGTCATGTCTGGTCTCAGGAGGAGCGATGGCGTTATATATTCCGTAGAGGATCTGGTGAGAAAGGCGATTTGCTGCCTGATCCAATTCCAGTTATGCACATTGCCACCACAGGTGAATCTGTGGATGAGTGTATCCACCAGATTGCATTTTCCACAAAGGTGTGTCTGGTTTAAACCGATCCCATATAGTCTCTCGTTGGTGCAGATGACATTGTTAACTGTTTTGTACCATGCGGAAATAGCGTCTGTAGGTAGCCCGGCATAGTTGATGTTCCGCCATACAGCTTTCCAGTCACAATTTGGGAATTTCGTTTCAATTTTGTTTCTGCCCTCATTTAACTTCCTGTCAAGTATGATGTCGCGCGCTGTGATACGTGTGTTGCTTCTGATTTCGTCACTAAGATAACTAACTCCGAGGAAAAAGTTCCTCACATACTGCAGACGGGCATTAATCCTTCGCACATCAATCGGTGCTTGCAGGCTATGGGATGTCACAGCCTCAATGAGCTTTGCGGTTATACATTGTGGAAGTTCTCTGAGTATATGGAAAGTCCGTTTGAGGAACAGAGCAGACGCTTTATAGTGAATATCCACCAAACCGAGGCCCCCGTTTCTGACATCCAGTATAACGGTAGTCGCACCAAACCTGAATATGTCTCCTCGCCATAAATAATTGGTAACAGAGAACATGATCCCTTTCGCTACTAGTTTGGGGATTGGAAATACCTGCGCAGTGAAATACGCTTTAGAGAAAACGCAGGAGTTGATGAATCTGACTTTTTGAACCAGGTCCATAGTTCGATGGATGTTCTCCATTACTGCACCATGAACTTTCCTCCTAGTTTTCGTCCAGTTAAAAGCAGCCATCCTCATCGGACATGCCATTAAGGTTATTCCAGTGTAACTGTCTCCTCCTTATTACTTATTACAACGCCCACGTCATCAGCATAAGCTCGTATGACAGTATTCTCACCACTCAATGTTATGCCTGTTACTCTTGCGTGGACAGTGCGGAGGAAGGGCTCTAAAGATACGGAAAATAAAAACATAGATAAGAGACTGCCCTGTGGAACCCCTCGCCTTATCTGTATGGGTTTACATGTTTGGCCATTGATTGCTATTTTCGCATTTATACCTGTTGCAATATTTCTTAGCATGTTGACAATCTGGGGGTGGGAAGCTATTCTTGACAGCGTCGCAAAGAGGTATCTATGACTAACGCGGTCAAAAGCTTTGTTGAAATCTATAAAGATTAAAGCACATTTCATACTTGTCACTGAGGTATTTGCAATCACGTCTCTGTATGCAGATAGACTTTCGAATATCGTTCTGGCCGGAGAACAAGACTGATGATGACTCAATATTTTATTGGAAAAGGCAGAGAGTCTTTTGTTGATAATACGCGAAATTATTTGGTAATCAGAATTTAGTAGCGAAAGAGGCCGAAAATTGTTTAAGTTGGTTTTACCTTTACTCTTAGGAATCAGTGCAATTTTACTTTCCTTAAACTCTGCAGGGACCGTTTTTCCGTTCAGGACCTCATTTGCCATGGAAGTGATCTTGTCCCCAATTATAGACCAGTAGCGGGCATAAAACTCCACAGGGAGGCCATCAAGTCCCGGAGATTTTTTGAGAGGTGAGTTACGCACTGCCTCATGTACTTCATCTTTAGTAATAGGTGACAGGATGTCAGCGTTGTCTGTTTCCGACAATTGTGGACCAAAAATAGTGAGAAAGTCCTCGAGAGCTGCATCTTCCACTGTGTTAGGGGCATATAAGGTTTCATAGTACCTGTGGACTTCGTCCAGTATTTCTTTCTGGCATGTGAGCCTCGTACCAGTATGCGTCTGGACTTCATCAATAAAAGTTTGACGTCTGTTTTTAGCATGCCGCACCAAGTGACACAGAGAAGCTGTTTCATCTGCTACGACTGAAGTGGCTTTCGATTTAATTTTTAGTCCCTCCATCTGTTGCCGTTTAATGCTTAATAATTTGGCTTTTATTTTTTTGATATCATTCAGACGAATTACGTCATCATGGGCCTGTTGATATAAGTCTCTTAAAACTTTATAATGAAACTCCATTGTATTCCTCAACTCCCTGTGCCTCGCTGCACTAAACAGCATGACAGCTTTCCGCAGCCTTGGTTTAGCCTTCCTAGTCCACCAGTCAATGACTGTTGGGTGCTTGTCTGCTGTGCGGAGGCACATAGTCCACTCTACTCTTATTTCCTGTTCCAGTTCTTCGTCAGTTAAAACAGAGATATTTAAATTCCATTGGCCTCTGAATCGACGGGTTGGCTGTACACTTAAATTAAAGCAAGTTTAAAGTGTACTATGATCGCTAAAATGCACGGGAATAGTTTCAACGTTTAATAAATAATTTTGCAAATTTGGTGACACGTAAATTCTACTCAGTCTGCTGTGGGAGTGGCTGGTGATATACGTGAACCCGACTGACGTCGGGTGCTGAAGTTCCCACACATCCTTAAGGTGTAGATCAATTACTAACTTTTTTAACTGTGGCGAGTTGTTGAAGTTGGGTTTTTGATCTTTCTGGTTTAAAACACAGTTAAAATCTGCACCTAGTATAAGAGAACACGGATTTTTCCTCAACAAATAAATCAGTTCATCTTGAAAAAACTTCGCACGATCCAGTTTGTGGGAGGTTCCTGATGGGGCATAAAGGTTAAGCACTGTCACATCGAAAATTTTTATGCCTATGGCTCATCCTGATTCTAGTCGTTCGATTTCAGTCACCGGAATGCCTTCCCTTATAAGAATGGCTGTACCGATACTGGCTTCCGTAGAAACATTAACAGTTTCAAAAAAGCCTGGTATCCGAAATTCTGTTATCGCAACTTCTTGTAGCAACGCGATATCTGTCCCAGACTGGTACAAGAATTTTTTAGTGCTGGCAGTTTCAAGGGTGACTGTATTTTATTAATGTTAATAGTAGTAATGCTATAAGCTTGCATCACAGACATACCAGAAGAAGCTATTTGGGATGAGGATCGGTATGATTTTAGAAGCAACGTGCTTCTCTACAAGTGACGATCTTTACAAACTGTGTGCCCATTACACGTACTAACTTCCTAGAAAAATTTGCACTGCTTTTAAACAAGGAGCTTGACAAGGAAAGTATCCTGAAATCCTGACAATACATTGCTATAAGTCACTGTGGCCCTTCTCTTTCTCCTCTTCAGTGTTGGCCCTGATGACTTCATATTTAATATCCTTTTTCTTGATGTCTTTCTTCTCTGGTGTGACTTTCACTTGATGACGCGTGACAGCAAGACCTGGTTTCGGTCGCAGCCTCCGACAGTGGCCGTCTGGCACAATGGCCGTGGCTTGCGAGTCGTCAGTATTTGGTTCTGGCGTGGTGTCTGTTGTGTTGTCTTGCTGGCGAGGCGGTGATGCTTGTTTATTTCCTCCTTTGGCGCGGCGTTGCGCTTCGGAGTCAGCAGGTTGTTTACTTGGTACTTCCTCGTACTGTTCGCACTGTATGGGCTGTGCACTTGATGCGGTTATTGCAGCTGTGACCTCAGGCTCAGGGTCACATTTCCGTGAAAGGTCACTACCAGCTGCGTCAGTATCTGTTCGTGGCGGTATAAGTCCTTGTGCGGAAGGGGGAGCCACATCGACCTGCATTTCATCTCCTTTTTCCACTTCCAACAGATCTTCAGGACTGGGCTTCGTCTTCCTGGCAACGGGTGTTTCACAGGAAGAGTCCTAATCAATATTTTTTTCAGTGTCCTCTAGAGAACGCTTTTTAGTGGGAATCTCGCTGTCACGGGACGGAATTTCAGCAGTTAATGCAGGTTTTAAAGACGGAAAGTCATTAAGTGCAACATTTTCAGAGGTAGTAACAGGATCCACGACAGCCGCCGGCTCTGTTGTATTACTGGCTGGCAACAAATCGTTGAGTGTTAATTTCCGGCGTTGCGTAAGGTTATTTGTTAGCACAAAAACACGGCGAGGGCAGTCCTGATGGAGGTGACCAGACTCGTTACATACATGACATGTAGGGGTTTGCCCTGAGTACATAACATGCGCCTTGTGCACGTCAACAAAGATTTGGGAGGGAATGTTTGCCTTCACTTCCATCTCCACGGAGCGAATGCCGTTAAAGCACTGCAGCTTGAAATGCGAAGCTCACCTTTCGTTGACTAGTTGCCTGACAACCCCATACTTTGGAAGGGCATCTTTAATTTTCGAGTTGTCTACTTCTGTGGGAATATTCAAAACCCTAACATTCCTAAGTACGGACTCGGAATTCCGGAGTTTTACAGTACTTTTAGTACCATCACGGTGTATAAATTCCGTTTCATTTGCCAGAAAGCGGTCTACACTCACGAAATCGTTAAACTTTACAAAAATGCAGTATTCATCAGAGTCTAGCTGCATGGTATGAACAGATTCAGAATGAAGGCCAATTGCCTCAGTAATCCAGTCGTGTATTTCAAGTGCAGAGGGCTGTACTCGACGGGTGTAATTTTCGAAGGTGAAAATCACGGTGTTTTTTCTCACGTGGTTTGCCATGGTGTTCTGCAGCGAAGTAATCTCGGACAACGCCGAAATCCCAACGGCACTATGTAGAAAGACGACACGAACGAAGACCAAATGCTCAATTGATAACGCTTGATTCACGTGCAAAACGCTAATAAACGATCACGAAACACGATAACACTGGCATAAACACTGAACTTTCACGGAGTAAACTTGAGGAGCGTGCGACCGCTGCGACAGCTAAAGACAGGCCACGGGCTACGGACTCCGGATTGTCCGTCTTAAGTTAAATAAAATCTTTTCAAGGCTACTCCTACACTACCTGCTCTGTACGTAACGTAAATCCACACATAAATACACTCCTGGAAATTGAAATAAGAACACCGTGAATTCATTGTCCCAGGAAGGGGAAACTTTATTGACACATTCCTGGGGTCAGATACATCACATCACACTGACAGAACCACAGGCACATAGACACAGGTAACAGAGCATGCACAATGTCGGCACTAGTACAGTGTATATCCACCTTTCGCAGCAATACAGGCTGCTATTCTCCCATGGAGACGATCGTAGAGATGCTGGATGTAGTCCTGTGGAACGGCTTGCCATGCCATTTCCACCTGGCGCCTCAGTTGGACCAGCGTCCGTGCTGGACGTACAGACCGCGTGAGACGACGCTTCATCCAGTCCCAAACATGCTCAATGGGGGACAGATCCGGAGATCTTGCTGGCCAGGGTAATTGACTTCACCTTCTAGAGCACGTTGGGTGGCACGGGATACATGCGGACGTGCATTGTCCTGTTGAGACAGCAAGTTCCCTTGCCGGTCTCGGAATGGTAGAACGATGGGTTCGATGACGGTTTGGATGTACCGTGCAATATTCAGTGTCCCCTCGACGATCACCAGTGGTTTACGGCCAGTGTAGGAGATCGCTCCCCACACCATGATGCCGAGTGTTGGCCCTGTGTGCCTCGGTCGTATGCAGTCCTGATTGTGGCGCTCACCTGCACGGCGCCAAACACGCATACGACCATCATTGGCTCCAAGGCAGAAGCGACTCTCATCGCTGAACACGACACGTCTCCATTCGTCCCTCCATTCACGCCTGTCGCGACACCACTGGAGGCGGGCTGCACGATGTTGGGGCGTGAGCGGAAGACGGCCTAACGGTGTGCGGGACCGTAGCCCAGCTTCATGGAGACGGTTGCGAATGGTCCTCGCCGATACCCCAGGAGCAACAGTGTCCCTAATTTGCTGGGAAGTGGCGGTGCGGTCCCCTACGGCACTGCGTAGGATCCTACGGTCTTTACGTGCATCCGTGCGTCGCTGCGGTCCGGTCCCAGGTCGACGGGCACGTGCATCTTCCGCCGACCACTGGCGACAACATCGATGTACTGTGGAGACCTCACGCCCCACGTGTTGAGCAATTCGGCGGTACGTCCACCCGGCCTCCCGCATGCCCACTATATGCCCTCGCTCAAAGTCCGTCAACTGCACATACGGTTCACGTCCACGCTGTCGCGGCATGCTACCAGTGTTAAAGACTGCGATGGAGCTCCGTATGCCACGGCAAACTGGCTGACACTGACGGCGGCGGTGCACAAATGCTGCGCAGCTAGCGCCATTCGACGGCCAACACCGCGGTTCCTGGTGTGTCCGCTGTGCCGTGCGTGTGATCATTGCTTGTACAGCCCTCTCGCAGTGTCCGGAGCAAGTATGGTGGGTCTGACACATCGGTGTCAATGTGTTCTTTTTTCCATTTCCAGGAGTGTAGTATGTTTGTATGTACACTCCTGGAAATTGAAATAAGAACACCGTGAATTCATTGTCCCAGGAAGGGGAAACATTATTGACACATTCCTCGGGTCACATACATCACATGATCACACTGACAGAACCACAGGCACATAGACACAGGCAACAGAGCATGCACAATGTCGGCACTAGTACAGTGTATATCCACCTTTCGCAGCAATGCAGGCTGCTATTCTCCCATGGAGACGATCGTAGAGATGCTGGATGTAGTCCTGTGGAACGGCTTGCCATGCCATTTCCACCTGGCGCCTCAGTTGGACCAGCGTTCGTGCTGGACGTGCAGACCGCGTGAGACGACGCTTCATCCAGTCCCAAACATGCTCAATGGGGGACAGATCCGGAGATCTTGCTGGCCAGGGTAGTTGACTTACACCTTCTAGAGCACGTTGGGTGGCACGGGATACATGCGGACGTGCATTGTCCTGTTGGAACAGCAAGTTCCCTTGCCGGTCTAGGAATGGTAGAACGATGGGTTCGATGACGGTTTGGATGTACCGTGCACTATTCAGTGTCCCCTCGACGATCACCAGTGGTGTACGGCCAGTGTAGGAGATCGCTTCCCACACCATGATGCCGGGTGTTGGCCCTGTGTGCCTCGGTCGTATGCAGTCCTGATTGTGGCGCTCACCTGCACGGCGCCAAACACGCATACGACCATCATTGGCACCAAGGCAGAAGCGACTCTCATCGCTGAAGACGACACGTCTCCATTCGTCCCTCCATTCACGCCTGTCGCGACACCACTGGAGGCGGGCTGCACGATGTTGGGGCGTGAGCGGAAGACGGCCTAACGGTGTGCGGGACCGTAGCCCAGCTTCATGGAGACGGTTGCGAATGGTCCTCGCCGATACCCCAGGAGCAACAGTGTCCCTAATTTGCTGGGAAGTGGCGGTGCGGTCCCCTACGGCACTGCGTAGGATCCTACGGTCTTGGCGTGCATCCGTGCGTCGCTGCAGTCCGGTCCCAGGTCGACGGGCACGTGCACCTTCCGCCGACCACTGGCGACAGCATCGATGTACTGTGGAGACCTCACGCCCCACGTGTTGAGCAATTCGGCGGTACGTCCACCCGGCCTCCCGCATGCCCACTATATGCCCTCGCTCAAAGTCCGTCAACTGCACATACGGTTCACGTCCACGCTGTCGCGGCATGCTACCAGTGTTAAAGACTGCGATGGAGCTCCGTATGCCACGGCAAACTGGCTGACACTGACGGCGGCGGTGCACAAATGCTGCGCAGCTAGCGCCATTCGACGGCCAACACCGCGGTTCCTGGTGTGTCCGCTGTGCCGTGCGTGTGATCATTGCTTGTACAGCCCTCTCGCAGTGTCCGGAGCAAGTATGGTGGGCATGACACACCGGTGTCAATGTGTTCTTTTTTCCATTTCCAGGAGTGTATGTATGTGTGATGATGATGCTGATGCTCGGCTTGTGGGGCGCTCAAATGAGCGGTCATCAGCACCTGTAGAAAATACCTATGAATCAAGAAAACATGGAAAAAGAAATAAATATAGTGAAAATAATAACATTTGCTAATGATAATACTGCTTCCATGGTTGACACAGTCCTAAACGAAATGAAGAAAGACCGAAACAAAAAGTTCACCACTGAAAAAAAAGACAAAAACAAACGTAGGCCTTTATCTAGCATACCAAACAGTGGCAATATATCGCAGAAGGTCGCAAATACTCTCAAAAATCACAAAGAAACAGTTGAATTTTCTACATATAATGAAATACAACAAAAAACTAGCACATAATATCATGATCCATACTCTGACTCTGGAATGTACAAAGCAACATGCCAGGAATGCACCGAAATTTACACACCAGGTACACAGATCACATTGAAGCCTGTACACACAACAGACACAACATGGGACACCCATTTGGAAAAGCAGAGCAAAATTTCAAAGTACTCCAACTACTAAATAAAGACATGAAATGGTTCGTTAGAAAAACTGGACATGTATACGCATTACAGAAATTACGAAGACAAAACGCTAAACGAAAGCTTGAAAGTGATCGGTGAATTTCTTCAGATGCTTCGACAATGTACTTAAATAGAAGTAGAAACACTTGGATTAAACACTATTGTAAAATAGATGTAAGCAAATTGCAATTCGTATTGTTAAGGTAAATACCTTCTGTACGAAAGCATAACTGTGGAGGACCTGTAACGTTATCTCTGAGAACTACATCTAACAACATCTTTGTAACAGTTGGTTTATGTCAGTTATTCTCGTTGTCTACTGTACGTTGAAGATTGTGAATGGTGTTCGACATGTGTGGGACTCGGCAGAAATGGACCATAAGAAAGCCGTAAGTACAAGGTCTTCCAAACTTTCGGCGGGGTCAGGGATTTTCTCTGCCTCGTGATGACTGGGTGTTGTGTGATGTCCTTAGGTTAGTTAGGTTTAAGTAGTTCTAAGTTCTAGGGGACTGATGAGCATAGATGTTAAGTTTCATAGTGCTCAGAGCCATTTGAACCATTTTTCCAAACTTCCCCATTAACTACATAAAAAAATCGATGACTAACTAAAAATTGCGGTTTTCTTATATAATACAGTAAAGTCAACAAAACAAAGCAGAACCTCTCTCATCGAAAACATTACCAAAAAATGGCAAAATACAAAGAAATACATACTTAAAGATCGGAATCATATCCCGAAACGCGTATTGTAAAACATGTGTTGTTGTTGTGGTCTTCAGTCCTGAGACTGGTTTGATGCAGCTCTCCATGCTAAACATAAACAAAAGAAAAAGAGCACCATTTTTAAAAAGCCGTTAATAATGAAAAAACGAGTTTATTGCTCCTTTGGTACTAAGTCTAGTCCCAACAAATTTTGCAGATAGTATCAATATATGCCGCTTAATGCACCTACAAAATTATATCATTGTATGAGACATATATAACGACACATGACCTTATGAACAGTGAGATACGTAAGAAATTGCCGCGTCATGCTTGACGTATAAATTTATTACAGTACTGGCCATTAAAACTGCTACATCACTAAGATGACGTGCTACAGACGCTAAATTTAAGCGGGAGGAAGAAGATGCTGTGATATGCAAATGATTAGCTTTTCAGAGCATTCACACAAGGTTGACGCCAGTGGCGACACTTACAACGTGCTGACATGCGGAAAGTTTCCAACCGATTTCTCATTCACAAACAGCAGCTGACCGGCGTTGCTTGGTGAAACGTGTTGTGATGCCTCGTGTACTGAGGAGAAATGCGTACAATCACGTTTCCGACTTTGATAAAGGTCGGATTGTAGCCTATCGCGATTGCGGTTTATCGTATCGCGACATTTCTGCTCGCGTTGGTCGAGATCCACTGACTGTTGGCAGAATATGGAATCGGTGGGTTCAGGAGGGTAATACGGAACGCAGTGCTGGATCCCAATTGCCTCTTATCACTAGTACTCGAGATGACAGGCATCTTATCCGCATGGCTGTATCGGATCGTGCAGCCACGTCTCGATCCCTGAGTCAACAGATTGGGACGTTTGCAGACAACAACCATTTGCACGAACAGCTCGACGAAGTTTGCAGCAGTATGGACTATCAGCGCGGAGACCATGTCTGCGGTTACCCTTGACGCTACATCATAGAGAGGAGCGCCTGCGATGGTGTACTCAAAGACGAACCTGGGTGCAAGAATGGCGAAACGTCATTTTTTCGGATGAATCCAGTTTCTGTTTACAGCATAATGATGGTCGCATCTGTGTTTGGCGACATCGCGGTGAACGCACATTGGAAGCGTGTATTAGTCATCGCCATATTGGCGTATCACCCGTCGTGATGGTGTGGGGTGCTATTGGTTACACGTCTCGGTCACCTCTTGTTTGCACTGACGGAACTTTGAACAGTGGACGTTACATTTCAGATGTGTTACGACCCTTGGCTCTACCCTTCATTCGATCCCTGCGAAAGGCTACATTTCAGCAGGATAATGCACGACCGCGTCTTGCAGGTCCTGTACGGGCCCGTCTGGATGCATAAAATGTTCGACTGCTACCCTGACCAGCACATTCTCCAGATCTCTTACCAATTGAAAACGTCTGGTCAATGTTGGAAGAGCAACTGGCTCGTCACAATACGCCAGTCACTACTCTTGATGAACAGTGGTATCGTGTTGAAGCTGCATGGGCAGCTGTACCTGTACACACCATCCAAGCTCTGTTTGTCGATGCCCAGGCGTATCAAGGCCGTTATTACGGCCAGAGGTGGTTGTTCTGGGTACTGATTTCTCAGTATCTATGCACCGAAATTGCTTGAAAATGTAATCACATGTCAGTACTAGTATAATATATTTGTCCAATGAATATCCGTTTATCATCTGCATTTCTTCTTGGTGTAGCAGTTTTAATGGTCACTAGCGTACTTCTTCGCTACCAACTTTATACGCAACATATTTCGCTGATTGTATTCATATATGCCGCTGAATGTGCCTACACGAGTATATCGTGGAAAACACATAGGTGTGTAACGTCATAAACACTGAGAAGCGTGAAAAAATGGTCCTTCATGCATAAAGTTGTAATGCATTTGTTCTTTACCGCTGAAACACTCCTTCCGTCGAGTCAAATTAAGGAAAATCCTGATTGCTGGCATCGCTTTTGACATCTTCCTACTATGAAACCGAAGAGCTGTAGGCAAAAACAATGGCCGTCTACAGAGCTATCAAGTGGTATTACCGCAGGAACGCGTACAAATTCGCGTTGTAGAGTAAGGAGCAGCTGTGGTCAGCATACAACCCTCCGGGCCTATATTTCTTAATTTGGATACGGGACTTATACATTTGTACATTACGCCTCATTCTTTGTACGCTTGTTTCATAATTTCAAAGGTGTTTTCACGAATACATAGAAACAAACTTCTGAACAAAGACAGTTCAAATGTGTGTTTCAATTCTTAGTGGGCCCAAACTGCTGAGGTCATCGGTCCCTGGACTCACAAACTGCTCTAACTTACTTACGCTAAGAACAACACACACAGCCTTCCCGAAAGAGGAATCTGCAGCGGGAGACGCCGCGCAAACCGTGACACAGCGCCTCAATCCGAGCGGCCACTCCGCGCGGCAAACACAGTTAACTTTTTGTTTTCTGTTCTAACATAAAACTGGCAAAATGATACGTGGGCAGCGGCAGATTTGACAGCTACTACATATTTAAATTAGTGAGATACTATTGTCTTTGAATAAGTATACTGATGCCGAAATTTCCAAGGAGCACCAAGTATTTACAGTCGATGATATGTCACTAATTTTCTGTGTCGCTTGGAAACGTTAGGCTGTGCACAGTACACTACAATACACACCGTCATAATGCTGTCAATAAATGATCATGGGAAAACGGTTTGAAAAGTAAGTTGGAATATTTTTAGCCGCTTGCATCGTTCGTTTAGTCCGAACGTCGCAGCTCCCGTAGGCCCCCGCAAAGTCTTAACTCGCGGCCAGAACCCACGCGCTCGTGAAGACTTGCAGCACTGCGAGACGGAATTACGCGACGCACGCCGCTTGCTCCACGAACTTAATCGGGAACCCTTATTGCCTGACGCCTATTAATTCACTGCACAGTTACACACTTAAATTTAGTCTAAATAATGATTACTATCGTCGCTTTAATCTACTAGACAAGGTTAAATTTTCATTACTTGAATGTCAGCAAGAAAGTCCTGTAGTAATGCAGCTTCATACAGACAACATTTCGAGATTCGACCACTGCACTAGAACATGAGCACCGCTTAGAGTTCCTACGCAACACTCACCGGTAAACTATACCAACTCGTAACAACACAAAACTGAACTACAATGCCAATAAACGAAAAAGTCACTTAAAAACACCAAATGTCTTCAGAATCAAGTGTAAGGGCTGGCCTGTGTGGCCGGGCGGTTCTAGGCGCTTCGGTCTGGAACAGCGCGACGGCTACGGTCGCAGGTGCGAATCCTGCCTCGGGCATGGATGTGTGTGATGTCCTTAGGTTAGTTAGGCTTAAGTAGTTCTAAGTTCTAGGGGACTGATGACCTCAGGCGTTAAGTCCCATAGTGCTGAGAGCCATTTAAACCATTTGAACCGAGTGTAAATTTCGGCTTCTATTACACCTCACCGCGTGCCTCTCGTTCACTAAAACACCACCACCTAGCAATATTATGTGATCAAAAGTTTCCGGACATCCACAAATCCATACGTTTTTCATATTAGGTGCATTGTGCTGCCACCTACTGCCAGATACTCCATATTAGTGGTCTCAGAAGTCACTAGACATCGTGAGACACCAGATTGTGATCCAATGACTGGGTGTCACTTGTGTCATAAGTCTGTACGCGAGATTTCCGCTCTCCTAAACATCCCTTGGTCCACTGCATCCGATGTGATAGTGAAGTTGAAACGTGAAGGAACACATACAGCACAAAAGCGTATAGGCCGACCTCGTCTGTTGACTGACAGAGGCCGCCAACAGTTGAAGAGGGTCGTAATGTATAATAGGCAGACATCTATCCAGACCCTCACATAGAAATTCCAAACTGCATCAAGATCCGCTGCAAGTACTATGACAGTTAGGCGGAAGGTGAGAAAACTTGTATTTCATGGTTCAAAAATAGTTCAAATGGCTCTGAGCACTATGTGACTTAACTTCTGAGGTCATCAGTCGCCTAGAACTTATAACTAATTAAACCTAACAAACCTAAGAACATCAGACACATCCATGCCCGAGGCAGGATTCGAACCTGCGATCGTAGCGATTGAGCGGTTCCAGTTCGTAGCGCCCAGAACCGCTCGGCGATCCCGGCCGGCTGGACGTTTTGGAACGTCAACTTCGGGGCAGGTCTTACCGACCGAAATCGATACCTCTCTTCAGTGCAGCAATCCTTGATGAATAGGCTGCCATTCCCCAAGAAACCTTCCAGCATCTGATTGAACGTATGCCTGGGAGAGTGGAAGCTGTCAT
Organism: Schistocerca cancellata; assembly: GCF_023864275.1. Lineage (NCBI taxonomy): Eukaryota > Metazoa > Arthropoda > Insecta > Orthoptera > Acrididae > Schistocerca > Schistocerca cancellata. The sequence continues at coordinate 80,635,810 of NC_064631.1, read as the reverse complement.
CAAGGCTAAGGGTGGGCCAACACCATACTGAATTCCAGCATTATCGATGGAGGGCGCCACGAACTTGTAAGTAATTTTCAGCTAGGTGTCCGGATACATTTGATCACATAGTGTAGCTGCATCTATCAGCCATGTGCACGCCCAGTTACAGACAACGCTCGGCTAGGCAACCGTTTAGTTGCCTAAGCAGAATTCGACGGTCGCTAAAGAGCGTGCGTGCGAGAATGCTTCAACATATTGCGTACTGGAAACCTAGGTTGCTCGGGATCTGCGACTCCAGACTTGTAGAATACACTACGGAAACATAAGCTGTGTTCAGGGGGCACACGAATTCAACACGGATGACTTACCCCTTTCTCGAGCTCCGGACGGCTTTACAAAAAATATCAGGTCGTCCAACCAGTTCGAATCAGCGACAGAATATAGGCATTGTCATTGTTCAATTCCTGCTGTCGCTAACAGGACTTTTGTTGAAGGCTTCTATAAAACTGGCGTTCGAAAAGCACACGTTTTTCACTTAGCTCATTTTGTTACATTTGCACTAGGGTTCCAAAGTATAACGCTGCAGTCCGAGTTTGTCCCTCTCAAAACAGCAACAACCGTGGGGCAGCAGCAAAGCAATGCCCCTCACCCAGTTGCGAAAACTAGCAACGCAACCCTAAATTCGTCCTGTTATTTGCAGATGTAGAGAAAAAAAGTTAAGGCATTATTTATACACTCCTGGAAATTAAAATAAGAACACCGTGAATTCATTGTCCCAGGAAGGGGAAACTTTATTGACACATTCCTCGGGTCACATACATCACATGATCACACTGACAGAACCACAGGCACATAGACACAGGCAACAGAGCATGCACAATGTTGGCACTAGTACAGTGTATATCCACCTTTCGCAGCAATGCAGGCTGCTATTCTCCCATGGAGACGATCGTAGAGATGCTGGATGTAGTCCTGTGGAACGGCTTGCCATGACATTTCCACCTGGCGCCTCAGTTGGACCAGCGTTCGTGCTGGACGTGCAGACCGCGTGAGACGACGCTTCATCCAGTCCCAAACATGCTCAATGGGGGACAGATCCGGAGATCTTGCTGGCCAGGGTAGTTGACTTACACCTTCTAGAGGACGTTGGATGGCACGGGATACATGCGGACGTGCATTGTCCTGTTGGAACAGCAAGTTCCCTTGCCGGTCTAGGAATGGTAGAACGATGGGTTCGATGACGGTTTGGATGTACCGTGCACTATTCAGTGTCCCCTCGACGATCACCAGTGGTGCACGGCCAGTGTAGGAGATCGCTCCCCACACCATGATGCCGGGTGTTGGCCCTGTGTGGCTCGGTCGTATGCAGTCCTGATTGTGGCGCTCACCTGCACGGCGCCAAACACGCATACGACCATCATTGGCACCAAGGCAGAAGCGACTCTCATCGCTGAAGACGACACGTCTCCATTCGTCCCTCCATTCACGCCTGTCGCGACACCACTGGAGGCGGGCTGCACGATGTTGGGGCGTGAGCGGAAGACGGCGTAACGGTGTGCGGGACCGTAACCCAGCTTCATGGAGACGGTTGCGAATGGTCCTCGCCGATACCCCAGGAGCAACAGTGTCCCTAATTTGCTGGGAAGTGGCGGTGCGGTCCCCTACGGCACTGCGTAGGATCCTACGGTCTTGGCGTGCATCCGTGCGTCGCTGCGGTCCGGTCCCAGGTCGACGGGCACGGGCACCTTCCGCCGACCACTGGCTACAACATCGATGTACTGTGGAGACCTCACGCCCCACGTGTTGAGCAATTCGGCGGTACGTCCACCCGGCCTCCCGCATGCCCACTATACGCCCTCGCTCAAAGTCCGTCAACTGCACATACGGTTCACGTCCACGCTGTCGCGGCATGCTACCAGTGTTAAAGACTGCGATGGAGCTCCGTATGCCACGGCAAACTGGCTGACACTGACGGCGGCGGTGCACAAAGGCTGCGCAGCTAGCGCCATTCGACGGCCAACACCGCGGTTCCTGGTGTGTCCGCTGTGCCGTGCGTGTGATCATTGCTTGTACAGCCCTCTCGCAGTGTCCGGAGCAAGTATGGTGGGTCTGACACACCGGTGTCAATGTGTTTCTTTTTTCCATTTCCAGGAGTATATAAAGGGCAAGGAGCCTAAGCAGAAAAAAGATCTGTAAGAAAATGTGTGATAACAAGGATCGGAAAGTGATGAAATTCTTTAACCCGGGCGTTTGTTGTCCTGTATATTGGTAAATAAAATAATGAAATTGGACGAATTTCAAAACAGTGATAAAAGCACTAGGAGAAAAGCTGACGATTGGAATATTCGCTGCGTAATAGTTCTTCAGGCCGCATGTAAGGCAGACGTAAAAAGTACCGTACGATTGTGACGACGGTGTCCTTAACGCAGATTTATTTTAAATAGGAACAAAGTCAGACCTAAACTAACGAGCAGTGTCTAAAAGGATAGTAACGTTATGCTACAATACGAAATCGAGTAACTGAGAAAACTCAATAAGTAAAAAACCAGGCTCGTAGAAGACAATTGGTGGTAAAGTGACACTACAAATAGAACGCAAATAGTCGAGAAACATAGAACATTTTTAAATGTGAGCTTACATCTACATCCATACTCTGCAAACCACTGTGCAGTGCATGACAGAGGGTACGTTCCACTATACCAGCTACTTCTTTTCCTTAGCGTTCCATTCAATTATGGAGCGCGGGAATAATAATTGCTTCACGGCCTCTATACGTGATGCATTTCATCTGATCTTGTCATGATGATCCCTATGTGAGAGATACACAGAGGGTTGTAGTACGTTCCTAGAGCTATCAATTAAAGCCGGTTCTAGAGACTTTCTCAGTAGGCTTAATTGCGATGGTTTACGTCTGTCTTCAAGAGCCTGACAGTTAAGTTTAGTCAGAATTCCTGGGACACTCTCCCACTGGTCAAATAAACCTGCGACAGATCGTGTTACTCTTCTCTGTATAGATTCAATATCCCCTTTTATTCCTATTTGGTGCGCATCCGAAACACTTGAGCAATATTCTAGGATTGATCAAGAGAGTGATTTTCAAGCAGTTTCCTTTGTAGACTGTCAGCACTTTCTCAGTATTCTACCAATAAAACGAAGTCAACCCACCTGCTTTACCCACAACTGAGCCTGCGTGATCATTCCATTTCATATTCTTACAGAGCGTTACACCTAGGTATTTGTATGAGCTGACGAATTCCAACAGTGACTCATGGATGTTACAATCATGGGATAATATGTATTTTCGTTTTGTGATGTGAACAGTTTTACATTTCTGAACATTTAAAGCAAGTTGGTAATCTTTGCACCTCTTTGAAATCTTATCGACTGAATATTTATGTACCTTATTTGGGAAATATTTATGTTCCTTCTTTGGGGAAGTACAGTACTTCGCTATAGATAACTGCATTATCTGCAAAAAGTCTGAGCTCACTTTTAATATCGCCCCAAGTTCATTAATATATAACACGAAATCAGGGGTCCTATGACAGTTACCTTCACGTCTGGCGATGTCTGTCCTTCCAGGATAGCCCGCTGTGTCCTCCCTACCAAAAAATGGTCAGTCCAGTCACAAATTTCGTTTGATACGCCATGTGATAGTACTTTTGAAATGGAAAAATACCGACTCTACCTGACTGCCTTGATACGAAGGTTTAATTATGTTATGGGACAAGGGTGTATGTTGGGTTGTTAACAAGGAATTTAGTGATCTGGGGGAGAAACTCGTGGACAAATTACTACCACATAACTGTTGATATGAACAGATATTGTTGCTGTGGCAAATCAGTATCTCAATAACAAAGCAATACGTCTGTCTCATTTACTGTTGTTTTAGTCCACTGGTCGACAAACTCGTTAGTCAAAGGAGCGAAATGAAACAGGACAACGACTGATATTGCTTTTTAAGACCAAATTTATAAAACTTAGTCTGTATAGGCAGGAACATAGTTATTTAAAAAGTTCGTCAGGCTGAGGTATGTTCTCTGACATCGACCCTTTCCAGTTCTCCCATCAACACCCATCTTGTGTACTTGTTCAGTGTACCTCTGTCTCACCCATCCTCTATGTCCAAACCATATCAACAGACAGTTCCCTGTACTCGAAAGTACATCTTCATTCAATAAACAATGCTCCCTAACTATGGCTTAATAAACCTCACTTAAATTTTTAATAAGCACGACGGAAAAACAGCTAAAGCTACAAATTTAACTTTTTTATTTACTTGATGTCATGATTCGTATATATTCAATTTGACATGGTCATTTATTTTTGCAAATATCATTTTGACTATGCGGTACGTAAATCTCGAAACGATACGTTCTGTATTTTTTGCGTGCGCTTTAAGTTTGGTAATATCTCTATCGTACATCACTGTCAATGTCATTTATGTCCTGAATGACGATTTGAAAACAAAATTAGTCATCAGCCAAATAAGAAGTGAAATTTGCAACTTTGGGTGGTTACCTGTTGGACTGATTAACAGAAGTTGATGACCTGTGATTATTTCAGCCTGCTGGAAGGTCGTAAAATTTTAAGTCTTATTTGAACTATAGGTACGTCAAATAAAAGAAACTCTAACGCTATCATTTACCGATAAAACTAGGTGATACGGTATCCATAAAATTAAATCATGAGAATGACTGACAAACACTAATGTTAACAAGAGGCTAACATCTAGTAGGAGAGTTTGAGTAAGTGAAGCTTGCATATTGTTATTTTCAATTTACGTCACGATTCAAGGTTCTCTGTAATGAGACGACCTACCAGTTTATCTCTGATGAGGTCCATACTCGGAAATGATTCCACCCATGAGTAATGTAGACATGAACGAAGATAAGCGGCCTCTAATAGCGCAGAGCCCCAGCGAGCGGAGGGGACAGTGCCGCTGGGGTGGGGGAAACTTGGAGGAGAGGCAAAGTGCTTCGGACAGAGGCTGACAACTGCGAACTGCAGGGTTGCGGATTCTGATTACTGTAGTCCAGTCTCTCCTGCGGGGACAAGCGCTCGGAAGCGGTTCAAAGATAACACTTGACTGTACGTGTTCATATATTTCATCTTTCTCGAAAAGTTCACTCAATAAACCACTTCAGAGCACTCGATTTAAGATAAAGACACATAAACACCAAATTAGAACGTAAAAATATAAACAGAAACGTATGTCATGTATAAAAATACCTTTATTTGTTATTTCTCAACCTTATATACACGGGTGTCAAACATTAAATCAACAAACGTAAATTTTGCATGGTTACTTTTATTTTGAGTGTAAACAGGTGATAGTAAAGTAGTAACAGTGTAAAAAAATACGGAACATAAACAACTGCAACATGTATAACGGTAGGCATAAATGTTCTTGGTTTTTTACAACTTAACGGATTAGCATACAGATTCCGACAACTGTTTTGTGTTCTCAGTATGGCGTATAATCAGCTCTAGCAGCAGTACAGTCCTGACAAGGACTGGGCATGCTGTGAATGATGTTATCAATTTCATGTTTAGGCAACAACGCCCATTCCTCCTACAGAGCTTGTAGAATGGTTAGTGGAAGGTGACGTGATGCACCCGAGGCATGCTCCATTGAATGCTCTCCTGCGCAGGAGAGCTTCTGTAAAGTTTGGAAGGCAGGAGACGAGGTACTGGCAGAAGTAAAGCTGTTAGGACGGGGCGTGAGTCGTGCTTGGGTAGCTCAGATGGTAGAGCTCCTGCCCGCGAAAGGCAAAGGTCATGAGTTCGAGTCTCGGCCCGGCACACAGTTTTAATCTGCCAGGAAGTTTCAAAATTAAATTACTGGCCTTTAGAGGAAAAGACATTATAAAACTTAAACTACGCTTTCGTGGGTGGTGCCTCGAAGAAATATCAAATTTTAATTGCGTTTGTTGTAATGTTACGTGCGAATAAGACCTAGGCACCCTGAGAGAGTTAACTAGTTTCACACGGATGTGTGGCACAGTCAAGAAAACACAATCAAAATCTAAAGCCTGATGAAATTATAAAAAAAATTACAGTCTCAGTCCTTGATTCTGGTAGGGAAGTATGAACACCGCAGACGAAAGCCAGGACCAGATATCAAGTCGCGGAGAGGAATAAAGTTTGATACTGAACAAGTGAAGACATTAGAAATGAATATGAGATCTTCTTACTACTATAATAAGTGGAAGAACACAGGCCTTAAGGATCGAATACTGATCTTCGAATTGGGAATGAGCGACTACCAAAACAAACTACCAGAACTTACAAATGCATGGGGAGATCAGGGAGTTGGTGGGCTGGCCGTTATGTACAGGCACGCAGGTCTAATCCTTGACGTAGATGACGATGCGGATTATTAAGGACGTCGTTAAGAAATGTTTTTTTTACTACAAAGTATTTGGAATCGGACGTGGATATCGAAAAAAAACTGAACACTGCCCACGGTTAGTGACTGTTTTCTTCTGTTGTCACTTATGAAAGGTGATGCGACTGCACTGCGGTGATTTCTACGTTACGTTGAGGAAAGTTATTCTGCAGACGTTGCAGGCTGCGAATGATGAAAGGTGTTCTGTATGAGGCGGAACTATGGGCCTCATGGAAAAAGGGTGACGCGGCTGAGTCACGCAATTTGACTCTTAGTCTGATCACGAGGTGTGGCCATTAATTACACGCGTTGATGACCTAGGCTGACGTTAGGATCAATGAACTATACTTGACGGGATGTATCTGGAACATCTTAGGTGATTAGAAAGTTAGTAAACAGGAATACAGTTATATACTTACAAGGGAACCTCCCCATCGCACCCCCCTCAGATTGAGTTATAAGTTGGCATAGTGGATAGGCCTGTCCGTCCGTTACGTTTTCATCACTTTTTTTGGAGTGATTGCCACATCCACAAGAAAACCTAAATCGGGCAAGGTAGAAGAATCTTTTTACCCATTCGCCAAGTGTACAAGTTAGGTGGGTCAACAACGTATTCCTGTCATGTGACGCACATGCCGTCACCAGTGTCGCATAGAATATATCAGACGTGTTTTCCTGTGGAGGAATCGGTTGACCTATGACCTTGCGATCAAATGTTTTCAGTTCTCATTGGAGAGGCACGTCCTTTCGTCAACTAATCGTACGGTTTTGCGGTGCGGTCGCAAAATACAGACACTAAACTTATTACAGTGAATAGAGACGTCAATGAACGAACGGACAGATCATAACTTTGCGAAGATAAAAAAAGTAAACTTTTCACTCCAGGGAGGACCTGAACCAAGGACTTCTCGTTCCGCAGCCGCTCACACTAACCACGGGACCACGGCGCTCCTTACCTCACACTGTCCTTGATGTTGCCTATCTTGCGCTTGGACTACTCAGTGTATATTTTGCTTATTTTTTTCATAGTTCCACACAACTTCTTCCTGTTTTCTCGATTGATCTGTGTTCCGTTTTTCAAGGCCAATCCACTGTGCCAACTTATAACTAAATCTGAGGGGGGGGGGGGGGGTGCGATGGGGAGGTTCCCTTGTTAGCTTTAATTCAGCATCAGCGGTGAACGTCGATCTTGACTTTGTACAATAATATTTACAAGTGCAGTTATAGACCGAACTGCGAATACTTCTTTACAATTCTGATTGCTTTACACATATAGATCAATTGTCAACGCATAAACTGTATGTGGCGCCTGGCTTGGTCGTAGCTACTGACTTAGCTGAAGGCTATGCTAACTAGCGTCTCTGCAAATGAGATGTCTGAAGCTATAACGAGTGAACCATTCCTATTAAAGTCGGCTGTAGAACTGGCCAGTGCGCTAGCTTCTCTCGTAAGACCAGCCGAGCGGCGGCGCTCGGTCTGCCAGCGTCGACAGTGGCGACTCGCTGGTCCGATGTGTACTGACGGACCGCGGCCGATTTGAAGCCTACAACCTAGCAAGTGTGGTGCCTTGCGGTGACACCACAAAAGTCATGATGAAATAAAGAACAGTATTGCACCTATGCATTGAACAAAACGGAAGAAGACGTGTAATGACGAATGAGATTGAGTCTCGCACTACTCGTCGGTTCATCAAACGGTTTAAAACATTACTGAAAATCGTGGTACCAACTGCGCAGAATTTAGTGCTCAACAGAACACATTATGAAGATGCTGACATAATCACAATGAAGTATACAGTAACGCAGTGCTCAACATTTGCGGCGTTAAAACAATGTTCGGTCGAAAGTTCTTTCATTTATCTTATGACCGTTTTAGAACCAAACGATTATGATCAGACGCGTTTAAAAGAAGACAAAAAGAACGTGCAAAGTTACCAGTGAGACGACGAAGAGAGCATACAACGGTGCTGGCAACACTATGAACGTAGGTGACTTGAGAAGCACCTAAAAGGCACCATACTTCGCTTCATAAATGAGTAAAAGGGTCTTCAAAAATCTCCAGCAGAAACTGGAACCGTCAAAAGACGCAAAAACTCATAAAACACAGATATATTCTAAGACGAACAGACTGACTTTTAGAAGCTTGCACAGAATAGAATTTTATGGAGCTAACTTGAAACGTGACGACATTTATACCCATGACTTAAGTAAGTGTCTGTTCGTCAACTTGCACGGAATGAATTTTCATAGCAAATGGAAAACACACATATCAATAGCGGTGCTCCTTTGAAGAGTGAAACTTGCAACATAAATTTCTCTCTCATTATTGTACACACCGATTTACGCAATTCGGTGCCACGCAGATGAGAAATGTGTGATTACATAATGTTTAAGGATGTATTTAGAAATGGGAATTCAATGTAACAAATTATCATTTATCAACCCATCTTCTCGTAGAGAATAATGAGAGTAAGGCGTAATGAATGACAACAAAGGCTCTCGTGTATCATCCTTCCGACAACTCAGTCCACCGCTAAAGGTGCCAGTGGACAGATTTGAACACCACCTCGCAGCTTCGTAACATGATTGGTAATTGCACATGCGTACTGAAGATAAAATGCAACGCTCAGGATATAAAAGTATAAATAATAGAATCCGCTGAAAGCAAAAGAAAGTTGCATTAACTAGAGTCTCTTTGTCTACATCCCTTTGATGAGATTTCTTATTGCCGTCGAAGTTTTTTCCCCTGTAGTGGTTATGAACTTAGGTGCACGTCCCATGTGTGTGTGTGTGTGTGTGTGTGTGTGTGTGTGTGTAGTGGCAGAGCAAAGTAAAGATGGGTTAGGTGATTAAAAGAAATTCGCCACTGTATTTATTTCCAATGCTGTATTCACGTTCTATTCGAATTAATTATGAATAACCCATGCGTGGACGGTTGTTAAGCCACGTACTTCCCTCCTTTCCCTCTGTCTCGCGCACAACACTAAAGCAACGTTATCTTTTATTTAGTATTTCGGTTCGAGCTGTCAAGTGATAATTTATCACTTCATATTAATTAAGAGCAAACCAAAAACAAAGCTCTCTTAACGAAATTTATTATCCCCACATGTCTCTGTCTCGACGAGAGAACTGGTTGTAAACACTTTGTTGTATATCATAGAAAGGCTTGAGTTGTCTCACCCGTTGTTACGCAGCGTCACTTATAAAGGAATTGGATTATCCCACCATAATTCTAGAACGCGCTACATCCATTAGCGTTATTCGTATCTGGCGAGTGAATAGCCTCTAAATTCTTAATTCGAAGCAGGTGCCGTAGCAAAATTGGGGCACTTCTTTCAGAGCTTTCACGTCGGAATAATGAAGCGTATGTGTGGAAATGTATAAGGGTATCACGTTCCGCTAGTTTCCTTTACGACCAATTGTTACTTTACATTGACTGTAAAATAAAATCATTTTGAGGTTCGTAGATTTGTATAATAAATTCTCAAGACTGTGACTTATTCGCAGGAAAGTCTGGAACACATCATAAAAATGAATGCAATGATCTCTTAAGTAAGGTGGTCTACTGGAGAATATTTTTAAACCTGTGTGAGGCTAGAAAATGTTCTGCGCCATGGCTGGTCAATAAAGATGTGAAAATGGTGTTTAACATTATATTAGTCGCGCACATTTTGCTTTCTTTTTTCCCAATGTTTCCACAGTAGACATTATTCCATAGATAGGAACGTGTATGCGTGTTTCATTGCGCGTTAATGGTAAATAATAGTGCCCGTACAGCGTACAATTTCAAGTCTTATGAATAGCAGACTATGCGAGCTATTTTTCGTAAGGGAAGCAAGCAGCTGGAAGTAGAATTTCGTACCTGCCGCTAACTACTCATCTACAAATTTATATATTTGACGATTCGCCGCCGGCCGTTGTGGCCGCCGATTCTAGGCGCTTCAGTCCGGAACCGCACTGCTGCTATGGTCGCAGGTTCGAATCCTGCCTCGGGCGTGGATGTGTGTGATGTCCTTAGGTTAGTTATGTTTAAGTAGTTCTAAGTCTAGGGGACAGATGACCTAAGATGCTAAGTCCCATAGTGCTTAGAGCCATTTGAATCATTTTTGATGATTCGCCCTTCCATTTCCTCCAACGGCGCTATTCAACACGTAGTATGGGGATTTCTTTTGCGAGAAGAATAAGTCTACCAGAAAAATCTCTGTACGTGAAAATGGCCTGTGGGGTGGGTTAGACACTGCCGAAGACCTTAGAGAGTAAGATATTCTTTTAGTTGGTGAAGTTATAGTACAACTCATAACACCAATGCATAACTAATGAAAACAATCCTGTGGACAAAGACTACAACGGACAAATTACTGCGTCTTTGAGTTGCAATGATACAGGAAGTTGCTTTTGTGGGCCTTGACTTCTAGGATCATATCAAAGAAGGACTTGATGAAGCGAACTTGATTCCTAATTAACATGTTTCAAAGAGCTTAAAAAAGCTTTCTCGGAAGAAGATGAAGAAGTACCTATTTCAAACCGACCGACTACATAGCGAGGCATATCGACATGTGCGGTAGCTAGGGAAACTACGAGGAGATACACAGGAGAAACCGAACTTTTTTTTTAACATATTTATTCACGTTTAAGCACAAACTTTCAATCCCCTTCAAAGTACCATCCACTTGCACTAATACTCTTGTATAATCTTTTATTACGTTTTTCAAAACATTGTTTAGATTTATCTTTCGTGATGCCTGACAGCGCCTCCGTCCTTTTATTCGTCACCTTAACAACTTCAGCAAAACGCTTTCCTTTCGTATCTTTTTCTTTCTAGGACACATAAAGAAGTCTCACAGGGCGAATTCGTGTGAGTATGGAGGGAATGGGGCGGGGAGGGGGGGGTGATGAACAGGAGTGACACATTACGATGGCCGCTCGTCTGGAATAGTTTACAGAGATCGACAAATTCTGTAAAAACGTTCCCGTTATAGAAAATTGGTTTACAGAGATGGCGCGACCTTTTGTGTAGACGATTAATGCCGTAGTAGGAAACACCTCAATATGAAGAAATAAGGTACACTTTATTACTTTATTTTCTGTAAATGCTCGTTTGGAAAAAGCCCACTTTGTAAACACTGTGTTATTGCAGATACCAACATGCCTGATGCGATACACTCAAATGTATAGTGTAGTAACGGTGAACACAGTTTTTGAATTCTGTTCAAATGTATCTTGAAATATATCACAAAAATGTTACTGTCAGCATACAGACAGACGCAGACAACTTCTCATATTATGTAACTCAGGTTGCCAAGTAATTGTTACTCATTTAGTTTATTAATCCGAAAACACCTTTCGCACACGTATCTGGACCGGAATGTTGCATCTTTTTGCTACCTCATTATGGAGACGTTGAAACTCTTCCCATGGAAAACTATGTACACCTCCTGTACAGTTCTAACATTAAATTATTTATTATCTATTACGCTGAAATTACACTGAAGATTAATCATTTCCATCTGCACATGCACAGGTGCGCTTGCAACTAAAACGGCAAACTGTTTCTAAAACAGCTGGAAAACGGATGCAAGACAGACAGCGCCCTAAAGACTTTCCTTGTAACTCTTGGGGCCGCAATTAATTCTTCAGACTTGCGTTTTCTTTGTCAGAACTTGTCCCTTCCACAACGCGATTTTCTTTCTAAGTGCATTCTTATTCCTATCTAATCACAAATAATTTGTCTCTTAAGTTACAATGTCTGACGGGCCAGTGTGCAGTTTTTTCCACTTAAAATGTGATGTCCACAATCCATTCCGGGTGTTTTAATTGCCGTTCCCATTCTCCTTTTTCCTTCATAGGTAGAACAATAGCAGAGGAATACTAGTTCTGCAAGGTTCGCAGGAGAGCTTCTGTGATGTTTGGAAGGTAGGACGCGAGGTACTGGCGAAAGGGAAGCTGTGAGGACGGGGTGTCAGTCGTGCTTGGGTAGCTCAGATGGTAGAACACTTGCCCGCGAAAGGCAAAAGTCGCGAGTTCGAGTCTAGGTCCGGCACACAGTTTTAATCAGCCAGGAAGTTACAGAACAATAGCAGATTTTAAATTTAAAAATTGTTCCGCGTATGTCCCTTGACTTAACCAATGTACGCTGCAGTAAAATATGAAGTTTCCATAGCCTACATTAAGTTTCATTGAAACTTTTGCTACTGACGGAGGAATAACGGATGCGGCGTCAGACAATTAATTATTCATATCACCAATATTATCACCTGCTCCATGCCTTAAATTTTATCAGATGGTCCTTCTTGATGTACAGAACAATGAATCACGTCAGTCGACCGCTGTAATTCTTTGCTGTTTCATTGTCAACTACACTCCTGGAAATTGAAAAAAGAACACCGTGAATTCATTGTCCCAGGAAGGGGAAGCTTTATTGACACATTCCAGAGGTCAGATACATCACATGATCACACTGACAGAACCACAGGCACATAGACACAGGCAACAGAGCATGCACAATGTCGGCACTAGTACAGTGTATATCCACCTTTAGCAGCAATGCAGGCTGCTATTCTCCCATGGAGACGATCGTAGAGATGCTGGATGTAGTCCTGTGGAACGGCTTGCCATGCCATTTCCACCTGGCGCCTCAGTTGGACCAGCGTTCGTGCTGGACGTGCAGACCGCGTGAGACGACGCTTCATCCAGTCCCAAACATGCTCAATGGGGGACAGATCCGGAGATCTTGCTGGCCAGGGTAGTTGACTTACACCTTCTAGAGCACGTTGGGTGGCACGGGATACATGCGGACGTGCATTGTCCTGTTGGAACAGCAAGTTCCCTTGCCGGTCTAGGAATGGTAGAACGATGGGTTCGATGACGGTTTGGATGTACCGTGCACTATTCAGTGTCCCCTCGACGATCACCAGTGGTGTACGGCCAGTGTAGGAGATCGCTCCCCACACCATGATGCCGGGTGTTGGCCCTGTGTGCCTCGGTCGTATGCAGTCCTGATTGTGGCGCTCACCTGCACGGCGCCAAACACGCATACGACCATCATTGGCACCAAGGCAGAAGCGACTCTCATCGCTGAAGACGACACGTCTCCATTCGTCCCTCCATTCACGCCGGTCGCGACACCACTGGAGGCGGGCTGCACGATGTTGGGGCGTGAGCGGAAGACGGCCTAACGGTGTGCGGGACCGTAGCCCAGCTTCATGGAGACGGTTGCGAATGGTCCTCGCCGATACCCCAGGAGCAACAGTGTCCCTAATTTGCTGGGAAGTGGCGGTGCGGTCCCCTACGGCACTGCGTAGGATCCTACGGTCTTGGCGTGCATCCGTGCGTCGCTGCGGTCCGGTCCCAGGTCGACGGGCACGTGCACCTTCCGCCGACCACTGGCGACAACATCGATGTACTGTGGAGACCTCACGGCCCACGTGTAGAGCAATTCGGCGGTACGTCCACCCGGTCTCCCGCATGCCCACTATACGCCCTCGCTCAAAGTCCGTCAACTGCACATACGGTTCACGTCCACGCTGTCGCGGCATGCTACCAGTGTTAAAGACTGCGATGGAGCTCCGTATGCCACGGCAAACTGGCTGACACTGACGGCGGCGGTGCACAAATGCTGCGCAGCTAGCGCCATTCGACGGCCAACACCGCGGTTCCTGGTGTGTCCGCTGTGCCGTGCGTGTGATCATTGCTTGTACAGCCCTCTCGCAGTGTCCGGAGCAAGTATGGTGGGTCTGACACACCGGTGTCAATGTGTTCTCTTTTCCATTTCCAGGAGTGTATATGGAACAGTCAAAACATCCACCACAACGGGACCATGAAACCGTTGCATTCAGAAGTAACCACCGTGCACTTTAACATGTTTATATCAACGGAAGACGAGAATATCACTTCCCGTTTCGTAGAATGCGTGCGGTCGTTGTCGGATCCACTACCGTAGCCACTCTTTCACTTCCTCGCCCGACTGAAATCAACCTCCAGCATGTCTTTTCTCGCTTCAGCGATATGGTTGGGAAATACTGCAGTACTCTTCTAACAACCCGGATCTTTCATCGTGTGATCCTAACACCTTTGGCGACCAGACGAAACACATGCTTGGACGACATTGGCTGCCGGACGAGGGTTCCCATAGTGGGTGCGGCTATGGAACCAGCATTGGCCGACCGGTTCTACTAAAGAAGGATTGATCGTGTCGCCTTCCAGTGGAATAAATGTCTTAACGCAAATGGTGATTGCTTTTCAATGGAACAATTTCATTTGTGGTAGGTGTTCAGTTTTCATTTGGCAGCCTCTCATAAATCTTTAAATACTTCCTGCATTGTGTTGTACTGCCGTTCCATAGTAGATTTTCGCTACCCGTCAATCATGCCGCTATGTATTCCATATCAGGCTTGTCACGATGGATAGTAGAATGCCTGTTTTTGTGCAAACAGTCACTGGATCTGTGAACTTCTTATATGCCACAAACATACACTGAGATTACAGAAGTCATTGGATACCTCCCAATATCGTGTCAGACCTTCTTTTTCTCGACGTAGGGGAACAAAACGACGTGGCTTGGAATCGATAAGTCGTTGAAAGTCCCCCTGCAGAAACACTGGGCCATGCTGCCTCTATAGACGTCTATAATTGCGAAAATGTTGCCGGTACAGGATTATTTGCACAAAATGATCTCTCGATTAATTTCCATAAATGTTCGATGGGATTCTGATCTAGGAGGTCCAATTATTCACTCTAATCGTCCAGAATGTTCAGCAAGCCTATAAGCGAACAATTGTGTTCCAGTGACGTGGAGCATCATCATCCATGGGTCTTAGAGAACATGAGCTCCACGAATGACTGTAAATAGTCTCGAAGTAGCCGAGCATAGACAGATGACCCTGTCAATTCTATGCAAACCCAGCCTACACCTTAAGGGGAGTTAGAAAGTCCTATCCCGACAATGTTAAATTTTGTGATTTGGCTTCCCTGTAGTTCAGGAACGACTGTAGCCATTGACATGAAACATTCACAGGACATTAATCTGTATGTTCTAAGTCTACTGAACTACAATAATTACATTTCAGGAACTGCTTTCGGAAATACAATTTTTTATTACAAGGATAAAATTTTGTGTATTTTTTTTGTACGGTGTCCTAAAAAATGTTAGTTATACATAAGATTATTTTCTTCTTTTGTGGGCAACGGCCTTGCCGCAGTGGATACACCGGTTCCCGTGAGATCACCGATGTTAAGGGCTGTTGAGATGGTCGGCACTTCGATGGATGTGACCATCCAACCGCCATGCGCTGTTGCCATTTGTCGGGGAGCATTCAGCCTCGTGATGCCAATTGAGGAGCTATTCGACCGAATACTTGCGGCTTCGGTCAAGAATACCATCGTAACGACCGGGAGAGCGGTGTGCTGACCCCACGCCCCTCCTATCCGCATCCTCCTCTCAGGATAACGCGGCGGGCGGATGGTCCCGGTAGACCACTAGTGGCCTGACGACGGAGTGCTTATTATGTTCTTCTTTTAGTTCAGTAGACTCAGAATATGTATGTTATTACTTCCTGAAAATTTGAACTCTACTCGAAGAGGTTTCTGAGATTTAGGGAATAATGTAACAGAAAATGTACATTTTCAGAAGAGGTTTCTAAAGCTTCAAAAGTCTGTAACTCACTTAATGTATGCTTAACTTTTTCTCTTTAATCAATCAGAAGCACCCTGCTCCGTACTGTATATCATCCTCTTCATCTTCTTCCAAGTTTTTTTCTTTTTTCTAGACTCCTTAGTGGCCAACTCTGCTGCATATTCAGCTTTATCAGTGCGAACCTTGTCTGTTGTGGATTGGCAAGAGAGCCAACCCTGTATGAGAGGAAGCCGAAAGGCACGCGTTTTGGCTCACGCAGGCTGGCGTTAGGTCTGGAACAGGTCAAGGAAATTAGACTAGCAAAAAGTGACGTAGCTCGGGAATACTGAACTTTAATCCATAAATGGTGAACATTGCTCTTGACGGTACATGTTTTACAGCATCAATAGTAACTGGTAATGGCGCCTTGCTAGGTCGAACCATCGCTAGCAAAGTCGGTTGAACAACAGGGGCGAGTGCTTGGAAGTCTCTCTAGACCTGCCGTGTGGCGGCTCTCGGTCTGCAATCACTGATAGTGGCGACACGCGGGTCCGACGTATACCAACGGACCGCGGCCGATTTAAAGGCTACCACCTAGCAAGTGTGGTGTCTGGCGGTGACACCACATTGTCCATCCGTTCAAGTTCTCTGATGCGGTTTGCTCCAGGATTAATATGCTGTAGCGCTTTCACACCACCAATGTTGCTATCATTAAAAGCAATAACAGCATCACTGACCCCCACTTTAGTTTCATTCCAAAAAAAAAAAAAAAAAAAAACATTTTTTGTCAAGGGACTCCATACAGGGTGATTCAACGACTCATTGGGATTTTGACTCTTACCATGCAGACACTTCTTCAGTAATTCAGAATTTGCCAGGTCCCTGTAAATAGGTTTTATGATATCCATGACTACTGCTGGGATGGAATTTTTATGTCTGTATGAAATGTTTGAGTACTGGGGATCACGAATCAGGTCCAGGAGAGGAAATGTGGTATTTTGGTTTTTCAACAGTTGACAGTCTGTGGAAGAAGGTAGCCCATACTGCCTGCTTAATTTTCAACAAATCCTGAGTATTATTTCTAATGGCCATCCCATAATACTGCTGTAGCTCATCAATCATTTTGTCTGTCAGCCGGATTCTTATGGTTTTACCATTAGAAAGTTTCTTGACTCTCAAACTTTGTTTGAACTTCCTCAACCTGTTGCCCATTCTCTTCTAGACATTACTTTTATAACACAGCAATCCACAGCCTTCTATATAAAAATTTACCGACTTTATTACGTCTTCAAATAATGCACGTAAAATTTTTAACAATTTCAACCATTGTGTAGATTATATTAAAAAAATAATATACTTCCCATGTGAGTTTATGACTGATATATATATCATTATATTCGGAAAATTGCAACATTTAGAATGAGATAAAAATCCGAAAATGTGAAAAAAAATTTTCCGTTCTAACTCCCCTTAATGTAGGCACCACCAGCTTGCACAGTGCCTTGTTGACAACTAGAGTACATGGCTTCATGGGGTTTGTGTCACACTCGAACTCTATCGTCATCTCTTACTAGCCGAAATCGGGACTCTTTGTCGTGAAAAATAACGCTGTATTACCGATAGAACAAAATGATAGTTCCTTGTCTCTAGAAATTAATTAATATGGACAATTTGTTGATTGTTTGCTGTGGGAGGGAACACGGGTAGGGACGGAGCAGAATATCTGACCAGACCACCGTTTTCCAGTCGTCTAGTGTCCAACCGATATGGTTATGAACCCAGGAGAGGAGCTGCATGGGATGTTACGCTGTAAGCAAAGGCACTCTCACCGGTCATCTGTTACCGCAGCCTATTATCGTCAAATTCTACCGAAGTGTCCTGGCGGACACATTCATCGTGCGTCGCACGATAATTTCTGCGGTTATTTCACACAGTGTTTCTTGTCTGTTACCAACGACAGCTTTATGCAAACACCGCTGCTCTCGGTCATTAATTTAAGGGCTTCGGCCACTGAGTTGTCCTGGTGAGAGGTGACGCCTGAAATTTGGTAATCTCGGCACACTCTTGACACTGAAATGGCCAACGATTTCCGAAATTGAATGTCCCATGCGTGTAGCTCTAGCGATCATTCCGCGTTCAAAGTCGTTAATTCCTGTCATGTGGCCAGGATCACGTCGGATGTCTTTTTACATGAATCACCCTAGTACAAATGGCGGCTCAGCCAATGTACTGTTTTGTAAACTTTGTTACGCGATACTACCACCATTTGTGTACGAGCATGCTGCTAATCCATGCCTTTTGGTACTTCAATGTACGAGGTGCATTCAAGTTCTAAGGTCTCCGATTTTTTTTCTCCGGACTGGAAAGAGATAGAAACATGCGCATAGTTTTAAAATGAGGCCGCGTTCATTGTCAATACGTCCCTGAGAAGGCAGCTCCGTACGGCAGATGGAATTTTACCGCCAGCGGCGAGAATGAGAATTGTTTTAAATACTTAAAATGGCGACGTTTTCCTTACTTGAACAGCGTGCAATCATTTGTTTTCTGAATTTGCGTGGTATGAAACCAATTGAAATTCATCGACAGTTGAGGGAGACATGTGGTGATGGAGTTATGGATGTGTCGAAAGTGCGCTCGTGGGTGCGACAGTTTAATGAAGGCAGAACATCGTGTGACAACAAACCGAAACAACCTCGGGCTCGCACAAGCCGGTCTGACGACATGATCGAGAAAGTGGAGAGAATTGTTTTGGGGGATCGCCGAATGACTGTTGAACAGATCGCCTCCAGAGTTGGCATTTCTGTGGGTTCTGTGCACACAATCCTGCATGACGACCTGAAAATGCGGAAAGTGTCATCCAGGTGGGTGCCACGAATGCTGACGGACGACCACATGGCTGTCCGTGTGGCATGTTGCCAAGCAATGTTGACACGCAACGACAGCATGAATGGGACTTTCTTTTCGTAGGTTGTGACAATGGATGAGACGTGGATGCCATTTTTCAATCCAGAAATAAAGAATCAGTCAGCTCAATGGAAGCACACAGATTCACCGCCACCAAAAAAAATTCGGGTAACCGCCAGTGCTGAAAAAATGATGGTGTCCATGTTCTGGGACAGCGAGGGCGTAATCCTTACCCATTGCGTTCCAAAGGGCACTACGGTAACAGATGTATCCTACGAAAATGTTTTGAGAACAAATTCCTTCCTGCACCGCAACAAAAACGTCCAGGAAGAGCTGTGCGTTTGCTGTGTCACCAAGACAATGTACCCGCACATCGAGCTAACGTTACGCAACAGTTTCTTCGTGATAACAACTTTGAAGTGATTCCTCATGCTCCCTACTCACCTGGCCTGGCTCCTAGTGACTTTTGGCTTTTTCCAACAATGAAAGACACTCTCCGTGGCCGCACATTCACCAGCCGTGCTGCTATTGCCTCAGCGATTTTCCAATGGTCAAAACAGACTCCTAAAGAAGCCTTCGCCGCTGCCATGGAATCATGGCGTCAGCGTTGTGAAAAATGTGTACGTCTGCAGGGCGATTACGTCGAGAAGTAACGCCAGTTTCATCGATTTCGGGTGAGTAGTTAATTAGAAAAAAAATCGGAGGCCTTAGAACTTGAATGCACCTCGTATAGCGAACAGCGCAGACACCACGATTTTGCCGAACTGAAGAAAGTTGTGCCGACCGAAAAATGTCACACCGCAGTGGCAAATAAAGTGGCGCGGTGTACCAGGTACTTCCGAGAAAGATCGTGAAAACTGAGACAGACAGTACCTTGGCCAACACGCGGTCCGTACACCTGACTCACGAGCAGTTTGACACGCCGTGGCGGACCCCGCCTTATAGGACGGGAAATTAAAAAGAAGCTTGAGTTCACGGATCAATGTACAGCCAGGATCATCATGCATTTTTCAAGAATCGGAAAACAACATTTGTATCTTAGTTAGTGTTACTAATATGTTACGTGCATATTCTAGGCACCAGAGAATGCTGCTAATATCTATGCAGTAGAAATACCTGGCCATGACAGAGAATGCTGCTAATATCTATGCAGTAGAAATACCTGGCCGTGACTGATAACTTAAATTTCGTTAATAGCTGCTAGATAGTAGAGATGGGTAAATTCGTTTATCCTTGGGAATTAGTTCACTGGTGATCGCTCTTGTAGGGCACCGTTCATTTTCACTCGTTCACCGTTCATTTGTACTTGGTATATGGTTCTTACGAAAAATTGAAAATTAGTAGCATATGTGACTGATGATGGAAGACGCCAAGAGGGGAGCGCTTGCCTCCCCCCTGGAGTACAGAGTTTTTATTCATAACAGAATTCTCACACACTTGCAATTTTCGTGATTCTGTAAAACCTGTCATTTAGCCAACTGCAGCGTTATGTGGCTGATCACAGTGTCATAATATAAGGTGGCGCACGAAAAACCGGCCCCGAGTACAGACTGCTCGTCAATTACGCAAGATTTGTTGACCGAGTAGAATAGATAAACATGTAATAATTAGGCAGTGAACAAAAAACAAATCAGCTAATGCAAAGAACAACTCCGAAACAATAGATGATCATTGGTGGGCGAGCAGTCTAGTACTTGGGGCAGATTTTTCGTGCGCCGCGCTGTACCAGCACTTCCTTTGCATGTGTAATAACAAAAAAAGGTTTGCCTTTTTACAAGTATTTCTTCTGCTGTTTTTCGAAATAGTGAAGTAAGCTGATATGCTGTTTTGTTACCTGAAAAGATTTATTTTTCACAACCAACGTAATTTTTATGTAATTTAAGTAATTATAAAATACGTTTTAATTACTAGTCATGGACGCTGAGCAGAATTCGAAAAGGACCAGAAGTTCAGAGTTCAAAGAAGGTTTGAAACATCTAGAATGGGCGTGCGGAGTCGGCATTGCAACTACGACGAGTGGCAACACGAAGAAGGACGAGTCCGGCCGAGCGAGACCGAGACCGCGACAGACGGGAACGGGACCGAGGCTGGAACGAGACCGGCCGACGTGCCGTTGTTGGAACGAGACAGACCGTTTCCCGTTCCCGAGAACTACAAGTAGAAAGCGGCGACTGAAGTGAACAATGAAAGACCGTTCGTTAGAATTCGTTCCTCGCTCGTTCCGTTCATCTTGGTGAACCGTTAGTTCGAGAACGACCCATCTCCACTAGAAAGCCGTTACACTTGACTTCTACATTCGACGGACGCAACACCAACACCACAGTCACATGGCGTCGTTTCAAGTGAGACTACCGAGAAGTAAGAAATTTAGCCTGCAATAGTAGCGTAAGATCTAGCGATGAGGAAATATACGACGCCACGTTTCACCTTCCCAGTCACTTCTGGCGAGGGATCATCTTCCACCACCAGGATTCGAATAAGGATACCTCCGAGACGAGCGCCATTGCACAACAGAGCATAACTTGCCTTACCTATGGAGGAACGAACAAATTTAATGATCAGTTATATGGATTTGTTGGAAACACAAAGAAAGCTATCCTTATTACTATATATGTACATGGATTGAGATCAGTACGATCTTCGACCACTGTTTTTGATATCCAAATACACTGAATAATTCGCTGTGTAGGTCACATTTTGATTATCAACTTGTGACTTAGGCTTTACTTGTTACATGTAGAAGTGTGAATATTTTGTTTACTTGCCATACAGAGAGTTCAAAGTTAAAGTGAACCAACTCCATTTTGGCCATTTTTAAATTTTCAGTCATAAGGAGTATTACTTTGCAGTATACAATCAAACCAAGTCCATAGCTAAATTTTCATCCACCAGATGGCATTAGAGCCCTTCCTTCCAGATGTATCCTAAAATGTTGTCTGAGTTAAAGCGAAAGAAGCCTACAATAGTCTTCTTTCATGATACTGACGGTTATGTTTTCATGTAATTTTAGTCTAAGTATCTTGTAAATAAACAGCCAAATTTATACTTGAGTTTTAATAGCATAACACATTGTGTCAACCAGCATTTAAGAGAGGATGAATAAAATTTCAAGCACATAGTTCTGTTTTCAGATTTGTGCGCAGGCCAAAATCAGAACATCAAATCTAGCTCTAATCCGAATAAAACACGCTGTGATGCCAAACCTGAAACTAGAAATTATGGGCAGGAATTTCCTACAATCTCGTCATTCATTCTGGGCTAACGAAACTGACTTAGGTATAATCGAAAATCTGGTAACAGTGAATATTAATTTCGCACCAGAGGATTGGATCAAAACGATAGACTCAGCAAAGAGAAATAGGCCTAATTTTACAGTCCTGTTAATATTTAGGAATTTATTTCTGAGCATCAGAATTTTGCAGAACTCTGCAACTAAGAGGAACATGGAAACACCAGGAGTGCCTGTCAATTCTATGAATGTAAAATGGCTGCAATTCGGTAACGATTTGCCCTTAATGATTAACTCTAAATTTTCAAGAAGTTCTACACTTCGTTTCAAGAGGTAAATGGACTCGAGCAAGTGGTTATCAGGATTTACTTTATCAGTGGATAGTACCAGTGGTTATACAGAACGAAAACGATATATAATCACTGTTTCCATATGTCAGCCATACCTCAAATAAATTACAGTGCATTTGAATACAAGCACCAGCAACGTAACAAATTAAAAGAATGACCATGACGATACAGTGGTTTTTGAAATAGAATGTTCAAAAACGTACTGTTGTGACAAGCGTAACAATGTTGCCGGCTTAATTAGCATAACTTTCATGTTATTTGAGGATATCAAAACTCAGTTCGTTCACATAATTAGAAACAGATGTGCATACTTCATGTTTTAAAACCAAAATTGATAATAAGTATTCTGTTAAATACCTTCCTGAAAGTTTCAGATTGAAAGTGAAGCAAGTGCTTTGCATCGTTAAATGTTATCCTTCCATGTACTAAGTGAAAAGTGTTATATCATTTAAGTCCTTGCTGAACATACATAAAAGTTGAAAACTACTAACATCACATAATTAACAAACTCAAGTTGTTTTTCTTTTCTGCCTATCCTCCCAAAATTGGTTTAAATGGACGTAGTCCACTTTATTCCTAAAGACTCCATATGTGGCAGCAGAAAAAGACATTCGGTGATTGAAGGATCACTGGCAACAGAAGAGGCCGCACATACCTACAGTGGCGTGGATGCATGGATGTGTGGATGTCGGTCATATTGTAATGGGATACTGCAACTGCCTGGGTTCCGCGAGAACTTTAGCCGGAGTGGTAAGCGAGGGAAGGGGGTGAGCTAATCAGCTTAGGGGCACACGGCACGGAGCTACAGAGGTGGCAAACGTGGTTTCCTCCTTGAATACACCTATTCCAGTCTGATCCGATACATCATGTGTGGCCTGCAAAGCCGCCATACCTCGAGGAGCTTCACTGATTAACACTGTTTTATTCCTGCAGACAAGTTTATTCAGTTCTCCATAACAAGCTGAAAAAACAGAAAAGGACTCTTCAACTTGAAATTATAATCCCACAATTACTATAGCAAAAATGTTTTAGCACTCTCACTTCATCCTCGTATAGCAAGTTACTTCAGTCGTGGTGCACATCTCAATTTTTGGCAATATCGCAGATATGAGCAGTAGGACAAAAGGGGTGCGAGCATAGTTTATCAGTGTGGATTCTCTACAGCATGAGGAAGCAAACATTCAGATGCAAACCTACTGTTCTGCTCCATGTCAGCCCTTAGCCTACTGTTATCTTTTGATTGATAGGTCCTTAACCTATTGTTCTACGCCACTTTTGATAGCAAATTGATATCAGATTAATTAAATTGTGGCTGCTGATTGATTTATGAGCCCTCCTCCTCACCTTAACCAATTGTTCTTCTAATTAGTTTTGCGATCCCCTGAGGATATCCGTCCTTTCCTGAAACTCCCCCCACCCTTCCCTGTCCCCCCTCATCACCTCTCCTCCCATCCCCCTCTTCCCTCACTCAAATAGGAACTCGCTGATACAAGCACATTTTCAAATCTCAATCACTCTATTAAACACCATCCACTCGATACGTTTCATTGACAAATTGGTAAGTCAGTTAACGGCTCCCACTCACGGAAACCCGTAGCCCTCGCCCGCCCCTCCCCTACGTGGAAACAGGACGAAAATTTATTGACTATTTGGCAGGGAATCGATCGGATTGCATGGAATATTGTTTAGACAATTTCTGGTAGACACGGCAATGTGTTGAATATTGTTTACTTAAGCAATTTATTGGATGTAAGGTTGTTTATGCAATACAGTGTACTTATTTATTTAAAGAACTCCGCGTGAAATCGATTGCAGAGTCTGAATACTATTTAAACAATTTCTGGTAGACAAGGAAATGTGTGGAATATTGTTTATTTAAACAGTTTATGGCATACAAGGCTGTGCTTCGAATGTAGCTGATTTATTTATTTCAAGACATTGTCGGGAAATTGACTGTAATGTGCGGAACACTGTTTTCTCTTTTTAATATTTTGAGAGAAACAAGGCAGTATGAAGTATTTAAACAATTGCGGGACTATTTTAGTCAGGACACGCAAGGAATACCATCATCATGTAATTACACTGTTAAAACTCTTTCGAATGTGAATCACACTCCATCTGCAATCCGCCAGGGCAGCCACTTTGCGTATTCCCACACGCGCAGCTTTTGCGTCAGCTGTTGGTTGCTGCACTGCCAGCCGCCTTGTGTGCCACGCAGACCAGAAGGTGCTCTAATCAAATGGTTCAAATGGCTCTGAGCACTATGGGACTTAACTTCTGAGGTCATCAGTCCCCTAGGATTTAGAACTACTTAAACCTAACCAACCTAAGGCCATCACACACATCCACGCCCGAGGCAGGATTCGAACCTGCGACCGTAGCGGTCACGCGTCTCCAGACTGAAGCGCCTAGAACCGCTCGGCCACTCCGGCCGGCCGGTGCGCTTACCCATGAACAAAATTTCAAGTGAAGGCAAACCTTTATTTGATACCTGAGAAATATTTCCTCACTCTTTCACATTTATTGACTAATGAAGAAAATCGATACCCTTTGTGTGGGACAGTTTTTCCTTGCTTCATGTTGGAGGATACTAGGATTTCTTTTTTGCTCCTTGCCTCCTATTGGTGAGTACTGGCACAATTACGTCAATTGCTAGGAAGTCAATTGCATTGGGGGTAGCTCAAAATTTCAAATTTAAGTTCACTTGTACACTCCCGGAAATTGAAATAAGAACACCGTGAATTCATTGTCCCAGGAAGGGGAAACTTTATTGACACATTCCTGGGGTCAGATACATCACATGATCACATTGACAGAACCACAGGCACATAGACACAGGCAACAGAGCATGCACAATGTCGGCACTAGTACAGTGTATATCCACCTTTCGCAGCAATGCAGGCTGCTATTCTCCCATGGAGACGATCGTACAGATGCTGGATGTAGTCCTGTGGAACGGCTTGCCATGCCATTTCCACCTGGCGCCTCAGTTGGACCAGCGCTCGTGCTGGACGTGCAGACCGCGTGAGACGACGCTTCATCCAGTCCCAAACATGCTCAATGGGGAACAGATCCGGAGATCTTGCTGGCCAGGGTAGTTGACTTACACCTTCTAGAGCACGTTGGGTGGCACGGGATACATGCGGACGTGCATTGTCCTGTTGGAACAGCAAGTTCCCTTGCCGGTCTAGGAATGGTAGAACGATGGGTTCGATGACGGTTGGGATGTACCGTGCACTATTCAGTGTCCCCTCGACGATCACCAGTGGTGTACGGCCAGTGTAAGAGATCGCTCCCCACACCATGATGCCGGGTGTTGGCCCTGTGTGCCTCGGTCGTATGCAGTCCTGATTGTGGCGCTCACCTGCACGGCGCCAAACACGCATACGACCATCATTGGCACCAAGGCAGAAGCGACTCTCATCGCTGAAGACGACACGTCTCCATTCGTCCCTCCATTCACGCCTGACGCGACACCACTGGAGGCGGGCTGCACGATGTTGGGGCGTGAGCGGAAGACGGCCTAACGGTGTGCGGGACCGTAGCCCAGCTTCATGCAGACGGTTGCGAATGGTCCTCGCCGATACCCCAGGAGCAACAATGTCCCTAATTTGCTGGCAAGTGGCGGTGCGGTCCCCTACGGCACTGCGTAGGATCCTACGGTCTTGGCGTGCATCCGTGCGTCGCTGCGGTCCGGTCCCAGGTCGACGGGCACGTGCACCTTCCGCCGACCACTGGCGACAACATCGATGTACTGTGGAGACCTCACGCCCCACGTGTTGAGCAATTCGGCGGTACGTCCACCCGGCCTCCCACATGCCCACTATACGCCCTCGCTCAAAGTCCGTCAACTGCACATACGGTTCACGTCCACGCTGTCGCGGCATGCTACCAGTGTTAAAGACTGCGATGGAGCTCCGTATGCCACGGCAAACTGGCTGAAACTGACGGCGGCGGTGCACAAATGCTGCGCAGCTAGCGCCATTCGACGGCCAACACCGCGGTTCCTGGTGTGTCCGCTGTGCCGTGCGTGTGATCATTGCTTGTACAGCCCTCTCGCAGTGTCCGGAGCAAGTATGGTGGGTCTGACACACCGGTGTCAATGTGTTCTTTTTTCCATTTCCAGGAGTGTATATATGTCCTTAAACAACATCGCGAAGGGGTTGTACCGGTGCGTGTGCTCGCAATACCACTACCAGAAACAATAAATTGATGAGTCGGGAGTTCGATGTTGTGATTGAGTATATAATGCATTATAAAATCCTTAAATAGGTTCTATCAGCCACGCCGTGACGAAGGATGAGCAGTTGGAGGCGGACGATGAGGAGGAGATGGAGGAAGGGTCTACTGCGTGATTGGATAGGGGAAACAACAAATACCACTGCAAGGCATAGTGCACATCGATGTACTGAGAAGCAATTAACACGACACACTTAAACCATGGTATATTCTGTAGTAGTAATAGTTGTTATGCCTACATGCCGGGGACTGATGAAACACTCACACATCCCACGCGCCTGTGCCCCAGTGACCACACGCAGCACCCCAAGCTAGGTGATGCACACCTCCAGCCGCTGCCGTGGAATGCACTTCTCAACGATCCCACCCTGTCTGCAACCAGACTCGCCCCACCGGAGAGGACCGCTCCGTCGTGGGAGGCGACTGGGAATGACCACAGTGGTTTTAATTTATCAAAATGTTCACCGTCAACACTTGCCATACTGAATTGTCTCAAATATCCACGTAAAAATAGGAGAATACTCACAATACAGATGCAGTCACAAAGGCTGCCCAACGCACACTGCTGTATTAGTTCACAATTTAGCTATCCAGAAGGCGTCGCCACTGGGATTTGCCAGTGCAGCATCTGGCAACGACCGACTGGCCGGTCATCCAGACGAACCTCATGTTTGTACCTTTCACTCCCAACAGCCTTAAGCCAGAAATGCCTCCTGACGTAGGGTTGGGTTCTTTGAGGAAGGAGACCAGACAGCCAGGTCATCGGTCTCATCGGATTAGGGAAGGATGGGGAAGGACGTCGGCCGTGCCTTTCAAAGGAACCATCCCGGCATTTGCCTGGAGCGATTTAGGGAAATCACGGAAAACCTAAATCAGGATGGCCGGACGCGGGCCTGAGGTAGGCACCTCCATTAGTTTCATTCTAGTACCCCGCATGCATAACGGTGTCGTCCTCTGAGACCAGCCACAGATTTATCACTGTAATCACAACTGAATATTACGATTGGGCCCCAATCTGATGACGTTCGGCGAAAAGCAAAGTGTCAGAAATATCTCCTCCTGATGGCTGTGGCTCTGGAAATATCGATATGGATATCATTCTTATGACTGGACTTAATTTTCCATGTAAAATTCTTCATTTGCCGTACTGCTATTGATGCACTGAAATCTCAGTTTCCCACATCAAATCCATACACCCCCACCCCTTTACGATCGCACATAGTAATTTTCTTTGAACATGTCGGAACTCTGACCACAACACATCCAAACACACACTTCATAAGACCCTGATTATAGCTACTCTATCACATATCCCCTGCTAAGTATAATACACTCCTGGAAATGGAAAAAAGAACACATTGACACCGGTGTGTCAGACCCACCATACTTGCTCCGGACACTGCGAGAGGGCTGTACAAGCAATGATCACACGCACAGCACAGCGGACACACCAGGAACCGCGGTGTTGGTCGTCGAATGGCGCTAGCTGCGCAGCATTTGTGCACCGCCGCCGTCAGTGTCAGCCAGTTTGCCGTGGCATACGGAGCTCCATCGCAGTCTTTAACACTGGTAGCATGCCGCGACAGCGTGGACGTGAACCGTATGTGCAGTTGACGGACTTTGAGAGAGGGCGTATAGTGGGCATGCGGGAGGCCGGGTGGACGTACCGCCGAATTGCTCAACACGTGGGGCGTGAGGTCTCCACAGTACATCGATGTTGTCGCCGGTGGTCGGCGGAAGGTGCACGTGCCCGTCGACCTGGGACCGGACCGCAGCGACGCACGGATGCACGCCAGGACCGTAGGGGACCGCACCGCCACTTCCCAGCAAATTAGGGACACTGTTGCTCCTGGGGTATCGGCGAGGACCATTCGCAACCGTCTCCATGAAGCTGGGCTACGGTCCCGCACACCGTTTGGCCGTCTTTCGCTCACGCCCCAACATCGTGCAGCCCGCCTCCAGTGGTGTCGCGACAGGCGTGAATGGAGGGACGAATGGAGACGTGTCGTCTTCAGCGATGAGAGTCCCTTCTGCCTTGGTGCCAATGATGGTCGTATGCGTGTTTGGCGCCGTGCAGGTGAGCGCCACAATCAGGACTGCATACGACCGAGGCACACAGGGCCAACACCCGGCATCATGGTGTGGGGAGCGATCTCCTACACTGGCCGTACACCACTGGTGATCGTCGAGGGGACACTGAATAGTGCACGGTACATCCAAACCGTCATCGAACCCATCGTTCTACCATTCCTAGACCGGCAAGGGAACTTGCTGTTCCAACAGGACAATGCACGTCCGCATGTATCCCGTGCCACCCAACGTGCTCTAGAAGGTGTAAGTCAACTACCCTGGCCAGCAAGATCTCCGGATCTGTCCCCCATTGAGCATGTTTGGGACTGGATGAAGCGTCGTCTCACGCGGTCTGCACGTCCAGCACGAACGCTGGTCCAACTGAGGCGCCAGGTGGAAATGGCATGGCAGGACTACACAGGACTACATCCAGCATCTCTACGATCGTCTCCATGGGAGAATAGCAGCCTGCATTGCTGCGAAAGGTGGATATACAGTGTACTAGTGCCGACATTGTGCATGCTCTGTTGCCTGTGTCTATGTGCCCGTGGTTCTGTCAGTGTGATCATGTGATGTATCTGACCCCAGGAATGTGTCAATAAAGTTTCCCCTTCCTGGGACAATGAATTCACGTTGTTCTTATTTCAATATCCAGGAGTGTACTTCACCAATATCTGAATGCTGCTGGCATAAACCATATTGAGCAAAATTCCACGGTGCATGGACGTGTCTCATTTGTTTTTCTTGTGAGTGGTATCAGTATGTCTTAGGAAGAAGTGATAATAATTAATAAGTGACCAACTGTTAAAACACAGTTTAAAAGATGTTTTTCAATATTTCTACGCGGTTGTAGGCGAAGGAGCATGATGGATGATTAAGAATGATAACATACAGTAGATGGTGTGCTATGTAACGAATGACTTAAAAAACGCAACGCTAGATTTAGGTCGTAAGGAAATGTACAAAATCCTATGCCCAGTACACTGGCTTTTCAGATGTATGGTGTTATGTTTTCTGGTGGAAATGTCTGCAGTTTTGAATAAAGACTCTCTGTTCAAGTAACACTTTTTTTTGGATACTACGGAGAAGTCATATAATGAGTGGTGAATCATATTCGTGGCATTCTCGTATCTCGAAACGAGTAATTTTTTTCGAACCTGTCTGTTGAGGAGCCCATACAGCAAAACTCCAGTGTGATTTTAGTCAGTCCATCTGCATCTTCTAGCTATTCCTCTGTCTCTGCACCGCCCTTCCTGCTGCTTTGTCCATGTGACAATTCCAATTTAAGTCAGAATTGAATGGAAATCAGAGAGCACTATATCTAATACCGTACGCACCCTGTGGAGAAACAGGGTGAGCAGAGTTAATGCGGCAGGACCGTGTTTGTCACCACTCGGCGGAAGTGACAACATGTTGTCATAGCTCTACCCATCGTGTACAATGTGTAAAGTCAGCCCAAACAAATTTTTCTCTAGCAACATGGGGTAGTAAAGAAGACAGTATGAGCAGTAACGGTGGAGTTTCTAATTGAGAAAATTAGCAAGACTTCACAACACACAGGAACTTGAAGAAAGATGAGGATGAGGAGTATTCATGTCTGTCACCAAAACATTTTCTCCATACTCGTTATTCTGTACCATCCAACAGAGAAAAACTGCGAACTATAACAACTCTGCTAACATAAACCAACAGATAACTCAATAAGATAGCACCTCATCCACCTCTTCCGATACATCGAAATCATACACCGTCTGTGTACTGACATCGATCATAGGGGTGATCCTATTAAATGTACCGCTATTGGTCCACTGGAGCTGTTGGACAGTGACTGAAGTCGTTTGCACAGATCAATGTAAGGTTTCACTGTCCATATGTGGGAGTAACACATCCTACAGACTATCGATCACAAGAGAGGGTTCCTGTGTTGCTCTTTCACATGCCATTTCATACATTGTACTTTTCTGCTGTAACACATCCAAGCAGTGTATAGTTACAGATTTGTCCACTGCCATACATTTTGTTTTTCCACCGTCTCTTTGAGGTCTGTGTTTGGTGCTAAACTGACGTTAGCACATTGCGAACCATTGGCTCTCACAGAAAGGTGGACA
This sequence comes from Schistocerca cancellata, assembly GCF_023864275.1. Taxonomy (NCBI): domain Eukaryota; kingdom Metazoa; phylum Arthropoda; class Insecta; order Orthoptera; family Acrididae; genus Schistocerca; species Schistocerca cancellata. The sequence goes on along the minus strand of NC_064631.1, from coordinate 80,604,928 downwards.
TCACATGGTGTAAACTATACTGCTCCTACAACACACAGGTTGGTTGAAATAAAAGATAAAGGTGGTGTTTATTATTGACAAAAATGTGGAAGAGATCACAACGTTAATGCGTGTGTCCTCATGATACAAAGTGGGATGATATTTAGCAGTTGCCTAGGTAGAGGAGTGAGTGGGGATTGTGACCTTTTATGCTGGGAGCTACTTTGTGGGAAACATACCAACTGCTTAGCACTGCCGTCATACGGAAACAGGCCCAGCACAAAGTTATGATCTGCCAGGAACTTTCACAACAGAGCATACTCATTTTGGAAGTAATATTATTTACGCTTTGGTTATGCCATTTTTGAACGGTATCCTTTGTTTGTGAAGTTTGTGAAGTTTGGAACGTAGGGGAGAGGTACTCGGTGGAGTGAAGCTGTAACGCCATCTCAGGAACTGCACAGTTTCTAAGAAGGACAGAATGATCACAGGTTTGTGTTCCATTCTGGCACGCAGTTCCCTGCTGATGTCTACCAAAGAACAGCTCTAGAAAACTATTGTCAGACACTGTTATTTGTTGCATTTATCGCACAATGTGCCCAGGACTTATCTACAGATATTTAGTGTAGGCATTTGTATGAAGGTACAGCGTGGATACTTGTAAATGTTTTATGTGTGTGAAGTTGCAGAGTTCAAGATCAACTTAGATTCAAGTCGTATCTTTATGGTGGTCTCAGAATGTCTTGCCTGTTGCAAAAAGCAACATCATGCAAACTAAAAAAGTATTTTCCCCCTTTATGTTCTTCTTTACTTCATGAAGCGTTCCATCTTCACTGGAGCTGTGTGTTCTTTGATCGCCCTTCATCTCTATTCGTTTATAATTTATTAATTGTTTAACTAATCTGTTTTCTGCCATTTGTTGATATTTTGCTCCCATTTTTCTTCAATTTAGTCCAACTTTTTCATTTATACAATATGTAATACGTGTTTTTCCGGGCTTTTTGTGTTTTATATTTGAGCTATGAGGACATAGTTCCACTTTCCTTAAACATACATTTCAGCCGACTGCTGAAATGTTTTAAATCGCCACAATAATTTTGCAAAAGTTTTACTTAACTTAGTTTATGCGCATTCATTTTAGAGCATTAGAATTGTAGAAAATACATTTTCCATGTCTGCCACAACGTATTATTACTATAATATTATCTATTATACTTTGCAGCTTACTCCACAGCATCTACAAGGAAAGTGGTTAGAATATGTAACTATATGTGGAACGTTATGGCATTGCTCCAAAACAGTTGGCCATTGTGTCTGATTTACTTTCGAGCAGATGATATTACTGCTATCAAAGCGACTTGTTGAATTAAGTCATGCCGTATTATAGCTTATCAGTGTCATGTTCTATATTTTCAAAATTAATTACTCCACTGGGAATCGCTTCTATGCTCCAAATCAAACAAAAAATCTATTAATCAAAATATCCACGGGTGTACTGCCGGTCTACAGTGTAAACCACCCACTGCCAGCTGCTTCAGTTGCGACATCGAGTGAAAAATTAACTCGACATCCACGGAAAAAATTGGTCCACTAAGAATAGTGCCGTTGGACACTGTAGACCGGCAGTACACCCGTGGATATTTTGATTATCAAATACGCCGGGAGAAACTCAAGAATCACAAAAAATATCTTAAACATTTTGAAAGGAACTTACATGAAAATTATTTTTAACATTATTTGCGGATGCTTCTGTCACTTCATTTTACAACAAATACATAATTTAAGGCTGAGAAACGGAGACACTACGATTTGTTCATTTCGGAGCAGTTTACGAAGTCCATACATACGAGTATATTTTAGTATTGCTTGTTCCAGTTATATACTGTGTTTGATACTACCTAACTCACAAAATGTGATTTGACACTCAGATCGATGATATTTAGTACATTGGGCGAGTTATGAATGCCCAATTTGATCTTCGTCTTCTTACGTCATTTCCAAAGATATTCTTTGTGTTGCAATGTCTTTGTTTCTAATATTTCGTTTTCTACACACTGGTGTTTCCTCTGGACGCTAGTCAGTCATTTCCTGCGACAGGCTGAAAACAGTTTCGAAATAAACAAATAGTATTAGCACCAAAAGGAAATTTGTTTTACTTCCAAACATAAAAATCATTTTCAGTGTTGTCGGTAGGCTACACCTCTTCGTTATGGTGTCGTTTTCCAAGAGATTGCGATAGTATTCGGGCAAAAGCTCTTTACACAAGTCGTATCCAGAACCTTCTGCTAAAAGGCTTTGAGATACTGTTTAACTTGGGTTACTAGAGTATAGTGTTCAGTATTATGACGAAGGTTGTGCTAAATTTTAATAGATTGCTCTGTCGCATGTAAAAGTCCTCGATTATCCTTCAGAACAATTTGGTAAACAATAACAACAGCAGGATGGGCTTTTCTGTTAACCGTTTCCTAAGAACAGTAACTTTCGTTCTACTAACCAGGGAGAGTCCCCACTGCACCCCACTCTGATTTAGTAGTGAGGTGGCCCAGTGGATAGGCCCCCCAAAACTAAACACATAGCGAGCATGAAAACGGGGGGAAGGTGTACTGAACTGCGAAAAGAGAAACAAAATAGAAACATTGACTGGTCGAAGCAAAAGATGTTCAATATCTAACAAATTTGAAGAGTTGCGGGGTGGTGGTATGCGATAACGGTGTTGGACTGTGAAGCAGGATGTCCTTGTTTGAAGTGTACCTGTAATCACCTTTTTTCTTAAGAATGTGAATTATCCTTCCGTTCATTGACAAGTCTGTTCGCTATATTCAAATTTGTGTCTGTGACGTGACGTAACATCCGCTTGCAACAGCGAGGTGTAGGCAAGGAATCTCCACACGTGGGCACCTCCATTACCTTCATAGAAGTACCACATGTTATGATTGACGTTCCGTGTTGGAAGTTGTGACTCTGTGAATTTATTTATTGTAACATAGTTAACAACCGTTTATTTGTTGTTTCCTTTTCTGTGAGATGTCTGTGCAGCATCTCGTCTACTCTCACTGTTCTGCACATTTACTTGCGATGACCTATATTTTATAACCTGTGTATAGTATGACAATTGACAAGACTACGGAAGGAGAATAGACACGTCAATCAGCGGAAACTTCATAATTATGTGTGTGTGTGTGTGTGTGTGTGTGTGTCTGTGTGTGTGTGTGTCGTATGGTGTTGTTCGTACCCCAGGGCGGATCAAAAACCAACAAAAAACCTAAACCCAATGATGTCTCCCCTCGCACCAGGAAATATCGCTGGTGGAACGCAACTTGCGATCTGTGTAAGTAGGCTGTTTATGTTTTCTTATTGGCAACATTACGTAGCGCTCTGTATGAAAATCACTGGCTGTGTGCAGTCTGTGGGTAGTTTGCATTGTTGTCTGCCATTGTAGTGTTGGGCAGCGGCAGCTGGATGTGAACAGAGCGTAGCGCTGCGCAGTTGGAGGTGAGCCGCCAGCAGTGGTGGATGTGGGGAAGTGAGATGACGGCGTTTTGATAGCGGATGATCTGGACGTGTGTCCATCAGAGACAGTACATTTGTTTGTTCTCTATCAAAATCTTTCATTTGCTAACTATGACTATCAGTAGTTAGTGCCTTCAGTAGTTTGAATCTTTTACTTAGCTAGCAGTAGCGGCGCTCGCTGTATTGCAGTAGTTCGAGTAACGATGATTTTTGGTGAGGTAAGTGATTTGTGAAAGGTATAGGTTAATGTTAGTCAGGGCCATTCTTTTGTAGGGTTTTTGAAAGTCAGATTGCGTTGCGCTAAACAATATTGTGTGTCAGTTTAAGCACTGTCGTATATAAATTGTTCTAAGGGGACGTTTCATCAGGTAGTCGACAACCGAATAACAGCGTGGAAAAAATTTATTAGTCAGAAAACTGATGTTGACTGGGAGAACTTTTTTAAAACCCATAAACAGACCTCAAAAATAATTAGAAAAGAGAAACGGGGATATGACAACAACAGACTCTGCAAAATCCAGCAAGATTTCATCAAAAATAATACGAGAAATTTCTGTAAGACTTTCAGAGAAAACCAAGCGCCTAGCTTGTGCTTCAAAAAACCTGATGGCTCTTTGCAAACTAATACGAAAAATAACTGCAAAATCTTAGCCCAATAAATCAGTTCCCTCATCAACTGTGAACCACCCCAAGAAATACTTGTCTTCTCTTCTCCAGTAATCACACACCCAGACTCACATGCCCCAGATCTCGAAGAAATTGTGGAGATAGTCAAACAGTTGAAAAATAACAAAGCACCAGGAGAAGATTGGATCATTGCTGAATTATGGAAACAAAGTTCCTATACGTATGCAGAAACTACATCATATCTAACATATGGATGACAGAGCAAATACCAGAGGACTGGAAATGCCCTCTAATTCACCCGCTAGAGAAGAAGGGCGACAAGGCAGACATCAACAATTACAGAGGAATTTACCTGCTGCCAGTCGCTTATAAAATCCTTTCCAGAGCACTTTTAAACAGGATAGAATCCCAAGCAGCACCACTAATTTGTGAATAACAGGCCGTATTCAGAAAAAGGACGATCGTGTGCAGAACAGATCGGGTGCTTAAATACGATTTTACAGATGGGAAAATGCAGAAACACAGTAATTACATTCATCGACTTCAGGAAAGCACACTATTCGGTGGACCATGAAACCCTGCTTAAAATCATGGAAGGATTTGGGATCGACAGAAAGATACGAAAAATCACAGAACAGACACTTACCTAAAGTGAAATTCATGGGCGAAATATCGGAACCCTTAGAAATCAAAACTGGAGTCCGACAGGGGGACAGACTATCCCCAATGCTCTTCAATACTGTTCTACAAAAGATCATCAGGAAATGGGAAACTCACGTAAAGGACATCGAAATTGGTATAACAAAGAGAACTGGATTAAAGTCAAGTGTCTTGCTTTCGCTGACGATATTACAATTATCACCTATAACACAACAGAAGAGATTCACGCAGTGGAAAAACTAAACGAAATATAAAAAAATAATACGTATTCCAGATATCTTATGAAAAAACCAAGTATGTGGAAACACAGCCAGAAAATAAATCCCCATTAATCACAAAGCATGGAAAAATTGCACAAGTCTGCCATTTTAAATACCTCGGAGAAACTATGCAGTCCTCAGGATTAAAAATAATCGCTAATGAACAAAGATTCACCAAGCTCCAGAAGGCCTACAAGCTAATATCGACGCACTACAACAAGAAGTGCATTTCGACAGACGCAAAATTAAGTTATTATAAGCAATCTATGCAACTGAAACAATGGTGATTGGTGGTTATTCAAAAATTAGAGAAATAGAAAAGCAGGAAACAAAAATTCTCAGGAAGATTTACGGGCAATCAACAACAATCAACAACAACATTTGGATGAAGAGACAACAAAACGAATTCTATATAAAGACCAACACAGTAACAGACGAAATCAGAAAACGCCGAGCTAAATTGTATACACATATCTACGGGATGGAAGACTCCAGAACAGCAAGGAAACTTTTCAATATTATAACAAAGAGTAAATGCGGCACAGAATGGCTGAAAGAAGTCCAGAGGGATCTGCAGAAGATGGACACAAAAAATCTCGAAGACTACACTTAGTGCCGGAATAAAATCACAAGTGTGAAGTTTGAGGAAAGAATATCGCGCCAGCATGGTAAAAAATGGACAGAAGAACGGAAGAAAGAGCATTCAGAGAGGATGAAGAGCTTTTGGGAAGCAGAGAAGAAAAACGTCCAGAGATGAAATCATGAATTCAAGTTCAATCGCTCTCCTGAAGGTTCAAATGGTTCAAATGGTTCTGAGCACTATGGGAATTAACATGTGAGGTCATCTGTCCCCTAGAACTTAGAACTACTTAAACTTAACTAACCTAAGGACATCACACACATCCATACCCTAGGCAGGACTCGAACCTGCGACGTAGCGTTCGCGCGGCTCCGGACCGAAGCGCCTAGAACCGCTCGTCCACACCGGCCGGCTTTCCTAAATGTACACCTTCTTCCTGTTTCATGCTTAAACTGTGTTCAGATTAGCGAGCAACAACGTGGTTTTCAAGTTGGAAAATTCTAGCCACCCTCTTGTGGAGTTTCACTGTATTTGCTTGTTTGAATTGATATGCACAAGCGGAATCTTCTGCCTTGTGGCCGTTAACGTTCCGGTTTCCTGCTCTGGGCGTTGACGTAAATTTCAGACAGTGTAGTTACCTCATCACTGTCCAGGAGAGTGTGTACTTTGACAGCTCCATGTATGATTGGTTGTGGGCGCCAGTATCTTCTACGTTGTTCCGTTGAACTCCCTGTTGGGCCCTGGTATGGTGAAGTGGAAGTTATCTTGTCGGTGAGTCCGCTCAATTTCGGCCGGTTGGGTTGTCGTCGGATCGTGAATGGTTGGCCCGACTGCCTGTCTCACCTAAACGAGCGTTGGTGTTTGAATTACAGGCCGACCCTGGAACATCTGGGAGAACTTGTGACCACTGCTTTTTTTTTTTAATGTGTTCAAATGGCTCTGAGCGACTTAACGTCTGAGGTCATCATCCCCTAGAACATAGAACTACTTAAACCTAACTACCGAGCGGTTCTAGGCGCTTCAGTCGCAGGTTCGAATCCTGCCTCGGGCATGGATGTTTGTGATGTCCTTAGGTTAGTTAGGCTTAAGTAGTTCTAAGTTCTAAGGGACTGATGACCTCAGATGTTAAGTCCCGTAGTGCTCAGAGTCATTTTAAACCTAACTAACCGAAGGACATCACACACATCCATGCCCGAGGCAGGATTCGAACCTGCGACCGTAGCGGTCTCGCGGTTCCAGACTGTAGAGCCTAGGTCACCCCGGCCGGCCAAAATTAATGTTGTAGGGTCTTAATTGTTCGGGCTTCAGCCGATTTGAATTTAACTTGGTTGCTTCAGCCTAACTAAAGAACTGTTAAGTCTTCCCTTTTAAATTTCTGTTTATGCTTGCGTTTTAAGTTATTGGCCTTCAAACGTTTTTAAATGAAAGAGACTTTCAGCCGGTAATTAACTCCCAAAGATTAAAGCTGTGTGTTTAAAAATGTTTTTGGGCTCTAGTAATGTTGGATCAGATAATAAAGTTCTATGTTCGAGTGTAACTGACAGCCGCTTATTTTGGCCCCTTTCCACAATTTATTTTATCTGTCCTATCCTGCGGGTTATGCAGGGCATTACGGGGTGTTTGCCTTGTAAGAAGAGAACTACCTTCACCAACTTCGATTTAAAATATGAGTATAGCGGACAAAGGACGTGACTAATGGCAGTGATATACAACAGAAAGCCTGGTATCACTTCCTCTCAGAAGATTAATGATAGCGACTGAAAAATCGCCTCCATCCGTAGCTCGCCCGGTTAAGGGACGGAGGTGAGTATTGATATACTCATATCTTCTCAGCCTACGTGGGTTTCCTCCCTTTCGGCTTCTTTCTGCCGTCTTGTTCTCGGTCGAGGCGTGCAGCACAGTATACGAAATGTACGAAGCGTTACCAGTTGTAAAACACGCCGTCTTCCACTGTTATGAACCGTATATTTGTACCCTTTCTGGTCACTAAAATGGCACACACTGGATGAGACTCTATGTGTGGAATCCCATGACGTCCAAGCGTATAATGACCTGAAGTTGTACCAGCAGCACAAAGATAAGTTAGCAGCAATGTTCAGTTCTGCCTATTTGGCAACTCAGAATCCCCTCTGAGTATGTTGGACTGCAGACTAGATAACTAGATCACACTAACTGATCGAAAGTACCATCACGCCTCATGTAATGCGGAACTGACCACTAGATGTCACGAGACGTGGGGTAGCCTCACGGTGTCAGGCGCCTTGGCACGCGCGAAGGTTCTAGCCCTCCCTCGGGCAAGGTTGTGTGTGTTGTAGCGTAAGTTAGTTTAAGTTAGATGAAGTGGTGTATAAGCCTAGGGACCGCCACCCTCAGCAGTTTGGTCCAATAGCAACTTAGCAAAAATTTCCAGTTACAAACATTAATGTGCTGGGGTTACAGGTTCCTCACACAGACCACCCAGTACACACGTATGTTGTGATTGGTCCAGTACATCGCTGATGATAAAAGTGAGACATATACGGAACAAAAACTAGATATCTGAAGAAAATGTCTTCTCCAAGTTGTAGATAGTATGAAACGTCCCCTTAGAACAATTGTACAAGACTGTCCTTAACCTGACACACAATATTTTTAACGCAACGCAATCTGACTTTCAAAAATCCCTACAAAAGAATGGCCCTGACTAACATTAACCTATACCTTTCACAAATCACTTACCTCACAAAAATCCTCATTACTCGAACTACTGCAATACAGCGAGCGCCACTACTGCCAGCTAAATAAAAGATTCAAACTACAGAAGGCACTAACTACTGATAGGCATAGTTAGCAAATGAAAGATGTTAATAGAGAACAAACAATGTATTTACCTTAACAGTCATAATATATACAGCAGTTCATGTCATCCATTTTTACAGATTTCAAAACTCCGCCATCTCTCTCCCCACATCCACCACTGCTGGCGGTTCACCTCCAACTGCGCAACGTTACGCACTGTTAACATCCAGCTGCCCAACACTACAATGGCAGACAACAATGCAAACTAGCCACAGACTGCACACAGCACAGCCAGTGATTTTCATACAGAGCGCTACGTAACGTTGCCAATAAGAAAACATAAACAGCCTACTTACATAGCCCCCATGCTTCCCACAAAAAATTTTACAAATTTTTTTGGGCACTGGCCAATACATATTTGTTAAAATTTTTTTCACAATTACAATAACAAAGAAATCAAATGCATACACTTATTGATTGATACAATGTTGGTCAAAAGCTAAAATTTTCTCACAGTCCATAAAGATAGTCCTGATCATTCATCATAATAGTAATTAGTTTTTTTTCACAAACTCTCATTAGTAAAAGAAATTACACACAGAAGTAGTGGATTTCCATGCAGTCTTAAGGAAGTAGTGTTGTCCTTCCAACGGAAAGACAGTGCTGACTCTTGACATGCTGACAGGTAATGGGCCACAACAGAGCAAACCCACAGCAGAATCATTCGACGTTAAAAGGACAGTCTTGTACAATTGTTCTAAGGGGACGTTTCAATAGTACCTGCAATATCCCACTATCCAAAAATTGCTTCATTACTCGCTTCGAAACTGATAAATGAATTACTTGACAGCAAAAGGCTATTACAGTGCTGTACACAGTATTATTATTATTATTGTTGTTGTTATTATTATTATTACGATTATTCACAAAACATTAACACCCTGAAGTCTCCCAGTTTCTGCCAGTTGAGATGTAAGGAGTGCAGCAATCAAGTGATTTATGAGCAATAACTGTAGTCACGCACTTTTACTTGGTTGATTTGAAATGGAGTTGTAGTGTGCAGGTCAAGCAAGTGCCTATATGAAGAGGAGTAATGCAGGGAAAGTATGTTTTATAACAAGTGTTTACCATCACTGTGGATAGTTAGCTTTCTTATCTGAGAAGTAAGTGCGGGTGGCACTTGCGATGCTCCACGAACTACTTTATCATTCATTCTACCACGCCCCCCGCCCCCCGCGCCTCAGATAACACGGCCACACGCCGACCCACACAAAGTAAATATCATTCATCTTTCATCATCTTAAAAATAAAAGTGTTTTGTGAGAAGTCTTTCATTCTACAGTTTAGTTAGGCGCTAAACTTCGTGAAAATGTGGAGGAGGAACGGGCAAAACATGCCAAGGGAGGGAGAGCACACTAGCTTATGGGTGATTGCGGTCAGAGGTAATGGTCTCGGAAGTGCTGCGTTAGACAAAGTGAAAGGCAGCGTTCAGAGAAAAGCGACGAAGCTGCATTTATTTCATTATATTTCCTATGTTTATACGATTTTCATTCTAACGTAAGGTAAAACATTACTGATGTTGTAGGAGACATTTCATATATTACGACACTCTTCCAAAATCTCATCATCCGTAATATACACTCCTGGAAATTGAAATAAGAACACCGTGAATTCATTGTCCCAGGAAGGGGAAACTTTATTGACACATTCCTGGGGTCAGATACATCACATGATCACACTGACAGAACCCTAGGCACATAGACACAGGCAACAGAGCATGCACAATGTCGGCACTAGTACAGTGTATATCCACCTTTCGCAGCAATTCAGGCTGCTATTCTCCCATTCTCGTCTATCGTTGCAAATCTTCGTCTTTCAACGGGGTTTTCAACTTTGGAAATTAAAAAAAAAGTCCACACGGACCGGGTCTGGAGAGAACGGAGGATGTGGCAGCACAGTGATTCCGTTTTTATGCAATATTCACGCACCAACAGGGATGAATGTGCGGGTGCGTTATTGTGATGCAAGAGCCATGAACTGTCTCGTCACGTTTCAGACCGTTTTCCTTCTTACATTTTCTCGCAGGCGTCACAGCACGTCCCGTTAATTCCATCGATGAAGAGTTTGCCCCTGTGACATGAATTCATGATGAGCTAATCCTTCGAACTCAAAGAAAACTATCAGCATGGATTTGATGACCTGACATGACTTTTGTCTTGGAGAACCTTGGTGTCAAGATCATAACCGTACACCCATGTCTTATCAACAGTTATGATTCTCTTAGGGAATATCTCGTTCTCATTTACGCGATCCAAATGCTCTTCACAGATTGTGAGGCGAAGGTCTTCCTGGCCTTCACTCATGAGTAGTGGGACTAACTTTGCGGCAACACGATGCATTCAAAGATGCTTTGTTAGAATTTCATGACATTATCCACTTGAAATGTTACAATCTTCTGCAATCTCTCGCACAACTGTCTTCGATTGGCACGTATAATTTCACTGACTTTCCTGACATGAGCATCGTCAGTAGACTTCGCAGGGCATCTTGAACGAGGGTTATGTTTAATTTCCATTTTCAAATCATGTGAACCATTCGTAACACCGAGTTCGGCTTAAGCACTCATTACTGTAGGCTTGATAAGTCTCGGTTAAGGCAGCCTTGAATTTCAAGAAAAGTTTAATAGAGATGCATTGGCCCTCTAACTCTGTCATCTCGAAACTCGCGACACAACGTTCTGCTCAGTGCGCCATTGAACAATGACTAACAGGCATCAACAATGAAACTTCCTGCAGTTACACGTTAAACACAGGAGTGTGCAGGGATGACAACTGCCACGGCCGCCTGTATTAGAGGGCGGAGTCGTCAAGCTGACAACGTCGTAGCCTGTGACGTCAGTAGGCCGGCTAGCGTGACCAGCTAGGACGAGCCTGAAGTTTAGATTTCGTCGAATGGAGACGACGTGTCAGATATAAATACGCAATCACTTTTTTTTGTAGATTTGGTCCCTATAAATAACACAGTAACCTAGAAAAGCTAATTTCTCGCAGTATTACGCCGACTTTATGTCGGAATTACGCATTTTATTCTCGTTTCCTTGCAACGATGAACTTTTCAATAACTCACATGTGCATCACATTATGACGTTTCTTACCCGAGATTTGGAGATACAAGTTCTGTAAACAATTTTGTGAGTTGCCTACTAACATTATTTGCAGACTTGCTATTATTTCAGTCTGTTATTTGAAATGTATTATCATGTTCCTTCCTATATAAATTACATACATGACAAACACCTTCTTGGAGGCTGCACCTTACTTAAATACGATGGTAACCCAGGGAATACTTTTGGCACAGCTTCTGGTAAAAGCTGGCCTTTGACGAGGAAACTCGTGACAGTTCCTGTCAGAATCCTTGTAAATCTCCACTCTTGATACGTCACTTTCTTCAAAATGCTTAATGCAAACAACACTTCCATTTGATGGAGTCGAGTCCTTTCTGGGGATATTTCTTGTCCATTGTTTTCTGTTTTCCTCTTCAGTAGGGAATCTGAACACTGAGATGTAACCCTCTTCATTGCTGGATTTGTAGTCGCTGTTGCAACCAGGAACACAATATTTTTCTGGCATCTGCAAATAGAATGATGCATTAATTGCTAACATCTTAAATCTAAATACTATTATGTAAAAATAGCAAATGAGAATTTGAGTGGACTGGTTTTTTCTACTGCTTGGACATCACGAAACACAAGTCTACAATAGAATCAAATGTGTAGAAATATACATAATATTAACACAAAATCACTTAGGAGAAGATTCTGATACTAACCTTATGAATTCAAAACTTTATTTTCGAATTGTATCTAGAATATAGTAGAACTTTTGTTGCAATTGTGTAGACGAAAGTCGTTCACGTAGCACACTTGCACATATACATGTAAAAACACTACAAACTTCACAGAATTGTATACTTACATTGTGTTATATCTTCTACTGTAGTCACGACTACCTGCTATAATTTTTGCAGAGTCCAGTATACCATAATTACACTGTAATGTCGGATAAAACAGACACCGCGAAAGTACGTAAACAACTGCTTCCGTTCGCTACCTTATAGCCACAGCCATGCTATAGGCCTTAACGTAACGTTGCCACATTTCAGTCCTCCGGCCTCTAATACAGGCGGCCGTGCAACTGCATTTCGCTCCAACCCACCACTGGCGCGAAACTACGCTTGTTACGGAATTTTTTGAGCAGATCATCCAAGGAAGGAGAAATTCCTGTCTACTAAATGTTTATTTGGTAAAACAGCTTCAATACTACAAAAGATTCACTCACAATTTATGCCGAGTGAATGGTCAAACGAAGTATAGTCTCTTTCCATAACTATGTTAATTACACAGATATCTGTATCACCATCGCTTCTTCAAACAGAGGTACAATAATTTCTGCTGCTAGCACAGTAGTCACAAATTCCGAGCACAACTCCCGACTGAAATGACCGTGGCAGTGCCCTCTAACGCATTACGTAATGGGCTTCCGCAATATAGATGATGATATAGGCACGCCTGTCTGTTGGCACCTTGACCACTGGTATATTTAAGCTGAGGTGTAACACATGCTGCTAGTTTCTTGGGTGAGAGGTGTCAAACAATTTCTACACACACGAGATCAAAGAATTTCGCCGCGGTCTGTTTGTGTGAACAGTCTCTGTGATTCTCTCCACCTGTGGCCTCGGTCGGCACTTTTTTCACTCACGGCTTGCCGAGGAGTTACAGATTATCTGCTGACCGAACTTATTGGGTAGTAGGAAGTTGAACTTGATTGCATCCACAAATCTCGCGACACCTTCCAGCTGCGCCCGACATGAATGTTGGACCGAAGCTGCGAGTTTTCCGACGCTCGACTTTAGGCTTGCGACAAAGAGGCTGTGTTCACCTCATGGAAGAGCTGAAGAAGATCAACGTCAAGTCGGGATGTGACGTATGAAGCGAACCGTAAGCAATAACATAAAAAAATGCTGTTAATAGTATTTTGGCATGTACCTATATTTTACTATTTACCTCCATAGTCCGTTACATAGATACACACACAGACACGCACACGCACACACACACACACACACACACACACACACACGCACACACGCACACACGCACGCACGCACGCACGCAGGCAGCCTATTATGATACTGAGCCAGACATAATATTTCATTTATAACTCCTGATGCTTGTTACAGGGATGTGAAATTGAAAGCAAACACGTACAGGGTTATTACAAATGATTGAAGCGATATCACAGCTCTACAATAACTTTATTATTTGAGATATTTTCACAATGCTTTGCACACACATACAATAACTCAAAAAGGTTTTTTTAGGCATTCACAAATGTTCGATATGTGCCCCTTTAGTGATTCGGCAGACATCAAGCCGATAATCAAGTTCCTCCCACACTCGGCGCAGCATGTCCCCATCAATGAGTTCGGAAGCATCGTTGATGCGAGGTCGCAGTTCTGGCACGTTTCTTGGTAGAGGAGGTTTAAACACTGAATCTTTCACATAACCCCACAGAAAGAAATCGCATGGGGTTAAGTCGGGAGAGCGTGGTGGCCATGACATGAATTGCTGATCATGATCTCCACCACGACCGATCCATCGGTTTTCCAATCTCCTGTTTAAGAAATGCCGAACATCATGATGGATGTACGGTGGAGCACCATCCTGTTGAAAGATGAAGTCGGCGCTGTCGATCTCCAGTTGTGGCATGAGCCAATTTTCCGCGGGCTACGCGTGAAACTTGCCCGCACGCGTTCAACCGTTTCTTCGCTCACTGCAGGCCGACCCGTTGATTTCCCCTTACAGAGGCATAAACTGCACATACCATCGCCGAATGGAGTTAGCAGTTGGTGGATCTTTGTTGAACTTCGTCCTGAACTGTCGTTGCACTGTTATGATTGACTGATGTGAGTGCATTTCAAGCACGACATACGCTTTCTCGGCTCCTGTCGCCATTTTGTCTCACTGCGCTCTCGAGCGCTCTGACGGCAGAAACCTGAAGTGCGGCTTCAGCCGAACAAAACTTTATGAGTTTTTCTACGTATCTGTAGTGTGTCGTGACCATATGTCAATGAATGGAGCTACAGTGAATTTATGAAATCGCTTCAATCATTTATAATAGCCCTGTACATCTAGGTTCAACTTCAGGTATCTGATTACGTTCAGCTTTCAGAATGACATTGATCGGTGTACTGACAATGAATTTATCTTAAGGACCAAATACACTCCTGGAAATTGAAATAAGAACACCATGAATTCATTGTCCCAGGAAGGGGAAACTTTATTGACACATTCCTGGGGTCAGATACATCACATGATCACACTGACAGAACCACAGGCACATAGACACAGGCAACAGAGCATGCACAATGTCGGCACTAGTACAGTATATATCCACCTTTCGCAGCAATGCAGGCTGCTATTCGCCCATGGAGACGATCGTAGAGATGCTGGATGTAGTCCTGTGGAACGGCTTGCCATGCCATTTCCACCTGGCGCCTCAGTTGGACCAGCGTTCGTGCTGGACGTGCGGACCGCGTGAGACGACGCTTCATCCAGTCCCAAACATGCTCAATGGGGGTCAGATCCGGAGATCTTGCTGGCCAGGGTAGTTGAATTACACCTTCTAGAGCACTTTGGGTGGCACGGGATACATGCGGACGTGCATTGTCCTGTTGGAACAGCAAGTTCCCTTGCCGGTCTAGGAATGGTAGAACGATGGGTTCGATGACGGTTTGGATGTACCGTGCACTATTCAGTGTCCCCTCGACGATCACCAGTGGTGTACGGCCAGTGTAGGAGATCGCTCCCCACACCATGATGCCGGGTGTTGGCCCTGTGTGCCTCGGTCGTATGCAGTCCTGATTGTGGCGCTCACCTGCACGGCGCCAAACACGCATACGACCATCATTGGCACCAAGGCAGAAGCGACTCTCATCGCTGAAGACGACACGTCTCCATTCGTCCCTCCATTCACGGCTGTCGCGACACCACTGGAGGCGGGCTGCACGATGTTGGGGCGTGAGCGGAAGACGGCCTAACGGTGTGCGGGACCGTAGCCCAGCTTCATGGAGACGGTTGCGAATGGTCCTCGCCGATACCCCAGGAGCAACAGTGTCCCTAATTTGCTGGGAAGTGGCGGTGCGGTCCCCTACGGCACTGCGTAGGATCCTACGGTCTTGGCGTGCATCCGTGCGTCGCTGCGGTCCGGTCCCAGGTCGACGGGCACGTGCACCTTCCGCCGACCACTGGCGACAACATCGATGTACTGTGGAGACCTCACGCCCCACGTGTTGAGCAATTCGGCGGTACGTCCACCCGGCCTCCCGCATGCCCACTATACGCCCTCGCTCAAAGTCCGTCAACTGCACATACGGTTCACGTCCACGCTGTCGCGGCATGCTACCAGTGTTAAAGACTGCGATGGAGCTCCGTATGCCACGGCAAACTGGCTGACACTGCCGGCGGCGGTGCACAAATGGTGCGCAGCTAGCGCCATTCGACGGCCAACACCGCGGTTCCTGGTGTGTCCGCTGTGCCGTGCGTGTGATCATTGCTTGTACAGCCCTCTCGCAGTGTCCGGAGCAAGTATGGTGGGTCTGACACACCGGTGTCAATGTGTTCTTTTTTCCATTTCCAGGAGTGTATATTACTAGATTTCCGTTAAGCATTTGAGACGGTGTCCCACTCCAGATTGCTGATGAATGTCTGGGTATACGGTTTAGTTTCCCAGGCACGTGAGTGTCTCGAAGAGTTTTTAAGTCATAGAAGCCAGTACGCGGTCCTCGACGGAAAGTGTTCATCAGGGACAAGGGCATCGTCAGCAGTGTCCCTGCCAGCGTTGTAGGATCGCTTTTATTCTTCGTATACACAAATGACCTGACTGAAAATGTTGGAAGATGGACGTTGGTGCGACCCATTCCTGTGCACTGTTCGCCTCTTTCGTATCCCCATCAGGTCGGAGTAAAGGAAGACAGAGGAGGATTCAGAGGCGGGTTCCTAGATTTGTTAACAGGAGATTCTAACAACACGCAAATATTAAAAATATGCCTCGTGAACTCAGATCGGAAACCCTGGTGAGAAGACGCTGCTCTTTCCGTGAGGGACTCTTGTGCTAATTTA
Organism: Schistocerca cancellata; assembly: GCF_023864275.1. NCBI lineage: Eukaryota > Metazoa > Arthropoda > Insecta > Orthoptera > Acrididae > Schistocerca > Schistocerca cancellata. The sequence goes on along the minus strand of NC_064631.1, from coordinate 80,588,355 downwards.
AGATACCCATATTCTTGATGTGATGATTATAGTGACTGGTTTAGGTTGAAACATTTTCTCTGATGCACTTTTGTGATATAAATATATAGAACTAATGTACCACAAGAAGTGTTAAGAATAAAATATATGACACTCAATAGCTTTCCATTATTGTTCCACTTATTAATCCAACAAGGAAGGCATTTTAGCCCGACTGCAAAATACTCTGATGGCGCCGACGTACGTTTCGCGTAAGCACTATGCAGATAAGATGGGAGAAATTAGGGCTCGTACAGAGGCACTCAGACGAATGTTTTTTCCTCTCTCTGTCTGCGAATGGAACGGAGAAGAAATTACTAGTAGTAGTACAGCGTATCCTCCGTCATGGACCGAACGGTGGTCTGCGAAGTATATACGTAGACGTAGATGTAGATAGCTGACAATGACAACTTGTGTTTCTCGGCCGAGGATAGTTTCGAGAAACCGGTGGACAGCAAGCGTCTGTAGCCAGCAGACATGTACATTTGAGTTCCGCAGAGAACAGTATAGTGGAGTCAGTTTAGATCCATTAGGTGAACGAAGTTTCTGGTGATAGTTTGAAGGTGCCATTGTTCCTAAATGCATTTTTCATGGTTGTTGGATTCTGTCATTTGTCAATAATAAGTACAGAAACAAATTTGCTGCGGAAATTATTACGATTACCGCATATATTTATTCTATTATAATAATTTTAAAAGATGAACGTAACTAGAGAATTTTTTGGAGCTTTACCTACAAAGATATCTGTCGTTAGTTGCGTAAAAATGTCCTTTTACTTTATTTCAGTCCAACTAAAGACTGCTACTGTTGTAGCCTGTTATCACTAAAAAAAAAAGTTTCTACTGTGGACCCTAATGCAACTAAAATTTTGGCTAGAGGAGGCTGGGGATGATTAATAGATTTGCTTTCAACAAAGTGCGCTGCGTACATGTCTTGAATTAATTTTCCACACAATCTTTTTAGCATTTTTTTTTCTTTTTTCTTCATATTAACTTGTGACAGCCTAAGAGGAGGTGACGTGTTCCGTGCGGCGCCGAAGGTCATATACGTGTGGGAAGGCAAGGAAAATCCACCGTCGTGTTACGGAAGTCGCTGTCACGGGCGTTTAGGGGACGAACACAGAGCGCTCTTCGACGTTAATTGCTGTTCCGGTGTTATTTATGTCACCGCACGCTACGTGCGACCTACCGGACGCACGCTAACTGATGAGGTTGGCTTAATTTTGCAACGTGATATCCGTTTTATCGCGGCACCTGCGCGCCATAAATAGACAACATAGAGTCAGGTCATATATGGCGGTGTTATTTATGGCACTGTAGCGGTAACGCTGGACTGTCCGATCGCCGTTTGACATACCGGCCACAGCGCTGAACCAAAAATAAGAGAGCCATACGCCCGTAAAGGACATGCATGAGCTTGCACATATACGGACACACACACACACACACACACACACACACACACACGCACACACATACACACACACACGCACACACAAACACACACACACATGCAAGTTTCTAAATATACGCACCTACTGTAGTGAAATGAAACAATGTTTCTCGATAGTAAGTTGAAAACGTGCTATCTCATACCAAGTTTTATCGACCACAACAAATCTACAGCTCCTTCCAGTACGGTGGAAGTTATTCCCTGAGGTCTTAACATCCCACCATCCTGTCCGTTCTCCTTGTTTTCCACGTACTCCTTTCCTCTCCGATTCTGCGCAGAACCGCCTCATTCCTTATCTTATCAGTCCAACCAATTTTCGATATTCTTCTGTAGCACCAATCTCAAATGCTTCGCTTCTCTTCTGTTCTGGTTTTCCCACAGTCCACGTTTCACTGCCACACAATTCTGTGCTCCAAACGTACAGTATCAGAAATCTCTCTCTCGAATTGAGACCTATGTTTCATTCTAGTAAACCTGTCTTTGCCAGTAATGGCCTTTATGCCAGTGCCAGTCGCCTTTTGATGTCATCCTTGCTACGTCCGTCATTGGTTATTTTGATGCCTAGGTATTAGAATTTCTTAACTTCTTCTACTTCGTGATCGTCAGTCCTGATATTAAGCTTCTACCTGTTTACATTTGTGCTACTTCTCATTACTTTCGTCTTTCTTCGATTTACTCTCAATCCATATTCTGTACTTATAAGACTGTTCATTGCATTCAGCAGTTCTTGTAATTCCTCTCCACTTTCACTTTCACATAGGCTACAAATAAATGATACCGATAGTATTCGACGGGGTGTCTTGAATAACAATATGGAAAAAGGAATCCACGTCCGGAAACATTGTCCAACGACACTGTAGGTCGTCGAAGTCATAGGGGCCACTGTCCGTCGCTTGCTCACACCGTTGGCACCGTAGCTGACTTTGTATGACGACTGGGAGCAGTCAGCGTTCTTTGAAACAAACAACGGAGCATTCGACGCCCCCGAACATTGATGATGCTGGAGACCGATTGTGACAAGTTCCGTCTGCGGCTCCTCTCCGTACAAACCTAAGTTCCCTATCGACGCAGCAGATGTTGGTTGTTACGCCTCCGACGATTTGCTTGGTCCTTAGATGAAGTTTTGCCAACTTAGGTCCCTATCCCCAATTTGCTTATCAAGAAACCCTCTACAACCACTCGAAATTTGTCAGTAACGTTTTGTTATTCATTGTTTTTGGAGGGGTTTGACATATGACTTAATGTGTATTTACTACACATGCATATAAGCGTATCTGATACTGTTACGAACATAAATCACACAGATATTGGAAACGTTGAAAATGGTAATGTTGGAATTGTACGGTAAGGATGTAAGCATCCATTTCTTTATTCTGGATACCAGATTATTACAAAATGTCATTAAATATTGATGTGTACGGATATCTGTGGATATTTGTTCCAACATAACTCTGCATCTTTAGTGTAATTTTAAGCATACATTGCGAATACACGACTTTCTAGTTGAAATAGTTCTATGCCTGAAACGCATACCTGTCACTCTCAAATTGGTTGTTTGTAAGTAGCATAGACACAGTACACATATGACTGAAAATCTACAGAAGAGGAAACAAAACGGCTATTGGCGAATAGGAGTCACACACTGAGGGTTCAGTACAAACTTAATGAAGTACACAGAGAGTTCACCCATTCTGGGAATCGAGAATCTCAACAATTTTTGCCTGCAATCGACATTAATACTGACAAGATATCAGTTCCATGGATTCCAAGCCTTTCTAGAATGTTTTAATTTAAATAATATAAATGTGATATAAAATCATACAGGAGGGAGGCGACCATTATTATAATAACCAGCAGTTCTGCATTCAGGCTGAATGGGTCGCGATGGTAAAAGTCAACCACCAGCCCAGGGATGACTTTATTCATCATATGTTTCGGAATTTATCCATTATCATACATCCAGGAGCGATTACTGCACGTAGGTATGGTGATGCACGTTGCATGTGAAACATTGCTACCTGATAATGGGTAAATTCGGAACGCATCATATGAGCAATAAAGTAATTCCTTGCCTGATATATGACTTTTACCACTGCGATCAAATCAACTTGAATGAAGAACTATTGACTCTTTTAATTTCAGGTTCGCCGCTGGGTAACAAATGACGAAACAAATACCTTATTTTCGTCTGCTATAACTACAAATTAAAAGTTATCAGATTTTTCCTTTACTTGTACAGTGAAACGTTGTTTCCTGCCAAATTTCATGATTCTAGCCCAACGGGATGTACCCTATACGCTTCGATGAGTGAGTTTATATCAAAATATGTTACCCAAATGGCCATAGTTTTCGGTTGCATTGACTTAGAAGCTTACGGTCATTGCCCCCCCCCCCCCTCAAGGGTCTATTGACCTTGGTGCGCGACATAAATTTCAACTTGGTACGTCTGCATGTTCGTAAGAAGAAGGGGTCATAACAGACGAATGTACGGAGAGTTAGATAAAAAATTACAAAAATAAATCGAGTGATATATGAGGGTCGTTCAATAAGTAATACCCCACATTTTTTTTCTCACAACATATTTATTGTTAATATTGTTAAAAGTCAGAATCTGGTGACACTATACATCAACTTGGCTCGTCCATGTCCTATTTTTCTACGAAGTCTCCATCACGTTCTACGGCTATACGCCAACGTAGTGGTGTTGTGTTCTAAAAATGAACAGCGTAGAGACAGAAGTGATGACACTTCCTGCAGGACCTGACCATCATCTTGCAGGACAATGTTCAAGCACGTACAGTGCAAGCTGTTACTGATTTGTTTGACTGATGTGGCTGCTGAGTCCTATACCACCTACTGTACTCCCCTGAATTAAGCCCTCGTGAGTTCAACTCGATTTATAAACTGAAGGAAACACTTCACGGTACTCGCCTCAGAACTGCTACAAATTCGTCGGGCAATAGACCGTACCACTCGGACTGTCAACACAACTGGCACTGCTAAGAGTATCCTACGACTTCCACATCGCTGGCAACGGGTTATACACAATGCTTGTGACTACTTTGAAGGTCAGTAAAACTGTCATTTATCCATGTGATGTCTGGACGATGTAGAAAAAGCTGAAAATGTGTTACGTAGCGGCGGATACGGCGATATATAGACCCAGAAGTAATGTGGAGTGACCTTATATGACTGATACACTTATTTAACGTAGAAATGTAAGTTCATTATTCTCGAAAGGGAAGGTTCTAAATAAATTTTAATTCAGTATTTCGTCGGCACCTAGGTCGCTTTACTTGCAGCACCGGTTCTGTGGAGTGAAACTTTCTAGCATGTGCCGCAAGTGATCTGGAGAACACGCAGGAAATCAATAAGGATTTCGACTCCTCCGACCACGTAACGGAAAAATGCTATCTTCTCGATTCTGACTACAGATATGAAGTACACTTGTTCCACTAACCACTACTGAGTAACACTGCGAGTGGATGGTGTGGTTTACTGTTATTGTAATAGGCACAATGGATGAGTACTAATAACAACGATTTAAAGAACTCTACTTTAATATTCGATGTAGGTATTTCATACGGACTTCCCATCGCACACCACGGAAGATTTAAAAAGATTTACGCTGAGAGCCACTCCATATACTTTGTGTTGCTACATCACAGCACACAACATCTCTGTAATAACTCACACCTTCTTTTTTAGCCTTTTACCGATGTCGCCAAGGTAGATATACACTCCTGGAAATTGAAATAAGAACACCGTGAATTCATTGTCCCAGGAAGGGGAAACTTTATTGACACATTCCTGGGGTCATGATCACACTGACAGAACCACAGGCTCATAGACACAGGCAACAGAGCATGCACAATGTCGGCACTAGTACAGTGTATATCCACCTTTCGCAGCAATGTAGGCTGCTATTCTCCCATGGAGACGATCGTAGAAATGCTGGATGTAGTCCTGCGGAACGGCTTGCCATGCCATTTCCATCTGGCGCCTCAGTTGGACCAGCGTTCGTGCTGGACGTGCAGACCGCGTGAGACGACGCTTCATCCAATCCCAAACATGCTCAATGAGGGACAGATCCGGAGATCTTGCTGGCCAGGGTAGTTGACTTACACCTTCTAGAGCACGTTGGGTGGCACGGGATACATGCGGACGTGCATTGTCCTGTTGGAACAGCAAGTTCCCTTGCCGGTCTAGGAATGGTAGAACGATGGGTTCGATGACGGTTTGGATGTACCGTGCACTATTCAGTGTCCACTCGACGATCACCAGTGGTGTACGGCCAGTGTAGGAGATCGCTCCCCACACCATGATGCCGGGTGTTGGCCCTGTGTGCCTCGGTCGTATGCAGTCCTGATTGTGGCGCTCACCTGCACGGCGCCAAACACGCATACGACCATCATTGGCACCAAGGCAGAAGCGACTCTCATCGCTGAAGACGACACGTCTCCATTCGTCCCTCCATTCACGCCTGTCGCGACACCACTGGAGGCGTGCTGCACGATGTTGGGGCATGAGTGGAAGACGGCCTAACGGTGTGTGGGACCGTAGCCCAGCTTCATGGAGACGGTTGCGAATTGTCCTCGCCGATACCCCAGGAGCAACAGTGTCCCTAATTTGCTGGGAAGTGGCGGTGCGGTCCCCTACGGCACTGCGTAGGCTCCTACGGTCTTGGCGTGCATCCGTGCGTCGCTGCGGTCCGGTCCCAGGTCGACGGGCACGTGCACCTTCCACCGACCACTGGCGACAACATCGATGTACTGTGGAGACCTCACGCCCCACGTGTTGAGCAATTCGGCGGTACGTCCACCCGGCCTCCCGCATGCCCACTATACGCCCTCGCTCAAAGTCCGTCAACTGCACATACGGTTCACGTCCACGCTGTCGCGGCATGCTACCAGTGTTGAAGACTGCGATGGAGCTCCGTATGCCACGGCAAACTGACTGACACTGACGGTGGCGGTGCACAAATGCTGCGCAGCTAGCGCCATTCGACGGCCAACACCGCGCTTCCTGGTGTGTCCGCTGTGCCTTGCGTGTGATCATTGCTTGTACAGCCCTCTCGCAGTGTCCGGAGCAAGTATGGTGGGTCTGACACACCGGTGTCAATGTGTTCTTTTTTTCCATTTCCAGGAGTGTATTTCTGAGCGTACAGTCAGCTGTGCCGTAAATTAAACACGAACCCACGCAAGCACACAACGTCAGTCTTATGTACACTAGCTTTTGTGTAATATATTGTTCAGAGAAGCACCGTAAAAGCGCTCTACTCCTGAAGAAAGGTGTGCCAAAAGTTTAGGAAGCATTAAAACCGTGGAAGCAATAGGTCCATATTCACAAAAAGGAAACTGACGTTTAAAAATTATAAACAATGAAAAAATAGTTTCTCTTTGTGTGTCATCAGTGTTCTGATTGGTTTGATGCAGCCCGCAACGAATTCCTTCCCTGTGCCATCCTCTTCATCTCAGTGAAGCACCTACAACCTACATCCTCAGTTATTTCCTGGATTTATTTCACCCTTTACAGCTGCCTCTAGTACCCTGGAGTTTATTCCGTGATGTCTTAACAGCTACCCTGCCATCCTGTCCCTTCTTCTTGTCAGTGTTTTCGATGTGTTCATTTCTTCGCCGATTCAGCGGAGAACCTCATTGCATATCTAATTTTCAATATTCTTCTGTAGCATCACATATCAAACGTTTCGATTCTCTTCTGTTCCGGTTTTGGCGCAGTCCATGTTTCACTACCATACAATTCTGTTCTTCAAATATACATTCCCAGAAATTACTTCCTCAAATTAAGACATATAGTTGATACTAGTAGACTTCTCTAGGCCTGCAATGACCTTTTGGCTAATACTAGTTTCTGTTTTAAGTCCCCCTTGTTCCGTACGTCCTGGGTTATTTTGCTGCGAAGGTAGCATTATTCCTTAACTACATCTCCTTCGTGATCACAAATCCTGACGTTGAATTTCTCGCCAAGTTTACTTCAGTTTTATTCGATTTACTCTCAATCCATAATCTGTACTCATTCCGTTCAGCAGATACTATAATTCTTCTTCACTTTCACTGATAATAGCGATGTCATAAGCGAATCTTATCATTGATATCGCACTCTTGAACCTTTGTTTTACTTTCCTTATTGCTCCTTCGATGTACAGATTGAACAGCAGGTGCGAAAAACTGCATCCCTGTCTTACAGCCTTTTTAATTACAGCACTTCGTTTTTCGTCTTCCACTATTGTGTCCTGTAGGCTCTTGTACATATTGTGTATTGTCCGTCTTTGCCTGTAAAACTAAACTCCTCCCGAACAGGCCATGAAGGCCCAGTGGTACCGACCGGCCACCGTGTCATCCTCAGACAATAGGCGTCACTGGATACGGATTTGGAGGGACTTGTGGTCAGCATACCACTCTCCCGGCCGTATGTCAGTTTCCGTGACCGGAGCCGCTACTTCTCAATTAAGTAGCTCCCCAGTTTGCCTCACAAGTGCTGAGTGCTTCCCTGCTTGAAAACAGTGTTCGGCAGAACGGAGGATCACCCATAGAAATGCTAACCCAGCCCGACAGCGCTTAACGCCTGTGACATTACGGGAACCGGTGCTACCACTGTGGCAAGGCCGTTGGCGTCTTTCCCTCTAGCTTACGCCTGTTTTTCTCAAAATTTCGAACGTCTTGCACTGTTTGACAACGCCGAACACGTTTTACAGGTCGACAGTTCCAATGAGCATGTCTTGATTTTTCTTTAGTTTTGCTTCTGCAACATCAGAACTGCCTCTCCGGTGTCTTCACCTTTCCTCAAAGCAACTGATCTTCATCTAACGAATAGATAACCTGCATAATTTCTATATGAAAACAACGAGTAATTATTTCTTGAAATAAATTTTCTAATGGATAATTGGTAGCTTACGGTTAGTTAAAACATTTCCGATTGGACTACGATTACTAAGATGTGAAGTTACTAATCCGTATTTTGACAATGATGCAGGGTTATTTACAAGTACCTCTAGGATTGCATAAGACGATCGCATGTAAACTACAAGACATAGAGAACACAGACGCAGAGTATCTCTCCAGGCTTTTAACTCAGTTTATAGGGGCTCAGTGTGGTTTCAGTTTGTGACTTGCCAAACGTCGATACGTGTGGTCAATTCGTTGAAGGCCTCACATAAACTGCAGGGGAAGTGTGCGACATCAGCCCGCTTTGCAGACCTGTTTTTAGGGCTGCGGATCTGCAGGCTTGAACCTTACTGTGCAGTATTCTAGTTTCTTTCATTTGGTGGCAGATACAGTACGATTATTCACAATAAACTGTTCAATTGATCAAGATGTTACTTGATTTACGTGCAATGTAAAAAATTATTATATCAACGCCATCTATATGCCGAGTCGACAACCTACACACTTGCCCTCTTACAAGTCGTGGATGATGTACAGTAAAGTCTATGCCATGACTTCGTATGTAAGGAACAGTTAAATGTACTGAATGAAGCCTTAGAACAAGGAAAATTGCGAAAAACCAACGACTGGGAAAAGACTGTCATAGTTTATAATTACTGTGTATGGAATGAGTATGAACGACAGTGGAATACGTTTTTCAATTTCTTTCATTTCCATTTCCATTGGAGACTGGCTGGTGGCTGTACAACTGCTGCTCTTTGATCATAATAAAACACAAATGAAATACACGCTTAAACAATTATATCATAAGGAAATTATGATGACACTCTGGTTATTAAGATGTTGGCGATGATGATGTGTTTTGCTCTATAGTTTCTGAGGATAATTGTGACCAGTCCACTTTTGTCTTGGGATATGCATTGAGAAAGGTCGATAGAACACAGAAGTAGATGTAGCGTGTGTCCATCCCTCAACAGAGTGTAAGATAAACTGACCAGTGTGGAAAATATACTAAGCAGTAATATTTAGCAGATATTTCAGAAGGCATAGGTCATACTGTCACACAGCAGTTCATTCCCAAACTGTCCCGTTTACTTCCTTTATAATGTTATATGTAGATCCCAATAGTCAGTGAAGTCAAATCATTAGTGATGCATGAAAACTACATACATTATTCATTACTGCCAATGAATGCAATGCTAATTATTTCTCCTATCCTCTTGATCTGGTGAGGAAGTCTTGTTATTCTGGCAGCCTTTGGGGCTTTTAGCTGACTCATGACAGGGAAGCTAACTTCGAGTCATAAAGTTTTTGGGTGTTGAAAGTCATTTTCTGTGCAGCGAAAGAGGAGGGGAAGACAGTTGCCCTTGTCTGTCCAGCAGGAGTGGCGAGGAGCTGTACAGTGTGCACCAAAACTGCACTGTGCGAGAGGCGAATTTTAATCTCTATAGCTAATATGAAGGCCGGGTAAAACACAAGTCCTCATAGTGTGGGAGCAACCGCTAACCTCTGGTGTGGCCTGTTGAAATGATCTTTCAAATTCTATTAACGTGTTTTCCAGTTGGCTTATAGTAATTATTTCCGAAGAAGGGGTAAATTCCCATGGGTGGATACGTGCAAAGCTTTTGGCCGGCCATGAGTTTTGAAAATATGTCATGTAGTGCGACAGCATTTCTGCCTTCTTTCCAACAACCCACAAGAGTAGGAATTGTTATACTTCTTTCTTAAACTAGCACTGATCAGAACTTACAAGGTTTTGCCGGCAGAATCGCTTCAGGCAGATCGCGAAAGACAATTGCACGAGGTTGTTGCAGGGAGCTACAGAGAGCAATGTTTCCAACCAAGAGGAGAGTACAGAGGTTGTCCAATTTGTTGCACTTTGGCGGAAGTATTGGTGTTCATTGATACATTTCCGAGAACTTTCTATAAATTACTAATCATTCCCACAATCACTGGTTCTATTCACGACATAGCTTCGTATTGTGCTTTCAAGTATCCACCCATCTACCCCAAGGTTATAGTTCGTAATTCCAAGCGCTTGTCCACTTATTAAACGTTTATATTCGTGATTCGATGGGTAAATCACTTTTTTCATGTCTTATGACAATAAAACTGTTCATAAGACAAACCAGTGGGAGCCTTCCATAGTTTGATGGATCCTTTCAATAATATGTATGTGTGAGGTCTGGTAACCATAGTTTCATGTTTAATTTGGCCGATCCCAGTAATTTTCATTTCACAAAACGTTACCTGTTGTGCAGTCCTGCTCATTTAGTTTTGTGTGGGCGTTTGGGGAATTTCCTGTCCCTGCCGACTGGAGTTGGATCGGTAGCGTCTTAGGGGTTTGCCACACACCTCAAGTGCCATCTCACTCTGCTACCTACCACATCATGCAGCATACATTGCAGATAAAGACATTCATGATTTTCAGTCAGAGTAATCATTAGTCAAAGGATGTAATGGTAAAGGTCTTCATCATTACAAGTCTATTGAAGGACAGAGTCAAGTTTCACGATCAGCAAAAGCTCAGTTTTTGGTCATTACATCCACTGTGATGCCAGACACAGTTTCCTAATAGGATGGCAGCTAGGGTAATGCACCCATGAAGAAAACTGATTTCGGTACTACCACGTAGGAAATAGTGGTATTGATTTTAAGATACTATTACTTGTACATTAAGCTGCGACGAAATCTGGAATGTAGTTCATCGTCTTTGTTTACTGAATAAATGCTTAAATTTTACCAGGAGGCTCGGTGCACTCCAGAGATACAAATTTCCTCAGCGAAATGTCAGAATCGTTTAAAGTGGTTTGGTGAACTTGGTAAGATTCTAGAATGAGTAAGATTCTGTTTCCCATACAGATCAGATATAAATCCCATTACTACACATCTCTTATGTGGTCGAGTTGCCCACTCAGAGTATGTGAACTCTTTCTTACACTAGTGTTGGTGGTGCTAATTCATGGGATCTACCTTGATCCACTGAGCAGATGTATCAACATGGATAACGTATGTATCATATATGAAATATGCTAGTATCAGTAGTTGGCTTTGACACGTTAAATTATGATGACGTCTGGAATTACATCATACATAAATCTACAAATAGAGTACAGAATACAGACAAAATACATTTAATGACTAGATAAATTTTCTGAATATTAGTGGCGGAAGTGGCATAGTCTGATGTCTGACTGAAATGGAAAATGTTGCACCATGAATACCTTGATCCTACACTCCAAACTGGTGCCTGCAGAACACGTCATTTAAAATTTCGTCACTTTCACAGCTAGTTTTTAGTACTTTAGGTACTGTACGTAAAAAGCAATTTCTAAAGATGAAGAATGGTGTGAGTAGATGATGACTAAAGGGTGTGTCTATCGTTACTGGAACTTTTCAATTGGAGGTGGCATGCCCAGATGATATACAAGTACTGCCTGTAACCATCTTTTGGGCTTACATGAAAGTCTAATCATTCACAAAAGAGACAGGAGCATCATGGCAGCAGGTTACATTCAAACAGTTGGCTGTAGTCAGGGGCAGTCACGGAATGCCAGAATGCACGCGAGCAGTGCGTGGGGCCGAGACTCGGCCTATCCCATCTGTGCTGGGACCTTGTCGGGTGAATTCAGTAGACAGCGATATCTCATTTAGTACTGAGACATGGCAATTTTCAGTCAGCAAGACCGTCTTCGATTAGGCAGAACAGTGGTTTCAGATTCGTTGTCTGATCGTGGTATAAAGGAAGTTGACAGGTCGAGTGGATGTTTGCACAAAAAGGTGCAGTCTAGCGATGTTTTGACACAATCCTTAAAAAAATGAATAGGAAATAAAGAAGACAAGGTTTAGAAATCTCAGTAACTGTTATTCATTCCCTTTGTCGACATTTACTTAAGATTTTCTATGAAGCGACATTACTGCACGTACAGTCCGTAGCTCGTGGTCTAGTGGTTAGCGTTGCTGCCTCTGGATCACGCGGTCCCTGGTCCGATTCCCGGCCGGGTTGGGGAATTTCTCTGCCCAGGGACTGGGTGTGTTGTCCTCATCCTTTCGTGATCACCATCATCATCATTCATGACAGTGGCAAGATTGGGCTGCGTAAAAATTGGATTATGTAAAAATTGGGACTTTGTATGGGCCTTATGACCACGCAGTTGAACGCTCCACAAACCAAACATCATCATAACCGCACATACAAAAGGATTTAAAGGTTTACTTGACAATGAAGGAGCAAAAGATTGCAACAATCGACAGATGGTATTCTTATTTCAATAAATCAAGAAGCACTTTATGCTAAATTTGCAGCCACGGAGCACATGGTCAAATTGGTGGTAGAAATACTAAATTTTCTGAAGTTGCACGTATTATTACAAAGTTAGTTGCAACAGTTTTCAGCAGAATTGAACGAAGAGTATGTAAAGCCTATACAATAATGCAAATTACGTTCGTTATGTCAAGGGAAATGGCAGAAACGGTTTGTCGATTTGAAATACGCTGTTGTTCAGTTTATGAAGAAAAAAAGAAAGCAGGGTTCAAAGTTAGAACATAACTCTATATTACTGCAAAGGAGGTTCGTTAAGTCAAAGGGAATAACTGGAAAGGTTTTTCGATTTAAAATACGCTCTTGTTCAATTTCTAAGGAAAAAGGGAAAGCATTGAAGATAGTTATAAGATCCCGTAATGGATTACAGAGCTTGCATATCGAGAGGACTTGACGGCACACTGCTGACAGTAAGACACTGTAAGGCGAAAACGTCTTATTTCAAATTTGATGGGGATACATATAAAAAGAAAACCGCATTGTGGAAGGAACAAATTATGGAAAAAAAAGAAACACTGTCCATTCCCCTAAGGTCACTGGCGTCAAAGAAACCCAAGTTTAGATGAATTTATTATGGCGTTCAAAAAATTACAAAAGTAGTTTTCTGTACGTTCTGAAGACACAATTTTACATATGTTTTTGAGCTGTTTCCAAGACTGTTTCCCTTTACAGTTGAAAGTGCCCCTCTGCATGTACAGGTGGATGATACGACTGCAGTGCCATTTAAATGCGACGCCTTCACAATTTCCTCCTCTTCCCCTCCCCAGACAGCGTGGTGCGCTGGTGGCAGAATCGTGTAGCCAGACGAGGCAACTACGGCGCTAGAGCCACTGCACTGCTCGCATGCCAAAACCTTGGCCGTCCTTGCTGTAGTGAAGTTATTGGACAAGTAGTGCTGACAAGAAACACTTAGGACAGCAGTGAGACACGAAAGGTAAGCACAGATTGTTGCAGAAGGCTTCATCTCGAGTAGATTGTAAATATTTCGACCAGCTCTGATGAATAGATGGATGCCAACACCTGATAATTGGCAACTGTTGAGTTTGAACGCAAACGGTGTTTCATTAGATGCTCACGGCCGTGCACCAGTAAATAGTTATTGTAATGATTAAGTCAACATTCAGATGAAGTATAAACGAGTCGTCTCTGCTACTACGGCTTACTAGATCTAGACTGTACTGAATCAAGGCTTGAGGGCAAAGAGTAAGGTGGGCATGAATGTTGTCAACAGCAGGTAGCCTCAGTGAGTGGAACAAGCTAGATTCCAAAAAAGGCACAAAGACATGTCGTCCAGATATTTTCAGTGCAATGCTGATAGAAAGACAAATGGAGTAAAGAAATCAAAGAAAATGCAACTAGTTCGTAATGTGCCAAGGAAGACTAACTGTTCATCATACTCAGAGTATATCCCTAAACAAACTGTGGAGTTTTTTGGTGGAGTTCGGGTACGCCCTATACATGTTCTCTATGCCAACATACACGTCCATACTCTCCATACTCTGCAAACCACTGTTAGGGGAATGGCAGAGAGTACTCTTCATTGTACCACATGTTATGGTTTTCAGCACCTCCATTTGCGGATGGAGCGCGGGACTAATCACTGATTAATCGCCTCTGAGCACCCAGTAATTAGTCCAGTCCTGTGTGTCCCGTACCCACAGGAGCGATGCGTAGGGGAGGGCAGTATATCCCACAATTCCCCACTCAGTACATGTTCTTGAAACCCTATAAATAGGCTTCATGAGTTGCTGACATTCATCTTCAAGAATCTACAACATCAATCGTCTAGACATACAGTTATGTATTAAAACGTGCATAAACACGCATGTGCCCGAATGCATATGAACACACACACCGAACACACACTTACATGAGGTGTAGAAAATTTGACAGTAGCATTGCCGTAAGTTAATCAATTTTTGTAATTATCTTCAAAGGAGTTTGCACTATTTACAGCAGGAGATTTGGCAATTGCGCTTTCAAGTTTCTTGTATCTCTCATGTTTTACATGTTGTGCCACTGAACAGAAGCAGTAATTTAATTTCAGAAAAATTTTGTGATAAGAAGTTTCTTTACCACCGCAGTGGCGAATGTGCAACAAATTTCTTATCGAAGATGATCATGTCACTAAATCTTTTCTTCTTGACCCCATAATTGGTATTTTATTTCATACTTACTGTTTGCTGACATAGGAGGTGAAACAAATTATTTTGCGCTGCCTGGTCCACAAGAGGGGAGGAAAGAAAATGAAACTTCAAGGATTGAAGGAGTAGGTGATTTTATTTTAGTGATGTCTAAACTGAGTGATGTCTTTCAATATGAGACTATGACGCTACACCACTTATGGCTTTGATGCGTGTAACGATTCGGTTGGGTAAGGCGTCATAAGGATGTTGTACCTCTTCCTAATGGCCCACAACAATGTAGTTCTTGGATATTGCAGACAACGGCACCAGGATGGTGTTGATGTCAGACGTGATCCCTTACATGTTCTGTCAACGAGAAATGTGGTGGTACTGCTGGCCACAGCCTAAGCACTGTTCATAGAGACACGTGCCGTTCATGGAGGAACACCTGAGGTCGCAGCCTGTCTGTGACGTAGCACTTTGCTGTCTAAGTTCCGTCACTACGAGCTGCGACTTGAGGTCATACTACCCATATCATGACGCAAAAGTCAACAACACCGTGCGCTTCAGAATACTTGAGGACTGAGACCTATCCTAGGTCTCTACCATACTCGCTGACGGTGGTCACCCGCCGTAAAGCGAAGCGGCAGTTCAGAGCTGAACACATTGCTGTGCCATTTATCAGCAGTTCATGCTTGCCGACCATGGCATCACTCAAATGCGGACGTTTTGTGCTGCAGTGTTGTTGAGGCAGCCGACGCATGGGACGGTAATTCCGTAGTCCGCCTGATGCTAGTCTCTGACCAGTGCTGCGAGATGACGCTGCGAGATGACGCAGTGCAGTCCACTACTCTTTCTCTGGTGGCAGGCGCTAATGTGAAGCGATTACGATCTGCTTGGTGCACAATACGGTGACCACCTCTGCCAATGGTCAGACGTGTTCGGCCGAAAACTTGATCATGAATATCATCTAATATCATCTAATATCCCCGTTCTTACAACTTCAGACCATTGTCACATCCGAATGCCCCACAAATCTGGATAGCACTTGACTCGACTAGACAGCCAAATGGAGAGGCCGAATTACGTAGCTTCCATTTGTTACTGTTCACATTCCTCACACACATTACCAGGTCTGGTAACATCACTAACAACGAGTAACTCTGGTGGCCGTTCTACGTGAAACAGCTAAATACAATCCTAAGCATTGACCTATGCGCTGTCGGTTTGTACGTGCACAAAGCTACATAGATGTCCAGCTTCATTGTTTTATCGTGCAGTGAACAGGGTCATCTTTTCCAACGCGTACAAACTGTAGGGATTGATAGATGAGATGGTACGCAAGAAAATAGATCTCTGAGCACTATAGGACTTAACATCTGAGGTCATCAGTCCCCTACAACTTAGAACTACTTAAACCTGACTAACCTAAAGACATCACACACATCCATGCCCGATGCAGGATTCTAACCTGCGACCGTAGCAGCAGCGCGGGTCATGCCTGAGGCGCCTAGAACCGCTCGGCCAATGCGGCCGGCGGACCACTTTACACAGAGTAGTATCTTCAATATTCATAACAGTCATCTGTGGGATAGTATGCAGAGCCCCAATGGTATGGTGACAGCGGATCATCAGCATCGGTGCAGCCGCAACGTGTAGGCTAGGATAAATGGCGACCGTATTTTGGGACCAATCTTCCTTCCACGTGGACTAACAGGCCGGAATTATCGGAGTTTCTTGCGGGTGACTTTGCCTCCCATGCTGGAACATGTGCCGGTGATGATTCGAAGGGTTATATTATTGTCCCCTGATGGTGCTCCAGCCCCCTTCAACGTTAACGTCCGGCTGCATTTCTACCGTGTCTTCAGTGGTCGGTGGATCGGACGAGGGGGTCCTGCTCGTTCACCGGATCTCAACCCGTGCAATTTCTGGTTATGGTGCCATCTCAGATATATCGTGTATGGAGAGTCCATTCCTGGTGTGGAGACACTGAAGCAGCGTATTTATGCTGCGTTTATTCATGCAGCCTGGCCGATGTGAACGTGTGAGACAGAACATGCTACGGCGCGCACACGCAAGCGTTGAGGCACATGGAAAGTATTTTCAACACGTACTGTAACTGTGGCTTCATGGTTCACTGCGTATTGGATCGCTGTATCTGTGACAAAGTATGATTGATTAAATGGTGCCGGCCGGAGTGGCTGTGCGGTTCTAGGTGCTACAGTCTGGAACCGAGCGACCGCTACAGTCGCAGGATCGAATCCTGCCTCGGGCATGGATGTCTGTGATGTCCTTAGGTTAGTTAGGTTTAATTAGTTCTGAGTTCTAGGCGACTGATGACCTCAGAAGTTAAGTCGCATAGTGTGCAGGGACATTTTAACAATTCTTTTAAGTGGTCTGTAGCATGGACCCATGCATTTCCGGATATAAGTTCATCAGAACATTTTTTTTTCCGTATTCTCCCATCGATCAATCCTTGGAGTTCTTGTACAGTGGAAAAAATAATCTTGTATTTTGGGAAAGGGCACTGGTGCTAACAGATTCTAAAATGATATTTTGTGAAAGTAGATTGTTAACGACTTGTTGTTAAAACTACTTGCGCAATTTTAACGATAAATTCTTTGGTAAATCTTCTCTTCTGACGCTTCGGTCCTCTTTCTGAAGCCTCCGTCAGGGAACTGACAGCACTTGGCCTGCAGACCCGTATCCAAGAACCTTCGACAAGTCCGGCAGTAGCCGTGTAAACCTAATATGTTTCGTTTATAAAGTAAGAGTAACATCCCTTTTTCACCACATAGAATCAAGCTTTTGTAGTTCAGTGTTTTTGAATCAGTTGTGTCTGCTAAACTGTAAAAACTTTTAGTTTCTCAACATAAATTCAATCAAAGTCCTGGAGCATGGCTTTCAGAAGCCGCTGTAGATTTCCGACTTTAGGCTTTACTATAGTAATGGAAAACAGTACAGGCATGGGTATACGTAGGAAAACTAATATAGTCGATTGCAATAGTTGTCTACAGAGCAGACCCAGTAGTATGAGATCCAGCATACTGACAAATGCAATGCAGTCAAACGGCATCAAATTTGACGTCAGTAGTACAATATATAACAAGACATCAACGATTCAACCTCGGTATAAAGGCAGTCAGCTCTGTGCAGTGTTAGTGTATGTGTACATGCATTTTTGTAGACAGGAAACAGACATCACTAGTGTCAGTGCGTTTTGTATACACAAACCATTACTGTGACAATGCCACGTGGAAAACAGTTATCATTTGATGAAAAAGCGGTGCGTAGAGTAAAATGGGACTCTGTAATCATCTAACCATCAAGAAACTGAACCGTTCAAATGCACTGATATGGACAGAACGGAAGACACGGGCAAAATAGAAACCTATCTGAGACACCGAAACGGTTACTTCTGCCTAAAGCAAGGGCCACAAATCGTTTTTCGTCTCAACTTGTTGCTGATTTAGAGTTGCCAGTAATTTTCAAATGACAAACATCTTGCAATGAAGAAACGACTGCAGAAACCTGCTCTGACACCTAACCATAAACTGGCTAGAGTGGTGTTTGCTGAGAAACAACTTCAGAATGCGGTAAAGTGATCTTCAGTAATGAGAAGAAGTTTAATTTTGATGCTCCGAATGCATTTCAGCATAATTGGCATCATCTGAGAACAGAGCAGCAGGTAATAATGAGCAGAAATTTTGGTGGCTGAAGTGTTGTGATTTGGGCAGCCTTCTGCACTATTGGTAAACTACGCATTGCTTGGGTGAACACTAAAATACACTCTAACATGTACACTGAGATGCTAGAGAGAGAAAGGATAAGACTAAATATTAGGACCTACGGGACGAAAGCCTAATATTTCAAAAAGATAATGCATCTGTGCATGTTTCTGCTACAACAAAGAAGTGGTTTGAAGATAAAGGTATCGATTTCTTGCTCTGACCTACATGACGCCTGGATCTGAACCACGCGGGAAAACTCTGGGGCGTGTTCATCGCAATGGGAGACAAGTTGTAGTCGTATGCGAGCTGAAAATACCGACACGAGAAGAATGAGAGACAATCTCACTGCAAGAGCTACAAAACCTAACAAAATAAATGCGAAAAGGAACTTTTTAGGTAATTACATTGATTTCCAATACTGTATGTGAAATTATACCTCACTAATATTCACCTCCACTTCTAAGGGACACTGAACCATATCCCTACTGCCAGAAACAATAATGTAGTTCTTGTTAGAATAACAAACTGCGGTGTCGTTAGTGCAGGGCTAGGGAAATCAGGATCAGAACACTGCAAGTCTTTGAACAATTTTAGCTCTGAGGCAGCGTGTGAGCGGGAAACAAAAATAATATATTTGTAGGATGACATGCACACTCTATCGTGAATAATGGATCGTAATTAAATTCTTATTTTTATACAGGCAAAGCAGACCCTCATCATTAATCGTATGACACATTCTATCATTCTTCCCGGTGTACAAAATTCTCTTGCAGCCACCTTCATAACATGAAACACATTCGGTTTCAGTTCGTTGAATAGGGCAGAGTGCTATCCTCGATTTTCTAATGTGAAATTCTCTTACCTTACGAAATAAACTGTGCAAGGATATTAACAATAAGACTGATAACACAACTTCTTGGATAAACTCTGTTTTTTTTGTTGGCAGCACATCTCCTCATCATCCTGTGTAGGATTTATTACCATTCAGAAGTAATATTGTTATACGATTTCCGCCAAAATTCGACTCCAACATTAACAAAAGTTTCTCTATTCTCTGAGAGAGGGATTAGTCTCAAATTCCCGTCCAAGCGTCGTGTATCAGATTCTTGCTAGTGGATTCTGATAACATCAGGTAAATACCTGGACTGGTCTTTGAAAATAAGCGATATCGACTTGCAACCTCGTCACGTCTGTCCTTCCGTGCCAGCTTCGAATATATACTTTATCGTTGTCCACCTTGTAGTAACCAAATCTATTCAGACAACAAGATAATTAAATTTATACCAAAAATATTTCACTCGTTGCGCTATGTACTGCAAGTGATGCTGAAATGTTGTGCCCTTGATCTCAGACACGTCTCATTCCATCGGAACTATTTTTATGCTTCCTGCAATACATTACGAATAATTAAATAACGTTAGTATTTTATCGCTTCCTTCGATTTCCTTTATCACACGGTGTATTTTAGGGCAAATTGTATCCCCTTTGATCGGTGAAACTCAGAAAAACTAACGATAAGAAAGCTTGAGGTACACAAACTTTGATGAAAAATTGTATGCATAGGATTGATTGAATTTACAGCAGTATACGCCAAAAGAATGTCTTGCAGAGGTAACCAGTGGCTTTTTTTTTTTTTTTTTGCACGCTTAGCTGATTAACAAATGTAGCGAACGACGTTCTCACACACGCAGCAGAACGAGCGAGGTGGTGCAGTGGTTTGCATACTGGACTCGAATTCGGGAGGACGATGGTGCAAACCCGCGTCCGGCCATTCTAATTTAGGTTCTCCCTGATTTCGCTACATCGCTCCAGGTAAGTGACGTCACGGTTCCTTTGAAAGGGCACGGCCGATTTCCTTCCCCGTTCTTGACACAATCCGAGCTTGTGCTCCGTCTCTAATGATCTCGATGTCGACGGGACGTTAAACCCAGTCTTCCTTCCTTCCTTCACACACAGCAGAAATTCCATACAAAGATTCATTTTCTTTACAGAACAATATCTGCTGTTTAATTAAATAAAATGCACCCTATTTATCGCCATACATTTACTGCACACCACATCCCAATACTGCTAATTCGTACCTCCGGTTTATTATGCTAGCTCTTGCCAGTTCCAGCACGACACATTTCTATAGGATGTTAGGAAATTCTCATTACAGACATCTACGACTATTACAGGGGAGTGAATGAGTACAAAATGTTTCGAATGTCCAGTATCGTACCGTTTCCGTTCTACGACGGTTTCACTTCAGATGTCTAATGCGTTCACGTCTGCTAAGGGAAAGAAAACGTTTCAAAGTTTCTTGTCCTGGTATGGATGCTCTGCCACTGAATGTCGGTCAGTTATGTGATTTCAGTGTGACGGCGTACAGCCTCACTTCTCCCGTGCGGTTCGGAGACATCTCATCAGACGATATGGTGGAAGATGGATGGGTCGACGTGGTCCAATAGCGCGGGTTCAGGAATCGCCGGATTTAACTCCTATGGACAACTTATTGTGGGTCGTATGCCAAGTTTAATTTACGAAACTCCTGTAGAGACAGAGGAACAAATCCCGGCACGAGTTCTGACCGCTGCGCTGGAAATTAAAGACACACCAGACGGGATGGACTGGTGTACGGGACCATGCTTCGTAGATCCAATGTCTGTAACAAAGTTGGTGGTCACTACATCGAGCTCCTCTTGCAATGCATCAGTTGTGTTCTGTACATACAGTGCTTACAGTCGGTTCTAGGTGCTTCAGTCCGGAACCGCGCTGCTGCTAAGGTCGCAGGTTCGAATCCTTCCTCGGGCATGGTTGTGTGTGATGTCCTTAGGTTAGTTGGGTTTAAGTAGTTCTAATTCTAGTGGACTGATGAGCTCAGATGTTACGTCCGATAGTACTTAGAGCCATTTGAACCATTCTTGAGTGCTTGCAGTATTGAGTTCTTCAAACAAAAGTGGATGAGTTAAACATCTTAAATGAAACCGTCGTAGAAAGGAAACAGTACGTTTACCCACATGGATTCCTGTTCACTCCCCTCTACAAGTCCTAGAAAACGGGAATCCGCAAAAACACTCTGGATGATGATGATGATGTTTGGTTTGTGGGGCGCTCAACTGCCTGGTTATCAGCGCCCGTACAATTATCCAATCTTTGCTCAGTCCAATTTCGCCACTTTCCCGGATGATGATGAAATGATGAGGACAACACAAACACCCAGTCATCTCGAGGCAGGTGAAAATCCCTGACCCCTCCGGGAATCGAACCCGGGACTCCGTGCTCGGGAAGCGAGAACGCTACCGCGAGACCACGAGCGGCGGACAAACAAACACTCTGGATGACAGAGCTGCCAAGGAGGATTTTAGCAGTCATAAGCATAATTTGTTAATTGACATTACCGCTTGTCTTATTTCCCCAAAATCTGATTAAATAATAATTTCTTGGTGAAATCCGCCCCTTTACTTTCATGCACAAATATAAAAATGGAGAATTTCATTTGCTTTCACATTTAATCCTACAGGTATAATTCTCTCTTGCGCTGCAGTCTGCTAGAATTTCTCACTAGTCCATGTTTACAGACGTTTGAAGCCTGTCTTTCACCTTCCCTCCCTTTATTACAAACCGAGTCTGTTGGCCACCACATTTTCATTAATTTAATATAATGGAGCGTAATAAATGACGAAGAATACCGCTTGTTTGAATTCCGGGAATACATTATT
Source organism: Schistocerca cancellata (assembly GCF_023864275.1). Lineage (NCBI taxonomy): Eukaryota > Metazoa > Arthropoda > Insecta > Orthoptera > Acrididae > Schistocerca > Schistocerca cancellata. The sequence goes on along the minus strand of NC_064631.1, from coordinate 80,566,101 downwards.
TGCTGTTTCTTTTTCTCCACTTGACACACCACCTAATGAAATCGGTCTTCTGGAAAATACTTCACATTTCCGCCGGTAAATTATTGCAAAGGAAGACTGAAAACGTTCGCATCCTTCGGACGACCGCTCCCTGTTACTCGACAAGAAGAGGCCCCGAGCAAGACAAGCCCGCTGAGCACGCCAGTAATTGTATCATCACTCATCACCGCTGGCGCGTTACCGAATCAAACAAATGTTGTGTTATGTGCCTTGCTTCAGTTGTGTGCGATAGCACGACTCACATAAACACAGTTAAATGAAAGGGAGAACATGTTCCCCTTCCCATCAACTCCAGAAACAACGTTGTTAGTAAAGTTGTACAGGGGGCAAACATTAATAAAATTGACAAACTGTAAGGACAGATTCCTGACTGGAAACAGAGGAAAAAGGTCCCACGAACAAGTGTGGAAATGCATCGTTGCCATGGTAGATAGTGCTGACGAATGAAAGTTCCTCTGACCACGTGCCATGTGCCGTGTGTTCCTTGTGTGTAGCAGCAGCAGAATGATTCGGTATCATGTCGGGAACAAGCCTAGATGGTGTTTGTCTACGGCCAAGCAGGTGGAAACGGTCGAGATGCAGAACCATGTCCTCAGAATCTGGTGTACGCACAGTCCGCCGCCATTCTGCTCGTTCATCTGTCTGAAAGGACACAACTTTTAAAAAGTTTAGTTTTATTCTACAAAACTCTTTTGACAAGATTAATAATAGGTTACTGCTGGATTGTTATTTTTCCTACAGCTATGTAGGAACAATTGTTAACTTAGTTTGTTACACAGAGGTAGGGTGGTGTTCCAAAGCCATGCACAATTTGTTTACTAACTAACCAAGCACTAGTTCAAATGGCTCTGCGCACTATTAGACTTAACTTCTGAGGTCATCAGCCGCCTAGAACGTAGAACTAAATAAACCTAACTAACCTAAGGACATGACACACATCCATGCCCGAGGCAGGATTCGAACCAGTGACAGTAGCGGTCGCTCGGCTCCAGACTGTAGCGCCCAGAACCGCACAGCCACTCCAGCAAGTACTAGTAGTCGTTGTCATGTAATCTAATAAAAATCAGCTCACACAGCACTCTAACAAACATCTGATATAACATCACATATCCGGCTGCAACATACTGGCTGAAGATGGGTAGACCTGACAGAGTTTTGCAGATCACTGGGCAGCACACACAAGATAGGCGCCAACAAAGAAACTGGCATGTGGACACTTGGCAAAAAGAGTGGGACGAGAGTGGTGAGAGCCGTCGAGTTTATTCGTTTTCCCCCAATTACCAGGCATTCGTAACGGTTGCGCCATATCAAGCCCAGCTGAGGCATGGTTTTGTAACTGGGCATGGCCCTCATCCCAGCCGCTTTTAGAAAGCAATCGCTGTTTATGTGTGGAAATTGTTTCCAAAAAGAGTTCCTTTTGAAATGCATTAGACACAGGCATTTACGCAACAACATAGAGCACGTAAGGGAAACAACATTTTACGATGCACTGAGGAACCCAGAGACACGGACACGGTTGAACGCAATCGCCAACAACACCTCAAAAGCAGAACACAGCATACAAAAACAGACTCAGGAGGAGCAGAAGACGAAGACTGGCCGACGTAGATAGCTGGAGTAGCTCCAGTACTGACGATCAAACGAGTGACAGTGACAAAGCTGACAAAACGTAGATACACAAAACATCCATAAAACACCTAGAACCTGCACAACTGTTCATGACGATAGTAATCAAAGATTGGAATTTATATCTTATTATGAATGAACGTAATTGAAAGTAGAAGTAATCAGAACAGAACATGTATACATTTTGTTGTTGTGGTATTCAGTCCGAAGAGTGGTTTCATGCAGCTCTCCATGCTACCCAGTCCTCTATGGCCCTCTTCATCTCCGAGTAACTACTGCAACCTACATCTTTGAGAATCCACTTAATGTATTCATCCCTCGGCAGCCCTCTACGATTTTTATTCCAAAAAAAAAAATGGTTCAAATGGCTCTCAGCACTACGGTACTTAACTTCTGAGGTCATCAGTCCCCTAGAACTTAGAACTACTTAAACCTAACTAACATAAGGACATCACACACATCCATGCCCGAGGCAGGATTCGAACCTGCGACCGTAGCGGTCGCGCGGTTCCAGACTGTAGCGCCTAGAACCGCTGGGCCACCACGGCCGGCTTTTATCCCCACACTTTCCTCCAATACTAATTTGGTGATCCCTTGATGTCTCAGAATGTGTCCTATCAACCCATCCCCTATTTTCTCTGTATGTCCGTCTCTTCTCTTGCTCAAGTTGTGTCAAAAATTTCTTGTCTCCCCAATTCTGTTCAGTACTGCCTCATTAGGTACGTGATCTACCCATCCAATCTTCAGCATTCTTCTGTAGCAAGACACTTTGAAGGCTTCTATTCTCTTTCTATCTAAACTGTTTATCGTCCATGTTTAACTTCCATAAATGGCTACACTTGTAAGTAGGCTGTTTAGGTTTTTATGTTCGTAACGACACGTAGCGCTCTATATGAAAATCACTGACTGTGCTATGTGAAGTCTGTGACTGGTTTGAATTGATGGAATATTTGCTATTGTAGTGTTGGGCAGTTGGATGTGAACAGCGCGTAGCGTTGCGCAGTTGGAGGTGAGCCGCCAGCAGTGGTGGATGTGGGGAGAGAGATGGCAGAATTTTGAGAGCGGACGATCTGGACGTGTGTCCATCATAAAGAGTAAATTTGTAAAATGGGATATCATGAACTCATATATATATATATATATATATATATATATATATATGATGACTTTTGAACAGTTTTAAGGTAAATACATTGTTTGTCCTCTATCAAAAACTTTCATTTGCTGCCTATGCTTATCAGTAGTTAGTGCCTTCAGTAGTTAGAATCTTTTATTTAGCTCGCAGTAGTGGCGCTCGCTGTATTGCAGTAGTTCGAGTAACGAAGATTTTTGTGATTCATGAAAGGTATAGGTTATTGTTAGTGAGGGCCATTCTTTGTAGGGATTATTGAAAATCAGATGGCGTTGCGTTAAAAATATTGTGTGTCAGTTTAGTGATGATCAAAATAAGTAAAGAGAGAAATGTCTCAGTACGTTCAGTTTTGCTCAGCTGTTTGAAAATCAAATAACGTAAGAGGTTTATCAGCACAGTAAGTCATTAATTTTTCTAAGGGACGTTTCACACTCCAGACAAATACCTTCAGAAAAGGTTTTCGCACACTTAAATCAGTATTCGATGTTAACAGATTTCAGTTCTTCATAAACTCTTTTTTTTTTTCATTGTCAGTCCACATTTTATATTCTCTCTACTTCGGCCATTGACGGTTATTTTGCTGCCCAAATACCAAAACTCATCTACTACTTTGAGTGTCTCGCTTCCTTATCTATTGGGGTTAGCATCATCTGATTTCATTCGACTACATTCCATTATCCTTGTTTTGATTTTGTTGATGTTCATCTTATATCCTCCTTTCAAGACATTGTCCATACCGTTCGACTGCTCTGCCAACTCCTTTGCTGTCTCTGACAATTACAATGTAATCGGCAAACCTCAGAGGATTTATTTCTTCTTCCAGAACTTTAATTCCAACTCCAAATATTTCTTTGGTTTACTTTATTGCTTGTACAGAGTATTGATTCAATAATATCGGGTATAGCCTTCAACCTTGTCTCTCTCGCTTCCAAACTACCGTTTCCCTTTCATGCCCCTCGACTCCCCTAACCGCCGTGTGCTTAATGTACTAGTTGTAAATAACCTTTCGCTCCGGTGTTTTATCCCTGTTACTTTCAGGATCACAAAGAAAGTATCCCAGTCAACATTTTCAGAAGCTTTCTCTAGTGCTACAAATGCTATAAATGTAGGTGTGCCTTCCTTAACCTAAGAATCGTCTTCTCAAGAATCGAAACTGATCTTCCCCGAGGTCTCCTTCTATCAGTTTTTCCATTATTCTGAACTGAATTCGTGTTAGTATTTTGCAACCATGAGTTATTAAACTGACAGTTCGGCAATTTTCGCACCTGTCAGTTTCTGCTGCCTTTGGAATTCGAATTACTACATCGGTCTTCAAGTTTGAGGACATTTCGTCCGTCTCATACATCTTGCACGACGGATGGTACAGTTTTGTTATAAATGGCTTTCTCAAGGTTTCCGTACTTCTGACGGAATATTATTTACTCATTGGGCCTTGATTGACTTACATCTTTCAGAGCTTTGTCATATTCTTCTTGAAGTATCACATATCCACTCTCCTCTCGTCATCTGCGTCCACTATCCTTACTGTAACATTGATTTCAAGCTCATCTCTCGTGTATAGACCCTTTGTATACTCCTTCCATCTTTCAGTCTTCCCTTCTTTACTTAAAACTGGTTTACAATCTGAGATCTTGCTGTTCTTACCGCTATTTGTCTTTTCCCCAAGGCCTGCTTAATTTTCCTGTAGACGGTATCTATCTTTCACCTAGTGAAATGTGCTCTTTAATTCTTAAATTCGACCTCCAACCTTTGCTGTATAGTAATTTTGCACTTCCTGTCCGTCTCATTTTTTTAAACGTTTGTATCATCTTCTGTCGGTTTCATCTGCTGCATTTTTAAATTTTCTTTCATCAATTAAATTAAGTATGTTTTGTGTTATCCAAGGATTGCTACTACTCCTTATCTTTTTACCTGATTGATCCTCTGCGGATTCACTATTCCACCCCTTAAAGCTACCCATTCCTCTTCTACTGTATTCCTTTCCGCTGTTCTGGCCAACCATAGGCTTATACTTCCTCTGAAGCTCTCAACAACCTCTGGTTCTTTCAATTTATCCAGATCCCATCTTCTTAATTTGCTACCTTTTTTCAGTTTCTTCAGTTTTAATCTACAGTTCATAACCAATAAAGTGTGGCCAGAGTTCACATCTGCCCTTGGAAATATCTTACAATTTAAAATCTGGTTCCTAAACCTCTGTCTAACTATTCTATAATCAGTCTGAAACCTTCCGGTGTCTCCAGGTGTCTTCCGTATATACAACCTTCTCTTTTGATTCTTAAACCTAGTATTGGCGATGATTAAATTATACTCTGTGTAATATTCTGCCAGTCTGCTTCCTCTTTCATTCCTCTATCCAAGGCCATATTCACCTATTATTTTTCCTTCTCTTACTTTTCCTACTACCGAATTCCAATCACCATTACATTGTCATCTCCTTTAACTAACTGAATAATTTTTTTTAACTCATCACATATTTCTTCAATGTCTTCATTAACTGCGGAGATAATCGGCATGTAAAATTGTACTACTGTGGTAGGTGTGGGCTTTGTATCTACCATGGCTATGACAGTGAGCTCATTATGCTGTTCATAGTCGCTTACCCACATTCCTTTCTTCTTACTCATTATTAAAGCCAATCGTGCATTATCACTATTTCACGTTGAATTTGCAACCCTGTATTCACCTGGCCAAAAATCCTATTCGTCCTGCCACCGAATGAACTAATTTCACCTGTATATAAAATCAGCCAGTTAATTTCCCCTTTTAAATTTTCTAATATACTTGCCAGATTAAGGGATCTGACATTCCACGCTGTGATCTATAGAATACACGTATTTGTTTCCCCTGACGACGACAACCTCCTGAGTTGTCTCCGCTTGGAGATCCGAGTCGAAGACTATTTTAACTTCCTAATATTTTACACAGTGATACAGTAGAGCTGCATGTCCTCGGAGAAAATTACCGGTGTAGTTACCCCTTGCTTTCAGCTGCCCTCAGTACCAACACAGCAAGGCCGTCAATTATCCAGACTGTTCCCCATGCAAGTACTAAAAAGGTTGCTTCCCCTCTTCAAGAACCACACGTTTGATAGTCTCTCAACAGATAGCCCTCTGTTGTGATTGTACCTACGGTGCGGCTATGAGAATCACTGAGGCACGCAAACCACCCCGCCAACGGCAAAGACCATGGTTCATGGGAAGGCGTCGGTAGATGATATCTAACCTGTACCCGATATTTTTAAGTAGTTAGATAATTGAACACGTCATTGTAAATGTAATAATAGAATGTAATATAAATTACTATAAGGTAAGAAAGCAAAATCAAACAGTGTAAATACACAACAGAAACAGATCATGCAATTATACAAAATTAATCGATCCAGATCTCAAAAAAGTTTATTTTTATTCTACAAAAATATTTTCACGAAATGAGTAATAGGATACTAGTGGCTTGTTATTTCTCCTCCAGCTATCTAGGGACAATATATAACTTAATTACATTACATGGAGGCAGGATACTATTCCAAAGCTATTCAGAACTTGTTTACTAACTAACAGAGTAGTAGAAAAAATGGGACATACCTTCTGAGGTCATCAGTCCCCTAAAACTTAGAACTACTTAAACCTAACTAACCTAAGGACATCACACACATCCATGCCCGAGGCAGGATCCTAACCTGCGATCGTAGCGGTCGCGCGCTTCCAGACTGTAGCGCCGTGAACCGCTCGACCACTCCGGCCGGCGAGTAGTAAAACTTGCTATGTAAATAACAAATATCAACTCACACAGCACACTAATAAACAACACTGACATAGATTGGATTGGCATGGACTGAAGAAATCGAGTTTTCCCGAAAAGAGGTGTTCATGTAGATTATACCAAACCGGGTAGCACCCGATGTGGTCCCCTTCCCAAGATGGTACTATATCTGCTCTGTCCTGTTTTCTTTTATTCTCTTCTGAAATTATAACATGAATTTGTAATTTCCTACTTCCAAATTCCTTAGTATTTCTTTAAAAACTAAGTAAATACACTCCTGGAAATGGAAAAGAGAACACATTGACACCGGTGTGTCAGACCCACCATACTTGCTCCGGACACTGCGAGAGGGCTGTACAAGCAATGATCACACGCACGGCACAGCGAACACACCAGAAACCGCGGTGTTGGCCGTCGAATAGCGCTAGCTGCGCAGCATTTGTGCACCGCCGCCGTCAGTGTCAGCCAGTTTGCCGTGGCATACGGAGCTCCATCGCAGTCTTTAACACTGGTACCATGCCGCGACAGCGTGGACGTGAACCGTATGTGCAGTTGACGGACTTTGAGCGAGGGCGTATAGTGGGCATGCGGGAGGCCGGGTGGACGTACCGCCGAATTGCTCAACACGTGAGGCGTGAGGTCTCCACAGTACATCGATGTTGTCGCCAGTGGTCGGCGGAAGGTGCACGTGCCCGTCGACCTGGGACCGGACCGCAGCGACCGGACCGCTCCTGGGGTATCGGCGAGGACCATTCGCAACCGTCTCCATGAAGCTGGGCTACGGTCCCGCACACCGTTAGGCCGTCTTCCGCTCACGCCCCAGTGGTGTCGCGACAGGCGTGAATGGAGGGACGAATGGAGACGTGTCGTCTTCAGCGATGAGAGTCGCTTCTGCCTTGGTGCCAATGATGGTCGTATGCGTGTTTGGCGCCGTGCAGGTGAGCGCCACAATCAGGACTGCATACGACCGAGGCACACAGGGCCAACACCCGGCATCATGGTGTGGGGAGCGATCTCCTACACTGGCCGTACACCACTGGTGATCGTCGAGGGGACACTGAATAGTGCACGGTACATCCAAACCGTCATCGAACCCATCGTTCTACCATTCCTAGACCGGCAAGAGAACTTGCTGTTCCAACATGACAATGCACGTCCGCATGTATCCCGTGCCACCCAACGTGCTCTAGAAGGTGTAAGTCAACTACCCTGGCCAGCAAGATGTCCGGATCTGTCCCCCATTGAGCATGTTTGGGACTGGATGAAGCGTCGTCTCACGCGGTCTGCACGTCCAGCACGAACGCCGGTCCAACTGAGGCGCCAGGTGGAAATGGCATGGCAAGCCGTTCCACAGGACTACATCCAGCATCTCTACGATCGTCTCCATGGGAGAATAGCAGCCTGCATTGCTGCGAAAGGTGGATATACACTGTATTAGTGCCGACATTGTGCATGCTCTGTTGCCTGTGTCTATGTGCCTGTGGTTCTGTCAGTGTGATCATGTGATGTATCTGACCCCAGGAATGTGTCAATAAAGTTTCCCCTTCCTGGGACAATGAATTCACGGTGTTCTTATTTCAATTTCCAGGAGTGTATAAGATAACAAGGGCAACAGTGCCCTTGGCCGCAACAGCGTAGCAAAATTTTGCTGCATGGTGGTGGACGTAGGTACTGGTTAATAGGTCTGCGTGGAACACTACGGCCCGCATAAGGTAATAAGATGGCAGACCCTACTATTCTTAATGCAGCTTGAAAAAAATGCATGTTGTATGAAAGGACCCATGGCCACACGAACGCACAAACAGGGCTTGAAATATTGTGTGATGTGGATGGTGTCTATGAGGGTACTAGTTTTGGTATACTGGTGCTGCCCCTTGACCGCTTCCATCTGCTTGGCCGTAAACACACACTACCTCGGTTTGTTCCCGACATGAATACCGTAACATACTACAGCTTACAGTATGCTGCGTCAGTTACATAGCCTGCAACGCAGAAGGAACACAGGGCTCGAAGTCAAAAGATCTGTCATTGGTCAGCAATATCAACCATGGCAGCGATGCATTTCCGGACACATAGTCATGGGATATGTTTTTCTCCATTCCCAATCAGGAATCTGTCCCTGAAGTTTTGTCGGTTTTATTTATGTTCACCCTGTAATGTTCAAATCGCCCCAAAATTTCAGGATTTCCTTACTTAAGGACACATGAAAACAAAATTTCAAAGTAGAGTATAATTATTCATTCCTCTCCACTATTAGTGTTCGAGGCATCAAGAACGATGCACAGGACCAATTTTTTACACGCAGAACATCTGTCCTAAAGGGCAGATACGAAGATGATTTCAATTGACAGCCGTGTCCAGCGATGACGAATTGAATAAGAATTAAATTCAGTAACTGCTATAAATAACCGTTAGTTGTTCTAGTTTTACTTGAGAAATACATGCAAGTTAATTTGCGTATGGTTGTCTAATGTTATGGTGCACTATTTTTATATTTATTTATTTATTTGTTTATTTACACCCCAAGTTCCGTAGGGCCAAATTGAGGAGCAAATCTCCAAGGTCATAGAACATGTCAGTACATGAAATTACAACATAAAATTAATAACAGATAAAAATAAAATTGTTCTGCTTGTTCTTGTGAATAACCTTATATTGTTAACAAGAACATATACACTGAGAGGCCAATATCATAATACCCAGATTCGTGAACAGGGGTCGATACGTTCGCGAACTTACAGCACTTATTGCCCGAAACACCCGTTTCTAGGCCATAAATATCCATTTAGAATGGGAAGAGTTACCCAAAATAAGTACCATACGACATAAGCGATTGATACCGTTCGAATAATAAAAATGACGGCATTCAATCTATGAACAAGATTCTGAATGTGGGCTTTCCATGACAGTTTACTATCTATCGAAATGTCGTGTGGCTATGGCCTTCCGTCGGGTAGACCGTTCGCCTGGTGCAGGTCTTTCGAGTTGACGCCACTTCGGCGTCCTGCGCGTCGATGGGGATGAAATGATGATGATTAGGACAACACAACACCCAGTCCCTGAGAGGAGAAAATCTCCGACCCAGCCGGGAATCGAACCCGAGCCCTTAGGATTGACAGTCTGTCACGCTGACCACTCAGCTACCGGGAGCGGACGCTATCTATCTGAACACCTAGAAACTTGAACTGTTCAGTTTGACTAATTGTATGCCCATTCCATGAAATTAGCAGTCGAGTTTCGTTGAATTGCGTGTCAGACACTGCAAAAACTGAGTCTTACTGTGATATCGAGTTAGTCTATTTTCTACAAGCTATGAACTTGTCATGAACTGCACTATTTGAAACCGAGCCAGTTTTGCAAGCAATGTCCTTTACTACCAGGCTAGTGTCATCAGTAAACATAAATATTTTACAGGCACTCATAATAATAGAGGGCATATCATTAATACAACTAAAGAACAGGTGTGGCCCCAACACTGATTCGTGGAGCATCCACCATTTGACCGTACCCCACTCACAGCCCCCATCACAGTCATTCTCAACACTGTGAATATTGACCTTTTTCTGTCTGTTGTTAAAGTAAGAGGTGATCCAGTTGTGAGCTGCCCCCCGTAATCCCCAATGTTCCGATTTCTGGAGCAATATTTTGTGAAAACCCTATAAAACGCCTTAGTTAAATCAGAAAATATGCCCAGCGTTTGAAACCTTTTGTTTAACCCATCCAGTGCCTCACAGAGAAAAGAGAATTTATAGCATTTTTCAGTATTTAAACGACTTCTAAAGCCGAACTGTACATTTGATAGCAAATCGTGTGATACAAAATGATCAACTATTCTTACATACACAGCCTTTACAATAGCTTTAGAAATAGGTCTAAGCCTGTCTACATTATCTCTTCCTCCCTTTTTATAAAGCAACTTTACTACTGAGTACTTTAATCGTTCAGGAAGATGACCATTTCTAAAGGAAAAATTACAAATATGGCTACGTACAGGACTAACATTCGCAGCACAGTACTTTAATATTCTGCTAGGAACTCAATAATATCCATAAGAGTTCTTGGTCTTCACTGATTTAATTATTGATTCAATCTCCTCCTTGTATGTATCACAGAGGAGTATTTCAGACATTGATCTCGGTAAAGCATTTGCCAAGAAAGTTATATGATTCCCTGTAGAAACTAAATTTTTATTTAATTCACCAGCAATGCTCAGAAAACGATAGTTAAATACTGCACATATATCTGATTTATGAGTAACAGAAATATTTTTACTACGAACTGACTTTCTATCGTCGACCTTGTGCTGCTGACCAGACACTTCCTAATGAACTGACCATATGGTTTTAATTTTTAACTTTAATTTTTATATTAGCTATAGTACTTGCGTAACACACACGCTTTGCATTCCTAATAACACTTTTAAGCCTCTTACTATATTGCCTGTAATGGGCCACTGTAGCTTGATTATGACTACGTCTATCATTTTGATACAATACCCGCTTTGTTCTACGTGATATCCTTATCCCACTAGTCAACCACCAAGGCTGTCTTTTACTGCTAGTATCGCGTTTAGAACGTTCTAATGGAAATCAACTCTCAAAGAGCATCAGAAATGTGTAAGGAAAGCATTATATTTGTCATCTATGTTATCGGTACTGTACAGATCCTGCCACTCTTGTTCCTTAACGAGTTTTAAAAACTCTCTGTTGCCGTTGGATTAACTTTCCTACATAGTTTGTAATTATATGTGACATTTGTTTGAGTACAAAAGACTTTTATTGTTAAAATTTGTACGTCATGATCCGAAAGGCCGTTGACACTTTTACTGACAGAATGCCCATCTAGTAACGAGGAATGAATGAAAATATTGTCTATGACTGTGCTACTGTTCCCCTGCATCCTAGCTGAAAAAAAAAGCAGTCTGAATGTGACACATCGATGTCAGGAGGGTAAAACTCACTCAGTAAGTATCTGGGATATTCTCATGTCATATAACTTTATAATAAATATTTTTGGACCTTGAAGTTTTGAATGAAACGTATTTGACTAAGCAAGATCTGTCAAGTTGTCCAAAATACGAGTATGATGGTTTTTACAGATGTCTGGCACTTGCTGTCCTTTTGTAAATATGATGAACTGACTCCAACTTTGTTAACGAACAATTAAGGAAATAAGTTACATAACAAAGAAACATTTTTAGAGCAATGAAGCCACCAAATAAGAAGATAAAGAAGATTTCTGCGGGCGCTGAAATGGTACAGTTCTTATTCTCTTTCTACCTTTCAGTTCTGATAAATAGCATAGGCTCTACAGATCAAAACGCAGTTGCCTTATAACTGGAATGACAGATAAGTGATGGACCACCTTCTGTTTTAATCCTGCAGACTATTTGTAACCGGAAGCAAGCTTTCGCGAGAGTAATTGAGGCTATCACGATTGACCGTGGCCGCTCCTCAAAGCTATCGGCAGTAATCTCTCAAGAGACAAAACTTCCGCCGGATCCTCTCTCGTCCATTTCGTGAAGTAAAATTAGTCATTGGAGGGCAGAAATCGGATGACCGGACACAAATTCGTCTGAATTCTTTTGTGCCTTAACAGAACACTTCATACAGCCTGTTTAATCCATAGAACTGTCCGAAGTCCACTTTTCAAAGATTTTCTTTCAAAGAGGAAAAAAACGGCTTTTTGATAACGGTAATATTATCATAAGCAACATTTCCAAACGTATTATTCTTAAAAAGAATACGCTTCAATATGATTGGGGGAATAATAAAGAAAGAAGAGTCAGAGGAACCGAAAGATATGCAACTGTTATTTTACGAATTGTGAGAAACAATTTGGTGTTAACAGATAACCTTTCCTAAGTCTGTAACTGCGCTAATAATGATGTATATAAGAAATTACTGCACCACATACGTCTTTTCAAGCATTGTAAGACCCGTTTCGGAACGTTCTTTCCATTTTGAGGCGCTGTATGTTTTGACGCCAGCATTGTCCGTGGATTTCTGTAGTCTAAAGAACGCAGAGCATCTGTAAGCAGCTACTCAAAGAATATTTTTGCGACATTATCTCCCAAAAACCCCTGTTTTTATATTTTACAATTTTTCTATTGCAGTAAGACCGCAAAACGACTACTATAGGACAGGACAAGAAGAGAAACACACACGCGGACACTGAATACAGTACTATACCGCGCATAATACTTAAAAAACGGGAATAAATACCCGAAACGCCGCACGCTACGCTTGAAAAATTGTAACTGTTGCAGTACTTTATTTTTTGGCCCAAATCTTATCTGATGACGTCACAGTTTAATGACCAAGAGTCTGGGATTCATTGTTTTAAGTCGCAGTTTTTGTTAGTTGCAATTCGTCATCGCCTAGATCATTGCATCACTAGATGATACTCTATGTGATCAAAAGTCTCCGGACACCTGGCTGAAAATGACTTACTAGTTCTTAACGCCCTCCATCGGTGATGCTGGAATTCAGTATGGTGTGGCGAACCCTTGGCATACACTCTCGCACGCATACGTTCAATCAGATGCTGGAAGGTTTCTTGAGGAATGGCAGCCCATTCTTCACGGAGTACTGGACAGAGGAGAGGTATCGATGTCGGTCAGCATAGCACGAAGTTGGCGTTCCAAAACATCCCAAAGGTGTTCTATGGTATTCAGGTCAGGACAGTCCATTACAGGGATGTTATCGTCGTGTAACCACTCCGCCACTGGCCGTGCATTATGAATACGTGCTCAGTCATGTTGAAAGATGCAGTCGCCATCCCTGAATCGCCCTTCAACAATTGGAAGCAAGAACGAGCTTAAAGTATCAGTGTGGGCCTGTGCTGTGATAGTGGCACGCAAAACAACAAGGGATGCGAGCCTCCTCCATGAAAAACATGATCATGCCATAACACCAACGCCTCCGAAGTTTACTGTTGGCACTACACGCATTCGCCATATCCACACCCTGCCATCGGATCTCCACATTGTATACCATGATTCGTCACTCCACACAACATTTTTCCACTGTCCCATCGTCCAATGACTACGCTCCTTAAACCAAGCGAGGCGTCGTTTGGCATTTACCAGCATGGTGCGTGACTTATGAACAGCCGCTCGATCATGAAATCCAAGTTATCTCACCTCACCTCATAGTACTTGCAGTTTGGAATTCCTGTGTGATTGTCTGGTTAGACGTCTGCCTATTACACGTTACGACCCTCTCCAACTGTCGTCAGTCTCTGTCAGTCAACAGACGAAGTCAGCCTGTCCGCTTTTGTGCTGTACGTGTCCTCTCACGTTCCACTTCTCTACCACATCGGAAACAGTGGACCTAGGGATGTTTAGGAGTGTGGAAATCTCGCGTACAGACGTATGAGACAAGTGACATCCTATCACCTGACCACACTGAAAGTCCTTGAGTTCCGCGGAATGTCCCATTCATTTCTCTCACGATGTCTAATGACTACTGAGGTCGCTGATATGGAGTCCCTGGCAGTAGGTGGCATCATAATGCACCTAAATGCAAAACAATGTTTTTGAGGGTGACTTTTGATCACATAGTGTAGTTGGAAATAGCACACACTCGCTACCTTCAGAACCCCCCATTTTATGTGATTACTGCACCTCAAATCATTTATCCTAAGATGAGTGAGGATTTAATTTGTTTTTTTGGGTACCATTATTTTACGACTTGAGGTGTGTGTGTGTGTGTGTGTGTGTGTGTGTGTGTGTGTGTGTGTCAGAGTGACGGAAACTTCATGCACCGATGTAACTCATGCGTCAAGGATTGTCTCTACCAGGTCTGTCAGTTATGCCTGTCATGTTCTTTGCAGATCTGAATATATGAAATAATAGCTCACCTGAAGGGATATCACATGTGGAATGGAAAATGGTATGTCATATTAAAGTGTGCCCGTAAAGTAGCCAGATGAGTCGCTGTTCTGCTGATTATTGTAGAAAATCATTATTTCTTGCAAATTATTAATCTGCATCATGCTGGGCATAGAATAACAGTATACGACACGATACAAATCCACAACCACGTTAATACAGCGTCTGGGTGAGAATTTTTAATGTGAAAATTACATCGCCTGCTTGCATCACCCGAAGCTAACCACTCGCATCATCAATTTTGGAACTTTCCAGTCATACCACTTCTTAAGTAGTTCTTCTTACTCTCTCGTCACGTCTTACCACATTAGAGACTGTACATTCCGAGTACCCCAAACACCAATCTTGTCATTTTTGCAATCATTTTAAAAGTTACCTGAACAAATGGTATCTTAATTTTGTTCGTTTATTTAGAGTCTTGTTCCGCAAGGAAGCAAGGGAGAGGATGTTGTTATGGGTGGCCGGTATCCTCTTTCTACAACACAAATGCACATTTGGATTAATACAGCTCTTTATTTAGACGAACATTTACTTAACTGAATAGATACCATGTGTATTGGTACAAGCTCATCAGTAACAGTCCTCTGGCAGACAATATCCTGCTATAGCCATTAATCTGTGTCAGAGCCTGGGACGTGAGCTGAGCTGAATCAGCAATAATATACTGACAGACACCGACTGGGACGAGTGAATCAAGCCAGTGAGGCCCTCCAGTCAGTGGTGTCAGCCTAAGTACGTGCAGTCGAGAAGGCGTTGGCGGCGTGTTGCGTGTGTATCTGTCTTTGGCCTCTCTCCAGATAGGCGTGCTTGATCCGGTGCCTACTATCGATCTTCCTGTAGCCGCGCGGGATTAGCCGAGCGGTCTGGGGCGCTGCAATCGTGGATTGTGCGGCTGGTCCCGGCGGAGGTTCGATTCCTCCCTCAGGCCTGGGAATGTGTGTTTGTCCTTAGGATAATTTAGGTTAAGTAGTGTGTAAGCTTAGGGACTGATGACCATAGCTGTTAAGTCCCATAAGATTTCACACACATTTGAACATTTTTTGATCTTCCCGCTATATCTTTTCCGACCAGTGTGCTGGCGACTGCTTATACCAGCACAGCTTACATTCCCTAGAAAATAAAACATAGATAATCCGATCTGCCTCTTTTTTTAATTCATTATCCAGTGTAACATTCTGTTTAGCACAAGTTATCATGTCAATGTTCTACAAGAGCCGAGATGAAGCAAATGACCATACGGTAATTTTTCTATGCAGCATGGCCCAGGTAGACTGTTTATTTTCACTTGCTTGGGAGGTATACAAAACTACAGACAGCTGAACACACATTCCTACAAGTCTGAAATAGACTGAGTTTACGAAGTGAATGAGGCCCTAACGAATCTGGGACATAGCAAAGTCGGCATAGAAATACAACAGTTCCACATCAGTAACCATTCCAGACATGAAAACAAACTGCATCAACTATGCTGTAGCTGCAGAGTAGAGTGAGCAGTGAACCTGGGCCACGGGCTCAGCTACTGGCGAACAGCTACCACCAGGTGGTGCCATGTGGCGTGATGCGCCTACCTTGGTGGTAGACCCCTCATGCCAGCTGCCTGCAGCCTTAGTACCTCTGACATGTCCAAGTCTGTACTAGGTGGAAAATCCAAATCAATGTTGGAGACAAGATGGCTTTCACGAGTACATGAAATGGAAACCAAATCGATACAAATTTACGTACTAGACATGATGTGTTTCGGAATGTTATGCAGATAGTACCAAAGGAAAACTATTTCCATTATTAGGACTCAGTGATTTAACGAGTATAGTCAGCAAGATCAACAAGTACCTATCTCAGAATCGAGAACCCACTACTGTCATGCTTCGAATGTCGACTGCTGCCTATAGCAGCGTAATTGTAACTTGGAACAGGAGTTGTTGGTCTCGGTTACGGCACTTGAATGTTCGCTACTGCTTCTTGGGAACACAGAGAACATAGGGCACTCGAGGGCATGGAGGAGCCACGGATTGCTCAGTGACTCTATGGACTACGTAGACCAGACGTAATAACATTGGTAACATTATCTTTACCTCATTCTTGCATGAAACGCGTGTTAGACTGTCACAAATATTATACAGTATGAGAAAACACTGTCTCCTTCAAACAGGAACTGCTGGATGTTTAATATCACATGGCCGCCGAAGGAAGTAATGTTACTTCTATAGGTCATGAGAATTTACTTCGCCGTCAGGTACCTTCAGTGGAAAGAAACACTGGCCATATCAAGAATTTCTTCTCATCTCGTGTAACTTCGAGAATCCACTTCCTACATAGAGTGTTACATTTACTGGTGTGTGTGTTCCCTGTCGACATTTTAGCACTGTTACAGCCTAACTTCTACACACTAGACACATTGGAACTATAACGTTGAGACACTGTCTGCATTAATGAAATAACTGATCTACTTCAACGACAAGCAGCAAGGATCTTAAAATACACTACTGGAAATGGAAAAAAGAACACATTGACACCGGTGTGTCAGACCCACCATGCTTGCTCCGGACACTGCGAGAGGGCTGTACAAGCAATGATCACACGCACGGTACAGCGGACACACCAGGTACCGCGGTGTTGGCCGTCGAATGGCGCTAGCTGCGCAGCATTTGTGCACCGCCGCCGTCAGTGTCAGCCAGTTTGCCGTGGCATACGGAGCTCCATCGCAGTCTTTAACACTGGTAGCATGCCGCGACAGCGTGGACGTGAACCGTATGTGCAGTTGACGGACTTTGAGCGAGGGCGTATAGTGGGCATGCGGGAGGCCGGGTGGACGTACCGCCGAATTGCTCAACACGTGGGGCGTGAGGTCTCCACAGTACATCGATGTTGTCACCAGTGGTCGGCGGAAGGTGCACGTGCCCGTCGACCTGGGACCGGACCGCAGCGACGCACGGATGCATGCCAAGACCGTAGGATCCTACGCAGTGCCGTAGGGGACCGCACCGCCACTTCCCAGCAAATTAGGGACACTGTTGCTCCTGGGGTATCGGCAAGGACCATTCGCAACCGTCTCCATGAAGCTGGGCTACGGTCCCGCACACCGTTAGGCCGTCTTCCGCTCACGCCCCAACATCGTGCAGCCCGCCTCCAGTGGTGTCGCGACAGGCGTGAATGGAGGGACGAATGGAGACCTGTCGTCTTCAGCGATGAGAGTGGCTTCTGCCTTGGTGCCAATGATGGTCGTATGCGTGTTTGCCGCCGTGCAGGTGAGCGCCACAATCAGGACTGCATACGACCGAGGCACACAGGGCCAACACCCGGCATCATGGTGTGGGGAGCGATCTCCTACACTGGCCGTACACCACTGGTGATCGTCGAGGGGACACTGAATAGTGCACAGTACATCCAAACCGTCATCGAACCCATCGTTCTACCATTCCTAGACCGGCAAGGGAACTTGCTGTTCCAACAGGACAATGCACGTCCGCATGTATCCCGTGCCACCCAGCGTGCTCTAGAAGGTGTAAGTCAACTACCCTGGCCAGCAAGATCTCCGGATCTGTCCCCCATTGAGCATGTTTGGGACTGGATGAAGCGTCGTCTCACGCGGTCTGCACGTCCAGCACGAACGCTGGTCCAACTGAGGCGCCAGGTGGAAATGGCATGGCAAGCCGTTCCACAGGACTACATCCAGCATCTCTACGATCGTCTCCATGGGAGAATAGCAGCCTGCATTGCTGCGAAAGGTGGATATACACTGTACTAGTGCCGACATTGTGCATGCTCTGTTGCCTGTGTCTATGTGCCTGTGGTTCTGTCAGTGTGATCATGTGATGTATCTGACCCCAGGAATGTGTCAATAAAGTTTCCCCTTCCTGGGACAATGAATTCACGGTGTTCTTATTTCAATTTCCAGGAGTGTAGTTCCGTCACCAGTTATTTTTAACTTGGCATTTACCTCTAACCATCGTACCAACTGTGTAGTTCTTTGTATACCGACGGATATTTATTTCTGCTTTGAGAGCGTTACTTTGATAGTAATATGCAAACCAACTAGAATCTTCGCGCTACCAAAGTTAGGTAAGTGAGATGCTAGCACGTAATACAGGAGTGCTCTCCTTTGATTATCAAACGTTCCTTTGGAAGCAGAATTGCTTCGAAAGCCTCTTTATAGGATCGACATCCCGAAAGAGCTCTGTGGAAGCTGCTTAAGGTTTCGCCCTCAAAGTCTTGATGCGAAGATGCTTACTGCATCCTTCACACAGTTCCTCAAGATGAATTCACTATATGACCGCTCAAAACTCAGAACTTTGTAACAGCTGTCGGTTAATTTCGAGACATAGAAGAAGTACTTCTCCTGATGTATTGTAGGATGTCCGTATTACGCGTCGATAACAGTAACTGGTACGGTGTTGATCGAACTTGGTCTAGCCAGTTCGAGTCCAGGACCCGCCATGAAAATTGGCCCCTCTGGGTCACCTCAGCGTCCTAGAGCATTGGTACCTACCAATAATTTCAAATGTTACTAGAAATTCCGAAAAAATACTGTACATCTCTATCATTAGTCTAGAATGTAATGGAGTACTTTCCAAATAAAAATTCTTGCCAGCTGCTAAGTTAAAACAATCACAGTAACGTTACAAAAAAAATCAAGAAAAAAATTTTTTTTTTATTTCAACATGTGGAAAAAACATAACCATTGACATCTTTGGTTTGAAAATAATATATGAACGTTCTCAAAGCTTAGAGGTGCATGTGGTACATATTTTACTGTGAAATCGTGAAAGCATTTTGACATAAAAAATAAAATACCGTAAGAGCTGTGAAACTGTTCTCCTGTGTAACAAATTAATGTGGCCCTACTGAATTTGCGGTCTGTTGCGCCCTGCAGAAACTTTGTGCGAGAAACTTGTTAATAAAACTATGATATTAATTTTGGTAGGATCTGAGACATCATTATTGTATCGTGTCACGTTTGAACGCATTTTATTTACAAGAGACTCCTTTACGTGACAGAGCGTTAGTACTTGCATGCCGCTGTATGTAAGCATATTCAGTGACAGCGAAGCCTAGTGTTGTCGGTATTTATGAAAGACAACAGCTGCAGCACGTGACATGGGACAGAGACAAGAAGCACACTGGCAACTCCGCAAAGCGTTCCCTGTCCACGTGTGTCTGTCTGTGTGTGAAGCGAGTAACACATTAGCCTTATGAAATGTACAGCAGTCTAGAACACGACTTCCGCCTTCAAGTGAACTGCAGAAATCAATTGCTTCCCTTGGGAATCAGCCTACCAAAAAATCTTTTCTCATATGTTCACCTATAAACACCGCAAATCACATTCTCAAGCATGTACGGAATATACAGTGTGCCACTACTAGTCCTTTTCTTTCCTATTCCACTCGCAAATAAATCCAGGGAGATCCGACTATCTATGAAACTCGCTACGAGCACTAATTTCTCTTAACTTGTCTTCACGATCCTTATACGAAATGTGCACGCGACACCAAAAAAAGTGGGTCACACCTCAATTCCAACGTGTAGGCTGCTCCTGAATGTATGCAACTAACATAGCATACCTGTGTTGCACATCGTCACAACCCTCCACAGTATAGTCCTTCTAAGATACACAATGGGTACTGCTAGAGGCTACTAGAGAACACCGGTCTTTATGACAGTCCGTCCAGATGTAAAGTAACACCACAATAGAACAGAAGAGATCAGACAGTCCTTAACGTTTGTAAACTAAACTTAAGTTACAATAGGTGACATTTCAATCGTTATGGGACAACTAATTTTGTCACATAAATCGTTCAGTAATTGTTAGGCACAATTAAATATTTGAGACAGTATATGGATTTATAAAGTTGTATGGCAATTGGAAACAAGTTCTTTGCTGTGTAAAAGGTTTACCCAACACACGCTGAACGTCGTTCAACGTTCAATGGGGAGTGGTTTCGCATCAACTTTATGTAATACTAAGCAGTTAAAAGAAAATGTGATTAATGGCGGCTACCACTCTACGGAAATCACAACATTAACAGCGAATCACAAGTAATATCATTGTTCACATTGCTCATCAACAGTTACTTGTACACAAAGTTGTACTTTAAATGACATGACCAACGTCTTCGTTCTGCATCCGGATGCAAACCCAGAACGTGAAGCCATTGTTACCAAGCAAAGCTTTGTGCCTTGTCGAAACTCGATCACTAGGCAGAAAGAAACGTCATTGACGTTTGCACCAGTATCAGTTACCAATTCTCAACTTGAACGTAAATGACGATAATGTTTGCACGAAACCAGGAACCCTAACATGACAATTACCTTCTCGGTAATTAACCTTGAAAGACGTTGTATATTGTTGCATTGTGAAGTAACAATGGATGCACATGTTTAAAATTGAAATGCCGTCATGTAAAGCTGGTGACAAGGATGCGAACCCAGCACCTAATCGAATTGTTGAATAAGTACGTAAAATCAGAATGTAGATGTCACAGTTTGTCACCAGTAGTGAGGTTGGAACCTTAAATGACGACTGAAGCTGTATTGCCTGACCGGGATTCGAACCCGGCGCCTACCGCCGTCGTTGTCTAACCAGGAACAGACGAGAAATGTCCAATCTTGGTCCACCATTAGCGAGATGCGCGCACGTTTAATTAGAAATAAGGCGACGAATACGTCTACGCTGACTGAGAGTAGAACGCCGCACACATGGTCATGAAGACACTTTAACTATCAAATTCTTTTCCAATAATATCTAGGAATATCATCTTTAGTTGCAAACCTTAAGGCCTTTCTCATCCCTAGTAACGTGTTGTCTAATATCTGCGAAATCATGGTGTTAATTTACAAGTTGATTGACTGTCTTAAAGAGCAATGTTCTCTAGTAGTCGTGTATCATTGAGATGTAAATGAAGTGCCTCAGCAGAATGTAATTTCCGTCGTCCAGCACGTATTGTTTCAGAGACACTGAGCACATCTTATAAGTGCACAAAACGTGTATTATATACTACGTATATACTATTATTTGGAGAAGCTGCCGCCAAACCTGTTTACTTCTACATTCCGCTTAGTTGTCGTGGGTGAATACACGTTTACTTAAGGCTACATCTAATGCAGAGCGCTTACAAGAAAGAATAGTTTCCTGCGTCATGCTATTGCTAGTTAGGTGAAATATTTTGTGGTAGCTATGTTTAAAATGAATGTATTTTTGAACGTATAGTTCGTCAAATATTGGAATGAATCGTCAACTGTAGGTGTGCCTGCTCACGTTATAGCATAATAGCTGTAGCTGCGTTAGTTTGTACTACACCCTTGGGTAGGTTAGGTGTAACTTTTGATCCTTCAAGGGGTGATCGTGGCCTTCTGGCCCGGGTCTGTACTAGGCGCGGCTCGCAAGCTACGGGCCAGCCAGGCTGGCCGAGGTGAGAAGGAAGTGAGCGAGCTGGCGGTGGCGTTGGTGGGCCAACAGCCCGGGACGAGCCAGCACAGCTGCGACGCATTCTTCTGCCTCTACCTCTGCCGCTCCGTTTGATGTAAATATGTTTACCTCCTCTCCTGGCATCAGTATAAGAGCGGCAAGCAGAAATACATACGGCTAAGCCCTGTGGTCACGGAGGCTAAGGTGTTGGCGGAACTGAATGCCCACCCCTCCCTGGAAGTCGGCGCTGCCCACCGTATTTAGAACTCCTCTGGCCCTACTTTCCTCATGCGTATATTTACAGAGTCCGCCTCCTCCATCGACCACCTCCTCACGCAGGGAGCCCTGATTTTCAACCGCCGCCACCCTGTTGACCCGTCCTATTCCCCTCCTCAATCCTACCGCTGCCGGCGTTGTCTTCTGTACAATGACCACCTCACCCAAAACTGCAAGAACCCACCCACCTGCCCCCATTGTAAAGCCTCCCACTTCCTCAAACAGTGTCCCAACCTCGCCTCCCCCCCCCCATCCTGCAACACCAGCAATGAACCTCACCCCACCTATTCCTCCAAATGCAAAGCCAATCCCCTCCCACCAACCCTGAACTCACTGTCCCCGTTCGCCCCATTGACCCACCCATTCAAACTAACAATTCCCTCCGCCCTCCCCCTACAGCAGAAGACGTCATCCGGTTCCTCACCGTCGTCCTGCAGAACATCCACCCCTCCCAGCGCCCCCACACACTCCAGCAGATTTCCTTTGCCGCCCGCTCAGTTTTCCACTTAAACACCTATGCCACATACTCCCACAACCAGGCCCACTTTACCTTCACCCGCCTAAACACCCTCGTTTAAGCCCCTGTCTCCCCTTCCCGCACCCTTCCCACCCCGAACCTCATGGTGCCACCTCAAGCATCTCCCTGTCCGGCCACAACCCCTCCTCAATGACCCAACCAAACACCTTCTCCTCAGCCTATTTTTTCCCTCCCTCACCGTCACCTGTGCCACTATCTATATCCGCCCTGCAGCTCCTCTCCCCTTTGACTTCATTTCCCATGTTGACCATACCTTCTCCACCTATGTGATCGCCGCTGACCTCAACATCCACAGCCATGACCCTGCCACCCTTCGGCGGTGGCATCAGTTCCTTACCACCCACCTCTCCCACAGCACACCCGTCCTGAAAGTAGCTCCACCCCCCGAAGTTATCCTCGCTTCCCCCAACCTCCTTGGTCGCATTGCCATTGATATCCTCGATCCCGTTGGTAGTGGCCATCTCCCTGTCCTTCTCACCATCTCCTCTCCCAGTCCCGCCACTGCAGCCACCCGCCCAGCTGCCCCTCCAAAGTCTGTCCAAGACTACCACCGTGCCAATTGGGATGCCTACCGGGAATCCATTGCCTTACAGGTCGAAAGCCATCCCCTCACTTTCCACCACCCTGATGACATCATCCATGCCTCTTCCTTCGTTCTGAAAACCATCACTGACGCCATGGAGGCTCATGTCCCTACAAAACTCATCCACCCTCACCGCCCTATGCTTCCTCCGCAGGCCGTCCTTCTTCTGCATGAATCCCGCAGGCTCTACCAGTCCTTCCTTTGCACTCATGACCTGATTACTCTCACCTGCCACTGGCAATTACAGCAAAATGTCCGGAACCTCCTCACAGCAAAGAAACGCCGGGACTGGCGTCAGACATGCACACACCTCAACTCCACCCTCCCTGTCAACTCCTCCAAGTACTGGTGAGCCTTCCAACGCCTTACTGGTAGCCATCCCACCCCGCATTACCCCATCCTCCATGACGATCGACCCTTTCCTGACAACCTCAGTAAGGCTAACCATTTTGCTTCCCACCTATCCCAGGTGTATCCTGACGATCCCCATTTTGATTACTCCCTCTTCCCCACCATCCTTGACTGCACTGACACCTCTGTCCCCCCACTCGCCCCTAGCTTCCAGTACTTGGCTTGGTTACCTCCTCAGACATCAACACTCCCATCACCACGCAAGACATCACACTCGTCCTCCGCTCCAAACGCAACACTGCCCCTGGTCATGATGGTGTCACCTACCGTCACTTCAAGGAATCCCCCCCATCCTTCCTGTCTGTCCTTGCTACCCTGTACAATGTCCTCCTCTCCACTGGATTTTACCCTGACCTGTGGAAGACTTCCCGTGTCCTGCTGTTCCCTAAGCCTAACAAACCCCCCTCTGCTACCTCTTCCTATCGTCCCATCTGCCTCACCTCCGTGTTCAGTAAGGTCTTTGAGGCCATCCTCTCTCGCCATATTCACCGCCACCTTAACCAGCACCGCCTCCTTCCTCTTACCCAATGTGGCTTCTGGCCTTCCTTCTCTGCCGACGACCAGCTCCTTAACCTTACCAATCTTCTTTCCCTCCAACTTAACTCCCGTCGTCTGCTATCTTTGTTTCCCTTGATCTCCAGAACGCCTATGACTGTGTCTGGCATCCCGGGCTCCTCTTCAAACTCCAGACCTATGCTCTCCATCAACTTCGTCCGTCTCGTTGCTTCCTTCCTCTCCCATCGTCCCTCCTATGTGACTATCCACAATTCCAACTCCCGTACTTTCTAACCCTCTGCCGGCGCGCCCCAAGGTTCCCCTCTCCTCTATCTCCTGTACACTGCTAGTTCGCTGATGACACCGCCTTCCTAGCCCTTTATCCTACCCTTCAACGATCCCAATGTACCCTCCAAACCCACCTTGACCAATTCACCGCTTGGTGCAACCAGTGGTTCCTCCGTGTTAATCCCTCCAAGACCCAGGCGATCATCATAGGCCGCACCACCCGCTCCTTCCGCCTCCATGGTGTCTACCTCACCATTTATGGCCGTCCTATCCACCTCACTCCTACCCTCAAATACCTTGGCCTCACACTCGACCGCCACCTCACCTGGACTCCCCATCTCCTTACCATCCAAAACAAAGCTCACAACCGCCTCCGCCTCCTGAAACTCCTGTCTGGCCGGATGTGGGTTCTGCATCCTTCCACCATCCTTCACACCTAGAAATCCATGATCCGCCCCATCCTTTGTTATGCCAGCATCGCTTGGATTTCCGCCCGTCCCCGGTTCTATAAAGCCCTCCAAATCCTTGAACGCCATGCACTCTGCCTCGCCTTCCGCATCCACCTTCCATCCCCCACGCGCATCCTCTACGACCTCATCCCCTTCCCCCACCTTCTCCTTTTCCTTGAACACATCCGCACACTATAAATTGTCTGCCGCCTTGATCTCCCTCACCCCCTGGTGTCTCCCTTCCTCTCCACTCCCAACCAGTTGCCGCGCCTTTACCGTTGTGTCCCTCCCTCTCTCCATCTCCACACCCTCCATCTCCTTTCCCAACACAACTTCCACCATCTACCCCTGCCGGATGATGAGCTTCGCCCTGACATCTACACTTCGTACCAAATCTAAACCCCTCTTCCTGCCTCCTCCTCAGGGCTCCCTCTCCTTCCCCTCCCTCCTTCTGAGCGGCTTTCCCCTCCTACTCCCCCTCCATCTCTTGTGCCTCCTTTCAGTGTCTCTGCGCTCCCTCCTGCCCTGTCTTCCCTTTTCCTCTCTCGCCCCACGTGTCTCCTGCCTCTTCATGAACCCACGCTTGCCCCTCCTCTCTTCATCCCGTGGCTTCCTCAGCTGCCACTTGCTCTCCCCTCCTTTTCCATCCTCTCTGACCTTTCCCTCGGCAGGTCCCACCTGGTAGTTTTACTCTTTGTCGTGTGTGCTCCAAGTGGGTTTTATGTGTGTTGTTTCAGAGTGTTTTTAACACTGTGGCCCACCTTTAACCTGTGCATGCGCATTCAGTGTCTTCTCTGTGTTTCAAGACTCGCCAACTGTGTTTTTTTAACTTTCTGGTGACTTTTTTAACTGTCCCCCATGAACGTCTACATGTCCATGTCTTTTTACCTCCATTTTCTCCCCTTACTCTGTTTTATGTTCCTCTTTTGTATCTCCTTATGTATGTATCATTTTATTCTTGTTTTAATTGTCGTGTCTCTCGGCTGAAGAGCGGCGGATTGTGCCGCTGACAGCCCTCCCCTGCCCATATGGGGCAGGGGAATGAAATCACAATAAAGAAAAAAAAATTCATACTGCTGCCTGCCGTAATGGCTCACTAGGAGAGATCTATTCGAGACAGAGTCGTCGCTCTTATTGAAGAAGGAGGATGTTCCACCAGAGAAGCTGGCAGACAGTATGGCGTACCACATACCACTGCAACGAGATGTTGGAGGATCTGCCTCGAAAGAGGCACCACCAACAGGGCTCCTGGCTCAGGCAGGAAGAGAGTGAACTCACAGCAGGAAGACAGGGACCTAGTGTCTAGGAGCAGAGAAAATCTCTTTCTGAACGCGAAGCAGTTGCGGCGGGAGACCAACTTCCCCCGCTCCAGTGACACGATTTGCCGAAGGCTGAGGGACGCTGGACTGCATGCACGACGATCCGCCGTGAAACAAGAGCTCAGCGAAGACAAACGAAGCTAGCATTTGCGCAGCTCCATCTGAGGGCGTCGTGGGACAACGTCATTTTCACTGATGAGAAGGTGTTTTCCAACAGTAAAGACGGTCCACGAATCGTTTACAGGCCGCAAGGGTCTCGCCATCGACGCGAATATGTAGCCACGACGAGAAGAAATGGCCGGCTATCTGTTACATGCTGGGGTTGGATTTCTGCAAGAGGGGCGGGTATACTTCACAGGATAGAAGAAACTCTGGACAGCGTGCAGTATGCCCACATATTGGAAAATGTGATGCTTCCGTCAGTGTGAGTGCTGTACGCAGAAGAAGACATCACATTGCAAGAGAACCATTCTCCCATTCAGAAGTCTGCATTTGTTCAGCAGCGGCTCTCCTCGATTGGCGTCAACGTCATGGACTGGCCGCCACGGCCGGCTGATATGAACCCCATGGAGAACATGTGGGCTGAGGTCGCCAGATCATTAACAGAGAACTGGCCTCGAAACCAACTAACTACTGCGGACGCTCTTTGGGACTGCGTCCTGGAAGCCTAGCAGGAAGTTGCTTCTTCAGGCTGTTACGTCCGACGGCTTATACATTCTATTCCAAGATGTTTTGTTACGTCTTCTTTTTCGTCATTTTTCCCATTGTGAGCTAGTGGAAGATCGCGTGGCAACAGAAAAGATACAATATGTGTTAGTTTTCCTTTGAGTTGCCTTTTTAATTCAAGTGGGTTTCTTTTGAATATACAGTTTGTTAATTATTCTATTTTGATTTCATTTATACCCTGTCTAGATACTTACAAACTAATCAACGTAGATGGACTCTGTCACAGCAGTTATTGGTATATCAAATACAGCTCTCTCTTCACCTCCATCCATGAATACACTCTCCATCCTCCACACAATACGCAAACGATTTCATATTATGTTTACTCGTTGTTAATATCTCCTCTATTCTCTGTCACTCACTCTCTCTCTCTCTCTCTCTCTCTCTCTCTCTCTGACACTATCGCTGCAAGTGCCCTTCTATTCCATTCCCCCAAAACTTAGGTGCTGGATTCGCATCCCTGTCACAAGCTTTACATGATGGCATTTCAAATTTAAACATGAGCATACCTTGTTCTTAGTGAATGACACCACATTAAACGTCGTTGGAGGTAGTTCCCACGAAGGTAACTGTTATCGCAGGATCCCCAGTTCAGTACAAACGTTTTCGTCATTTATTTTCAGGATCTGAATTGATAACTGATACTGGTGTAAAGGTCTATACTTCATGTCTCTTTATTCCTAGTGATAGGCTCTCAATAAGGCACAAACAAAGCTTAGATTAGTTAGCAATGGATGTAGGGGCTGGGTTTGAATCGAGGTCCAGAACGACGACGTTTGTCATGTCATTTAAAGTTAAAATGTGTGTACACGTAGCTGTTGATGTGTTACGAGAACAGTGATATTACTGGTGATTCGCTGTTAATGACGAGATTTCCGTAGAGCTCTTGTTGCCTTTAATCGCGTTTTTTTACTGGTTCGTCCAATATCCAGTTTCCAGAGCCACTCGCCGTTGAGCGACTTTCAACACGTTGATGTAAAAGCTTTTCGAGAGCGAAAAACCTTTTTCCAGTTGCCGTACAGCTTTCTAATTCCACATATTGTCTCAAGTATTTAATTTTGGTTAAGGATTATTGTACGATATATGTGATATAATCCATTTTATCAGAACTTTTGGAGTGTCACTTGTTGTAATTAAGGTTAGTTTATGAGCGTTATGTGGTGGCTCATCGCTAAGAACGTGTTTTCTAATTTGTTTTGTATGACGATATTAGTTGACCGTTAGATTGACTGCCATAAAGACCTTTGGTCTGTAGTAGTCTCTTGCGGTACTCATTGTGTGTAGTCAAACGACTGTACCTCACGGGGTTTTGGTGTTTATAGGACCTGCAACACAGCTACGTTATGTTTGGTTCATTTGGCAGTGACCCACTTTTTTTGCTGTCAAGTGTACGTTGGCAATAGTAGACTCGTTCTGTTGTCAGCTACAAATGCCAGTTCTCAATATTTTCCCACCAGCGTTTCGTGAAAAGGACGTTGTTTTTCTCCAGGGATTCCCATTTCAGTTCACGAAGCTTCTGTGTAACAGTAGCATGTTGACAGAATCGACCGTTAACAGATCTAGCTGCACACTTCGGAGCTGCTTCGGTTTCTTCCTTCAACTCGAACTTGTGGGGATCCCAAATACTCCAGCAGAACTCCAGAATGGGGCGCATAAGTTTTGTATACGCAGTCTCCTTTGTTGATGAGCTACCCTATCCTAAACTCTCCCAATAAACTGATGCCACTATTGCCGATACGCACGTCTCCGACGAAAACTCGCTGTCGTGGGCAACATACTAGGTTCCATTATTTAAGAACCCTTCGAATCACTCACATATCTGGGAACCTATTTCGTATGCTTGAAAGTCTGGGGCTCCCTGTCAAAAGCATCCCGAAAATTTTCTGTTTGTGTTAGTACAATATTACTGCCATTGGAGAGGAAAATTATCTAATGGAAAATGTGCCTTATAGAATTTCCATTGAGCTGACATTGCTGCAATGATTATGTGAAGTACAGTATTATTACTGTCACTATTGTATCATTATAACAGTGTGTAGCTCAAGTAGTATAAAAATTAACAAAATCTCTATGGATGTCTGGTCAGATCCAAGAGGACGATAGAAGATCCTGTTCTTATGGGATAAAATAAATCCGTAAATAAAACAAGAGGACATAATAACCAAGGGCAACTCCCATCGAGTCTGTTCGTGTCAGTAAAATGTCCTATTAGCTTTATTGTTCAATATAGATCCCCTTCCAAGCACATTCTACACACATTACTCGTCAGCCGTTCACTGCTCCATGCCATACAACTGTTTAGTGTCAAAAGACTATAAGTGCGGTGTACTCCCGCCTCATGCTGTTTTGGTGACAGTGAAACAAACATTATGTGCATTTCTTTTGATGAGCCGGTTACTGCAGCTGATGCAAGCCTTCTCCCTCTCCTCAGGTACACCAGGCGAGTAGAATCGCCGTCTGGACGACGGCCGTCATCATGTCACTCCGCACTGTGCCACCGTACTGAGGAAACAACTAGACGTAAGTATCGCGGGCAACGCAAGAAATATACTTTGCTTTTCTACATGCATACGTTCCCGTATTAACTACGCTGCCGTTTACCGTACTCAATTCAGCCATAGGACTGTAAGAAAACTCATTTACTAGATATTTAATTGTAGTCGAATTTTTATTTATTTCTGCATTTAGCATACCGATGATTCAGGCTAATCACTTGTATCACGTATAGCCTATGATTTCGTTGTATCACAGTTTTTGGGGTTCAACTATCATCGCTGAACTATGGTGGGTTATTTTTTCACAATTCTGCCTCCTCTAGATATTCGCGCTTTGTTACAGAGTAACCACAATAAACTACAAAAGGGCAGGCCGGGGTGGCCGAGCGGTTCTAGGCGCTACAGTCCGGAACCGCGCGACCTCTACGGTCGCAGGTTCGATGTTGTTGTTGTGGTCTTCAGTCCTGAGACTGGTTTGATGCAGCTCTCCATGCTACTCTATCCTGTGCAAGCTTCTTCATCTCCCAGTACCTACTGCAGCCTACATCCTTCTGAATCTGCTTAGTGTATTCATCTCTTGGTCTCCCCCTACGATTTTTACCCTCCACGCTGCCCTCCAATACTAAATTGGTGATCCCTTGATGCCTCAGAACATGTCCTACCAACCGATCCCTTCTTCTGGTCAAGTTGTGCCACAAACTTCTCTTCTCCCCAACCCTATTCAATACTTCCTCATTATTTATGTGATCTACCCATCTAATCTTCAGCATTCTTCTGTAGCACCACATTTCAAAAGCTTCTATTCTCTTCTTGTCCAAACTATTTATATTGCAAAAAATATTTGCAGGAGTACGAAAACTGCCGACACTACCCAAGTCGGGCACGAACTGCGTGCGTTACAGGAAACCATGAGGAGTAACGAAGCGGTACAGCCAGAAACGAAACGGTACATCGAGTTTCGTGGCATATTCGTGACTCCCAGGAATATTACTACAAAAATCATCTAAGCCATCTACATTGTTATTACTATTATTATTATATTTATTAAGAAAATCCAATGAAGAAAACTGACAATGGCCAAGTGAGCAGTGTGCTGACCACATGCCACTTCATATTCGCACCCATTGACGCCTTTGGGCTGAGGATGTCATGGTTGTCAGTCGTACAGTTGGACCTCCAGGGCTTGTTCGGACGGAGTTTAGTTTAGTAACAACGTACCTACCGCGAAAGGACAGAGTACCCTCGTTCTGTATAGTAAAATATAGCACTTCTTTACACAAGGACGTTCAGAAAAGTAATGACTCTGTATTCCCCCATATGAAAAATCTTAAAAACTCTTAAATAAAACAAGCTTAATTCACATTCTGTATTTTCAGTCTTGAAATCCATTTACATATTTCTCAGCACAGTCACCCTGGCGAAGAACATATTTCTCCCAAGAGAAATTTATGCCGTCAGTGTAGAATGTTTGACTTCGTTCACTGAGGCACAGCCTCACCTGTACTTCCACCGCTTCATCGCTACCGAAGTGCATGAGAGTTGGAGGGGAACACATGAGGTATGAGCCAGTATTACAGCTATGTTAATACTATTATGGAGATGTGTGATGTATGATGAAATGCTGTGATGCATATTAAATTTCGGGAGGCTGCATCAGACGAGTAATAAATCTGGAAATATAAACTATTATGTAATGCAGTGATGTGAGAGCGACACCTACACACTTCCTTTAGGTATGGTTCTCTCCATGACTACACTATGAGGCGACGAAAAAGAAAAAGTCGTGTGACAGCGATATGCACATATATAGATGGCGCACACAAGGTAAAGTATAGCTTACACAAGGTATAAAGGAGCAGTGCAATGGTGGAGTTGCCATTTGTACTTAGATGATTCTTGTGAAAGGGTAGCCGACGTGATTATGGCCGCGCCGGCCGCGGTGGTCTAGCGGTTCTGGCGCTGCAGTCCAGAACCGCGGGACTGCTACGGTCGCAGGTTCGAATCCTGCCTCGGGCATGGGTGTGTGTGTGATGTCCTTAGGTTAGTTAGGTTTAAGTAGTTCTAAGTCCTAGGGGACTTATGACCTAAGATGTTGAGTCTCATAGTGCTCAGAGCCATTTGAACCATTTTTTATTATGGCCGCACGACGAGAATCGAAAATTAGCAGACTTTGCGAATGGCAGATGGACCTAGACGCATGGGATATTCCATTTCGGAAATCATCAGGGAATTCAGCATTTCGAGATTCACAGCGTCAAGTGTGTTCTGAGAATACGAAATTTCAGGTATTACTACGGACAACTCTATGGCCGACGGCCATCACGTAACGACAGAGAGCAACGTTGTTTGCGTACAAATTGTCATTATTATCAGACAACCAACACTGTGTTAAATAACCGCAGAAATCAATGGGGACCTACGACGAACATATTCGTTAGGACAGTGTGGCGAAATTTGGCGTTAATGGGCTATGGCAGCAGGCGACCGACGTTAGTGCTTTCGCTAACATCACCACTTCGCCTGCAGTGCCTCTCCTCGGCTCCTGACCATTTCGGTTGGACCCCACACCACTGAAAAACGGTGACTTGGTCAGATGAGCTCCGATTTCAGTTGATAAGAGTTGATGGTAACGTTCGAGTGTGATGGAGACCCCACGAAGCCATAGACCCATGTTGTCAACAAGGCACTGTGCAAACTGGTGCTGGCTCCGTAGTTGTGTGCGCTGTGTTTACATGGAATACATTACATGAAGTACTCTGGGTCCTCGGGTCGAACTGAAACGATCGTTGACTCGGAATGGTTCTCGTCGGCTACTTGGAGACAATTTCCAGCTCTTCGCAGACTTCACGTTCACAAACAAGGAGGGTATTTTTGTGGATGACAATGCACTATGTCACCCGAGCAGCAGTTGTTCACTATTGGTCTCAAGAACATTCTGGACGATTCGAGCGAATGATTGATTTGGCCACCAAGACCGCCCAGCATGAGTCCTAGCGAACATTTACGGGACATAATCCTGAGGTCATTTCGTGCACAAACTCTTGCAACGGCACCACTTTCGCAATTGTGGACGGTTATGGAGGCAGCATGGCTCAATATTTCTGTAAGAGGCTCCCAATGACTTGTTGAGTTGAAGCTTCGTCGAGATGCTGCACTACGCCGGGAAAAAGGAGGTTTTGTTGTGTTTTATTTTGTTTTACGGCGCAAAAACAACTGAGGTCACACGCACCCCCGTCAAAACTATAGAACACGAAGAGAGCGAGGAGTTAAAAAACGACTAAATGTCAGTCCTAATTGAGTTAAGAGAAGACAGCTAAAAATAGGGACGTGGAGAAATGGCTGCAAATGACACCGTACAGAAACGGAGATCCAAAACTAAAAATTAAATGGTCTTCGCCATATTGCTTTGACAGATAAAAAGTAAAACGTGGTGGACAGTTAGCACGTCATTTGCTAAAACGGCCCATAACTCAGACGGCAAACCCAAGCAGGACCGTGAACGGTAAAAAAATGGACATTCTGTCAGGAAGTGGCAGACAGTTAAAACTTGGGCGCAATGCGTACAAAGTGGTTGGGGAGCGCCACTTATCAAATGACGCTGGCTAAAAAGGCAGTGCCCAATAAGGAACCTAGTTGAAATGACCTCCTCGCGGCGGGAGGGCCGAGATGAGGTAGTCCAAGCCGCTGGGAGAGGCATAATAAGCCTAATCTTATTCCCATGAAGGGAGGAACAATGGAGATGCCAAAGGGACAGTACCTCCTGACAGACGACAACACAGAGATCATTAGGGGGAATATGGGAACTACTGGGCGGAGGTACGAGTATTTGCAGCCTTGGCAGCAGCGTCAGCGTCCTAGTTTCCTGGCGGACTAACATGAACAAGAACCCACATAAACTTCACAGTGGCTCCACCAAGAGTGAGCAAGTGACAGCTTTCCTGGACCTGTTGCACTAAGGTATGGTCGGTGTACAGCTCACGTAGACTTTGAAGGGCGCTGAGAGAGTCTGAGGATAGGACCCAATTACAAAGTCTGTGTCGCAAGGTGTACTCCGTGGCCTGATGCAAGGCGAGCAGCTCGGCTGCAAAAACTGAGCAGTTAGCCGGAAGCCGATATCTAAAGATGCGGGCGCCAATGACGAAGGCACAGCCGACACCACGGTCCGTCTGAGAGCCATCAGTGTACACAGAGGTACTATCGCGAAATTCCATGCGAAGGTCGTGAAACTGAGGGCGATAGAGCGAGACGGGAGCAGTGTCCTTAGGAAGCGAATGAAGGCCAAGGTAAACACGGTGCGCTTCACGAAGCCAAGGTAGTGCAGGTTTCACACCCACCGGGTAAGTTGGAGGTAGTGCGAAGTTAAGGTGCCGGAACAAGCGCCGGAAACGGACTACAGGAGGTAACATAGGAGATGGACGCGCCCCATACTGGCAGTCATAGGAATCATCGAAGAAGGAGGCACAGGATGAGTGGCCACGCATGGCAGACAAACGGCATGTATACCTGATGACGAGAAAGTCACGACGAAAGGACGGTGGTAGTTCAGCAGCTTCAGCATACAGACTCTCAACGGCGCTAGTGGAAATGGCGCCAGTGGCCAAACGGATGCCACGGTGGTGGATAGTGTTGAGACGGTGTAAGAGGGATGGACGTGCAGACGCATAAACAAAGCATCCATAGTCTGTTTTCTAACGGACGAGGGACCAGTACAAATGGAGGACGGTGGTTCGATCGGCAACCCTGGAAGTATCATTGAGGACACGTAGGACACTGAGAGACAGCGGGCTGCTGGGTAAGACACATGGGAGGACCAAGAAAGTTTCCTATCGAGCATGAGCCCCAGGAATTTCGTAGCTTCAACGAACGGAAGAGCGACAGTCCCAAGATGTAAAGATGGAGGGAGAAACCATTTGCGCAGCCAAAAATTCATAGAGACGATTTTGTCAGTGGAAAAACGAAAGTCCATGCTGCAGGAGTAAAGACGATCAAGACATCGCTGAAGACGCCGCTCAGTAGATAGGTCCGTGGAGAACTGCAACAGATGGCCAAATCGTCAACAAAAGGGAGCCGGAGATGATCTGCGGGAGACAGGCCATGATAGGGTTAATGGCTATAGAAAAAGAGGACGACGCTCAAGATGGAACCCTGAAGCACACCGTTTTCCTGGATAAAGGTGTCCGACAAGGGAGAAACCACACGCTCTTGTAAACCCGTTCTTTAAAAATTCCTGAAGGAAACAGAGCAGGCGGCCATGGAAGCTCCACGTGTAAGAAGTACAGAGGATACCACTTCTCCAGCAGGTGTCGTAGGCGTTATTCAAATCGAAAAACACGGCCACAGTCGGGGATTGCCGCAGAAAACCATTCACGACATGGGTGGACAAAGTAACGAGATGGTCAACTGCAGAACGGCGCGCTCGAATTCCACACTGTGAAGTCGTTAGTAAATTGCGAGCCTCGAGTCACCATACCAGCCGGCCACGAGTAACACGTTCGATCACCTTGCAAACGCAGCTGGTGATAGAGATGGGACGGTAGCTAGAAGGAAGATTTCTGATCTTACTGGACATAGATGTGGGTATGACGGTGACTTCACGCCAACGTACCAGAAATGTGCCCTCTGCCCAGATACAGTTGTACGTGTTAAGTAGAAATTGCTCGCCCGAAAGGGAAAGGTGCTGCAACATCTGAATGTGGACAGCGTCTAGCCCTGGGACGGAGGATCGGGATGAACTGAGAGAATAATCTAGCTCTCTCACAGTAAAAGCGGCATTGTAGCACTCATGATTCTGATAGTAACATAGCTTGAATAAAATGTTTAGAATATCCTAGTACGATTACCTCACTTCCAGAGTCGTTTTATGTAATACACTCCTGGAAATGGAAAAAAGAACACATTGACACCGGTGTGTCACACCCACCATACTTGCTCCGGACACTGCGAGAGGGCTGTACAAGCAATGATCACACGCACGGCACAGCGGACACACCAGGAACCGCGGTGTTGGCCGTCGAATGGCGCTAGCTGCGCAGCATTTGTGCACCGCCGCCGTCAGTGTCAGCCAGTTTGCCGTGGCATACGGAGCTCCATCGCAGTCTTTAACACTGGTAGCATGCCGCGACAGCGTGGACGTGAACCGTATGTGCAGTTGACGGACTTTGAGCGAGGGCGTATAGTGGGCATGCGGGAGGCCGGGTGGACGTACCGCCGAATTGCTCAACACGTGGGGCGTGAGGTCTCCACAGTACATCGATGTTGTCGCCAGTGGTCGGCGGAAGGTGCACGTGCCCGTCGACCTGGGACCGGACCGCAGCGACGCACGGATGCACGCCAAGACCGTAGGATCCTACGCAGTGCCGTAGGGGACCGCACCGCCACTTCCCAGCAAATTAGAGACACTGTTGCTCCTGGGGTATCGGCGAGGACCATTTGCAACCGTCTCCAAGAAGCTGGGCTACGGTCCCGCAATCCGTTAGGCCGTCTTCCGCTCAATCCCCAACATTGTGCAGCCCGCCTCCAGTGGTGTCGCGACAGGCGTGAATGGAGGGACGAATGGAGACGTGTCGTCTTCAGCGATGAGAGTCGCTTCTGCCTTGGTGCCAATGATGGTCGTATGCGTGTTTTGCGCCGTGCAGGTGAGCGCCACAATCTGGACTGCATACGACCGAGGCACACAGGGCCAACACCCGGCATCATGGTGTGGGGAGCGATCTCCTACACTGGCCGTACACCACTGGTGATCGTCGAGGGGACACTGAATAGTGCACGGTACATCCAAACCGTCATCGAACCCATCGTTCTACCATTCCTAGACCGGCAAGGGAACTTGCTGTTCCAACAGGACAATGCACGTCCGCATGTATCCCGTGCCACCCAACGTGCTCTAGAAGGTGTAAGTCAACTACCCTGGCCAGCAAGATCTCCCGATCTGTCCCCCATTGAGCATGTTTGGGACTGGATGAAGCGTCGTCTCACGCGGTCTGCACGTCCAGCAACGAACGCTGGTCCAACTGAGGCGCCAGGTGGAAATGGCATGGCAAGCCGTTCCACAGCACTACATCCAGCATCTCTACGATCGTCTCCATGGGAGAATAGCAGCCTGCATTGCTGCGAAAGGTGGATATACACTGTACTAGTGCCGACATTGTGCATGCTCTGTTGCCTGTGTCTATGTGCCTGTGGTTCTGTCAGTGTGATCATGTGATGTATCTGACCCCAGGAATGTGTCAACAAAGTTTCCCCTTCCTGGGACAATGAATTCACGGTGTTCTTATTTCAATCTCCAGGAGGGTATTTATAACGCGTTCACGAAAACTTTGTTTCATGGTCTTTTTCTCCTGCTGAGTCCCAGAAATACGTATTAGGGACCCTTAATACGATTATTATATCGAAAATCCTTTTAATTTAAAGGATTTTATAGAATTCAGTATACGCTTTTAAAATCAAATTAGTAAAGAAACAGATTACAAAGGCGCAAAGATCTAAAAATCGGCACAACCTACCAGTGGCAAAATGCAATAGAATTTAATGAGTCCACAGTTGCAAACACAAACGTCAATTAGAATCCGTACTCGCTGAATTTCGACTGTAAAGTTTGGAGCGAAATCTACAAAAATGGTTCAAATGGCTCTGAGCAGTATGGGACTTAACATCTATGGTCATCAGTCCCCTAGAACTTAGAACTACTTAAACCTAACTAACCTAAGGACATCACCCAACACCCAGTCATCACGAGGCAGAGAAAATCCCTGACCCCGCGAAATCTACAATGATTTGATTAGGTACTATAACTTTTTCTGACTTCCTCCTCGAAGTAGCAGGCACGTATTCACCAAGAGATCTTACTCACCATAAAATACCATACTTCAAATTAGGCTGTACTCAGAGGGTTAGCAATGTATGTAATTTAAATGCTGAGAGTGAAGCTGACTACTTGTAAATGTTAATTGACTGTAACCCTCAGTTGCCGACAGATGTTGTTGATATACCACAATGGGGACAGCTGAAAATTCGTGCCCTGACCGGGCCTCGAATCCGGGATCTCCTGCTTGCATCACAGACGCTCTATCCATCTGAGCCACCGAAGACACAGATCAATAGCGTGGCTGCAAGGATTTATCCCTTGCACACCTCCCGTGAGTCCCACATTCCCAACTGTCAACAAACACATTTTCAGCTGTCCCCATCAAGGTATATCAACAACACCTGTCGGCAGCTGAGGGTTTCAATTAATTCTCATTTATTCTAGAGAAGCTGCACGGTCATCAATGGTATCTGTTCTTTCGAGAACAATATTCATATATAGTTAAAGGCTACCAGGCCATTGACCTTCATCTGTGCGAGTGCGCACAGGTAGCCCGAACTCTTATGGGAACCGTCACCTTAGTGTGCGCGAGTAAAGAGTGGATAGGCCAAACATCTATTAGGAACATTACGTATGTAGATTGCGGACAGTTGGGAATGTGGGTCTTACGGGAGGCGTGCAAGGGATAAGTCCCTGCAGTCACGCTACTTATCTGTGTCCTCGGTGGCTCAGATGGGTAGAATGGCTCCCATGTAAGCAGGAGATTCCGGGTTCGAGTCCGGCTCGGAGCACACATTTTCGGCTGTCCCCAAGGACGTATATCAACAACACCGGTTGGCAGCTGAGTGTTTCAATCAATCATAATGTATTCTAGAGCAGCTGCTCGGTCATAAGTAGTATCTGTTCTTTCGAGAACAGTTACTATCTTCATATGTAATACATGTATAATATACTGATTTCGGTACTAGTCAGCCAAAATAAACCGTAGGTTCTGACTGAAAATTGGAACGGCTTCTGTTCGAGGCATTGTAAAAGTACTCTTTAAACTGGTCGTTTACAAGTATAATGCAGAATGTTTGCAAGGCCAGTCGTAGGCTACATCATATGAAAGCTGTTTCTATTTTATTATGTCTGCTATTCCTTGTCTACAGCGATAACAACACTTACTTTGTCAGCCTCCTATGTATCTTACCCGTGAGTGGATTTTTTTAGAC
This sequence comes from Schistocerca cancellata, assembly GCF_023864275.1. Taxonomy (NCBI): domain Eukaryota; kingdom Metazoa; phylum Arthropoda; class Insecta; order Orthoptera; family Acrididae; genus Schistocerca; species Schistocerca cancellata. Next base: position 80,527,651 of record NC_064631.1, on the reverse strand, counting down.
CCCTAGTCTTAAGAGTAGATATAATGTGAGTTACCAGAAGACCACAGTTTTTTCTACTGAAACACTCGCTATTCTTGAAACTCTGCAAAATGTTATGGGCATAGCTGTAACCAGATATCGATAGACAATGGTCCTATGCGTCTTTTAAGTCAGTGACAAGAAATAATGGGGCGTGTCTGTGAACACCTATACCACAAGCATCAGTACAGTGCATTCTATGTAAACCAAGTGTATAAATCCTAAAAATAACGTGGTTGGCCGGTTGATTTTGGGGAAAAGAGACCAAACCGTAAGGTCTTCGGTCCTATCGTGTTAGGGAAGAATGGGGAAGGAAGGCGGCCGTGCCCTATCAAATGAATCATCCTGATATTTGCCTGAAGCAATTTAGGGAAATTACGAAAAACCTAAATCAGGATGGTCGGACGCGGATATGAACGGTCGTCCTCCCGAATGCGAGTCCAGTGTTCAAACAACTGTGCAATCTCGCTCGGTGAGAATAACGAGGGCGAAAGCTCGCTGCGATGCCAGGCACATCGAGATGGCTGTATTATCAGAGGATGACCTATTGGCAGGGATTTTTGACGTTAAAAAAATTCCCATTAATTTGTTTTGGCAACTAGTTTTTCATTTTTTTTTTTTTTTTTTTTTTTTTTTTTTTTTTTTTTTTTTTTTTTTTTTTGTCATCGGTCTACTGACTGGTTTGATGCGGCCTGCCACGAATTCCTTTCCTGTGCTTCATCTCAGAGTAGCACTTGCAACCTACGTCCTCAATAATTTGCTTGACGTATTCCAATCTCTGTCTTCCTCTACAGTTTTTGCCCTCTACAGCCCCCTCTAGTACCATGGAAGTCATTCCCTCATGTCTTAGCAGATGTCCTATCATCCTGTTCCTTCTGCTTATCAGTGTTTTCCACATATTCCTTTCCCCTCAGATTCTGCGTAGAACCTCCTTATTCCTTACCTTATGAGTCCACCTAATTTTCAACATTCGTCTGTAGCACCACATCTCCAATGCTTCGACTCTCTTCTGTTCCGGTTTTCCCACAGTCCATGTTTCACTACCATACAATGCTGTACTCCAGACGTAAATCCTCAGAAATTTCTTCCTCAAATTAAGGCCGGTATTTGATATTAGTAGACTTCTCTTGGCCAGACAAGCCTTTTTTGCCATAGCGAGCCTGCTTTTGATGTCCTCCTTGCTCCGTCCGTCATTGGTTATTCTACTGCCTAGGTATCAGAATTCCTTAACCTCATTGACTTCGTGACCATCAATCCTGATGTTAAGTTTCTCGCTGTTCTCATTTCTACTACTTCTCATTACCTTCGTCTTTCTCCGTTTTACTCTCAAACCATACTGTGTACTCATTAGACTGTTCATTCCGTTCAGCAGATCATTTAATTCTTCTTCACTTTCACTCAGGATAGCAATGTCATCAGCGAATCGTATCATTGATATCCTTTCACCTTGTATTTTAATTCCACTCCTGAACCTTTCATTTATTTCCATCATTGCTTCCTCGATGTACAGATTGAAGAGTAGGGGCGAAAGGCTACAGCCTTGTCTTACTCCCTTCTTAATACGAGCACTTCGTTCTTGATCGTCCACTCTTATTATTCCCTCTTCGTTGTAGTACATATTGTATATGACCCGTCTCTCCCTATAGCTTACCCCTACTTTTTTCAGAATCTCGAACTGCTTGCACTATTTTATATTGTCGAACGCTTTTTCCAGGTCGACAAATCCTATGAAAGTGTCTTGATTTTTCTTTAGCCTTGCTTCCATTATTAGCCGTAACGTCAGAATTGCCTCTCTCGTCCTTTTACTTTTCGTAAAGCCAAACTGATCGTCACCTAGCGCATTCTCAATTTTCTTTTCCATTCTTCTGTATATTATTCTTGTAAGCAGCTTCGATGCATGAGCTGTTAAGCTGATTGTGCGATAATTCTCGCACTTGTCAGCTCTTGCCGTCTTCAGAATTGTGTGGATGATGCTTTTCCGCAAGTCAGATGGTATATCGCCAGACTCATATATTCCACACACCAACGTGAATAGCCGTCCGAAGTGGCCGAGCGGTTAAAGGCGCTACAGTCTGGAACCGCACGACCGCCACGGTCGCAGGTTCGAATCCTGCCTCGGGCATGGATGTGTGTGATGTCCTTAGGTTAGTTAGGTTTAAGTGGTTCTAAGTTCTAGGGGACTTATGACCACAGCAGTTGAGTCCCATAGTGCTCAGAGCCATTTGAACCATTTGAACGAACGTGAATAGTCGTTTTGTTGCCACTTCCCCCAATGATTTTAGAAATTCTGATGGAATGTTATCTATCCCTTCTGCCTTATTTGACCGTAAGTCCGCCAAAGCTCTTTTAAATTCCGATTCTAGTACTGGATCCCGTATCTCTTCTAAATCGACACCTGCTTCTTCTTCTATCACATCGTACAAATCTTCACCCTCATAGAGGCTTTCAATGTATTCTTTCTACCTATCTGCTCTCTCCTCTGCATTTAACAGTGGAATTCCCGTTGCACTCTTAATGTTACCAACGTTGCTTTTAATGTCACCAAAGGTTGTTTTGACTTTCCTGTATGCTGAGTCCGTCCTTCCGACAATCATATCTTTTTCGATGTCTTCACATTTTTCCTGCAGCCATTTCGTCTTAGCTTCCCTGCACTTTCTATTTATTTCATTCCTCAGCGACTTGTAATTCTGTATTCCTGATTTTCCCGGAACATGTTTGTACTTCCTCCTTTCATCAATCAACTGAAGTATATCTTCTGTTAGCCATGGTTTCTTCGCAGCTACCTTCTTTGTACCTATGTTTTCCTTCCCAACTCTTGTGATGGTCCTTTTTAGAGATGACCATTCCTCTTCAACAGTACTGTCTACTGCGCTATTCCTTATTGCTGTATCTATAGCGTTAGAGAACTTCAAACGTATCTCGTCATTCCTTTGTACTTCCGTATCCCACTTCTTTGCGTATTGATTCTTCCTGACTAATGTCTTGAACTTCAGCCTACTCTTCATCGCTACTATATTGTGATCTGAGACTATATCTGTCCTGGGTACGCCTTACAATCCAGTATCTGATTTCGGAATCTCTGTGTGACCATGATGTAATGTAATTGAAATCTTCCCGTATCTCCCGGCCTTTTCCAAGTATACCTCCTCCACTTGTGATTCTTGAACATGGTATTCGCTATTACTAGCTGAAACTTGTTACAGAACTCAATTAGTCTTTCTCCTCTTTCATTCCTTGTCCCAAGCCCATATTCTCCTGTGACTTTTTCTTCTACTCCTTCCCCTACAACTACATTCCAGTCGCCCATGACTATTAGATTTTCGTCCCCCTTTACATACTGCATTACCCTTTCAATATCCTCATACACTTTCTCTATCTGTTCATCTTCAGCTTGCGACGTCGGCATGTATACCTGAACTGTTGGTCTGCTGTCGATTCTGATTAGAACTACCCGGTCACTGAACTGTTCACAGTAACACACCCTCTGCCCTACCTTCCTATTCATAACGAATCCTACACCTGTTATACCATTTTCTGCTGCTGTTGATATTACCCGATACTCATCTGACCTGAAATCCTTGTCTTCCTTGCACTTCACTTCACTGACCCCTACTATATCTAGATTGAGCCTTTGCCTTTCCATTTTCAGATTTTCAGTTTCCCCACCACGTTCAAGCTTCTGACATTCCGAGCCCCGACTCGTAGAACGTTATCCTTTCGTTGATTTTTCAATCTTTTTCTCATGGTAACCTCCCCCTTGGCAGTCCCCTCCCGGAGATCCGAATGGGGGACTATTCGGGAATCTTTTCCCAATGGAGAGATCATCATGACACTTTTTCAATTACAGGCCACATGTCCTGTGGATACACGTTACGTGTCTTTAATGCAGTGGTTTCCATTGCCTTCTGCATCCTCATGTCGTGGATCATTGCTGATTCTTCCGCCTTTAGGGGCAATTTCCCACCCCTAGGACAAGAGAGTGCGCTGAACCTCTATCCGCTCCTCCGCCCTCTTTGACAAGGCCGTTGGCAGAATGAGGCTGACTTCTTATGCCGGAAGTCTTCGGCCGACAATGCTGATTATTTATCAAAATTTAGGCAGTGGTGGGGATCGAACCCGGGACCGAAGACGTTTTGATTATGAATCAGAGACGCTAACACTAGACCACGGATTGCCACCTTTTTTTCATAGTTTGTACTGTATTTAAACGAGTACAGAAAATATTCTGCCATGAAGGGACCGAATACCAACGAAGAATATCAGTTAATCAAAGATGGAGCTGTGGATATAAAGAAAGGGCAATGTTTCTTTGCTCATCGGCACGTTTGCTATCTTTCAAGGGTCGTTGTACATCTGGATTCCACAAATTAGAACACGCCTGCCTTACTACATGTTGGACTTACGCATCGAATCAAATAACGCCTTTAGACACCAGAAACTGACTTCCAGAGGTCTTCCCTATGATCTGTAGGCTCGGACGGATTACTAGGGAGCGAGGGCACTGAGACAGTTTACCCGTGCTTGAGGAAACCGGTCTAAGAGTCCCGGGCTGACCTTGCGAGGTTAGTATACAATGATTTTCGAAAATCACTTGCTGCCTGTTTTGTGATTGCTCCCCAAATAAGCGCTAGTCCTCCTACCTTAATCCGGTGGCCAGTTCAGCGTGATATCTTAACGAAGAAATTGTGTTAGTCGCTTCTGTTTTTCCGCAGATGAGCCGTAGGTGTCTCAGAACACATATCGACAGATGGAATTATCACTTTAGCTCGGTGGAACGCACCAGTTTATTTGTAACAGAGCAGCCGCGTACACGACTAGTGTGTACCTGGTAGCTTAACTTTGCAGCACATGTTTCCAGTTTATGCCCACGAACCCTGTAAATCAGACCTCGCCATTTTGCTGCGCAGTACGTCGTGTGCCCGTGGCAGGTATGACGTAGCTATCGACGCGCTGGCAGTGTGCCTGCGATAGTAACCACGGAGACACACTCATTACGCCGCCGTGGAGAGGTCCGCCCACAAGCGTCAGATAGCAGCCTCAAACCGCTTTTCCCGATGCGCTGCTCGGCAACGACCACCGGCATCACTACTCCGTCGTTCGCGGTTACTTGGCGGGTTGTCGTGGACGATGTTGACTGACACTTTGGTTAGTTGCCATAACTCCATGAAAGACGACGCAACTATGTGAAATGAGCTACGACTTCTCGAATCGTATCCTAAATTTCAGGACACTTTGAGAATCACTAGAGAGGAATGAAGTTCAAGCTTAGTGCCTTGTCGATGTCGAGGTCCTTACAAATGGAGCGCAGACTCTGATTGGACAATGATGGAGGAGGTGGTATTGAAACACTATCGAGGTATCTGCCGTCAGCGATTTAAGCAAACCAGAAGTACTTGAACCAGAATTGCGAAACTGTTACATTAAACCTACATCTCTCGTCCACCCCCCCCCCCTCCCTCCAGCGAGGCGGCGGTGAAGTAGTCTGGTGCACCTCAGCCATCAGAGCGGTAAATACCACTTGGCGACTCCGCGTGAAACAGCGCTCATCCCTTGCTCACCATCCGCTCCGCACCGCACTCGTCGTGGTAGCACGCGGCTCCCGGCATTCCGTCATCCGCCTCAGTGATGTGCGCACTCACTGGGAACGAGCCAACTGGCGAGTGGCCACGTCACGTGTATAGGGCAACACGAAGTCCAACAGCTTCGTCACAACACAGCAGTACTAACTGCCCCAGCAGGTGTTGGAATTCATTTACATTTACAATTTCGTTTTAGCTGTCGATTTCCATGTTTTTGCAGCAGTTGTATAACTGAAATTCACCAACTATTACAACATAGCCCGATAAAACAGGCCAACGATGGAAAAACTTTTTTGCTGAAAATAGGGTGCGAAATCCAAATATGAATCTTAAAAAACTGTATCATCCACCATTTCTTCATATTTTACAGTTAAATTTATTAAATTGAGCGTTCTTTTAAAGAATATAGTTGAAATAATTTAAGAAGGAGGTGATGATGTTGATAGCAGTGCTGAAAAACACTTGCTGGCTGAAAAAGGTCGATTCTATTTTTATGTTAACAGATGGTGTTTTGTTTACTGTCAACATAACCTCACTTTGCCGTTTCCTGTGCATGTGTTCAATACAATGTCTAACTGCGGTCGTAAGAACTCTGCTGACAGTTTTTGTTATATTTGTGGTGAAATTGTGATTAAAAAACACCAAAGAAACAATACATACTTTGTGAGAAAGGTTTATCTATCATACTTAGGAACTAATCTTGGTGATAAAGATAATCTTGGGCGCCGCATAAGGTATGTTATGTCTATGTTGAAGATTTGAGAAAATTGTCCAAATATGACGTTTAAAAAACTGTATCACCCACTATTTCTTCACATTTTACAGTTAAATTTATTACATTGAGCGTTCTTTTAAAGAATATAGTTGAAATAATTTAAGAAGGAGGTGATGATGTTGATAGCAGTGCTGAAAAAAACTTGCTGGCAAAAAAAGGTCGATTCTATTTTTATGTTAACAGATGGTGTTTTATTAACTGTCAACATAACCTCAATTTGCCGTTTCCTGTGCATGTGTTTAATACAATGTCTAACCGCAGTCGTAAAAGCTCTGCTGACAGTTTTTCTTATATTTGTGGTGAAATAGTGATTAAAAAACACCAAAGAAACAATACAGACTTTTTGAGAAAGGTTTATCTATCATACTTTGGAACTAATCTTGGTGATAAAGATAAATCTTCGGCGCTGCACAAGGTATGTTATGTCTGTGTTGAAGATTTGAGAAAATTGTCCAAAAAAGAGAAAAAAGCCTTTAGATCTCTGTTCGTGTGATATGGAGGGAGCCAAGAAATGATTCCGATGATTGCTACTTTTGTAGTGTTAATATCACTAGTCATAACTCGAAAAATACGAAGGAAATAAGCTATCTTAACCTCTCATTTGCCATCCAACCAGTAGGGCATGGTGTAGATTTGCCTGTTCCTGAACCACCAGATGATTTAAATTCTATCCCAACAGAAGTATTTTCTGATGTACTATCTCATTTAGATGAACTAGATGATGGTATTACAGAAAGTCTAGAGCCCAAATGGTTTATTCATATCGAGCTTAACGATTTGAAGGGGATGGGCTTAACGAAACAAAAAACTGAATTGCTTCGCTCTAGATTAAATGAAACGCACTTATTCGGATTTGGAAGCAGCATATACAAGTACAGAAAGAGAGAGCAGCAATTTTCCAAGTTTTTTCAGCAAGAAGTACTGCTCAGACGTTCCCGGTTTGTTGAATGAGTTTGGTATTGAATACAAAAAGGAAGACTGGAGGCTGTTTATTGATTCATCCAAAACTAGTTTAAAGGCTGATTTTTTACACAATGGTACCATGTATGCATCTATACTTGTTGGACATTCTGAACATATGAAAGGAAGCTATGAAAACCTAGATACAGTGCTAAATAAAATAGACTATTCTGTTCAAGGTTGTATGATATGTGGCGATCTAAAAGTAACATGCATGCTCCTTGGTCAGCAAGGTGGCTGAGCCGTGGTAAAAAGTTGCTGTTTTGAAGAGCGCGCCGCAGCGCGTAGTGTGAAGCAGTCGCCCTCTGTTTCTGGCGGTGGCGCCGCTGTGGCATTCGCAGCTTTGCTGTCTCCCCCTGGTGGGAAAGGGGAAAGATAGCCTGCTCACGTGCATTTAAGGGGCGCTATGAACTCGTTAGGCGGCAAGTCTTGTCAGTTGGTCAGCCGAGTCAGAGTGGGGCAGTCGGCGTCTGTCTGTTGTCTGGAGTGCTAGTATGTGTTAGGCCACCAGTCTGCTCGAGTTTGTTCAGGCAATGGTCATTGGCAGTTGGATCGATCGGTTGGTCAGTCGCGCACTGGGACACTAGATGACTTGTCCGTCTTGAGCGTCGGCGCATGTGAGGTCGCCACGTCAGTCCAGTGGGCCGCGCCGTATAGCGAGGCGGAGTGGCTTCGCGGCCGACACGAGAGCAACAGGAGCCAACCCACGACATCGGTCTGGCCGGTGCGAGCCTCGACGCCGTGAGACGGGATATAGGCGCGCCTTCCTGCGTCCGTTGAAGCGGCTAGCAGCGGACGGTTCCGGAAAGCGTTTCGGGGGTGCTGCGCCAGGTCTTCGCCAGACATCGCATTTTATTAGAAGTTAGGTGATTCGTGATATGTTGTTTCAGTTACTTGTTAAATTCTACTTGTTTTCTTGGTCAGTCTCTCGTCCCCAGCTTGCTCGTCTCTGTCTCGTCCGCATTTGTTAGCCAGTTAGTGTCTGTCTGTCTGTCTGTCTGTCTGTCGGTCTGCCGTACGTCAATAGCTGCCTCTGTCATGTTTGTCGGATTCGGTGTTAACGAATTTATTGCTTGATGTGTAACGGCCGAATTCCTGAAATATGTTTTTACCTTGCCTATCATCTTGAGAGGCGGTATATGTGTAATGTAGAGCTTGTTTGTATATTTTATGTAAGACTGCATTTCATGGGTTTTATTTAAATGGTTATTTCATTATATAAAGTTGCCACCCTACCACCGTAAGAGTTCTTTTTTTTTTTTTTAGATCAAGCTGATCTTCGGTGGCAAGTAAATTTTTTTAATGTTAGTGTTTTGTACCATTTCCATCCCTCTTACGGGGTGCATAGTTTATGTGCTTGTGTGAGTTGTTAAAAATTTTTAGTTTAAAATGATCTGGTGTGTTGCAGATTTGCACCAGTGTAGTCTTTCAGAGGTTGTTGTGAGCGGTCGCGCCTACGGCCGTGTCAAAAGGCAGCGGCAAGGTTCTCAGCCCGAAAGCTCTTACTGTCAATATGTGTTCTTTGTGCCTCTGAATAAAATTGTAACTTGACACTATGAGGGTGCTTTCTGACTATAATTTTAAATCTGTTTAAAAAAAGGGGGTACTTTTAGGAATAAAGTTCCCATTTGTTGAATTAAATTTAATTTGTTTTCATCAGTTACCCACTGGCAACTACTTCCACGCTTACATAGTGTGATTAAATGTGTTAATGATCTTGATGAATCGCTAGTAAATAAATTCTTAAGAAAAGGTTTTGAAAGTAAATTCACTGTTCAGTGGCTTTACCAAATTTCAATGTTTCTTGTGTGAATTGGGCAGTAGGACTAGGGATCAACACTGGTGCAGGAAGAACTGGCCTGTGAGGAGAACATTCTACGCAAACACCTTGTAGATCCAAAAAACGTACTCCTACCACCTCTACATATAACGTTAGGCCTAATGAAACAGTTTGTAAAGGCTTTGCCTAAAGATGGACCATGTTTTAAGTATCTCTGCCAAAAATTTCCACGCCTTTCAGAAGCTAAACTAAAAGAAGGCGTCTTTGTCGGATATGACATTAGAAAATTGATGTTTGATCTTAACGTTGAATCTATAATGACCTTAAATGGGGAAGAAGCATGGGTATCATTCAAGCAAGTCGTTACAAAGTTCTTAGGACATGAAAAAAATCCAGAATGTGTTTCTACTATACCTACAGTGTTAAAGACGTGTGTTTAATGAGCCTGAAAGTTCACTTTTGGAACAGTCACCTTGATTACTTCCCGGGCAATATGTGAGATGTTAGTGAGGAGCAAGGAGAGCGTTTTCACCAGGACATTAAAGTGATGAGAAAACGCTACCAAGGCAGCTGGAACACCAACATGGTGGGGGGCTGCTGTTGGTCACTTCACCGAGAAGTTCGGCAAGCGACTCATCGTAGAAACAGATACACATGAAGCATAAAAAAAAGAAAAAGAAAATACAAACCATTTCCAGCTGAAACTTGAAATCTCTGTTAACATATAACATTGTTTCAGGTAGCTTACTGTAAACACAGACCATGCTTATGGTGTAACAAAGCGTTTCATAAATTTCCCTGTTTACCGTTTATCATACGATTTTATGCTACATAATAAGATGAATATTCCACGAAAAGTGCTAGTGATACAAAAAATCTAAGGCTGGATTAGGATTCAGCTCATAAAAATTTATAAAGGTCAACTATCAAAGTAAAAAAAGTATTTAAGAAAATGTTTCGTTGGTATTTGTTATGGTTAAGTATAACGAAAATTAAAGTAATAATCCAGTACTGAATGTTCCTGAAGGTAATTAGGAGCCGTAGAATTGAAAAACTGCGTGAATGAGTAGCTGATGGAATAATGCACGCATTTACACAGCAGCTGAAATCACTCTGACACTGAGATGTAGCTTGGACCGATCAAAACTTACATTTATATGTGACTGACAAACACCTGCTGCAATAAATTCCATTGGATTTCTGATTTATTTATTATTCGTAACGTTTTTTTATTCACAGATGACAAATAAATATTGTTCTTCATGTGCATCTACATCCACATGAATAAATCAAAAGTTTCTTAAAATATCTGGAAACAGTATACAGAGAGTGTGTACTTCATACGAGTATGTGCCCTAAAATGCACCTCCATATTCAGATACTTACACGCGTGCTATCATGGTAACTGCAAACTAATGTTAATGACAACACAACAGCTATTATTATCTGACGACCTGTCATCATCCGCCGCACTACAGATGAAAAAAAAAATGCTGAAAGTTACGGTAGCTTACCCGTAATAAACGATATGCAACTCACATTTCCAACAGTCTTCGTAACAAATTCTCACAGCATTGTGTGGACATCATTACTCTTGAATTCCAGTCGTTTTCCCGGTTTCCCGGCCGGTGTGGCCGAGTGGTTCTAATCGCTTCAGCCTGGAACCGCGCGATCGCTTCGGTCGCAGGTTCGAATCCTGCCTCAGGCATGGATGTGTGTCGCGTCCTTAGGTTAGTTAGGTTTAAGTAGTTCTAAGTTCTAGGGGACTAATGACTTCAGATGTCTTAGTAAGACCACATGGGTTTCGCTTTATTTTAAAGCAACTTCAATAGTCCGTTTTTTGTCGTTTATTGTATTATTCTTCGTCTTCCTCATATATGTGTTGTCCGCCCCCGGTAGCTGAGTGGCATGCGGACACGGTAACTCAGCGTGTTCGGTCAGAGGGTTAACTGCCCTCTGTAATACACATGAAGCAACGATGAACTGAAACGGGTGTCTTGAGACGTCCGCCCCGAGCAGTTACAACTAACGAAAACGAACAAAACGAGATTAAAAAGAAATTGGTCAGCGCTATGGAACGTCCATCCTAAGGGCCCGGTTTCGATGATGACGATGATGATGTTTGGTTTGTGGGGCGCTCAACTGCGTGGTTATCAGCGCCCGTACAATTTCCCAGTCTTTGCTCAGTCCAATTTCGCCACTTTCCTGGATGATGATGAAATGATGAGGACAACACAAACACCCAGTCATCTCGAGGCAGGTGAAAATCCCTGACCCCGCCGGGAATCGAACCCGGGACCCCGTGCTCGGGAAGCGAGAACGCTACCGCGAGACCACGAGCGGCGGACGCCCGGCTTCGATTCCCGGCTGGGTCGGAGATATTCTGCGCTCGGGGACTGGATGTTGTGTTGTCCTATTTATCATCATTTCATCCCTATCGACGCGAAAGTCGCCGAAGTGGCGTCAAATCGAAACACTTGCACCCAGCGAACGGTCTACCCGACAGGAGGCGCTAGTCACATGACATTTACTTATTTATTTCATATATGTGTTGTGTTTTTACAAACAGAAATTCCACTGCACTCTTTTTATTTCTTTATTTTGGCTTAGGTTTACAAGAACCATACAGCAAATTACGATTTAAAAGTTCCAGTGAAATATAATTGTAAAAAGCAGAATAGAACAAAGTCGTGAATTTAGCATAGAAACACACCCTTAAAGTAAAATAAAGCGTAGTTAGACAGACAACAGACAGCTGGCGGCTGTGGCAACAATGACACTGAAGCAGAATTACAAACAGGGCTACAAAAAAACATAATGACCAACGTGTGTATGCTCTTAAAGGAAAAGAGGAAAACATGAAACAGCAAATACCGTACTTCAGACAGTAAGTACAACAATAGCTGAAGAACAAACCTGCAAATAACATCATATAACAATTTCAGAAATGAAGCATACAGACACATGAACCTAAAGTAAAATAAAAACCTAAAATGACAATAGAAACAACGTTTTTTTACAATAGCGCCAGAACAACAGTGACATAAAATGCACAAGAGAGCAACAATGAAATATTAATTTACACATAGAGGTCTGCAGGCAAATTGAAAGGCAAAATTAAGCACTCGATTACGAACTGGGCTGATGTTGTTGTTGTTGTTGTTGTTGTGGTCTTCAGTCCTGAGACTGGTTTGATACAGCTCTCCATGCTGCTCTATCCTGTGCAAGCTTCTTCATCTCCCAGTACCTACTGCAACCTACATCCTTCTGAATCTGCTTAGTGTATTCATCTCTTGGTCTCCCTCTACGATTTTTACCCTCCACGCTGCCCTCCAATACTAAATTGGTGATCCCTTGATGCGTCAGAACATGTCCTACCAACCGATCCCTTCTTCTGGTCAAGTTGTCCCACAAACTTCTCTTCTCCCCAATCCTATTCAATACTTCCTCATTAGTTATGTGATCTACCCATCTAATCTTCAGCATTCTTCTGTAGCACCACATTTCGAAAGCTTCAATTCTCTTCTTGTCCAAACTATTTATCGTCCATGTTTCACTTCCATACATGGCTACACTCCATACAAATATTTTCAGAAACGATTTCCTGACACTAAAATCTATACTCGATGTTAACAAATTTCTCTTCTTCACAAACGCTTTCTTTGCCATTGCCAGTCTACATTTTATATCCTCAGTTATTTTGCTTCCCAAATAGCAAAACTCCTTTACTATTTTAAGTGTCTCATTTCCTAATCTAATTCCCTCAGCATCACCCGACTTAATTCGACTACATTCCATTATCATCGTTTTGCTTTTGTTGATGTTAATCTTATATCCTCCTTTCAAGACACTGTCCATTCCATTCAACTGCTCTTCCAAGTCCTTTGCTGTCTCTGACAGAATTACAATGTCATCGGCGAGCCTCAAAGTTTTTATTACTTCTCCATGGATTTTAATACCTACTCCGAATTTTTCTTTTGTTTCCTTTACTGCTTGCTCAATATACAGATTGAATAACATCGGGGAGAGGCTACAACCCTGTCTTACTCCCTTCCCAATCACTGCTTCCCTTTCATACCCCTCGACTCTTATAACTGCAAAAAAATGGTTCAAATGGCTCTGAGCACTATGGGACTCAACATCTTAGGTCATAAGTCCCCTAGAACTTAGAACTACTTAAACCTAACTAACCTAAGGACATCACACACACCCATGCCCGAGGCAGGATTCGAACCTGCGACCGTAGCAGTCCCGCGGTTCCGGACTGCAGCGCCAGAACCGCTAGACCACCGCGGCCGGCTTATAACTGCCATCTGGTTTCTTTACAAATTGTAAATAGCCTTTCGCTCCCTGTATTTTACCCCTGCCAGCTTTAGAATTTGAAAGAGAGTATTCCAGTCAACATTGTCAAAAGCTTTCTCTAAGTCTACAAATGCGAGAAACGTACATTGCCTTTCCTTAATCTTTCTTCTATGGTAAGTTGTAAGGTCAGTATTGCCTCACATGTTCCAGTATTTCTACGGAATCCAAACTGATCTTCCCCGAGGTCGGCTTCTACTAGTTTTTCCATTCGTCTGTAAAGAATTCGTGTTAGTATATTGCAGCTGTGGCTTATTAAACTGATTGTTCGGTAAGTTTCACATCTGTCAACACCTGCTTTCTTTGGGATTGGATTTATTATATTCTTCTTTAATTCTGAGGGTATTTCGGCTGTTTTCGCCTGGGCTGATACTACGTGAAAATTAAGACCTCGGCAACTCACATATTAAATATGGGCGTCGGTGGCTTTCAGATAGTCTGTGAGCGAGTTATATTTATCGAAACGGATGAGTAAAACAGAAAAACCGGTGGAGAGGGGATAGCCTCTCGCAACCAGTTTCTTATACAATACTGACTGTGCAGTCGTGTGCTTGTAACATGCCAATATGATGGGTTAGGGTCCTCTACTTCCGTTGAGTCCTTATCGCAGTATCGAGAAGCGATAATCTTCAACCGATATAGGTTTGTGGGGTAACACCCGTGTCCTAGCTTCACGTGAATGATAGATATCTACGAGGCTGCACCTAGGTGAGTCATGATCTACAAGAGGCGTCCGGTTTATGGCCGCCAGGTGGCCGCCATTAGAGTGCTGAAGGACAGGCCATTCACAGTTGCAAGTATGATTATCAGCCTTCCGTATCGTCGATGTGAGATCCGTATAAGGGCGTTGGATGTAACTGTCCATATATAATACTTCACTTGGCAGGGCAGTGAACAATTTCATTACGGAGAATGATATGATGTCCTTTAATCCACAGTAAGTGGATGGCTATACCCAAGGATAGTCAGGTTATCAAACGTGGGATGTTGCAATTTCTGCAGCACACTTTGACAGTCCGTAAGTATCAGGACGAATTTGAATGTCTGGGTACCATAACGAATAGCTTTCCTGATGGCCAGTAAATCTACCGTCTAGACAGAAGGTACAGGTGGAAGCGCAAACATTTTGAAGGCGCTACTAGAAGGGCCAAAGAAGGCACATCCCACGCAGGCCTCAGGTTTAGAACTGTCCATATAGATGTGAGTGTACTGCGGCCATTGTATGCTGAGAAAATGCTCCAGATCGCGAGGGGTATTGGTCTCCGTTCGGAAATCGTCGGTAAATACGACACTGGAGTTGAAGTTAAGAACAGACTAAACGAGAAACGAAAACAGAGGAGTTTTGTTTCCTGTTGGACGAGTGGAAGGAGATGGCGCCATGTCTCGTAGGTGTGTACAAGCAAAGGAGTTCTGTTTATTCGTCGTCCATGAGGGCCTGTATAAATATCCAGATGTGAACCACCTCCTTAAGAGCGGCAGAAGAGAAAAAATATCATATGCCGTCTTACAGACAATGAGTTTACGGATGCTTTCGCTAGATGGGCGCGGGTGGGCGTTGATTTCATGGTTCCAAGGACAAGAACAATCGCTCTGTAGTGGATGACATAGATCTTGCGCAAAGCTGATAGCATTGCAGTGCCGTAGACAATGCTAGCATAATCTAAGACAGAACGGGTCAAACCCTTATATAGAGTTAAGAGCATAATCGCTTCCGCTAGTGTGACTCGAGTAAGCATACGCTTGATGTTCACAGGGTTAACCACCTAGTCGATGAGGTATGCACCTTGTCGCGTCCATGTGAGTTTACTGTCGAAATATACGCTAAGGAGCTTGGCATGTGACTGAACACGAAATGTGTACGAGACCAGCTGATTTCACTGCACTTTACATATTCGCATCTCTGTATTGGGAAGTGTCAGCGTTCTCTCCCATTGCGAGATGACAGTGATACTTCCCAACACAGAAATGTGAAATCGTTAAGTGCAGTGAAAGTGCTGTATGCAAAAACTCAACACGAAACACGAAAAGGAATGCAATAAACAACAGGAAACCTGACCATTGAAGATGCTATAAAGTAAAGCCAAACGCACCTGGTCAAAATAAGATTTTTATTACAGTTGCTTTACATGGCAAATAACCTACATGTCTGGTATGTGTGCAGCTGTGCAGAAAAGGGGCCGCAAAACAAAGAAGACAACGTGAATAATGCTTGGCATCCATCGAGTGCGATATATAGATAGTAGAATTTTATAATCGTTACCAATAATGATAACCGCAGAGGTAGTTACAAAGATTCAATCACAACAGGTACCACATAGTTACTCAGACAATTTGCAAAATGCATAAAACAACAGCAGAACAAAACATTCGTTTACAATAGAAGAGTAATAAATACGAGGGTTATTCGGAAAGTAAGGAACGATCGGTTGCGAATTGGAAAATACAGTGAAAATGTGACGAAGCTTTGCACAGATGCGTTGGGCATTGTGTGTAGTACACAAATCGATAGCATCATGTCGCTCTTTTCAGTTCTGAGCTCACAGTGAGAAAATAAAGATGGCTATAAATTAGCATCTTCCGCCAAGTAAGAGGGCCTGGCGAAAGATTTCGCCTGGCGCTATGCACTCCACATAACATAACTGTCATGCGGTTCGCTCTACACGACAATTCTCGGCCGCACTCTGCAGGGGTAATTGATTACCCGCAATACAGCCTGTAATTGTCTATCCCTGAGGTTCATCTCTCCTCAAATGAACCACTGGCTATGAAGACAATATTTTGTCACAGACAACAAGCTGCAGTCCAGAGTATAAAATTGTCGAAAACCGCTGGTGGCTGTCTTCTATAATGGGGGAACTGAAAAGTTGGTACGACGTTACGACAGATGTCTAAATCTGAGCGGATACTGTGTAGAGAAGTAGAAGTAGAAGAAAACAGTTTCGATTTTCACTGTGGTTTCCATTTCGCGACCTATCGTTCCTTAGTTTAAGAATAGCCGCCGTACCAATGATTGTGGAACATTGTAGCGTCAATAGACACGTAAAACAGCGACTGATTACATAAAACTATTGTCACTGGTAGATAGAAAAACGTGGCTATAACAGTATCTTGTAGGCATTGCATGTATAAGACCTATCAGTCACTCAGTTTTATGTGTTCGATCGACTCATTACAACGAAAGCAGATCAGAGTAAATTACATGCAATATGATGGAAACAATTACTGGGATTACACAAATTGATCGTAACCAGTGAATTAAAGTGTTTATAAAAATCGTGTTTCATGGAACATATAAAACAGAATACCCAAACTGGATGGTTTCACAGCTACGGGATATAGGTAACATGTCAGTTGAAGTGAAACTACAAAAAATCGTCAAAACAGGCCCTGCAATGCCTAAACGTCACCCATCCAAATGCTAGCGAAACTCAACGTTGGTTCACGTCGGTGATCTGATGGGAACCAGAGTTATCATAGTGGCAAGCGTATTGGCAATGTAGCTGGAAACATTTGATACTTGAGGCTGCATTTATGTGAAAATGTTTCTGCCATCCATGTCAAGCCAATAACTTTACCATTCTCCACAAAGCTGAAAAGTAGATCGAAGTTTGAATATGTAGGTAAAGCAAATAATGTACCTGTATTTAGAGGAATAACTAGAAAAAATTACCTCACCGTTGAGACGGTTGTCTCACAGCCCCATATCTTACCACGTAAATTCAGATCGTTGCAAATTAAACAGCTGACTCGTTATGTTGCAAGGTTCCTTCTCATATGTTGTTCGGCGTGAGTGGAGCCTGTGGGCAACCAACTGAGATGATTTCAAATGAGTCACCTGGTTGATTCATACGTGCTGCATGGTGATCATAGTGAAGGCTGTACCATAAACGCTTGATATGGATCAGTTTTGTAATTGAATAGGGTGAGTTGAGTTGTCCCATAAAACTGTGTATATAATAACCCTTTCAGTTACAGTTCTCACAAGAAGTGATACACCTTTTTGTATGAACGACCTAGTCTCCTATCTTATTCCGCATAAGATATTGTAACGTCCCCTTTGGAAAAATTAAGAATAACTGTGCTGGTAAACCTCTTACGTTATTTGACTTTCAAACTGCTGAGCAAAACTGAACGTACTGAGACATTTCTCTCTTTACTTATTCTGTTCATCACTAAACTGACACACAATATTTTTTTTTAGCGCAACGCAGTCTGACTTTCAATAATCCATACAAAAGAATGGCCCTGACTGACAATAACCTATACCTTTCATGAATCACTTACCTCACAAAAATCTTTGTTACTCGAACTACTGCAATAAAGCGAGCACCAATACCGCCAGCTATATTCTAACTACTGAAGGCACTAACTACTCATAGGCAGTTAGCAAATGAAAGATTTTGATAGAGACCAAACAATATATTTACCTTAATAATGTTCAGTGGTTAGATTAGCCGGGATTAGCCGAGTGGTCTTAGGCGCTCCAGTCATGGACTGAGCGGCTGGTCCCGGTGGAGGTTCGAGTCCTCCCTCGGGCATGGGTGTGTGTGTGTGTTTGTCCTAAGGATAATTTAGGTTAAGTAGTGTGTAAGCTTAGGGACTGATGACCTTAGCAGTTAAGTCCCATACATCAATTCATGACATCCATCTTTACAAATTTCCTTCTCAATACTCTGGCATCTCTCTCCCCACATCCACCACTGCTGGCGGCTCACCTCCAACTGCAAAACGCTACGCGCTGTTCACATCCAACTGTCCTACACCACAACAGAGAAAATTCCAACAATCCCAACCAGCCACACATTGCACACATCACAGTCAGTGATTTTCATACAGAACGCTACATGGCGTCACCAACATAAAAACCTAAACAGCCTACTTACAATATATGTGAACATGATCGCTACTGGAACAGTATTCTCTCAAAGTGAAAGATTTCACCTTAATGCACTTCATAGCGAGCTGTCATATGAGAACGGTATAATTAGGTTGAAATTGCTGTTTTGAATAAAAAAATTTGATTACAGTTCGGGCGACACGTGTTCTAAGAATTACCAATTTAGTCATGCACTGTGCTACAATTGGCATTAAATTGTGAACTAATTTCAGTGTCTCTACTGACGTGGTGAATACTGGGGCTGCTAGAACGAGCATACAAAAAATTCTACTTTCGTCAGCCCAAGCGTTCTAATTAGCGACCAAATTCCTATATTCCGCCAACGCTGTTAATTACCTCGATTTCCCCGTAGGGTGGAGAGAACGCAGCGTGACACAGTACCACTATTTTCCTGGTGCAAAGCTGAAAAAGAGAAATAGAAAAACTTTAAGTGACCCCCTACCCCGGTGATTTGCATTTTTGTGAGACTGTTACAATTTATATTTGCGACCATATAAGAAAAAAAAACAAGCTAAGGACTGTAAAAGAGACTTTGTAGCTGGTGACGCACCCGTCGCAGTATCAGACTCTCTGTGTGTCCCGAAGAGAATAATTTCTCTATTTGTTTACCGAACTAGGTGTTCTGGCGCGTGTTGTTCTCGAGTCTGTAAATCCAGATAAGTCTAAGAGATACTATGGTTTCTGTGGCCCATGAAACCATTTGTCAACGGCTGGTGGTTTCATAAGCAGTAGGCTGTCAGTCAAGGAATCAAACACTTCTAGTTGCGAGATAACATCCCAAAGATATTAGGGCTCACATGTGGTTTCTCTTCGTCAAAATGTCTTGGCTCAAACTCGGCTAGGAGTTGAAACGGAGGTCTCGCACTACACGCTCTAAATTAGACACTTGTGACCCTTTGGTTAAATTGTCTGGCAGATGGCAAGTTTGCGAAATTGTAGGAAACATGCAAAGTTAATACAACATATAATAACAGTAATAATAATACCGGGAGCTAACTTAACAACCCATAAATGATGTAGACCGCACAGTAGCTATTTGGTTAGTACAGTGTTTATTCAGAAAGCAAAGTAATAGTGGATGAGGTCGTATTTACAGTTACTGGTACACTCGACTGCATATCTATTTGACACAGTTCGATCATTTACAGCCTCATCGCGAAATACAAGCCCAATACTCCACCTCGTTATCCACGTGAAGAGTTAGAGTTCACACCAGGCGCACGGCTGCTCACCGCTCAGAGACAAAGTCCCGCGATACCACACAATGCTATATTTTCTAAGCCGTTTCACTTCCTAGCTGCCTAAAGACCGACCGTCCGTTGTCGCGTCTCCACCAGCACTGTACCTGTGCCGGCGTCTCCCGAACATCGTCGCTAAAATGACTAGTGCAGTTTCCTTCCCTGACGCCGTCCATCTGATTGGCTACAGCTTAGTCTACATTGTTTTACATTTTAACATATTTAAATAACCAAAGCTTGATCACTTTCACGTACTAAATAAAGTAACAATAATATCTATTACATAATAAACGCTAAACTCTTTTACATAAAACCAATACAATTTCCTTTTTAACTTCGAATGTCATGGCCAGTAGCCTTGTAGCATTGTGCTTTCTGATAAATAAAGAAAAAAGTAACTATTATGCACTAAAATTACAACAAACATTCTATTACCTAATGATTCAATACGGTGTCATGCTGTCATCATTCAATGTGTTTTGTCTGGAGGAAATGATGATCTGATGCTTAATTGAAACTACTGATAATTTAAATTTACTATATCCTTTTAAAAAAATAGAGTTACACAGTTGATATTTACAACATTTGTCATTTTAATGATGCCCTTTTATTTAAAATGTCGATCACTAAGATCGAATAAACCGTTCGGAGTTTAGCATTCAGGTCTTTGTTACAAAACCTGTTAATTTCACTTTAACAGCAGATCCTAAACTATTACAGATATGATCAGTATTCGAGTTTCATTGGGATCACCATGAAAATTTAAGAAAGATGGTAGATTAAAACCCTGAATCACTACAGAATTATGTAGTTTTCATAAATGTTACCCTTTATGGCCGATCTCAAGTCCGCCACATTTAACACTGCTACACCTCCCGGGTCACGAGCATCTCCTATGGGGCTCCCCTATGACGTAGGTTCTCGTCTGTCTCACTCGGACACTACAGCCCTTGGGCCTGATCTGTCCGTCCTCATTCAGCACAACAGACGCCTGTGAATTTCCCCATGTCGTGGCGAAACTGCGCTCTTTGTGGTACACTGTCCTGGACGACAGGATTCGTTTCACAATTCCTGGAAGGCTGCCTCTTTCGACCATATACTTAAATGACAGCGAAATGCTCGTTAAGTCACATAGTGATAGTCTTGCTTTAGCTTAGTTCGATAACCCAAGTGGAGACTTTTCAAAGACGGCTCTTGTTTTCTGCTGACGAAAAAAACCTCAAGCAGATATGCCCAACGAATTTGACCAGTAGTCTGATGAAACTAAGCAAAAATGTATCCATATTAACGAATTTAGCTAGTTCCTCGAGTTTTACCTTTTTATGCACATGGAAACTTGCACTGTAATACCGTAATAATGGTAATCTAGCACATTTCTTGGATTTTGGAGTAGCCATTGCCACACGTAGACTCCAGTTAAGCACCTATACCCAATGAAACATAAGAGCTGTTGGTACTGAAAATCTTGCGAGTTAAACGCTCTTAGCCTCTTACCCGCTGTGCAGTTCACGCTGGAGAATTATTCCAGTTTTTTCTTCTTAAGATTAACTTCCCCTTCTTCTCCTTTTGCGTTTTCCCGTTTCTGTGTGGGATCGGAATAGTCATTTGGGGTGGGGTAGCCTTAGTGGTACCACATGGTTAAAATTAAAATGCAGCTACTCATAAAGACCCAGTATGGGCTGTAATGATCGTATGTCAAGGATAATGGATACATATGGTAATGCGCTAATGCGGATACGATTTGCAATGGGAGACTACCTTGTTCCATTTGTGTCCAACAGATTCAAACCTGGTGCTGTAAACTGCAAAACAGTATGACATCTACTCAGTCATTTAACTAGGCAAAACGTTAAGAACAGTATCGCTATCGATACTAGAAACCGTGCAGTTTTAGTGGAACTATTTTATATGGTTGGCAGCAATTACAATGCTTCTCTGAAAGAGCACCGTTGACCGAGAAGTACGATGTTATTAAATGGTATGAAGAATGTGGTAAAGAGATGTGAAACGCGAGTGTGGTTGGTGTGGCACCTAGAAAAGGAAGACGTCGTATCGAGGTATAAGTTATTGACGAGGTTACTGTTGCTATAAGTGAATACGCAGCACATGCCCCAGGAGTGCTATGCTCACGCAGTGTCACGAGCACTGTCCATCCCATGATCAAAAGTATAGAACGTTTCGCCCTCTATTTCACACCGATACCAAACCAACACTCAGAGCAACGCTCTGAATTGATTCTTCGATTTCAAGCATGGGTAGATGTTGATGACATTTCGCCAGATAATATTTTATAGCCTGATGAGCCACATTGTACACTACATGGTGCAGCGAACACACCGAATTTGTGTTACTGTTAAACTGGTTGTTGAGCACGAAAAGCCATTGCACTTGATGTTCAGCGACTGTGTGTTGTGGATATACAAGCACCTTCATTCTAGGTCTATTCTCCTTTGAAGAGAATGCATCCAAAGGGCCTGTCGGTTGTACCATGAGACATGTTATCGAGAACTCCTTGTACAGAACGTGTCAGCCTGCTTAGCTGGGTGGTAACGCGCTCCCCTCACATGCACTGGGCTCTGGTTCGATTCCCGGCTAGGTTGGAGATTTTCTCAGCTCGTGGTCTGGGTGTTGTGTTGTCCTCATCATCGCCCGCAAGTCGCTCAATGTGGCGCTGAATGAAATAAGATTTGCACATGGCGGCCGAACCCGAATGGGATATACCGGCCAACAATACCATACGATCATTTATTTTTTTGTACAGCATGTGACTTCTGCTTTGAAAGAAAGCAACATTTTGGAAAGCACTGTTTTTGTGCAAGATGGGGCAACACCTGATGTCGCTCGCTTAGTGAAAATTCTGCTTAATGCTGTCTTCCACGTACGTGTTACCTCCAGAATTTCCCAGGTGGATGGCCTGCAGGATCACCTGATCTGAATCAATGCGTTTTGGCTCTGGGAATATCTGAGAGAACGCGTTTACCAAGGACATGTTCAGTTACTACCCGATGTGAAGGTCAGTATAAAGGAACATCCGGCTCAGATTGCACCAGAACTGCTGAGAACAACTGTGTATCACGTCGTTTTACAGATGCAGTATGTCGACGATGTCTCCAGTCGTAATATTAAATAAAATTGAACACATCCTGTTTCTAATCCATTACATATTGAAACATTTCTACACGTCCGTCTTCTATTCACAAACCCAGATCTGCATCTGGTCGCCAAAATTCTTGGGACATCAGGATTAATCTGTAGGCAAGAGCTCACATTTTTTTGTAAAAAATGGGTAAATATTGTGAATAATTAGCCGAAAGCTAAAGATTTATTCTACTGTCATAACATTTGTTTCTGGCTCACTCATTTTCTTTAAAAAAAATTGACTCAGAACGTAATAAAGAAATCTACTGCCCCATTTCTTAAAGAATTAAAGTGTAATCAGTAGTTATAGCACTTAGTTTCAGATAGAAATTTTGTCAATGACAAAATGTTATAATTATTTCGAGTATTTTACATAACATTTACCTAAAGTTCCCGTAATTGTTTGATCTTTAGCAGATATAAGATTATTATGAATTATGTTGTTTGAGTGTCATTTCGACTACATTTCTACCACATTCACATCGAACTCTAATTTTTTGGTATCACTTATTACATTCTTCACATATATTGCGATATCCATCTTTTTGGTGTTTATGCTTGTAAAAATCTTCAATATTTTTTTATTTCCATAATGTGACTACACTGCTTGCTGTTACATTGTACACTGGTGTTACCCATTTAAAGAACATAAATATTAACAAGTGAAATGAACTCTTACAGGTAAGACTACTACTTTACTTTATTGTCAGCAATGTAGTTTCAGCTATTTGAATACTGTGTTTGTATGTTGTACGCACTAAGGTTTAAAGATAATGGTTGTCATCTGTTTTCTTACCAATCTGTTTGAGAAAATCAGTGTCTGGTATACACATGCTTCTAAATTTTTATATTTTACGAGCAAGTAAGAGCACAATAAAACCAAATTGCAAACTGTGAAATTCAGTATTATTATTTCTAACTTCCTTCATTCCTTTAAATCTCAATTACATCTGTCCTCCTTCAAAAAACTGTAAATACCACTCAGTTATTAATTTCAAGTGTCTGTCTGGCAATATACTTTAAACTACTTATTAAGCTCCATTCAGATTTTCTCCCCATGTCTAGTGCTCAAATATTCAAATCATGTAACAAAACGTTTACATGCAGCTCACAATTTTTTTTAAACTAACTAGAACTGCTACCACTCTTGAGCTTCTTCAGTGCAGGTTCCACATATAGAGATATTTTTTTTTTTTTACTGGCACCTTATTTTTTATATTATTATGAATGTGAAGACTATACTGCTGATGAAGGAGATGATGATAATTAATAATGCCCATGTGGTAATGTATCTATTTTATTGTCATCTCTTATCATCATATGAGTGCAGTACTTTTTTATTTACCTCTCTTTAAAGATTTGCATTTTTAATGTTTTGTATCAAATTCATACTTCTAAATAGTCATATATTGTTGAATAAACAGACTTTGTAGTCCTCTTAGCAAATTTAATTTTCTACAACAGATTTCTCAACTTCTTTATGGCGTTTTCTCTGTCTTTTCACCCGCTTTATAAACATATATTTTTGTTCTCGAATTACAAAATTGTTTCATTATTTGACAATTTCATTCATCTTTCATTTTGCCTAAAACTTTTTAGGTTACTTGTGGCATACTATGTACATTGTTTTCCCAATAATTGCTTGTATCAAATTTATCAATCACATGATTTCACATCTACATAGAACACCTCAATCTGTATGTTGTACATTAATGCATCAGTGTCCATATACAAAGCTCAATGTTTCCACCATATTTTGGTTCTGTACCTCTGTAGTGAATATCATGTCAGGTCCTTAGATAATAAAGCATACTGATATAGGTAAGATTATCATATCCCTATACATATAATTTTGTTACAATTACAGAGATGATATCAAACGAATAAGAGAAAAATATTTCGAGAATTTAAACCAATTACAAAACAATTTTGCGACAATATTACGATAGTAAAAGTAACAAATTTTGTAGATTATCTATGGGAAATGAATAATGGATGATTTTCTGTAAAAAAAGAAGCTTGTGGAAGTTTTAATAGTTCCTTAAGATCTAGATTCTCTAAATTTAATTTGGCTAGACATGGTCAATGCAGATATTCCGTATTTAGCAAATTCCAATAAACAGTCAGTTAATGGCATAAAATAAATTATTAACAAAGACAAAAAATGTAAGAACCCTATTGCTATTCCCTACAAAATCGAATTACCTTGATGTTAAATTAGATACACCTGTAAAAGAGTTACCAGACATTTTAGAAGAAGCAAAAAAAGAACAATACAGGAGATTTAGACATAACTCAAGATTTTGTAGCTATTTGTAACATAGAAGAAATGTGTGACTGTCTATCAAATGATTTCAATTTTTGTATGCAAGGGGAACATAAAAATATAATTTAATAGTTAATAACAATAATTCTGTAAGAGAAGACAGTTGAACTTGCATAAATTGTAATACTGGAGTTAAAATGTACAACAAATTTATTTTGCAAGTAACAAGTCCTGGAGTTAAGCATAATATTTACTTTTAAGTGTGAGAATCGTTTCTCGGTGTTTGCTTAGTGAGTATGTGAGTTGGAATGTGGGTATTAGTCCAGTATTCACCTAGATGAATGTAGAAAACCTCCTAAGCATGAAATCTGGGGTGGACTACTTACCAGCCCTCGTCATTAGTCGGCGAGTCAGAGTCGATCTGGAGCATGCTCAGCTAACCATGCCCTGCAAACAATGTGTCAATTTGGGCTTCATGTGTTTCTTTCTGCTGAGAAGTTTTGTTTTTACGTAGATGTAATCATGGCTCAAATGGGTCAGAGCACTATGGGACTTAACATCTGTGGTCATCAGTCCCCTAGAACTTAGAACTACTTAAACTTAACTAACCTAAGGACATCACAGACATCCATGCCCGAGGCAGGATTCGAACCTGCGACCATAGCGGTCATGCGGTTCCAGACTGAAGTGCCTAGAACCGCACGGCCACACTGGCCGGCAGATGTAA
The DNA here is from genome assembly GCF_023864275.1 of Schistocerca cancellata. Taxonomy (NCBI): domain Eukaryota; kingdom Metazoa; phylum Arthropoda; class Insecta; order Orthoptera; family Acrididae; genus Schistocerca; species Schistocerca cancellata. The sequence goes on along the minus strand of NC_064631.1, from coordinate 80,501,914 downwards.
TCATGGCCACAAACCTTATGCTGAGTGCGGACTATTTTGAAACTTTCTAGCAAATTACAAACCCTGTCAGGCTGAGATTTTAACCAGGGACCTTTGCTTTCGTGGGGAATGGTTTTAACATTTTAGCTACGTAGGCACGATAATCGGCTTGTCCTGACAGTCTTCCACCAGTACAACATCTCTTCCCTCTTAACCTTCATAGAAGCTCTCCTGCATATGTAGTAGGTACTGGAACTCTTGGGATAAAGGACATAGCAGAGACTTGGGTAGCTATAGCCTACAGGTCTGATTCCAGAATGAATATTTCACCATGCAGCAGGTTATGCCCTGTTGCACAACTTTCCTTCGGAGGCAGTGTGAAATATTCGTTTTGACTGTGGATAAGCCACTTCTCCACAGTTTCTTTTCTTCCAGCATATCAATCCTTCAAGTTGTGCAGGGGATTAAAGGAGAAAGGTACTGGCGAAAGTAATGATCAGAATGAGGACAGATAACCGCGCCGATATAGCTCGGTCGGTAAATAAATAAAGGTCGTGAAGAGCACAACCCCCTGTACTCAAGTTCTCAGTTTCCAAGTCTGGGGCAGCACAAAGTTTTCTAATGTTAGGAATACCCATAATGCTGAGTTCCTGACAGCTAGCCTATGGGAGAAAATCTAAATTTATTATTTTCTTTGAATCCTGGCTGAGATAACAACCTTATCTAAAGTTCAGAGACATCAAGTTACACGTGAGCACCTGTGTGAGCTATATTCAAGGTCACCCAGGGGATTCCCCATCATACTCATTCATCTGAAGCATCTGTGCAAGGTTTATTGAATGTCATGACATAACATGATACCAGTCACATGATCAGTAGGCATTTGTGTGAGTAAAAAATTTGGCGGCAAACCCTCCACACCCCACTATATCTTTTGGCCAATGGGAGCACATTAAAATGGTGGGAAATCCCTCCCTTCTCCATGTCTCTTTTAGCCAATTGAAATGCATTAAAATGGCGAGAAATTCCTCGCCCTTCTTTTATTAGAATTTCAGTTGCATGGCTCTTCATTCAAGGTTGTGAACCATAGAGGAATCATTAGGTTTGTTCAAAAAGAAATGTTATCAACAGTAATTTTTTGAACTGTATAGTTTAGTTGTATTCTGTTGTGAAACAGACAGAATATGATAACAATGTAATAAACACATTAAATTATAGGTTACTACTAACATGTGTTCTACAATACAGTTTTTAAATATATTTTTATTAACAGTTCCTTTTTCACTCTCTTATGACTTTATTTAGAGATTTAATGTACAATACATATTTCATATACATAATGTGATGACTTGCATATGTTAATAGTGCAAACTATATTTGCAATTAACTCCACAGTTGATGTGCAATTAATAAATTTTTCTTGTGAAATGTGTACATTACTAATACTATGAGGTACATTTTGAATTAAAAACTAGTTGAGAGTATTTTTACTTTGTAATTATTTTCATTTCAATTGTAATATTTCTATTTTCAATCATTTCATTCTGGCACACATAGTGAGCAGTCAGGCATTCATTCTCACACATACACATCTATGACAAATGGTCTGGCGAGTTATTCCACACACGTATCCACTATTTACAGCCAAAAAAAACCATCTGTACGTGCAGTCACTCTCAAGTCAGCAGTGTTAGTATGGAAGGGTCCAGATCATGTCCCCACACATAAACCATTTGATGCTATCACAATGACACACAATATTTGGAGCGTCGCCAACGCCATTGAGCAAGTAGCTTTTGTAAACCTTGATTGCCAGAGGCTTTGAGACCTGACAATGAGTCTCCGTAGTGTTTAGTCATTGATTGAAGATAGTTTCCCGCTTAAATGTTGGGCCGGCGGTGTAGTATCTTGCGTCATAACGCCCCTCTCAGCAGTACACTAAATGAATTTCATGGTATTTTCTAAAATTTTTGAATTATGCATTAAGTTATAAAAATCTTATTCAAAGTCACATGTTGAAAATGTCCTGTGTCTGGTGTTTATATCAATGTAATTCTTCAGTCAGAAATGGTGTATGGAGAAGAGCCCACAGGCGATTCTAACAAGCTCCATCTCCAAACTGAGACACTGTTGGAGATTACTATAGTGCAGAATGTATTGATAATTATTCTTATTCCTCAGCTTTATCATCAGCTTATGGAAAATAGCTTTAATATACCAGTTCTGCCTCGACGACATACCCCTCGCCATTATCAGCAATCACACGATGGATCTTTTACTTCATATTGGCGATATCCTTGCTGGATATCCATCACATCATTCTAAACCGTAGGGTTGTTGCAAAGCATACTAGTCGATGTTGTTTATATCCAGGTACAGTAAGTAACTTAAATTATCAGACGGTCTGTACTCCTCCTGACTTATATGCTGATTATTCGCCTTGCCATGCTTCGATGGAGCAAAGTCCCTTACAAATCCTACATTCGAAGAACAGCAACTGTCTACATCGGTCATCAGTTCTACGCTGACAGATCTTTGCGATGTATCGAGAGCGGTGGAAGAAAGAACGACCACTGCAGAAGTACTGCGCAGCAAAGCGGCATCACCAGACGCCAAAGAGATGCTGGGAAGAAGCCGTGCCTTCCGCAGTTCCCTGGAGCCACTGCCGTGCGTGCCAACTCGCTAATGCTCTCACAAGAGAATGGTATAATGAGACATTCGAAACCTATCCTGATATTTTTTACACAGGAAGAAGACAACGAAGAAATGCACTGTCAAATTTTTAGCAGCTACGAGGCACTGCAAGTATTAAAAAAAAGAAAAAGGGTGGAAATTGCCAAATTCGTAGTGCGCCAGGTGGCGGTGGAAATGTACACCCGTACTGGCGCCGTAGCAACTGCGCATGCGCAACTAGGCACACACACACACACACACACACACACACAGACAGACACACACACAGCCCGAGGTCGGCGATACAGGGAACATGATACAACCCGATCCTAGTACGTAAAGGACGTTTCAGGTTACCGTTCGTTGACGGTTTCCCTGACAATACAGTACACGGTTACTATTCTCCCGAATTAGCTCCCAGATAACATCTATTACAAATTATCAGTTGCTTTTTGCAGTATTAGTAAGTATTGACAATAGAGATAAAGCCGAATTGATATTTATTGTGCTTTCGCAAGGCATGCCTGCAAATAGTACCTTTCTTTTTCTTCCAATTTCACAGTAATGTGGAATCCAATTAACGTTCTCAATTTAGCAATGATGAAATATGAAGAACGTTGTTTCCAGCCGGAATAATTCACTTCTCCTGAGGACGTACATATGCCTCATTTATTAGTGGATTTCGTTGACATTCATTCCAATGATATCAACATTTCGTTTGAAATTGTGGATACGTTAGAAGAAATAGGAAATAATTGTGACGATTCCATGAATTGTGGTTCGGACGAAGTCAGTTGTTCCACTGACAGTTCTGAAGAAGAATACGTACTGCAACGGCTTTCAGAGATAAAAAAAAAACCGCAGTGAAATATTGGTTAAACGAAGGCGGGAAAAAATCGCTTGAAGTTACATATTGCGCAAAGGCACTTTGGTTTCTTAAAATCGGAGTGTGAACTGTACAAATGGGAGAATGAAGTAAAAAATATGCGCGAGACGGAAACGCGAAATCATCTGAATGAAAAACTGTTTGAGAGATTTCGAACCGCTCGTGAGAGGCTATGCGCCATTACCGGTGGAGATATACGAGACTGGGCCCTCCGAACTGCATTTGACATGAACATTGCTAATTTCTAGACTTCGTCAACCTGTCAGGTTCAAGAAAGCGTACGGAATTTGGAGTAGCAAAAATTATCAAGTTTACGTTACGTAAACGTATGGAACAGCTGCCAGTGACATACAATGCTACAGAGAATTTCATAGCTGACGTAACGACGAAAGTTCCTGCTATACCCGCGACTGTTGTTTACAAAGCTGATCAGTCAGGTTTCTTGGAAAAACTGCGTGCACGCCACACTTTACAATTTCTGGGTGAAAACGGAGTCGGTTACCCATCAACGAATGCAATAACACATTCATAAACGATAATGCCAGTGATAAGTATGAGTGGTTTACTGTTTCCGCATCTGTATACCTGTCTTCAAGAACCGCAAGGCAAATTAGGAGCCGGCCGTTATGGCCGAGCGGCTCTAGGCGCTTTAGTCCGCAACCGCGCTGCTGCTACGGTAGCAGGATAGAATCCTGTCTGCGTCATGGATGTGTGTGATGTCCTTAGGTTACTTAGGTTTAAGTAGTTTCTAAGTCTAGAGGACTAATGACCTCAGATGTTAAGTCCCATAGTGCTTAGAGCCATTTGAACCATTGGAGGAAATTAGGACCAAAAATAAATAAATCGACTGTTTATTTCGAAAAGTCTTGTAGCCGACGTGTCAAAATCTGGGAAAATGGGGAAGAATAATTAGGAACATTTCATTCGAAACGTATTGCTACCAGCTGCAGAAACTAATTCATCGCTTTTGTTGGATTCATACCCCGGACATAACGACGCCTCTGTTTTTGTGGAGGACGATGAAAAATCTGTAGATGTAATGTGGATTCTGCCTGTAAATACTAATGCGATTCAACCTCTCGATAAATAATTCTTTCGACAAAGGAAAGCAGTTTTAAGGAAATTATCAGACAACATAATTTCCGATATCTCTCTCTCATTTCAGGTTTATCAGCGGAACAGTATTCTTAAGCTCCAATCATTTGTGAATTACCAATTTTGTTCACCACGATCTAAGAATTTGATGAGCAGGTCTGTTATGCAGCTCAGTATGCAGAACAAAGACCGGGACCATTTCTGACTCTATCCCAGTTCTGTTTAAATAAAAGCACTGGAAACTGCGAAGTGCCTGACTGCATCAATTCCTCCTTTGTCTGGTGTGCCTGGTGAAGAAAAATGTTTGTTTTTGTCATTAAATAGACATTTCGCATTTTTGTGACGACTACAGGGAATAAACAAACAGCTGTTTCACAGTCAGTGAAATGTACACATTCGAACATTATTATAAGGAGTGGCTTACAGGAATTGTTATACAATGTAGTACTGCAGCACACATTTCATTGCAATAAACTACAAGTTCTCGTCGGTGGAAGTCGTCTGTGACATCAAACACTGCCATGATTTTATTTTCTCTGCTAGCCACTTTTATCAGAATAACATGTGCAATAACATGTGTCAATATACAGTTATTCAAAAAAAATTTTTTTGTATAGTTTAAACCATGTTTTCATCGGATCAAACAAGCTAAAGAGCACAGAGAATTCTGTCTGGTATACTCGGCAGGCCTCTTGTAGGTCTTTGAACTGGACGCCACTGCAGCTACTTACGTGTCCCTCACCTTCCTCAGTTACCTAATCGGAAAACGGAGACCTGCAGTTTAACGTGGAATCGGAACCTCAGGTCTGTCGTGGCTACTCCGACATCTGTGAGAAGTGAATGCTCGGTTAAAAATCGTAGGGAAAAAGTTGTTGTCTCAATTGGATTTGACCCCGCTCTCTCTGTACCACAAAGTGTGCGCTTTGCCAATAGACTACTTTTGTTTTAGTAAAAAAGAATACGACCATTAGACCTTACACACGTAGTGTAAACTCTAGGTGGGTCACCTCTTGAGATGATGCTCGATGTCGGTAATTAGAGTTCCGATTATAAATTTGCCCTCAATGGTAATGACAAGCCAGAGAAAAATGGCAGCCATCATATAAGGAAAATTTTGGATCAGTGGTAAGGAGATATGGAGATGCAATTCCTTGTAAAGTGCACAATGTCGACGCATGTCACGCTTACATACAAATTGAAGACAAGTTCTTGCTTCACTACGTCATTTTGCACACTCCGTCAACAACAACGCGCTCGCCATGCAAAATAATCCTCACTGAATAGCAAAGTTTCGCTTTGTGGCTTTAAGGGGCTCCGGAAAGGCTCAAAATCATGAAAAGTTCAATTTTTACTTTTTTGCGTTTTCTGAATCTGCAGACTATTACCTTTTAATAGATATATAATTTATTCAATTCCGAAGACTACAACTATTTTTAAATTTTTTAAAAATGTGTTCTACATGGGCGTGACCCACTGTGGCGCTGTTAAAATGCTGTCAAATGGTGTTATTATTAACGTCCGTGTTCATCAGGTACATTTTAGTGATGTGAGATAAAGTATGTGTTGTGGCTAAACCTATTTTCAGAGACTTAGCAGCACCTGAACTGTTGAAAAAGTGTATTCACGGAAAAACTCAAAACCCCAATGAAAGTGTAAATAGTGTTATATGGTCGAGAATCCCCAAGACTGTATTTGTTGGAATAGAAACACTTCACTTTGGTGTGTATGATGCTGTTGCGACTTTCAATGATGGCAACATTGTAAGGTGCAGGGTATTTAGAAATATGGGAATGAAGATAGGTTCTAACATGGTACGAGCGATGCTTGCTTTAGACAAGGAACGACTTCGGGCTGCAGACAGGGCTGTAAAGAGTCAAGAAATACAAGCAAGAGTAAACAGGAGGAGGAACAAGAGGAAGCTGGAGGAGGAGTTTGCAGAGGATGAAGATAATCCATCCTATGGACCTGGAATGCACTGAAAAATTAATCCAATCTTTGTCGCTCGATTCCCAAAACTTTTATTTTCTCATACTAATTACATGTTTTCTAAGGATCTTCCAAACATATTTGTTTCAAACTTTCAGTAAATGTTACACAGTACCTTCTGCATAATTTAACACAGCCTTTTTCCAAAAGACTGTATATTTTTGAATATATAAATAAAAAATTGCAAAAAAATGTTGTGAATTTTCATTACAATTGAAAAAAAAATCATCTTTAATAACTGAACTAAAATTTTGTAAAATCCCTGTGTTAAGTTGTAGCCCATATTCCAATAAATAATCTGTAAAAAGTTCAACTTCCTACCTCAAATACTTTGTGAGGAAAGATGTAATTTATAAGCGTTATTTTAACATTGCAAGTATAGGGCGTTCCGGAGCCCCTTAACAAGATAGAGTTGTATCCTGTATGCAGAATAGTAGCTCGAAAAACTAAAATCTACTAACACAGCGTTCATAGGCAATGTTCGTTAACTCGTATTCTCTTCCGTTTCCTCTAGTATAAACGATTCTACCCATATACAAGCAAATGGTAGTGAATGTTAGCAAATACTCAATCGCACGTGTTGTCTTCCATTCGTTCCATTGCAAACCAGGGTCTAGGTGCCTAAAATTGGTGTCTGTGAACTCCGGACAATACCGCAGCGCGGCACTGCGTGAGTGTCTCGTCTCGTCGCGCGCTTGGTGGGGAGTGCTGCACATACTGTTGTTGTAAGCTGTTCGCACGGCAACATTTTTTACAGAACACTCTCAGTGCCTGTTAGCAGCTAAAATTTCGGCAGTGCATTTTTTTCGTTGTCTTCTTCCAGTGTAAAAAAATTTAGGGTAGGTTTCACTATGTCATTCCCTTGCCTGAAGTGTGTCTTCAAGTGTTTGCGAATTTCTGTTTTCTAGCGACTCTAGTGAAGTCACAGTATGGCCTTTCTGAACTAGTGTCAATTCGTCACTCAGTATTGGTTGTTCATTTGGTGTGTTGTGAACCACACATTCATATGCAGTTTCATAGCTACAGTCGAAACTGTCGATCAAACATCAGTTTTGTTGCAATTAGTAAAGTATTGTTTATTCAGAATGGTCTGATTAACTGCGTTGTTACTAGCCACGTCAGTACCCAAGAATCAGTAATATTGCATCCTGCAAAGCCCTGATGCCGTGTAATTGAAGGCAGGATGCGGAGAGTTTGTGTCGAAGCATATACTCCAGAATTTCTCAAAAAATGTACTATTTAGCATGTTCCCACTCAGTGATGTTGAACTCCTGTTCACTGTGTGTCCATGTTCGGCATCCTTTAAGGCAATGGTGATATGCCTATTCTCATGACGCATTGTCTCAGCATGTATGTTAAGAGACAAGTATATGAGATGGAATGAATCCAGGAAGCGGTGAGTTATTTTTGCTGTGATTTGCTAGGAAAATAAAATGTAGTTTTAAACAGTTTTGGGTATGACACTGACCTTGTAATTTTTTTTTTAGCTGATATCATCATAGTGTTCAATGAGAACGTAGTTATCATAGCCAATCAAGTTATGGAAGAAATACCAAATACATTTCGTGCCAATTTGACTTCGCATTGTGGGGTGCGCTGTAGAACTTTCCATCAGATGACAGTCGTCTCTATGTACTGTTTCCAGCTGGCGATCCAAGGACAGCCCACAGATATGACAGGCAACTGTGAATTCAGTAATCTCTGTTCTGTCTCTCCAGTTTTGGTAGGTTATGGAGTTTCATGCGGAATAAATGTTAATACAGGCATGTTCAGTAGCAATATCTCTTAGGTGTGAAAGTAGACCCACCAGTAAGTGGATCAAAAACTTGCTAGCATATATCAAGGTAGAGTGCATGGCTCAGTGCTTTACCAAAACCCCTTCCCTGCGTTTCGGTAAAAAGCCCGCAATGACAACAGTATTGCTTTATATTCCGAACTCCGCAACGGAATGATTCTGGATACCATATCATTAGTTCCACATATCTGAACAATGGTGTTTCTTTCGGCGGGGGGAAGGGGTGTGGGGCATGCGTGAGTTTGTAATTATAGACAGCCTTGCACTTAGTGGCAGAAAACATTGGGTCTTTGTCGATACCAAGGCTTTCCCTTTCCAAAACGGCTTGAAAGCATTCAGGAAAGTAACAGGAACTCAGCAGCCCGCATTAGTGTTGTGAATGCGAGACTGTGATATCCTATCTCCAGAAGTGTCAGCAACCACAAAGCAGTCCTGTGTGGCTGCATGATTTAACTGACATGTAACAGACCATGCATGGGGGCTAGCAATGCCAGCAATGAGTTGGTGTCATGAGTTGGTGTTGTTGCAAAAAAAAAAATTAATAAATAAAATAAGGCATGTCCAGAAATCTACAGTACTTCGCAATAGTAGTCAAGCTCAAAATTGTCAGTGTCTGGTTCAGTACTCGGGACTTTTATCTCTTCATTACCTCAGTACTTTGTAATATTATATCCAGTTCTGACTGAGGGCCAACTTTCATCTGATTCATCGCAATATTATCATTTAGGGCACCTAGAAAGAAACAAAATAAAATCTCTTATAATTCGAAACGTTTAGATGTAAATGTACTGATCAATGGAGTTATGTAATATCCTGCACAAGTTAAAATTTGATGGGACATCACTGTTTAGGACGACCGACCAGTAATTCCAAACAATGCTGAAGAACTCTGTCACGCAACGTTTTTTGGAGTCAAAATAATTATTTTTTGTTGAAATACAGTTTACAGCAGAAAACGATGATTATTGTTCCCGTGAAGTTTTTGATCTTAAAATGGAAGTAAAAAAGGCGCATCACGGTCGACGCTAATATTACGCGGAAGTAATTCGGTTACACATGGTATCGTGCTTTTTAAATACCAGTACGTTAAATGGCCTTGTTGTACATCCATTATTTTTAATTTCGTTAAACGTAACACAATTACCGTCTCTACTGTACATAATTTCATTCGCTGGTGTTACACAAGCCGGCATAATTCTTTTACGCTTCACTTCGAGGTGCACTTGATGTACTTTTTTGTGCTGAAACTAATTTGCCCTCAGAGGAACTATCACTTACTGCACCACGAATAGGATTAAAAATTTAAGGTTCTTCCACCAACCAGACTGATGACCTAATGGATAGTAAAGTGTTATTGTTCGGAAATAAACACAGATCATACGCCGAAACAATGTTATCTGCCGTAGAGCCATGGAGTGTTCTGTTTATAAATTGTATAATGTGAAATTTCAGATATGCGAGGCAGGGAAGGAATTTCTGGATTTTCTTCTCGATTTCCGTTAAGTAACTTGGAACCGCATTTCTTAGAAGGGTATTGTTTTTATCGACTGTTTTTGAGTGTCGGTGGAAGGGTTGTTACTGAGAGTTCTCAGCAAGTACTGCTGTAAGGAACCGTTATCACAAAATATCTTACGGAAATTACCCTTGTATCGTCATAGGAAGACTTGACATCCATCGGCAAAGGGCGTTTTTCCTGTTATTACTCCCATTGTATTTCCGTAGGACGTATCTAGATTATTTGCCATACTCTAACGTACTGGTCGGATTCGAGACCTCACATATTTTGCAAAAATATATAATCACAGCCGGCCAGAGTGGCCGAGCGGTTCTAGGCGCTACAGTCTGGAACCGCGCGACCGCTACGGTCGCAGGTTCGAATCCTGCCTCGGGCATGGATGTGTGTGATGTCCTTAGGTTAGTTAGGTTTAAGTAGTTCTAAGTTCAAGGGGACTGATGACCTCAGCAGTTAAGTCCCATAGTGCTCAGAGCCATTTGAACCATAAAAGCACATTGCCTGCATACCAGCATAAAACACAAACGCAAACAAATACACACACACACAGAGTGAGAGAGACAGAAAAAGAGATTTTAAATTTAGTTCGGGCCAATGGGCGACATAGTCGCAGAATATTTCCAATCCGTCGGTTCCGACAAAGGTTCATGCAAGTTTCTCTGAGTTACCTGACGCATACTGGAACTGGATGTATTCTCCGAAGTATTCTGAGTCGGGATTGGCCCCCTGAACAGTTCTCGTGGTTTGTTTCATGCGTTCGCAAACACCATTGCAGCATTAACAACGAAATATAACAGCAAATTTCATAAACCTGTACATGAGACCACGAAATTTGAAATATAATTAGGAAATTAAAATGTTTGTTACTAAAGAGGATTTTAATGCTCGTTTATTTTCATTTATCACAGACGCAAACACTTTAGAATGGATAAAAATAAGTTGACATACGTGAGTCATTGGCACTTTCATCTTCAATCCGCACTATTACATAAGTGCTGCGTATCTAAATACATTGAAGGGATTCAATGTTTTGGACCATGTATTTTTCTGGCATCGCTGACTATTGAACGCTATCGAGAGTTTCGTTAGTTCAGATTACGATATCGGCTATACAGCGCGTCGAAGGCAAACTCTGCATTTATATGAGCCTCGTCAACCTAACAAAACTAATCCCGTCTTCCCAACTGGTAATTTTATAACTAACCGCCCTTACGAACGTCTTTTACACTCAGACATATCTGACTACGATGAACTAAAAAAAAGTTTTCAAGTTCTTTTGTTATTCCCGAGAAAATGTTGCTAATACGTAATAGTCTGCAGTTCTGCTAAAATAAATTACTGTGTTGACAATGGTATGTACTATACACCAAATATATTGTAATATGTGGAGCTGTTGTTAACACTTTGCCATCCGCACGCCTCGTACAAGTTTATTCGCTTGGCGCCGGCAGCGCTAATTGGGATTACTTGGCTTGTCGCCGGCCGCTTCTCACCTTTCCGTTGACGACAAGCTTCAAACACATTGGCTTTTGCGCGCTTCAGTTTTTCCGGAAATCCCCTATTTTGCTGTATCGTTCTACAAACTAGAATTTTCTTTTCAAGTAACTTCTCTGCAAGTTCTACGCTGTTATAATAATTATACATTTAGAGGTGATGCCACTTTCCATATGAAGGTATCAATAGTTCCATCATTGTTTTTGATAAAGGCTGTACAGCACTGGAATATATCCTGAATGACGAAACGTATTCCGTACTCGAACCACACAGCATCCTGGTGAGTATGCCACATTTGGTAATTTTCGACGGATTGTAAACTTTATAATTTAACTGCCCACACCACGCTATCATTCCTTCATCAGCTGAGATGTTTTGACTTAGATTAAACGTTCATTAAACTTTTTGGAAAAATAATCAATTAAGACTTGCACTTTGAAAAGCCGGTCGCCATTATCTGGTTTATTGCTGCTGTCGGAAAAATGTAAAAATGATACTATTTGTCTGATTCGTTTGCGGGACATCGTTTCGCGAAATATCGGTATGTCTATCAACGGATTCGTTGACTAGTAATCACCGATCCTTGCTTTTTTTACAATTCCCATAAGGCTAGCAAGCCCAAACCAATTTCTAAGTTCGGGTCCTATAAAGTCGACAAATTTGGCTTTTTTATCGAGTTTCCTTCTATTGCACTTTTAACTGTAATACTTGTTGGTTTCGTTGCTAATATATTCAAATAGATGGTTCCCGATGTATAATTCTACGATATCCACGACGCTCTGTGTATCTTTGGGAAATACGTGTGGATCTGGAGATCCTTCAAATTTATTATTGGGCCTCAGTAAATCATAGTCTGTCTTCTTTGTCTGATTGATCCGAATCAGACGGCTACCGTATCGTTCGCCTAATTCTTCTTGGACGTATTTCACTGTCTTCCGACAATTCTGCTTCACTAAAATTTTTTTGATATCCAGTGTCTTCTTACCAATCGGCCAAGTCGTCCGGAACGTCTCTTTCGTCTGCCATGATGAACGTGCACAAGTAATTATAAAAACAAAAAACTTGTTGACGTGTGTAACTTATTGTTACTTATTGTCGTGTGCATAGGATCGCTCTGTGGCCGGCGACGCCACAGTGGTTCATGAGTATAGTATCGCGCAGTGGCCGGTAACAGCACTTTAGTATCTTCTTCATTCTGTTGGTAAACACCAACGATACTATGCTCATGACACCACTGCGGTGTCGCCGGTCAGCAAAGTGTTATGTGCCTGTAACAGCTCACGTTTACACTCAAAGATATTATAAGATTCAAGAAGCTTAGTCTCATAAATCTCTATTGAATACGTAAACAATCTCATTCAGTAACTTTTTACAGATCAGCCTTTACACACACACAAACACACACATACACGACCTCCACCCTACATCTAGGACTCGTAACACTGTGGGCACTACACTCCACAATCGATTAAAAGATTCTGTAACTATATTTTCTTTATTTGTATCACTACCGAAATTTCGGTAACTCCGAGAAACAAAATCACAATGACACTTGAAGGCTATTACATAAAAATCTCTAGGTCACACGACAACAGCAAACATTTTCTTTTTCGTCTATCATCCAGGTCCAGAGATATTCTGTCAAACTACTTGCTCTTCTGTTTACATCGTCACAGAGCTCCCCTTGAGGTGTGGAGCCTTATATCGCTCCTGTCTATAGCCTATCGGGAGAATGACTCATGTGCGCACAGGGACAGATGGTCTGAAGCAGGTTCAGTCAAGTGCGTAGTTCTTACTTTCATCTGCTAGAGGACAGTAGCGGACAGGACTAAACTGAAAGAACCGTAATGTAGTTAAGAATTTTGACCACCAGAGTCAAAAATTTTTCAAATGGCTCTGATCACTATGGGACAAAACATCTGAGGTCATCAGTACCCTAGAACTTAGAACTACTTAAACCTAACTAACCTAAGGACATCACACACATCCATGCCCGAGGCAGGATTCGAACCTGTGATCGTAGCGGTCTCGCGGCTCCAGACTGTAGCGCCTAGAACCGCTCGGACACCCCGGCCGGCGCACCAGAGTCCAGTAGTGCACAGAGACATTCAAGAAACGAGTCAAGAGAATGTTTTTGTGAGTTGTTCTGTTTATTTCTTGAAGGCTTTTTTGTTTATTTTTGTTTGTACAGTTTTGTATATGCTTTTAGTAGTGTGAATGATGCGTGAATATTGTCTAAAGTAAATATGTAGATCATTGTTCTACTGATGAACGTTGTACGAACTAGCGCAAGAAGGTTATATAAGACAGTGTGAATCCAGACGACAGAATTCGATATCATAATATTGTCACGTAGAAGAAGGTGTAATTATATGAATGACGAACACTAACTTCACTTAACGAAGGTTTATTCAGCACTTCCACATACAAGAGCACACACAATCAAGTTTCAGAAATACATACGTGCCAAATCGGATGATTCTTTTTGATGCACACTGTATCTTAACTTTACTTCGATCAATGAAATCACAGCTTTAGCAAAATATCAATATCGAGCCAAATAATGTACTTGTTGCAGAAGTGAACTCGAGAAAAAAATAATAAAAAAATAAATGTGACTTTTCATTTCACCTGATAATATGATTTTCAAAACACTGTTATACATGTCTATTAAACAATTAAAGTACAGTTCAGTTACATTTTTCCATTCTTTTAAAAGCATTTATATTTTTATTCGTAGTTGCATCATTTCTTGTCTTAGTATAATTATTTAATACGATGTTTACACAACAGAGGAGTATGGAACAGCTGATAGAATCATGAGCATGTCTGTTTTTTACATTGGAATTCACTAAACATATCACTAGGAATATTACAGGATGCTACCTTCGAAAGCACACATCTGTGATTTTCCGATTGCAGAAACACAATTTTATGTCCTTTTATAATTTTTTGAAAAGTTAGATAAACGTAAGTTACAGGTGCCACATCATCTTCTTAGGGATATCCCAAGACTTCTCTTGTCAAATGATCGCTCTGCTTTACTTCAGCTGAAGTGAGAAATACCTTGCAATACTCACAGTGAGTTTTTTTCAGCACTTGGTGTGAACAGTATCCTGATATGTAGTGCAATAATGTCCAGGTGTCCTCCACTATTCCTTCAACATCTACTAAATCTAGCACTGGGGTGTCTTTTAACTCCTGGATTTCAAAAGCTGTTTCAAAAATATCTGACTCCTTAATAACCAAATGTCTGACCACTTTAGACTGTACTACGATGGAAAACATGCTCTGAACCATATGTTTTTGCTCAGTTTCAAAAACCTGTCTAAGAGAAATGTAATTATGCCCCCCACTTAGTTGGCGGTATTTACCGATCTTATCTCCCAAACTGTCAGTCTGTACTTTTCCAAGGAGCAAATAGGACCTGTTTATATCAGACAGCCAACAGCTACCGAAATCCGTCAAAACAGCAATTGTATGATTTAGAAAGTTTCCTGTTATCATTCAGTTCATGCCATAAATCTAACCAAGACACAAAGCTCTTTAAAAACTCCAATATTTGATGGGAATTAGTAGTTACAGGTTCCTGGGAAACGTTTCATGGCCTCTGAACCTCAAGTAGTGTTTTCGCATTCACAATGCACCACCAAATATTTATTGTTTTTATAAATGTCACAGTGCTTTCGATATTTTGACTTCCTTTCTTCGAACCTAGTTTCTGAAAAGCAACAATTGTCATATCATTAAAGATACGAAACACCAGTTTAACATTTTGCCTCTCAGTTGAATTAGGAAACAGACTTTAAAGTTAGAGGCCATCTGTATTATAATAAATCACCTTTTTCAATCATGTGAAGCTCTTTCAGTGCTTTAGCTGATGCGAAACCTCCCTCCGTGCTCTCATTGAAATCAGGACAACACAGAATCTACTCCTTTTCGGTGGACGCTTGTTACAGATGTACTTTAATGGACGAACTCTATCCACAAAATAGTACAGTGGACGATCTGCAGAAATTTGTACAGGGTGACAATACTTTATCTTTACTTCTGATGGGGTACTAAAGTTAGATATTGCTTTTCTCTTAATTGAATTATTGCCTGCCACTAACCCAATCATGTCAAATCCAGGTGCTTGTAATTTAAGAATTTCTTTTTTTTGTGATTGAGAAACGTACATCAGCCTAAATTGTTTTAACTTGTAAGGTGAATCTAAACTGTGTATCATAAAAGCATAAGCACTGCTTGCACACAAAAATTTGTCACTGTTGAAGGCAACATCTACAATATTCCCAGCTTTATAATCAAGCTGATATTTCAAATGTATTCCGTCAATTAACAGAAGAACTGTTTTATCCTCTCAGGCTAACATTCCAGTTTTCTGGGTGATATAAGTCATTAAATGATCACTTCGTTGTTCAATGACTGCACTAGTTAAAAGCTTACTACAAAGCCTGGGCAGTTATTTGGATTTGGCATTGAAATAATCCAAGTGCTTCTCAGAAACTTATATCCACTTGGGCTAATAGTATTTACTAATGACCACATAATCAGAGAGTCAGCATAATATCTAATCTGAGATGAACTTTTACATATCGTGAATGAAACCTATTCCTTCAAAAATGTATTTTAGTTTCCCTTTCTGGCAACATCTCTACTAAATTATGCAAATTATCTTCAATGACTAACAGAACCTCATCTTTATTATGCACCAAATAAATTTCCTTAAGAGCATCACTCACCTCTTGTGTGTTGCAGACGTTTTTGGGAAATTTCACCTTTCCAACACATTTCAATTTCACATCATTAATAAAAACACTGAGAAATTAATCACTTTTTGTGAGGGAGTAACAAATACCTTTTGGGTTAGGATTGTGGTTAATTAACAACAAGCACGCACAATCTAATTTGTTATCTAAGATCCAGTCACTATGCTTATCACAATGTTATTTTACTTTTTAGTTGCTCTAGATTACAGAAAAAGTAACTTATATCAAGTTCTCCTGCGTTTATACGTTTTCTCGAATGGCAATGTGACGGGCACTGTTTTCTAGTCGCTCCCTGCGACTTGCGGGGTCCTGTGGGGCTGACTTTGGCATATTGGACAAATATAAAGGGCATCCCGGTACCTTTGAAGGTATAGCATCTGAAAAAGAGTAGCTTAACATAAAATAACATGCAACTATACAACCACCATTCTCCTTATGACATTATAATTTACAAATTTAGGCCTCTGCTTAACGTTTGGTTCTTTAACCTACCTACTCTTAAGCGTCGACGATACAATGGTGTTGTCAACAGTTTGCCAGTTCCTGGGTCGTACATACTCGTACTGATTAATATATCTTCTTCGTTGAAATGCAGCTCACAAACGTTAAAAGAAGAGTACAGTTGATTGTTAAAGATGTTGTGAAAATTACAGCTGAGATGTGCGAGATTGTGTATTGCTTCAATTTGTAATAGATTCCGGAATAAAACCTATTATGTGTTACGATTTATCTAATGGTATTGAAGTAGTTAACAAACACAACGATACTTACAACTGAATGTTTACTAGGCACCTAATCGTGTCTGTGAACAGGTGAGAACCATTGACCCTCACACGGAAAATAAAGCACAGAAACTTTAAGCCCATTGCCGTAATTGTCTCTGCAGTTTCACATACAACACCTCCGTGGAATTCTGATCAGCGCATTCACTTACTTGGCAAAATCGAAAATGTAAACGATCACTCGATCCGAAGCGTAACACACCATGTGGTACTTCCGAAAGACTCAAAGTGCTCGGTTTTTTGTAACCCCTACGGTTGACTTCACAGCCGTCTGAGATGTGCGCGCCGGCCGGAGTGGCCGTGCGGTTCTAGGCGCCTCGGGAATGGATGTGTGTGATGTCCTTAGGTTAGTTAGGTTTCATTAGTTCTAAGTTCTAGGCGTCTGATGACTTCAGAAGTTAAGTCGCATAGTGCTCAGAGCCATTTGAACCATTTTTTGAGATATGCACTGTAAGGCTTTGTTTGTAGAAGGCGTTGCCGCAGCCGGCTAACAATGCGACCATCGGATCAGAGTCACCGCGACGGCTCCTTTGTTGGCGGTCGGGCTAGCACGCCGCGGTTATCGAAACCCCCACAGTTGTTCCCGAGAGAGGCCTTCATACACAGATAGAACAAGTCGGCGGGGGTCTCACAATTCGTCATAGTTCTGCAAATTTGCCCCAAATATTTATAAACGCGAATCTTCTTTGTAAATCAATTATTCTATTAGGGAAAACGTTATCAAAACCCCCTAGCTTATTTCCTGCGATTATCCCTGCTATATTGGTAGAAAAAGGTGACGGAGGACTTTAATTTGTAATGCGTAAGGAAGGAGATTGTATGTACATACGTGAAGAATCTTTCTTCTGGTTTAATATCCTTGTGTAAGTGTTTCAGTTGTATGTCACTTTGGCGAGTCGTGTCTCCTTAGCCACTTATGCAACGAGGAAAAGGCAACGTATCCTTTAATGGAAGAGAGACTAAGTTTGTACAGTAATTAACACAGTAAATAACAGTGTTGTTGATAATTCTTCCGGGTTATATGGCCGTGGTCCTTGGAATACTTCTATACCTAACGTTTCGTCCAATACTGCGTTGGACATCCTCATAGGATGTGTGGTACACAACAGTGGAAGAACACGGTGTCTTTACCTTTCATTAGTAAGGTTACAGGTTGAATCGGCAAAATTTTGCTGAAACGTAAGATGAAACCGGTATTCAAACCTACCAGAAAAATAGGACAAGTACTTCGTTCCGTTAAAGATAGAAGGCCACCATTATCATCTAGCAGTGTGTATAAAAATCCGTGTACCTGTGGCAAGGTCTATAATGGTACTACGAAATGAAGTGTGAATACGAGGGTAAAGGAGCATAAAAAGTCTTGGCCGACTGGGTAAAATAGATAAATCGGCCGTTGCGGAATATGCCCTTCAGTCCGGTGACCATGTAGTTTTAAGTTTTCTGAAACGACAGTTTTAAGTGCTACCACGAACTATTATCCACGACTGTGTAGGGAGGCTATTGAAATTTATAAACATAAAGATAATTTTAATACAAAAGAAGAGGCCTTGAAATTAAGCGAGATATGGACAGTGGCGTTACAGAATCGATAAGTGATTTTTATCTATGACGGACTATTATCGATAGTTACGTTTTATCTTTGACTAGTTTTCTTTCTGCGACTATGTGCAAGGTAGACCACGCCCACTTTCCTCAGTATTTATGCCTCTCTCCGACGCCCGACTCGTCAGCCGGCAGGACTCATCAGGACCAGCCATACCTCTGAGGATGTCCAACGCAGTATTGGACGAAACGTTAGGGATGGAAGTATTCCATGTACCACGGTCATATAACCCGGAAGAATTATCAGCAACAGTACCATCCGGTCGTGAAAGGCTTCATTGTATGATTGAAGTAAATAACAAACCACGAAAACATGAATTACTGGCGAAATATGACAAACTAATGCCGACACCACGCTGACTCTATGAGTTACACTCGTAACATCAGCTCTTCCTCTTAAAGTGTTGACCGTCAGACAATCGCTGTGTTTTGGACATTCGCCACAGGTTTCCTTAAGTGCATATAACTCAGAATTTGTTTAAAATTAATGGTTTGAATTAAACTACGGGAGAAAATCAACCAGTAACCATTACTACACACTAGACGCTTCCGTACAGGATTAGTAGTAAGTAGAATAAAATCTGCTCCAATGCCGATTGTAAACAATCTTCAATATCCAACCTCCACGCAATAGTGATTTTGGGAATTCGCAACCAGGTCATCCATTACGGTTTTCGCAACTTTTTACGTCCAAAATGACGTTTGTACTCTGCAAGATCCTGATTGAGTTCGACTCCGACCTTAATTGAATCTAAACTCATAAAATACACCGGCATATTCTTTTGTAGTGGCCCAGCCTAATTAGGACCGCTACGCTTCAGAATGGACGAGAGAAATGGTGCAGAAGCAGGTTGATTCTCGAAGGGGCCCACAATGAAATAGTGGTAGCATTAACAAATTTTGATTCCCAGCAGCAATGTGCAGCGCGCCGGTCTTCGTCTAGGCCACCCTGCGCACGCGCCAACGTGGCCATTCGTGGAACGCGCTAAACCAGCGATGGCATCCGTGACGCCCGTTGCCCTGGATCGTGGGCAGCTGCTCCCACGACGCCGTGTGACATGTTAGCAGGCAAAGAAGTGGGCATGGCCCACTAAGAGCCTCTGGAGATTGGCCGTTTATGCACGCACACGCTTAATCGTGGTCCCAGTGCATGCGATAGTCGACAGTAGGTGTTCGATGCCGAGCAGCAACGGCCCCGGTCATTCATCAGCGGTGGACCAGGGCGGTGGCCAATAATGTCTGGACGAGTAGGAAGCCGCGATATTGTGGCTCATCCGGATTGTAGACAGCTTGCAGTCCGTCGGAAGAACTGCCTCGGAGGGTGGAGCGCGGCCGCATGCCAGCCCCTCGCACCAACAGCTGCTACACCAGTGCGGCGCGTCTCCGGCCAGAGCTGGAGAAGCTGATCAGCGTACAGACAGCCAAAGTGTTAGTCCCAGTTTCTCTGAAACTCAAGAGACCATCATTCACTCGTGATCAAGATGTGAATAGAACGGCGGGACGACTGAATACCCCCAGCCGCTGCGTTTGGTTACTTATACAGGGCTATTACAAATGAATGAAGCGATTTCATAAATTCACTGTAGCTGCATTCATTGACATATGGTCACGACACACTACAGATACTTAGAAAAACTCATAAAGTTTTGTTCGGCTGAAGCCGCACTTCAGGTTTCTGCCGTCAGAGCGCTCGAGAGCGCAGTGAGACAAAATGGCGACAGGAGCCGAGAAAGCGTATGTCGTGCTTGAAATGCACTCACATCAGTCAGTCATAACAGTGCGACGACACTTCAGGACGAAGCTCAACAAAGATCCACCAACTGCTAACTCCATTCGGCGATGGTATGCGCAGTTTTAAGCTTCTGGATGCCTCAGTAAGGGGAAATCAACGGGTCGGCCTGCAGTGAGCGAAGAAACGGTTGAACGCGTGCGGGCAAGTTTCACGCGTAGCCCGCGGAAAATTGGCTCATGCCACAACAGGAAACCGACAGCGCCGACTTCATCTTTCAACAGGATGGTGCTCCACCGCACTTCCATCATGATGTTCGGCATTTCTTAAACAGGAGATTGGAAAACCAATGGATCGGTCGTGGTGGAGATCATGATCAGCAATTCATGTCATGGCCTCCACGCTCTCCCGACTTAACAACATGCGATTTCTTTCTGTGGGGTTATGTGAAAGATTCAGTGTTTAAACCTCCTCTACCAAGAATCGTGCCAGAACTGCTAGCTCGCATCAACGATGCTTTCGAACTCATTGATGGGGACATGCTGCGCCGAGTGTGGGAGGAACTTGATTATCGGCTTGATGTCTGCCGAATCACTAAAGGGGCACATACCGAACATTTGTGAATGCCTAAAGAAACTTTTTGAGTTTTTGTACGTGTGTGCAAAGCATTTTGAAAATATCTCAAATAACAAAGTTATTGTAGAGCTGTGAAATCGCTTCAATCATTTATAATAACCCTGTACACTTCTTGCTACGCCTCAGAATAATTTGGGGCGGGGAGGGGAGTGCATTGGGTATATTACACATTACTCGTCCCGTCAGAGTTTACGGAAGCACACAGCAGCTCCGTGTTCAAGGTGTTAGGTCACCCTACGTCTAGCTGTGGCGTTAGCTGTTCCGCCTCCTTCGCCTGTGGGCAATGTCTCAAATCCGTCAGGGAAGAGTGTTTGACGGAATGTCAGCGCAACTGCCCAGTGGCCTGCTTGATTAGCACACCGCCTCTATTGCGAAGCTACTTTCGGAATAAAACTTTAAAAAAATTACAGTTTGTGGGCCGAGACTTTCCGGGGCCGACGACTCTGCTAATCCTTTCGAAATAAATAAGAACCAGCTATTGAATCACGTAATTTGCAAGCAGCTAAATGCTTACGTTGACTTTCCCCAACTCATACCTCCTAATCCGGCAACCTCTAGCGAAAAATATTCTCACGGTCAGACATCCTTTCTCGACACGACCAAAAACCATACCACCTCCCAAACCCAAGGTAAAACAATTTATATCCATTATAATGGATAAACGAACAGTGTGAGTCCCAGTTTTATCAGTGCGTTTATTGCGACCGGTAGCCTCCTTGAAGTGGACCAGAGATCAGCCGCGGCTTTACGGGCGATCTTTGTTGCCCGGCTTACTGCTTGGCTGGAACCACTTGCCCCACAAGAATCTCCAGCCTCCATGTCGCCCCTAGTTCCCTCTCCAGAAACATTCAAACACAACAAATTATAAAACATAATAAAAACATCACAATAACAATGTTCTCTTAACCGAAATAAGTTGAGACGACACCATGTTAGAGCACGTCCGTTAACTATATGAGGTTTATTTTGTAAACGTTTGCCGGACGGTGTGGCCGAGCGGTTCTAGGCGCTACACGCTGGAACCGCGCGCCCGCTACGGTCGCAGGTTCGAATCCTGCCTCGGGCATGGATGTGTGTGATGTCCTTAAGTTAGTTAGGTTTAAGTAGTTCTCTAAGTTCTAGGGGACTAATGACCTCAGAAGTTAAGTCCCATAGTGCTCAGAGCCATTTGAGCTATTTGAACACTTTTGACCCCTCCCCCTATCCCCGTTGATGAGATTTGATGAGGAGTCCACCCCCCTCCCGTCACGTGATATTCACCCCGTAGACGAGCAAAAATAAAGAAAAGAGATTTTTTCCATGGCTTTGAAATACTGATTAAAACACTGTAACATAAACGTGCTTTATTTTGGAAGTGTACAAGCGGGGTTTGAAAAGTCCGTGCAAAGACCGAGAGATGGCACCACCGGTGCGTATCGAGGTCATGTTTAGTTAGTAGCATCTTTGGAAAGAACTCACACCAAGTTTCAGCCATATTAGTCTATTTCTTTGTGTTTGGAATTCGTGTGAATCAAGGAAATCGAGTGACTGTCAAAAAATGGACGAAAAATAATTTCGTATGGTGATTAAACATTACTTTATGAAAGGCAAAACGACTCAGGAGACTAAAGAGAAGATTGATAAATATTACGCTGACTCTGCATCTTCGATTAAAAGAGTTTATAAGTAGTTTCAAAATTTTCGGAGTGGTCACATGGGCACAAGTGATGTTGAACTTTCTGGATTCCCTGAGAAGGTTACGACTCCAGAAATCGTTGGTATAATCCATAATGTGGGGATGGATGACAGAAGAGTTAAGATGCGTGAGATTGCTAGTGCTGTGGGCATCTCGAATGAACGGGTACATAATATTTTTCATAAACATTTGTACATAAGAAAGCTGTCTGCAAGATGGGTTCCGCGATTGCTCACTCTTGATCAAAAACGGAGAGTGAAGTGTTGCAAGGATGGTTTGCAGCTGTTCAGGAAGAATCTGCAGGAGTTTAAGCGTCGTTTCGTCACTGTGGTTGAAAGCTCGTACTCCTGAGACCAAACAACAATCTAAACAATGGATGTTACCAAAGGAAAAGCGGCACCAAAAATGGCGAACACCAGTCCTTCGGCCGGAAAGGTTATGGCGACTGTCTTTTGGGATTCGCAAGGGATAATCCTCACTGACTATCCAGAAAAGGGTAAAAATATTACAGGTGTATATTACTCATCGTTATTGGACCGTTTGAAAACGGAGCTGCAAAAAAACGCCGGCGATTGGACCGCCAAAAGTCCTTTTCCGACACGACAATGCACCAGCAGACACCTCAGCAGTTGATGACGCAAAATTAATAGAAATAGGATTCCAACTCTTTTCACATCCCCCATATTCTCCAGACTTGGCTCCTTCGGACTATATGTTACCCAATTTGAAGAAACGGCTGGCGAGACAAAGATTTTATTCAAACGAAGAAGTGATTGCAGCAAATAATAGCTATTTTGCAGACTTGGACAATTCCTATTGTTCGGAAGAGATCTACAAATTAGAACAGCGTTGAACGAAGTGTATAAGTCTAAAAGGAGAATATGTCGAAATAGAAAAGGTTTACCCCAAACAAATAAGTAGTTTTTATTTTTGCACGGACTTTTCAAACGCCCCTTGTATCATAAAGTGTTTTGACACGTGGTTAAAAGCACTGTTTTAGTATTGGGACGGACAGACAGCTGAACATAAACACTACACAAAACAGTATTAACAGTTTCGACGAATCCCTAATAAATTACTTTTTATTAATATATTGTGTACATTAGATGTCACTGAGCCTATCCTTACTTACCGGATGAAAGAGAACACTGTTTGTTCTTTCCTTTGAACCATATGATTACGTAACTTTTCAGCCCCTTGATGTACACGATCACTAAGAGAATTCTTGCCAGTGAACATCAGCCTAGCTTCATTCCGCATATGATTAGTTTCTTGCTCGCATACCTGTCTGGACTTGTTGGTATGCCACTTAACACACACATTTTGGAAGTTCTGATACAAATTCATGTTGAACACAACAGCATCGGCTTCATACGCATTGCAGAATATCACGACTGACTTAGTGATTGAAACGCAGGTATTTCGATCCGTACGACGGGGAACATCCCGAATGAAACCTGGTATTGGTGTGGCAATTGTTTCGAATTGGGGAAGCGCGTGCGAGTGCACAAGTAAAGCATTCATTTCAGTACAAATGGTCCATAAAGACTGGCAGGCACTTTTATATTGTCTGTGCTTGTGATCAATTTTATAACATAGGACTTTACCCATTAGAGTAATGTTTATTGTCTGAATTAAAAAGTTAATGTGAGATTATCATTATAAAACTTTTTATTGACTGTAGTATTCTGTAGTCTGTTGTATATAATCTTGTTTTATCAAATGTTTATATTTATTATTAGATTTTTTCTTTTATTACAACTACAGGGTGACGCACGAAATGTTTTACCAATTGTTTCTTTCACAATTTACGACGCACATTAGATATCCCGCTGGGTTCTCTACAGCAGTACCAGCAGAGCTCGGAAAAACAAATGAGTTACGAAATGACGTGTAATTCACGATACTGCCGCTAGGAGACTAGTAAGCAGCAATGGCTGACAATGGAAGACTGACGACACAGCAACGATCGGCAATGGTGTTACTTTTTCATGAAACGAAAAGCTTTGTTGTGACTCAGAGGCGTTTTCGACAACGGTTTAACACACGATGGGTCCCTTGCAAGAAGACCCATCCACAGGCTGTTCGATAAATTTGTACAGGAAAGAACAGTATTGGAAGCGAAGCGACCTCGGCCTAAGCCTGTTTGTTCGCCGGAGAATATTGAAGCGGTAGGAGTTGCTGCACAGAGAAGTTCCGGGAAATCGTGTGGAAAGGCAGCAGTGCAACTGGGAATATCCAGACGCTCCGTTCAACGCATTCTTAAAAGTGACCTTCATATATACCCATATAAGATGACCTGTGCACAGAAGCTCACTGAAGAACACAAGCAGCAAAGACTACTGTTTGCTCAGTGGGCGGAGGATAGGGAAGAAACTCTCAACAACGTTTGTTTTTCAGACGAGGCGCAATTTCATTTAGTCGGTGTGGTTAACAAACAAAATGTACGCTTCTGGGCCACTGAAAATCCACAAGTGCTTCATGAACGACAACATTATGCTCCGAGGGTTACAGCGTGGGCAGCAATTTCCAGTCACGGACTTATTGGACCCTTTTTCTTTGAAGCGAGCGTTATTTGAGCATGCTTCGCAATTGCCCGCATCTCGTGGTCGTGCGGTAGCGTTCTCGCTTCCCACGCCCGGGTTCCCGGGTTCGATTCCCGGCGGGGTCAGGGATTTTCTCTGCCTCGTGATGGCTGGGTGTTGTGTGCTGTCCTTAGGTTAGTTATGTTCAAGTAGTTCTAAATTCTAGGGGACTTATGACCACAGTAGTTGAGTCCCATAGTGCTCAGAGCCATGCTACGCAATAGCTTCATTCCACAGCTTCTTGCTACTGCCTTGCCCTTCAACACGCAGTGGTTCATGCAAGATGGAGCAAGACCACATACTGCAAACACTGTGTTGCAGTTTTTACACGAGCATTTCGACATGCGGATCATTTCACTCAGGTTTCCAGGTCGCTTCAATGACGGACAAAATTGGCCCCTCAATAGTCCAGACCTCAATCCATGTGACTTTTTTCTTTGGGGATACCTAAAGGAAAAAATTTTCCCGAAACGTCCACATGATTTAATGGAGCTCAGTAGACATATTCTTCAAGCTTGCAGTGAAATTACGGAAGACATGTGCCGTAGGGTAATCACTAACTTCAGTGTTCGTTTGAAGGAAGTTAGGAAACGAAATGGTGGACATATTGAGCATGTGCTGAGTTAGAACAAACCTCCATGGACGGCTCTTCATTAGTATATGTTCCTTTCAGATTGTATTGACAATAAAGTTTATATTCAAAAACAAAATGATAACACATTTTGTGCGCCACCGTGTAGTAGGTAATTCTTGCAAAAAGTAGCAGTTTTAATCACAAGTATATGATCTTCCAACAAAACTATAAATTCGCAACAGGACACGTGTAACTCTGCGCAAAAGCTATGATGAACTAACTATATCAGTCACACGAATATGAGCCCACAAGGCTCGAAACAAAAAGTGAATCTTTGATGAAATAATGATGCTTGAACGAACGCAGTATATTTGTAGGTACGTTAAGGAAAAAGGTACGATACTGACTATGAGCACCAGTTAAACCTGTCAGAAGCATCAGATATTCGTTGTTATCCATGAATCTCCATATCGAAAGACAGAAGGTGGGACAAACACATACACCTTGTTGGAAAGAGGTCAGACTAAGACGCAGAGGAGGAATCGCAACGACTTGTAATTCAGCTGTTACGTAGATCCCTTAGAAGAAACACATCTGACCTTTTCTTTGGGTTTGCTTTGATCGTCTGGATTGATAACTGCAGCTGATTTAACGGAAGTAAGAGAGTCAACTTGAAGGTTGAGGTCATGACTCGACATAGGTTTTTTCAGCAAGTTTCATCAAGAGGTCAAAATATTCATAGGAAACTCCAAAGAAATGACTTGGGAGGTCATATAAAGCTTTACTCTTTAAATTGTCAGTGCGTACCTCCAAACGTGTGAAATTGAAAAGCATTTACAACAATGAACGTCGGGGTGTTCTTATTAAAGATCCTTAGCGAATGGAATATGAAAGGACTAAAATGATAATTATAGTCATTTACACTGTACAGCCTCGTCTACATGACGTACTTCGCAGCGTGTGGACACAATTTGTCATTTAGTGTCTGTGATTTACCCAGAAAATATAAATGTTATTTTATTTTCATTAATATTTAATTCAGTAAAAGTGTATCTAGACAAGGAAAACTTCGTGACAAATATGGGAGAACTAGAAGTAAAGAATTTAGAAATGTGCTTACTAGTTTTGTGATAAACAAGATAATTACATGCTTAAAAATTGTAGATCGCAAAATACATGTCGGGTTTATTACAACAATACATTTGATAAAATGTAATTTAATAGGAATGATAGGAATAAATATTGCTAGTTTTGGTGAAGCTTTGGGGGCACTTAATAGCCTGAATTTACAAGTTATTGCTTTTAACACATTTACAAACAACTGTAAGCATGTCGAACCGAAACACAATATTTTGTAAAAATGAAGTTCCATACAAAATCAGAAAACAGGGCTTGAAAAATTAAAATGAATATCCGGCCAAATAATGTACTTTTTGCAGAAGTGAACTCGAGGAAAAAGAAAGTAAAGCTGGCCGGAGTGGCCGAGCGGTTTTAGGCGCTACAGTCTGGAGCCGCGCGACCGCTACGGTTACAGATTCGAATCCAGCCTCGATCATGGATGTGTGTGATGTCCTTAGATTAGTTAGGTTTAAGTAGTTCTAAGTTCTGGGAGACTGATGACCTCAGAAGTTAAGTCCCATAGTGCTCAGAGCCATATGAACCATTTTCAAAAAGAAAGTAATGAACATCGACAACATTTAAGATTCGTGTCGTCACAGATAATGTACATTTATTTGTACTTTAGGCTCTCACATGAGCTGTACATAAACGAATAAAGATTCGTTTTTCTTATATTGTTATTCCCAGAGTAACTTGATATTTTAAACCAACAGAGAATAGTGAAGCTGGAAGTTGTACACGAATGTATGCTCAATGTTACCGCGACCACTGCATTCGCAGCATAACTTTACCCGCTTCTACGGAGCCGAGTGTCTTACTTCTAAAGGCGTCTCAGGTTCTGGTAAGAGAGTTCTCCGAGAATCCACTTGACCAACTTCGCGACTTTTCCATTTTCAGTCGAGCTGCAGAGCCGTGTTGTATAATGTACTTCCTCTGTCGGCGCCGTATCTGTTTACGGTCTGGCGACAATCGAACTCCATTACGGCCGGCAAGCCGTTCGTGTCGGTGGCTGCCGACTCGTGTTCACTGCCTCCCCTTGCAGCAAAATCGTCGCTGGAGCACTACGGGAGGTATAACACGGTTTGCGGTTGCCCAGACAACCACAGGCTTTACGCCTGAAGGCCAGGATTCGCCTACGAGAGGTTCAAATGGCTCTGAGCACTATGGGACTTAAATTCTGAATCAGTCCCCTAGAACTTAGAACTACTTACATCTAATTAATATAAGGACATCACACACATCCATGCCCGAGGCAGGATTCGAACCTGCGACCGTAGCGGACGCACGGTTCCAGACTGTAGCGCCTAGAACCGCTCGGCCACTCCGGCCGGCGCCTACGAGAGGACAACTTCGTTTGTCTCCGGTATTGTCTGCTCGTCACCAAATCAGTACACACTAGATTGATTACAAATCGAAATTCCGAGTCGTATGATGATCTGTTACGAACGAGTCTCCCTGTTTGAGGGAAATTTACTAGCACCGTGGATAGCAAGGATAAGACGTTATACCACGTATCCGACTCTGAAGTGTGATTATTCTACAAACAGCTTAACTCCTAGAAAATAGAATCCAGCAACGTTAGAAGTAAGAAAAGAAAGTTCAGGGAAAGACGTTATTAGGATCGTGAAAAAAGATCATGTACATGAAATGACTAGATCAAGCATTGAAAAGTAGGCTTAAGTGTTATACATTCCTTGCAAAGATGTGAACAAGCGGTACGTCGGTTTTAAATGGCAATCTTCCTTTTTTTTAAAAAAACCACCCTAATTCACTTACTGTCCTTATGATCTGTTCAAATACCTATCGCCTATTTACGTAAACACAAGACGCATCGTAGTAACAAACAGGAAGGGGATCTTTAACGCTTAACCACATTTCTCAAGAAATTTATTACTCCACGCTACAAGCATAATACCAACTGTGTTTTTGCATTGTGTAAGCGCGTGATAACCATCGATCATTATTTCAGAATGTATGTACCAGCTGAAGTCGGAATCTACCCCACGAAGTTATAAACGTTACTTTTCTTCCTTTTCATCACAACATGTTTTCAATTGTTTTACGAAGAATTGAGCGATGTTTTGGAGATATTTGTTAGCCAGTGAAGACTGCCGACTCGCTAGATAAACCAGATTCTTTTCAAGATGCAGCCGAGTTTTGAGACATCAAAACAAAGGTATCTGATTATGTAACTGACAATGAAAACAGGAGACGATAGAGAGGCAAAAGAAGATAATGTTCTAGAGGAAAACCAAGAAACAGTAAGACAAATAGGCCATTTTTATGGAAAAGGTCCTTCTAAATACCAGTCACACACTGATACATTGAGCTTTTGTAAAACAACTAGACACAAAATAGAACAAAGCTAATAAGCAAGAGAGAAGAATGAATTCCAAAAAGTTCCCTAGAGACTTGCAGACTGTAGTGGACAAAGTTCTTTGCGAAAATTGTGAAAATGATAGAAAAGTCGACGAATCTACTGTGCAAGTTCAAATGATACCGAGTTAGCCAAAAATTTCAAAGGTGTCCCGATATCAGATATTCTCACGTCTTACAGAAGCAAAACCTTCCAAAACACGTTCCAAACGTCGAAATTACGTGTGCGAAATGCACTCCATTGACAAAAGGTATGAACTGACTGTGACAAGCGCGAATAAGTACGTAGATGATTCGTTCACATAGCTACTGTCGTTTCAAAACATGTTTCTGAATATTCTTCAAGTACATTTTCTTTGCTTCTAAATTAATTCCAATACCTCTGTTTAACGTGCGTACGTTCATGTATACTTCAGTTATTGATACGATTATCTTCTTTTTTTTATTGAAGACAGATTTTTCGTAAATAGGAGCCTTTCCTTTAGTGACTCCTTAACAACGGTTTAGAGAAATACAGAAGTAAATAACTTTCAGATGCTTTTTGTTTTTGTGGTCGAAAAATAGTCCACTAAGTTACTAATACCAGTCTAAATGGCGTTGTTAGTTAAGAGTTAATACCACTTTGTAGTACTGTTATTCGCTGCAGGCACAAAAGTGGTAACACATTCAAGGGGCTCGGAGTGTTGATCATGGGTAGTGTCACAGTGGCTCACGCACTGGCTGAAAGAATTAATCATTGCTGGGGTGAACTGTAAGGTGGGCCCAATTAGAACGGAGACCGTTTGTGTAGCGACGCTGTGTGCAATCCCAGTGAGTGAACGTGTTTACCGAGAGACGGTGTGTTTGTATTCCCAGTTGCACAAGCGGAGTTAACGGCTTCGAAGCAATTTCCTCATTTCTGGAGAGCTGTTTCCGCAGTCTGTTGCAAGATGTATTCCTCCCAATCAGTACAAAGACAAGTTACCTATTTCTTCACCTACAGGCGGTGCATGCTTCACAATTGCAGGATGTGTGGTGGATTCCTCCAGATCGGGTTAGAGACGAGTATCCCGTTTGCTCACCTAGAGGGGGCTCATGCTTCCCAAATTCGTCACAGGATGAAAGAGGAGTGTGGAGACCAGTGTCTCGAACGGTGCACAATGTTCCAGTGGTGTCGGCATAAAACATCTCCGTCATGCGCACGTTGGCACCAATGGTGCTTCGATTTAGGTTGCAGAGCAGATCATGCTCGGATCACCACACGTGATAAGCCTGTCGAACTCTCGATAACCGAAGGAAGTGTGCGCCACATAATCCAAGAGAAGTTTCGACGTGGAGACGTTTGTACGCAGTGGACGCCCAAGCATCTTTCAGAGAACCAGAAGACGGCCGCAGTGGGTGTTTGCGTGAGCCATCTGTTGAGCTACGCAGAACAAGCATCGGATTTCATTGCTCAGATCATGGCATGTGATGAAACTTAGTGTCACCTTTTCGACCCTGCCTTCGAATGGATCAAGAGTAGCTACATCCCGGCTCACCTAGTCCAAAAAAATCTCACTCTGCCCCAAACCCCGGAAAAATGTTTAGTTTCTTTTGTGGACGAAGTAGGACCTCTACTCATCCACTATCTACCAAGGTGTAACAGTTAACTCCGAGCAATATTGTAACACATTCCTCACGCTCAGACAGGCTATTAAGGAAAAGCGCGTGGCCATGCTCTCCAGGACAATGCCAAGCCACATGTGTCCATGAAGACCCTCGATTTCCTTCAGAAACTTGGACAGTAAGTCCTGAAACATACTCTTTACAGTTCCACTATCTCTACGTGTGACTCGCTTATTTTCTGCCTCTTGCAACAATTTCTGAATGATCAGATGTTCACATGTGACAATTAAGTGCAGACACTGTGGATAACAGGATCCGTCAGCAAGCCCGGTGTTTCTACACTGAAACAATTCACTTCCTCACTACGCGCAAGAGTTGGTGTATTAATGTCAATGGCAATTACGTATAGCTGTAGTGTTCCACATGAAGCATTATTATAATATTGCTATTAAAATTTTTGACTTATAACTGTAGTGTCCTTTTCATTTGGGCTCACCTTATTTATACAAACACGCTCCCGTGGCGATGTCGATAGAGTATTAGACTGTCGTGCCAAGGGTGCGGAGCTCGAGCTCTGGTCGTGACACTTTTTGTACTATGGTACTCATGAAACTGTTACTGACATGTAAAAGGACTATTCGAGGCTTATAGCAACGATTTATTGGCAGTCCGCTTTCGCTTCCTTTATTTGGAAGTAGCAGTCCTGTGCAATATATTTGTAGTTTCACAGAAGTAACATAAACAATAGAGCAGAAGACTAAAGAAACAGCTGCATCACTGGTTTGGAAACATTAATAGCAATAATAATAATAATTGTTATTGTTATTGGCATTGTTATTGTTACCATTACTCCTATTATTATTATTATTATTTCTTTCTTATCTCAGACGTTATGTCTGGTCAATAATGGAAACTGACGCGGACCTTGATCAAGCGTGACTTCCTTTTAACTGTGCGGTATATGTTATATTGCATTTAGGACCTTTTGGGTAATTGAACATGTATCAAGAATTACGGATATCTGTAGTTGTATATATAAGATAGGATGTAGCTGTATTGCATTGATGTACTGGTGGATATTGTGTGGTATGACTCCTGTAGTTGATAGTATAATTGGTATAATGTCAACTTTATCCTGATGCCACATGTCCTTGACTTCCTCAGCCAGTTGGATGTATTTTTCAATTTTTTCTCCTGTTTTCTTTTGTATATTTGTTGTATTGGGTATGGATATTTCGATTAGTTGTGTTAATTGCTTCTTTTTATTGGTGAGTATGATGTCCGGTTTGTTATGTGGTGTTGTTTTATCTGTTATATTGGTTCTGTTCCAGTATAATTTGTATTCATCATTCTCCAGTACATTTTGTGGTGCATACTTGTATGTGGGAACGTGTTGTTTTATAAGTTTATGTTGTAAGGCAAGCTGTTGATGTATTATTTTTGCTACATTGTCATGTCTTCTAGGGTATTATGTACTTGCTATTATTGTACACCCGCTTGTGATGTGATCTACTGTTTCTATTTGTTGTCTGCAAAGTCTGCATTTATCTGTTGTGGTATTGGGATCTTTAATAATATGCTTGCTGTAATATCTGGTGTTTATTGTTTGATTCTGTGTTGCAATCATGAATCCTTCCATCTCACTGTATATATTGCTTTTTCTTAGTTATGCGTTGGATGCATCTTGATCGATGTGTGGCTGTATTAGATGATATGGGTGCTTGCCATGTAGTGTTTTCTTCTTCCAATTCACTTTCTTCGTATTTGTTGATGTTATGTGATCTAAAGGGTTGTAGAAGTGGTTATGAAATTGCAGTGGTGTAGCCGATGTATTTATATGAGTGATTGCTTTGTGTATTTTGCTAGTTTCTGCTCGTTATAGAAAGAATTTTCTTAAATTGTCTACCTGTCCATAATGTAGGTTTTTTATGTCGATAAATCCCCTTCCTCCTTCCTTTCTGCTTAATGTGAATCTTTCAGTTGCTGAATGTATGTGATGTATTCTCTATTTGTGGCATTGTGATCGTGTAAGTGTATTGAGTGCTTCTAGGTCTGTGTTACTCCATTTCACTACTCCAGATGAGTAGGTCAATATTGGTATAGCATAAGTATTTATAGCTTTTGTCTTGTTTCTTGCTGTCAATTCTGTTTTCAGTATTTTTGTTAGTCTTAGTCTATATTTTTCTTTTATTTCTTCTTAAATATTTGTATTATCTATTCCTATTTTTGTCTGTATCCTAGATATTTATAGGCATCTGTTTTTCCATCGCTTCTATGCAGTCGCTGTGGTTATCCATATGTAATCTTCCTGTTTAGTGTGTTTTCGCTTGACTATACTATTTTTCTTACATTTGTCTGTTCCAAAAGCCATATTTATATCATTGCCGCATACTTCTGTTATCTTTAGTAATTGGTTGAGTTGTGATTTGTTGCTGCCACTAGTTTTAGATCATCCATGTATAACAAATGTGTGATTTTGTGTGGATATGTTCCAGTAATATTGTATCATAATTTGTATTACTTAGCATGTTGGATAGTGGGTTCAGAGCAAGGCAGAACCAGAAAGGACTTAATGAGTCTCCTTGGTATATTCCACGCTTAATCTGTATTGGCTGTGATGTGATATTATTTGAATTTGTTTGTATATTAAGTGTGGTTTTCAAATTTTTCATTACTATGTTTAGGAACTGTATCAATTTAGGATCTACTTTGTATATTTCCAATATTTTTAGTAACCATGAGTGGGGTACACTATCAAAAGCTTTTTGGTAATCAATGTATGTGTAGTGTAGCGACCTTTGTTTAGTTTTAGCTTGATATGTCACCTCTGCATCTATTATCAGTTGCTCTTTACATCCTCGTGCTCCATTGCAACAGCCTTTTTGTTCTTCATTTATAATTTTGTTCTGTGTTGTATGTGTCATTAATTTCTGTGTAATGACTGAAGTTAATGTTTTGTATGTTGTTGGTAGGCATGTTATGGGGCGCTATTTAGCTGGGTTTGCTGTGTGTGGTTGATCTTTAGGTTTCAGATAAGTTATTCCACGTGTAAGTGTATCAGGGAATGTGTATGGGTCTGCAATGTAACTGTTAAATAATTTAGTTAGATGTGAATGTGTAGAGGTGAACTTCTTTAGCCAGAAATTTGCTGTTTTATTTTTTCCATGTGCTTTCCAATTGTGAGTAGAATTAATTGCTTGGGTGACTTCATGTTGCAAAATTATCTCTTCGGGCATTTGTGGTATCATCTTGTATGCGTCTGTTTCTGCTTGTATCCACCGTGGATGCCTGTTATGTTGTACCGGGTTTGACCATATGTTGCTCCAGAAGTGTTCCATGTCTGTTATGTTTGGTGGATTGTCTATTTTAATGTGTGTGTTATCTATTGTCTGGTAAAATTTCTTTTGGTTTGTGTTGAATGTTTGGTTTTGTTTCCTGCTATTTTCACATTTTTTGTATCTTCTAAGTCGTTTGGCCAATGCTTGTAATTTCTGCTTCTTTTCATCTAATTGCTCTATCGCTTCTTGTTGTGAGATTTTACCCAACCGTTTTCGTTTTTTTTTTCTGACATTTCATTTCTTACAAATTGTGTTAGCTGTCTGATGTCTTTTCTCAGTTTTCCTATTCTGATCAGTAGCCTGTGTTGCCATGCTGGTTTTGTGGGTTTCTTCAGTGTGTTGGTTGGTTCTGATCTCTGCCTACTGTGTATATTAAGTGTAGTGAGTGCTCGTATATAAACCAGTAGTTGTAACTCTTCCATAGTTGTGTTTTCATTTATTTTGTTGTGTATGATTGTGTTGATAGTTTTTATTGTTGTTTCGACTTGTGGGTTATTTGGCGGTCTATGCAAGAATGGTCTAATGTCTGTATTTGTGTCTTTGTATTCTATATATGTCAGCTGAATATTTTCTTCTATATCTAACATGTGTGTTACTTTGAGTTCTATTTGTTCTTGTTCTGGTCGCTGTCTTAAGATTTCGTTTCCTCTGATTGTTTAATTGATGCGTGTTGTTCTTTGTTTGTTTGCTCTGGGGTGTTTGAGTCCATTACTGTACTTTCTTCTTCTTCTGATTGCACATTATTTTGTTCCAGTATTTGTTGTACTTGTTGTTTGATATTTTCTAATTCTGACTGGGGTATCCTGTTATTTTTGATTATTACACAGACCTGATCAGCTAGTCGTTGTTCTGTTAAAAATTTTAATTCTGGGTATCTGATAATAAATGTTGTGTATACTTGTGATCTGTATCCAGATGTGTTGGTTCCTAGGTTTGTTGCTTGGTAATAACAGAACATGAGGTGTCGATTAACTTCATCTGACCATCTCATCCTCTGTTTACCTTCTAGGGTGCTTGCAGGAAGCATATCCTGCAAAACACCTCTATGTGGATTTAAATCATTTTCCAGTTGGCTAGCAGTGTGGTTACCATTGTGGGCGGGCATAGGGTTCAAACGTCGTTCCCGACCATGACGGCGCTTGTCTGAGGCTTCTTTAGTTCTGCCCTGAACCAACTAATCACACTAAAAGGGGGGTTAGCCCTATTAGTGGTTTGTTCTCTTCGTCGCCTTTTACGACTGGCAGAACATACCAGAGGCCTATTCTATTCCCGGGCCTCCAAGGGGTTTATTATTATTATTATTATTATTATTATTATTATTACTATTAATATCTCCACAAGTGTGGTGCAGTTACTTCTTTATTCTTCTGTTGCAATTCTTTATTTCTGTGACACTAAAATTGTCAATCAGCATCGATTGAAATCAACGAAAAAACTTGAATTGTGATTCGAAACCTTGTTCCCTACTTAGTGGGCAGATGCTCTGACCACTGATCCATCCGGACACAGTGGTCATCGTAATTGCTCTGACTACCCTACCACGTTCCTCGTCAGATCCTAATTCTCAGCTTACCCACTCACCCTTGTCCATTATCCTCGCTTATTCCAACTTTTCCTGTTGATTTCAGTCAATGCCCACTCGCAGCCAAGGTCTGCAGTTCTTTTGCACATTAATCCATAGTGGCTGCTGGATCAAAAATAGTGTCTGTTCTTTCAAACATATGACGATAATGAGCAGAGAGCACTACATTTTCAGTGTGTGCATAAATGAGAATGTGAGTCTAATAGGATGCATTCTAGCACAGTCAGTGCAGTGGCAATGATCGCCGTGTTCGAACGGCGCAGTGGTCACAGCTTCTGCCTATAAGCAGGATAATTGGGTTTGAATCCCAGTCAGGCACAAATTCTCAATTTTCCTCGCAGCCAATGTCTGTAATTCCTTTGTGTAGTTTGCCAATTCATAATGGCTGGTGGGTCAAAATTGGTGTGTCTTCTTTCGAACATATCTGAAAGACAGACGCCACATATACATATACAAATGTGTTGTATTGGGTCGCTAGATTCAGATAGATGAAGCAAAAGCTGACTGGTAACAGAAAATTGCTATTAGTTTCAAACAGCTCTTTAAATGTCAGGAACATGTTGTCCCATGTAAAAGTTTACATATACTACGATACAATAACTGGTATTTCCCATCGTAGTTCTGCATGATAAACGCTCATAGTTATGGGTTCCCTTTGTTCTGCAGGTCAGGATTTATACTTACTTCATACCGTTTACGCATATTCTTCTCGATGACAGCATATAGGAAAAATTATATCGGAGTTTTGCTTGGTAATATGTCGATTTACAACGTCTGGTACAAAACTGACTGTCTGACTTGTGGAGGTTTGGTTCAGAAAAACAGGAAGCATTCATCACACAGAAGGAAGACGTAGTTTCACTGCGTACCTGTTCTCCAGAAGAAGTCACTGACGGCATGCTTTCCCTTCAAGTTGTGGGTCCTTGTACCACTCCACTTGCCAAAACTGTTCCAGTGACCCGTCATCAAAACACGTACAAGGACACCATTTAGTACGAAACAGCTGCTGTAACAGCTGGCATCCACATTGATTAAAATGCTGTGTATGGGCTGCAGCTATTCCCCTGAAACTTAATTTCCTGATACTGCAGTACACAGTGACCACGTTAATCACCCTGCGTGGTCTCTCAACAGGAGAGATCAAACTTAAAGTCCTAAATAGGTAGTCAATAAAAATTCTAAATACTGACACGTGAGAATACTAGAGTGGAATTCCATGTAACAATACGGTCCATTTGTTTCCACAATACGAGTTGATGGCCTCATCGTCGAAAACATAGTCAATATCCCCCTATCACTGAAATACTTCAGAAATCCAACTCCAAAACATGGTAATGAACATGGCAATGAACGTGGTGCAGCACTATATGGAAACAGGAAATCTTCTCAGTCCCCTTTTCCCACAACGTTTCCCTACCCCTTCTCAGCAGGTTTTCCTATTTATATTCTCTTCTTTCCTAATAGGAAATAATAATTTCAATCTTCTCGAATTTCTTTATCCTTTCCGCTTCCGCTTCGCATCGAGTGCTAGGCTATTCTATATCGTTCTAAGTGTCCTTTACTATTAGTATTATTGTTATTATTCATTTTAGTTATTATTTTTATGTCTTGATGACATCATCAAAAGATATCATCCTAAGGTCAATGATCTAAATCCCACGTCATAAACAGAAACAAAGTGTGCCAGAATCCACACATCCAAACTACTGCAGTGGCAGCGCGTCCGCATTTCCGATTAGAAATCACACCATCAACAGTGGGGTAGAGCAACTTTAGAATTGTTGAAATGTCCATGATATATTTGTTACTCAGATGTCATACAATGACTAGTCCACGTTCAAAGCTACTGTGCACTCCTAAATATCACATTTGGCTGGTAATGCTTCTCTACTGACAATGCAGTGCTTTCTGCCTCCTTTTATACTCTCGCGTCCCTCCTCATGACAGCTAGAAGTCAATTCCACATTACATAGTTTTGGTAAGATAGTGTATGGATATTGCAACTCCAGAAATCTGTAACAAAAAATCTGCAGATACTTGGTCCAGGAAGTGACAGTGTACATGCAGCATAAAGAAATGAAATATGGGTAAATAGGTGGAATGAACTACTTCGAATGGAAAAACTGTAAAACAGACAAGCCTATTCATGTAGAGTTGTTGCAACTGTTGTAATAATTATATAAAACTACTTGTGAGGAAAACCAATATCAGTTGGGGATTCAGAAAATAATGTTAAGAAAATGTAGTTAACCATAACGTAAGTGGCTTACAAAATGCTCATATGCCGCTTCCTGAGTAACGTTGATCAGTTTAGCGCCCACATCAGGAAGGATTAACTGAGGAGATAGGGAAGGTCCAAAGAAGAGGAGTGCATTTTGTGACGTGTTGGTTTATTCATTGGACTCTTGAACAAGTGAGCATGACGGCCTATTAGCATTTCCAATTGTATGGGTGAATAATTGTTTTGTTTTTCGACATTAAGATCGAAATAAGCATATGTGCTGAAGTAACTTATTGTTGGTAGAATAGAATTTCCCCACTAACCTAATCAATAACTGTAGAGGCGACATGCAAAATCACCTTAAGGTCTGAGTTCTGTAGTGAGACTCAGAGCAAGGATAATGTCTCTCCATTGGGTTTAACTAGAGTAACAGCTTCTCAGACCAACGGAAAACTAGCAGTTTCGAGCGAAAATTTTGAAACCGTGAGACCTGGGAATGTTGCAACCGTCCTGTGACCCATCCTAAATGTAGAAAAACATTCAGAAATCTGTAGAAAGTGATGACAACTGGAGACCACATGTAAAAAGGAACTGGATAAACTAGAGGACATATAGCGAGGTCTTCAGTTGCGGGAAAGGCTAACAGAGACTTGTCAGTCAAAGCAAGAACGTCACAAGAAGGCATGGAGAAGACATAAAGAGTTTAAAAGAATGACATGTAGGCTTACCTGGTAAATTCTTTTCACTTTGGACATGCTTGATGAATTCTTAGCGGGCATGCTATCGAATGTCTGACAAGTAGCAATGAGGATATTCTGCCAGCGAGCACTAACTAGGACGTGGAATCGATTAGCCACATCCTGACGGGGTCAGACATGGACAATAACGACGAGAACACGGGAAGTCTCATCAACTGATGTCCCAGAAACTTTGCTCAGTGGAAGACGGGTAAAAATAAACAAGCACGTGTCTTGCCTTATTTGTAGATGCTCTACTGCTTCAGAGAAAAAGACGGTCAAAGTTATTAAGGTACTTCACGTGTCTTGTAGCGACTAATTAGCACAACCAAAGCAACAGTGCCACACTGTGCCCAGCACCGTGACTTCACAATTTAGGCCTGTGTTCAAAACCTAATTATAAGTTTAATTTCTGATGTTCATTTATCTACCCATGTCCTTAGAATACTACTATATGTGTGTTTTCCTATGTACATTTAAATAACGTTGTCCTTACTTGTCTGATAACTTTATGCATGATGAATGAAATTTTAAATTGTTGCTGAAATTCCTGTAGTGTCATCTTGATTCATAAGTAGTTACAAGCGCCAATATTCGTAAACGTGATGTGTTGTGTATGATATACCTTGAAATTATTGCCAATGCGTGAAATCTTCATTAATGTTAACGACGTTTCTTTGCCAAGTGACATTCATCTGAAGAAACGCCAATGTCGCAAACCTGCCTTTGCTTGATGCTCGTGCTGTCCGAAATTTCCATGTTTAGATTGTTTCTACGATCGGCATCATCCAAGAGAACGCACCAAATCTTCCTGATTAATAAACATAAAAATAAAATAAAATACTGATTAAGCATATTACAATTTAAAAAAGGTTTTAAACCCAGAATTTTCCATACACACAAACACACACACACACACACACACACATATATATATATATACACACACACACACACACATATATATATATATATATATATATATATATATATATATATATATATATGGTATAATAAATGTATGACGCTGTGAAATCCAGTTGTAGTTTTATGATTAATGCAACACCCTTTTATCCCCTAACTTGACAAGAAACATTCTTGTAGTAACCGTCTACGGACATGGGTATATAAAAAAACAGTAATCTGTTTTAGAACATGGAGCACAAAAGTGAGGGGCCATGATGCTAGCTACTCTGCCACCATTTTATTGGAGATCATGGTGTTCTAAAAGACATTTAAATTACATAGAAAACTTTGACCTTTGTTTTCCTGGAAATGGTTGAATGTCTACGTATATTTTGACTCCACTTCGACTGAGGGAAGTTTCTGAGAAATCGAGTTTTGGGACTTGCTGTGTTCTCCTCATGAGCTGCACCGGTGCAGGGTCTATTGGAAGGCGGAAAGTCGATGGGAAATGCCTCTGACATCCCAGTCGCTTCAAGTATGCGTAAGTGTACACCGTGACAAGGAAACCATCTGGCATATTGCTTATAAAGAATTCCTTTGCACGCTATTATAGTATTGTCCAGTACCGTTCTGTGAAGTTGCATTTCAGTTTACAAAGTGCTGCACCTAGTTGTATACTGCTCACGAGGAATTTGGGATCTGTTGTGGAATGCATCTGCTGACAATTTCCAGGGTAAATTCGCGCATCGCTATCACCAGGCTTCTAACGTTTGTGAACGTGCACCATCTTGAACTTCAGTCCGTGCATCACATAGCAAGTGTCTCCCATTAAGCACATAAACAACAATCTGTGTTTGTTTCCAGTGGTACACATAACTTACTCACATACGTTATTTGTCTGTTGTTGTATGCTGAAAATCTAAGTCGCATATCTGATATCTTTGAACTGATACACTAATCATGCAGCTGACGAGAGTATGCAGCTTATTTCAGACCTGCATGTCAGTACTACAAGCGTCGCGGGGCACACGAGGACAACATTGGTCTTGATTCCTCAATTTCGAGTTGTTTTGTACAGCTGTGGATCGTCAACACTGTCTATTCTTTCATATATGAATGTAAATATATGTAACAATCACGGCAGAGCTGACTTAAACTTCACAGCAACATGGTTAGATTATCGTAATGCAGCAAAACAATGACAACGAGAAGGTGCTTGAAACAATATTTAAGATAATACGCTCTTGTTCTTTATAATATCTCAGTCACAGATCCAGATTTGATGGCCGTTGATGGAATTTTACCTAGTGTCCACATTCCTGCCTTCTTCTGTCATTCAAATTTACGAAAAATTATAATTCAATAGTTATATAAAGAGAAATACAAATGCAAATTGCATATAATGTGAAAGTTCGTGAATGTTTATGAAAGATTTGTGTAAACAGAATTCGCCAAGAAATTATTCATGTTGTAAGGTGGCAGTCCATTTTACCGCCTTCCATGAGCATCTCCACGACAAGATAGTTCAAGTGGCATGTCGCACGACATACTTTGGGTGTAACAGACTTAATATTTCTATCGGATGATAATGAAAGCGTACTTGACTGATAGGAATCAGATACTACGTAATTCCTTTTCCCATTTGCTTGTACATACATTTTAATAGCAACGCAGACCTGAAGCGGAGAGGAGGCAACGAGCTACGATACAACTTCCTACTTTAAAAGCCCTCTTTCCAGACCTGCATCGAAGGATAGGGATGGATCATCGTAGCCTGTTTCGCCACAGGCAGCCAAAGGCGCGTTTACTGCCTCAGGTGTCCCAAGAGGGAGGCGAAGGCATAGTTCATACTAATTGGGTGTCCAATATTCTGAGATGGAGAAGGAAATACGTCGATAAAACAGCATGCGGCACTAATGGTTCAAATGGCTCTGAGCACTATGGGACTCAACTACTGTGGTCATAAGTCCCCTAGAACTTAGAACTACTTAAACCTAACTAACCTAAGGACATCACACACATCCATGCCCGAGGCAGGATTCGAACCTGCGACCGTAGCGGTCGTGCGGTTCCAGACTGTAGCGCCTTTAATCGCTCGGCCACTCAGGCCGGCTGCGGCAC
Organism: Schistocerca cancellata; assembly: GCF_023864275.1. Taxonomy (NCBI): domain Eukaryota; kingdom Metazoa; phylum Arthropoda; class Insecta; order Orthoptera; family Acrididae; genus Schistocerca; species Schistocerca cancellata. The sequence goes on along the minus strand of NC_064631.1, from coordinate 80,460,157 downwards.
TAATGTGATGGGAGCATGATGTCTGTCTGTCTGTCTCTCTCTCTCTCTCATATACAGGGTGTTTCAAAAATGACCGGTATCTTTGAAACGGCAATAAAAACTAAATGAGCAGCGATAGAAAAACACCGTTTGTTACAATATGCTTGGGACAACAGTACATTTTCAGGCAGACAAACTTTCGAAATTACAGTAGTTACAATTTTCAACAACAGATGGCGCTGCAAGTGATGTGAAAGATATAGAAGACAACGCAGTCTGTGGGTGTGCCATTCTGTACGTCGTCTTTCTGCTGTAAGATTGTGCTGTTCACAACGTGCAAGTGTGCTGTAGACAACATGGTTTATTCCTTAGAACAGAGGATTTTTCTGGTGTTGGAATTCCACCGCCTAGAACACAGTGTTGTTGCAACAAGACGAAGTTTTCAACGGAGGTTTAATGTAACCAAAGGACCGAAAAGCGATGCACTAAAGGATCTGTTTGAAAATTTTCAACGGACTAGGAACGTGACAGATGAACGTGCTGGAAAGGTAGGGCGACCGCGTACGGCAACCACAGAGGGCAACGCGCTGCTAGTGCAGCAGGTGATCCAACAGCGGCCTCGGGTTTCCGTTCGCCGTGTTGCAGCTGCGGTCCAAATGACGCCAACGTCCACGTATCGTCTCATGCGCCAGAGTTTACACCTCTATCCATACAAAATTCAAACGCAGCAACCCCTCAGCGCCGCTACCATTGCTGCACGAGAGACATTCGCTAACGATATAGTGCACAGGATTGATGACGGCGATATGCATGTGGGCAGCATTTGGTTTACTGACGAAGCTTATTTTTACCTGGACGGCTTCGTCAATAAACAGAACTGGCGCATATGGGGAACCGAAAAGCCCCATGTTGCAGTCCCATCGTCCCTGCATCCTCAAAAAGTACTGGTCTGGGCCGCCATTTCTTCCAAAGGAATCATTGGCCCATTTTTCAGATCCGAAACGATTACTGCATCACGCTATCTGGACATTCTTCGTGAATTTGTGGCGGTACAAACTGCCTTAGACGACACTGCGAACACCTCGTGGTTTATGCAAGATGGTGTCCGGCCACATCGCACGGCCGACGTCTTTAATTTCCTGAATGAATATTTCGATGATCGTGTGATTGCTTTGGGCTGTCCGAAACATACAGGAGGCGGCGTGGATTGGCCTCCCTATTCGCCAGACATGAACCCCTGTGACTTCTTTCTGTGGGGACACTTGAAAGACCAGGTGTACCGCCAGAATCCAGAAACAATTGAACAGCTGAAGCAGTACATCTCATCTGCATGTGAAGCCATTCCGCCAGACACGTTGTCAAAGGTTTCGGGTAATTTCATTCAGAGACTACGCCATATTATTGCTACGCATGGTGGATATGTGGAAAAGACACAGACCGCAGCGCCATCTGTTGTTGAAAATTGTAACTACTGTAATTTCGAAAGTTTGTCTGCCTGAAAATGTACTGTTGTCCCAAGCATATTGCAACAAACGGTGTATTTCTATCGCTGCTCGTTTAGTTTTTATTGCCGTTTCAAATATACCGGTCATTTTTGAAACACCCTGTATATGAAAGCTAGTAAAGGCCAAGGCTCTCGTACAATGCTGTTTCATTGACGTCATTTCCTTAGAGAGGTGGAGTTAGTTGATAGAACGAATGCAAGTAATGTTTGGAGAGTGGGAGAAACAATTACTGTACACAGCACTTTGATTTGCAGACTTCAATTTTGGAGGGAGGCAAATTTCTTATCGGAGAGGGGAGAGGTAGTTCGTTATACGCAATGTGTAGACACACTGTGTAGCAAAGGTAAATGACGCACTGCAATTGCGCAGGGAGCGTGTTGCGTGTGATGTTGTCACAACAGTATCTCTTCGTCGAGTACGGTATTTAGTTTGGAGCAGTATACTAAACCCACCTTCATGTTGTGTTCATCAAACAAGATCGTAATGTTGATCATCAGTTAGGAGCAGTTGTCCATCTTTCTTAATTAACATTATTTAAGCATAGCATATTGCAGAATCCATTTCTGCAGAGTTTACTCATGTTCTTACTTCTGTGTTTTAACTTATCGGGTAGCAAAGCGTAGTAATCTATAACTATGTGATACTTGTATCAAGATTCATGTGTCCTTTTCTTAAATTATCAATAACTCACTTTTAAACTAAATTATTTTGCAAACAACATTATAATAAAAACAGAACAATAGTAAAGGGAATGGGTTGTATGTCCTAAAAGTATGCTACTTTTTCTCATTAAATTAAATTACTTGGTAGGGATGTTCTTTCAGGAATCCACGTATAACCGTTCTTCTGATGTCCACAATTTATGCTGGCAGTGCCAGAATATATCACTTCGCACACACAGAGCGATCCTCAAATGATGTGGAGCAGACTGTAAGACTGCCCGGCACGTTGATATCTTGATCTACAGAGGTTGCCCAGAAAGTAATGCACAGCACTTTTTTCCCCAGCCGAAAACAAAGCTACGATTGAGAAACTTTACGTATTTTTTATTTGAAGTCTCCTGAGGAAGCTCGCCATGTCTCCGACACTTCCGACAGATGGCGCAGCTGCTGGACAGATTCAAATTGGCGTCTATAAGTGATGTACGTTACAAGCAACGTGCGGTCTTTGAAATTCTCACTGCAGAGAAAGAAACTGTGGGGAATATTCACAAACGTTTGTGCAAAGTTTATGGAGCATCTGCTGTCGTCGGAAGCACAGTTAGTCGCTGGACACGGAGGATGGGGTCAGCAGAGTGCGGTTCAGCGGAGCTTCACGATTTGCAGCGGTCGGGGAGACCATTCGCGACTGTTACTCCCAACACACCTAACCTAGCGCCCTCGGACTTCCACTAGTTGGGGCATTAAAGGATGCTATTCGTGGAAGACGTTTTGACGACGATGAGGAGGTGATTCACACAGTGAAGCACTGGCCCCACCACCAGGACAAGGATTGGTGCCGACCGGGCGTTCACGCCTTTGTTTTGCGCTGGAGGAAGGCCATTAAATGGGATGGAGATTACGTAGAAAAAGAGGGCGTTTCGATACCATTCTTTCGAGTGTGTAATTCTCATTATGTTCAATAGAGAACTGTTGCGGAAAACAAGACGGTGCACTACTTTGTGGACAACCCACGTACATGCTAACACGAATTTTATCTGACACACAAATGATTTGCAATGTCGATATTTACTGTCATTAATCACTAAGTTCCCTCTTTCATTGCATTTTAGAGTAAAAGACCAGTTCACATTTCCTTTTTTATATAAGCTCCATTTTAGTGTTAGTAAAGTCTAGACCCTCAGGGTGGATGTTCCACGAAGAAATAGGCCTGGGTTTCCCACGTGTCACTGATTCTGAGTGGCAGATTCAACGTGCTCTCCGCCCAACCACCGCAGCACAACCGGTTGAGATGGATGAAGTCACGAGGGAGGTGGTAGGCACTGCATTTATTCCATACACAGGCGCACTCTCGGGGAAAATCGCCCGCATTCTGAAGAATCACCAGGTCGGAACTGTGTTTTGTCCTCCAAATAAAACTCGTGCACTGGTGGGGAGCGCCAAAGATGACCTCGGTTTGAGGAAGGCCGGCGTGTACCAGATTCCGTGTCACTGTTGCAAGTCGTATATTGGTCAGACGATGCGTACCGTCGAGGATCGATGCGGTGAACACCAGAGGCACACTCGACTGATGTATCCGAGCAAGTCGGCGGTCGCTGAACATTGTTTGTCGGAAAATCACACCATGGAGTATGACCGCACGAGGATTCTGGTACAGACGTCGAGATACTGGGACAGCGCTGTTAGAGAGGCCATCGAAATTCGCACCAATGACGACCTCATAAACCGTGACTGTGGCTATAATCTTAGCAAGGCTTGGGAACCAGCGATTGGGTTAATCAAGAGTAAATCGAGCAAACGTATAGTTGTGCCGACCACGGCGGACAGAGCCATCACACCGACGTCATCTCAGACACCGTCGCAAACTGTTCCAACGCGCGACCGTGGCGCGGGGCGCGGACGGCGGAGGGAGCGCGCCGCGGGCGGAGGGTATTTAAATCTGCCGCCGCCGCGACCGAACCCAGTTCCCTCTGAGCAGCCATAGCGTACGGATCTCCGTGCCGGCACGTTCACAGGAGCTCAGTCCGTCAGTTCACCTGATGATGGCGACATGTATGATCGCCGAAATATTGTGCCCGTTGGACACTATAGACCGGCAGCACACCCGTGGATATTTTGATTATCAAATACGTCGGGAGAAACTCAAGAATCACATAAGTTTTGTTTTTTGCCAACAAATAATGAACAGTCTTTGAGGTAGGAGTGAGTGCATATGTAGAAATTCTAGGGCTTTAATTTCTGACGTTGTACCTCCTACATACACAGGGCATATCACGTACGACGCAGCTGCTCTGTCGGACGCGGTATATGCTGGGCAGGCGGACTACAATCAGCAGCGCATGCGCCGTTGCTCGTACCTCGAACTACGGCAGGTGGTGTATCGGTTCGATGCGCCGAGAAGATCGTCGCGCTGTTTTAACACTGCGGTCTGGTACGTCAACAGCGACTGCCCAACAGGTTGTTCACGAACTGAAAGTGAAACATTACAAGATAACGGCACGGCAGTGCAACGAGTACTTAGTCTCGTTCTGTTACACGATGTCAGCACAGTATTGGTGATTATTTTCTAATAAGACACGGCTGCATGTATCGGATACATAATACCGCAGAAAACCCTGCGCTGAACATCTGAAGATCCACATCATTGAAACCAAGATCCTATTCATGATTTGGAAACAGAACTGCGGTGTGCATCACAAAGTAGAGGATCGATCGCATTCTCCTAAGCCATAACTTCTGATGTACTGCATTCATTTTTCAGAGATCTGACGAATACCAAACCAAGTTTAGTTATTTAGTGTTCTCCCAACAAATCACCCCAAGCAGTTCCATGTTGACGCCCCGTGTTAGCTCACCCTGAACGGAGATTCGTACGTTGTTTAGGATTGCAGCTGTTTCTAGCCATTGATTGGCCGCTGAATAATGGAATTTTGCGCCTGTATATGCAAACTGCATTACGTTCATTTATCCTGTGGTTCTACTGTCTGTCCCTGCACGAAGTGGGAGGTATACGTCTTCTGGCGTTACGCCATTGTTGTATAAAACAATGTTATCCAGGAACAGTTTTTATCGCTGTTTCCAAAGTTCGTTACCAAATAACTTACACATGCATACTGGCCCTACACTGCTCCATAACAGTAGCTTTAGCGGCGTCCAGTGTTCTGGCGATGGCAACCCGTTAAGAACAATGTGCTGAGTTCAACCTGCTAATAAGTCTTGAATTCAGTTTTACGGCTGTTTCATTGATCTGTAGGCTCATACTTCATTAGGCGACAGTGCGGCAGTGGGCTGATTGACCTCCGTAATAGAAGTGATACGCGTGTGCTACTATTTAGTACTTGCTCCGTCTTATGAACGAAAGCAGCACGCTTCACAAGTACAGTCCTTTGCAGTGCGCACTCGGTGATTGCTAGATGGGAAATCTGCGGCCATTACACGAGACCACACTCACGCTCTTGCTCTGTGAAACTTCACAGCAAACTGATTCGGTTCTGTCGTGGAATTAAATCAGCCGCAGATAGAAACTACGTCTAAATTGAAACACGACGTGGAAGGCCTCGTTATGGGCTGTTGTGGGGAAGTCTTTGCAGAGAGCCGACAGCGTTTGCAGTTGCGAATAGAGAAGCTGTGACGCAGAGGTTCGCGTGTAATGCACTGCATCGTACTCAGCCGATACGTTTCGTAAAGCGGAGCCCGCGTATAACCGACAGCCCTATCCACACTCGGTCCGCTGCACGATTTGGACAACTCTCCTGTGTATGCTGCAGCCATTAACTCTGTCACTGACTACCGAAATGCGACACTTCTTTCACTCTCTAAACCGCATTATTTACTGACAACCACCGAAAGCGAATAACAAGTAACGAACAAACAGGTCCATGTCCGCATCCACACTGCTCAGACCAACTTACGGGTATTTCTGGCACTTCATCTACACAGCTGCTCACCAAGGCACCGTAAGTAGCATGGCGAATGATATCTTTTATCATTACTGCCCCCTACGTGAATGGTACTTGCCGGCCGGCGTGGCCGTGCGGTTAAAGGCGCTTCAGTCTGGAACCGCGTGACCGCTACGGTCGCAGGTTCGAATCCTGCCTCGGGCATGGATGTGAGTGATGTCCTTAGGTTAGTTAGGTTTAATTAGTTATAAGTTCTAGGCGACTGATGACCTCCGAAGTTAAGTCGCATAGTGCTCAGAGCCATCTGCACCATTTGAATGGTACTTGGAACAGCGCGGGGAGCCGTGCGGTCCAGGGCGCCTAGTCACGGTTTGTGCGGCTCCCTCGTCGGAGGTTCGAGTCCTCCCTCGGGCATGGGTGTGTGTGTTGTCCTTATCGTAAGTTAGTTTAAGTTACATTAAGTAGTATGTAAGCCTAGGACCGATGACCTCGGCAGTTTGGTCCCATAAGACCACAAATTCCCAATTTGGTACTTGGATAGAATGACAGTAAACATTCACATGACATCAAATTTCTCTGCTCGTCGTAGCCATTTCACGAGATATCTGTGAGAGGCAATACTACGAGGATGTGATGAAAATAGTTCCTCCGAATTATTTGTGTGAAATCTCTTAATGATGTTTAAATAACACAAATGTTGAAACTTCCTAGCTGATTAAAACTGTGTGCCCGACCAAGACTCGAACTCGGGACCTTTGCCTTTCGCGGGCAAGTGCTCTACCAACTGAGCTACCGAAAAACGACTCACGCCCGGTACTCACAGCTTTACTTCTGCCAGTACCTCGTCTCCTACCTTCCAAACTTTACAGCTCTCCTCCGAAACTTGCAGAACTAGCACTCCTGAAAGAAAGGATATTGCGGAGACATGGCTTAGCCACAGCCTGGGGGATGTTTCCAGAATGAGATTTTCACTCTGCAGCGGAGTGTGCGCTGATATGAAACTTCCTGGCAGATTAAAACTGTTTGTCCGACCGAGACTCGAACTCGGGACCTTTGCCTTTCGCGTGCAAGTGCTCTACCAACACTCCGCTGCAGAGTGAAAATCTCATTCTGGAAACATCCCCCAGGCTGTGGCTAAGCCATGTCTCCGCAATATCCTTTCTTTCAGGAGTGCTAGTTCTGTAAGTTTCGCAGGAGAGCTTCTGTAAAGTTTGGAAGGTAGGAGACGAGGTACTGGCAGAAGTAAAGCTGTGAGTACCGGGCGTAAGTCGTGCTTCGGTAGCTCAGTTGGTAGAGCACTTGCCCGCGAAAGGCAAAGGTCCCGAGTTCGAGTCTCGGTCGGACACACAGTTTTAATCTGCCAGGAAGTTTCATATCAGCGCACACACCGCTGCAGAGTGAAAATCTCATTCTGGAAACACAAATGTTATTGATACTCTTCATCTTCTTTATTAATATCTACATATTTGGAGCCCCCTTCCGCTCGAGGGCTCCGGTTCTTGCGTGGTGCATGGCAGTGTGTAACTAAGCCGGAGAAGCAGCATACTGTTATCGAGTGTAGATTTCAAAGTACGCGCATGGATCATCCTTTCCTTCAGCGCCGGCCGGAGTAGCCGAACGGTTCTAGGCGCTATTGTCTGGAGCTACTGTCGCAGGTTCGAATCCTGCCTCGGGCACGGATGTGTGTGACGTCCTTAGTTAGGTTTAAGTAGTTCTCAGTTCTAGGGGACTGATGACCTCAGAAATTAAGTCCCATAGTGCTCAGAGCCATTTGAACCCCTTTTTTCCCTTCACCATGACAATGCCAAACCACACATGAGCGCTGCGACATCTTCAACAACCCAACGCCTTGGGTTCAGCGTCATCGTTCATCTTCCATACAGTACCAACTTGGACCCATACGAGTTTCACCAGTTTCCTATACTTAAAGAGCACCTTCGATGACTTCATTTTGACAGTGATGAAGAAGTGCAAGCAGAGGTGAGGTTGTAGCTCCGTGGAAAAAGTCAAATATTATACAGTGATGGTATCTACAAACTGATTTCTCGTTGGGAAACATGTGATTGTCACCAGGGCGACTATGTTGAGATATAAATATGTCGGCATGAAGAATAAAGATGTAAAATGTTAATAATGCCTGCTTTCTAAAACTTTAACAGTTATCACATAAAAAATTGGGAGGCATTATTTTTCAGTATGCCCTCGTACTGTGTCCAGCTACTGTCGGAACGTGTTCTCTCGGTACTTCAACAGTAAACACCTGCGTGTTGAAAAAGGCATAAGATTTGCTGCGTCCCATTGTATTTCGTTACACATCTCTGTAAAGTTCCCGATCCTACTAACCGATTCCGTGACGAACCGCTCCGTTCTTCTCTGGATCGCCTGTGCCTTTTCTATTAAACCAGCTTAGTGAGGATACAAGACAAATAAACAATACTCAAAAACCGGTAGGAAAAGGGTTTCCTGAAAAGCTCCTTCCGTAGTTGAGTTGAGTTCTTCCACTGAATATCTGACGGACATCTTCTTCTCTTACAAGTAACTGTATGTTAAGTTCCCTCAAGATAGTTGCTCCTATGGGTTTTATGCTTGTTATAGTCTGTCTGTAAACTGAAGAGCGAGCAGCGCTTTTAGTGGGGGAAGTGGCCTTTCCCGGAAGAACGCTGCCACTGGCCTACAGGGCCACCCAAAATCAGTTGCCCTGTTACCCGTCTAGCGGTGTAGTTCAGCGTGCAGTGATATACTGATATACGTCGTTTCTGTTTGTGGAATCTTTGTTGCCAGAGTCAGTCAGTTGACTTTGTGTACTCACTGATATACTTCAGTATCCCGAAGTGATGGATAATCGCCCTGCATTGCAAGAAAATGTGCGGAATACGAAGAAGAGGAGGTATTTGCGGAGTAACGAGCGTTCGATCGTCTCTAACGTTATTACAGCGTGTGTTAAGGAGGCAACACAAAAATAACTGTTGGTTAACATTAACAGCCCCAATCAAAGGGCTGCAGTTTATGCAAACGTCAGCCTCGCCACTATAGGACGCATAAGGAAGGAACGTGAAAACAAGCCGCATGGTTTACTGGAGTCGCCGCGAAGGAAAACTGATAATTTAGGGAGGAAACCCATCGTCATAGACAGTTTCACAAAATCAGTCATTCGACAAACGATGGAGGACTTTTACATAAACCAAAAAATAGTGCCGACATTACGGAAATTGCTTAATGCCGTGAAACAAAAAATACATTTTCCTTGGCAGAAAGATGTTTTACACAAGACATTTCGTGAAATGGGATTTACCTGGAAAAGATCTGTAAGTAAACGAAAGATTCTCGTAGAAAGAACGGATATAATTGACTGGCGATGTAAGTATCTGATCCAAGTGAGGAAATTAAGGGAGCTAGGCAGAAAATTCTTTTATATTGATGAAACTTGGGTGGACAATAACATTACTTACAGAAAATGTTGGCAGGGCCCTGGCGTTGAGGGCATTATGGACAATGTTAGCGGAAGCAATAGGATTATAGTGGTGAATATTGGATCAAAAGATGGGTTCTTACCCAACGCACAGTTGGTTTATAAAGCGGGTTGTGCAACAGGAGACTACCATGGGCAAATGAACTACGAAAATTTTTCTAATTGGATATCGAATAAAGTGATTCCGAATCTGCCACCGAACTGTGTTATTGTTATGGACAACGCTTCATATCACAACAAGTAACACAACAAAGCTCCAACTAGGTCCTCGAATAAAAGCGAAATGATTGAATGGTTATTAAAAAATAAGGTGGAAGCTGAGTTGACAATGAGAAAAACAAAATTATTCATTTAATTAAACAACATAAGCCGGAAGACAAAGTATTTGAAATTAATAAAATACTTGAAGCCCATGGACACACTGTGCTGCGACTTCCACCATACAACTGTGACTTAAATCCAATTGAAATGGCGTGGGCAAAGCTCAAGAATTTCGTCAGAGGAAGAAATATTCTTGGAGATATTTGCATGACGAAGTTGCTGCAGTTGGTGAAAGAAGGTATGTAGACATTTTCTGAGCTTCCATGTTTTATTCCGAACTAAATTTTGCCGTAACCGAAAGAGAGCGTATACAAAAACTTGTCCCAATTGTTACAGGTTTTGAAACGATAAGTCAAGATGACTGGAGTGCATACTGCCTCCATGTGGAGAAACTTGAAAGAGAATATTGGGTTAAGGATGGGGTTATGGAAGACATAATAGACGCTATAGTTATTAATTTAGAAAGTGATGACGACGAGGACGACGACGACGACGACAGTAATGATAGTGACAATGTTGATGATGACCTCTAAAATACGATGCATGTAAACAGGCAATGAATATTTTTTTGAAAAATATGTTGTGTGTTCTTTCAAGCCTGACTCTGCTCATACACTATGAAATTTCTTTTGGTAGAAATGTAGTACATGGTAGTAAAAGATTTTCCAAGATAAATACAGTCAAATGTTGTCCAAAGCAATAAATACCATTATCACTTGTTGTACAAAACCAGGAATAACTTGAGAGCTTCATGGTAAAATCAATTAACGTTTCGCTAGCAGAACGTGATTCAATCACGTAATACATTTAATGCCTAGAGAACAGCAGCATTTGAATATACTCTGTCACTAAAACTCTATCTCGGTTAATATTCACATGATTCTAAGGAATATTGCTTAAAACATGTGTGCAATAGCTAATCTAAACACTACTGAAATTTCTTTCGAGACACGTATACCGATTCTGGACTTCTATGTAAAAAGCTTGACATACAAGGTGCGTTCACATATTAATTTTTATTTTTTGGTAAGAACTTTACTTGTTAATCTACAACAATGTTATCCTATTCAAAATATTCCCCAGTACATGCTATACACTTATGCCAGTGCTTTTTCCAATTCCCAAAACACTTTAGGAATTATTTCCTCGGGATAGTTCATAGGCCTTTTGACTGCATTTTTAATCTCACCCATTCTTGTAAAACTGCTGTCCTTTAAGGCCTGCTTTGAAATGTTTATACCACTTGTGTGTTCTGGGTTTACTCATAAGAGACTCACCAAAAGCAATATTTAACATTCCTAAAAATTTGATACACTTTATTCCATTCTTATAACAAAATTTAGTACAGATTCTCTAATCTATTTTTATACAAAACAAATAATAGTTGATGCTACCAAAACACATATAACTTTTTTGACAACTGAGAGCCGGCCGCGGTGGTCTAGCGGTTCTGGCGCTGCAGTTCGGAACCGCGGGACTGCTACGGTCGCAGGTTCGAATCCTGCCTCGGGCATGGGTGTGTGTGATGTCCTTAGGTTAGTTAGGTTTAAGTGGTTCTAAGTTCTAGGGGACTTATGACCTAAGATGTTGAGTCCCATAGTGCTCAGAGCCATTTGAACCATTTGACAACTGAGAACTGGGTAAATACCCAATATGCAAAACATTGCACAGATACTTTTCAGACATGTTTACGAAGAGAGTGGCAAAAAAAGCAGTGCAAACCGAACTAATACAAAACACGGAATTATAAATTTCTGCTTACTTTTTAAACACTCTTCGTGTTGCAAGAATTGTTAAGTTCCAATGCAGACCCTTTAAAGAAAACTTCTACATTTTAGTAGAAACACAAAGTAAGAACAAGCCTTAAATTCTACAGATTGATTGCACTATATCTGGTTCGTCTTACGAATAGAGGAACATACATTCACATGAAGAGGCATTCGGTTCTATGTTTGTAGTAGAATACTGACTTCCGTTCTTATGTTAATATTATTTACTCTATAATGTTTTGTTTCGAAGAAGCTATCGTCTTTTGTTTTCCTTATACTCTTAATGCATTTGTCTAAAAATAAACACAGCCGGGACGTATCTGTACGCGGCGTCGCCACAGATATGAAGCGCGCACCGCCGCAGGGCCGGTACTACGTTGTGAAACAGCCTGTAGAAGCGCCCTGTGACGTAGCAGGGTAGGCAGAGTGGGGACTCGCTTGCTGGCTCTTCAGTTTACAGACAGACTATACTGGTTCCAGTTGAAAATCACAATAGTGAACTCGAACAATAATAGATCTGTTCGACTATTAATGCATAATACATTAGTTTGATATACGTTCAGAGTGAAACTACTTGACAAATCTTCCCTCACATCTCTACAATAGTATAAAAACTTATCTCTTAGGTTTTGTCCTGTTGAGAATAAAAAGTTGCTTTCTAACTGCTAGAATGTCCTGTTGTAGCCTTCCCGTCACTTACCGACCTTAATGACAGTGAAAAATTAAACCGCATTTACCTAATGGAAATTTGGGAAAAGCAATCATCACCGAAGTTAATGTGTCGGTAAGGAGGAAGGAAAGGATTAAATCTAAATGAAAGGAAAAATCCAAATGAAATTGGTGGATATTAATTTTCAGAAAAAAGTAAAATTATTAAAGAAACTAAATCTGTGGTCGTTACATTAACAATTAATTGGATATTTGAGATTTGGGGAAAATTACGGTCGCCAGTCCTATGGACAACTACTACAATAACTGAAAAAGAAAGGTTATTGCACATATAATTAGCACTAAAAGCGTGGCAACTGAAGGTTGACACGTGTTGTGTGAAAACTGAAAGTTTGTCAGAAGTAATTAATTTCGCTTAACTCTGACTTAATTTAGCAAAAGAATTAATAAAACCGGAAAATTGAATGTTACTTAAGGGACTGAAATTAATAGTGAACTTTGTTTCTGAAGCACTATGAAATTCAATAAAATAAGGTTAGTCTTGGACTACCTCAACAACAATTTCAAAAGCTACTTGAATCTACACAATTTAGAAATAAGAGATTTAACTTTGAACTTGAATTAAATGATTCTGAACAATTAACAATAGTAAAATTTAGTACATACCAAGCTGAGCCGCAGTCATAGATAAGCTAAAATACGGTAACAAAACTTGCACTCTTAATTTGTGCTCGTGTAATCTAAATATTGTAGCCAGCTATGAATACTTTAACTGAACTTTGAAATTAAAGCAGTGAAATGGAATGATATTACTTTAATGCTGGCGTTTGAATTTGAACGACACTCAGGTTCATTCCGGAAAGGGAAGGGACCCTGCTTGGTAATGCAATTGGGACAGTGAGCAACAAAGGTTCATGCTTCGTTGCTGTAATTTAGTGAGAATAATTGAACAGTTTGAAAAGCTGAGTTCTGCCATACAGTTCTAAAACTTTACGTGCTTTCAGTCTCCCTTGTTGGTTGATTGAAGGTTTGAAATCGTCGATCGAGGAGATGGCGACAGTCACTCATTGTCGGCCGTCGCTGTTGCAGAAGCTGGATGTTGGCGCGCCTTCTTCTCGACACGGACACCAGGCGAAACGGGCTCTTGATGTGCGCCAGCTAATGCTTCCCGTCCGCGACACCGTGTCAGAAACTATTATAGAAAGCCGAGCGCAGTTACGTGCTGCCAAACCCCGAAAGCACGGAAACTCGCGGGCGCGTCACACGACACACCTGCTCAACCGCACTACTCCAGCCAGACTCCGACTGCCCGCGCTCCATGCGGCAGAGTTAACACTCTCAAAGATCCTAAACACTTTTGTTCTCCACACGACCTATCGATGTAATCGTTCGATAGCATAGTTTTCCCTAGGCCAGACCCAGCGTAAAAATACAAATAATATTTACAAAACAAACCAATTATACTTCGATATAAATGCATATATATATATATATATATATATATATATATATATATATATATATGTGTGTGTGTGTGTGTGTGTGTGTGTGTGTGTGTGTGTGTGTGTGTGTGTGTGTGTGTGTATATACAAATAGTAAAACAATTTCAATATATAAAGACACAGAAATGTCATATCTTCAGGTGACAAAATAAGGAAAAAATTTATAGTACGACAGATGAAAGTAGGAGGAACTGCATTTCCGGTGTTACATGTGCCCCACATTGTCTGAGGATGTTCGTGTAACCTAAACAGACTCAGAAAATATCCCAAAAAAGAAACAGCGGAAATGCATATGCTCAAAACATCAACAAAATTTAGCTTTCGTCTAATTAACCATATACCAATTTTTAGACCATAAGAATTGAGTGGAGACTCACCTAATCTTATTTCACTCTGTCAACCTGCACAAAATAAAACAGGTTGACAACATATTAAAATTCATAGAAAACATAGACAATGATTTAGCTATTCCAAAATCATTAAAATTTCTAACAGTATCAAGAAATTGAATGCTATTTACTAAATTAATCAGAGTGCATGGTCATAAAATCAGGTAGATCAAAGTAAGCAAATTAATAATTAATTCCATAGAATACACATTTTATATAACCTTTTCATAATTAATATTCTCGCCATGAGAGTCCACTTAACGGTAAAGAAGAAAATAATACACAGCAGATCGAAAAAAAACATACATATTGACAACAGAATTCTTTCACATCAGCTGTCCGGGAAGAAAAACAACTCCGCCTTCCTTACCCGCAAGTACAAAGAATGCCAACCGGCACAAGAGCCGACAGCGGCACAAGAGCCGACAGCGGCTCCGCCTCGCCAATATTGTTGCGCCCGCCTGTGCGGCACGCTTGATCTCACTCGCCTGTGTAACGGAATTTCCAGAACGTCCGTTTCACTGAATTCTTTCGGAAAAACTCACTCCCTAGCAATTAATATTATCACAGTGGATAACTCCACACTGTCCATCATCACACACACGTACTAGCTTCAAACTTAAAACAGCGTCTAAGTACATCAGCAATGACTAGTGAAACACACATTCATGAAACCTGACAGCTAGTTACAAAATCATATCTACATTCCTTAATCTACTGTGACTCAGCTGAAAACTTAAACTAGCAGCTTGGACTTTTCAATTGATTAATAATCAGTTACTCTTAAATCATTTAATCAAAATTAATTAATTATTAATTACAACTTCTTTAATGACCTCTTGGTCTGGCAAAAGCATGGCAACATAGCAAATCCTTAAATCTTACACTCTATATTTACGTACTATACAAATTACCCATTCTGTGGCATTAATCAATCCTTGATTGGTACAATTTCAAGTTTACAGAATTCTGTAAACCTAATAGTTTTCCAGAGCTTGGATACTCTAAGCAATAAGTATTTGTGTGAGGTATACCAATGACTATCTTGCTCGATTTCTCATGAGCTTTTACAAGTACTAAGTCTCCGATGGCAAACTTAGCAAAACGCGCTTTAGCGGCATGACGACGTTTGCGAGCATCGGCTATTAGCTTCATTATTTCTCGCAAAAGATCTTTTTTCACACCAATATTAATGTCAATCCGTGGAGGGAATTTGATTATCTCTTCCACTAAACTTTTACTTCTGTCATCCAACAGGATTTCTTCTGGAGAAAAACCCATACATTCATGTCTCAAGGTGTCCATAATTGTCTCAAATTCTGCTACATATTTGCCCCATGCCCTATGGTTGTGATGGCAACAAGTACAGCAAAGTCGGCCTAGCTCCCGCAGGCCTCGTCTTTGTTCGTGGGTTACGTTTGACACACCGTCTACAATACTTTACAATTCACTTTCTACACTATTGTCAATGCCTAAATTCCTCACGTTACAGTACTTCAAATTCATACCTACGTCAATGGCATCCGGCCAGTTAACAATGTGTACAGGCTGGTATTGCCTATGCACACCATCTCCTGCCTCGTCAAAACTAACTACTATTGTTTTATCTTGTGATGTACATGTCAAAGTTTTGCTTTCGCAATTAATCACTGCACGGTACTTTAATAGCCAATCTAACCCGATAATTACTTCCGTAGTTAAGTCTGGCACGACGACAAACTCTTGTTCAAATCGTGCCCCACATATCTCGAAGTTGACAAAATTCTGTTTTGTGACGGGTTTACTGGCCTTCCCAGTAGCACCGATAATTTTCACTCCTGTTACTGGCATAACTACGATGCCAGGCCTGCCTTTCAGTAACTCAAATATTTTCCCAGATACAGCACTCAATTCTGCACCGGTGTCAATCAACACGTTTAGTTGTAGGCCATGCGTATTAACAGACACTACTATCTGTCTACGCTTATCCTCGACTGTTTCTTTATTTTCCCACAATAAATCCTCGTCTATATCCAGGTCATTCCAGAAAAAACCATCCGGCTTTGATCCTAAATTCGGCTTATCTGGCGGCTATTTCAGCCTTTGTTCACATACAGTTTTAATTTCTACACGATTGTCCTGAGGCTTAGTCTGTAGCTTCGCCTCAAAAACCGAAACCTTTTCCTGTAACTCGTTAACTAGTGAGTGTTGCTTTGCTATCAATTCACTAATTGTCACCCTCGTTGATTCCTCTTTGGTCAGATTGATCTCTTCTGCCAATCTACCCGGAGAAATGTGCGCAGTAGTATCTGCAATTTCTTCCTCCGGATCTGCGCAACCCACACTGCTACCGTCTGACCGTATAACGTCAGCTCTAACCTCATACACGCTGCAATCTACGTGCTTTTCTACCAGTCGTGTCCGGCTATCACTAAAATTTTCGTAATCTTTCTCCTTAATACTCTCGGAATGTTTAAACTGGAGGTTTGCGTCGGATGGATCGGCTACTTCTACCACTATAACTTTCGGTAAGGTCTGCCGGTTAGGGCCAGAACTTCCCGTTACTACTTCAACATCCAACTCCTGCGGGACGAAACACGACGAATCTTGCTCGTGCTCCCCATTAACATCAACTATTTCTGGTAAAGTCTGCCGGTTAGGGCCAGAACTTTCTATCACTTCACAAATACTATCTTTCGGTCGGACGAGACGCGGCAAATCCTGCCCGCGCTCCCCATAAACTCTTTTCCCGTACAGGCCCCTATAATCTCTTAGTTCGTCGTATAAGCGACCGAACTGCGTTAACCAGACCTCAACCCTCTCTGCATCCCCTCGCTCGATGACGGACGTGTTATCCGACATCTGATCTTCTCTCAACACTTGCGAATCATTCTTAAACTCAATCTCCAGTTCCGCTGTGGGTGTTACAGCTGCCACTTTATAATAGATTTCCGGAACACTACTTAAAATTTCTCACTGACAGTGAATGTAATTTCAATTGCCGTGTCTACAGTTGATCTACTACTTGTGGGCGCACTCCTTTCTCCTAACACTGCACACTCTCCCGCCGTTGATTATTCGATACGGAATTTTCATAACGACGACACCTCGGTTTTCTACTGTTATTGGGCCGGCAAAATTTCTCCACGCCCGGTCGGTCCCTCACCGGCGCAGCTAATGGTCTCCCCGTCTCGTCCCAGCAGATACGCTCCCCGGATGCTGCTGAGGCGGCTTATCACACCCTCTGGCGTTAATACTATTCTGTGAAGCCCGTATCATGTTAGTATGATACTGGTTTCCGTCATTCCTGTTATTATTTGCATTGTACCGATTGTTATTACGTTCCGAACCATTATTGTTATTGCTGCCATGGTTGCGGTATGGATTATTCCCATGGTTATTGTTGTTGTGGTACCCGTTGTTGTTACCACGGCCTCTACCACTGTCGCGATTATTGCCAATTGTCCTCGTCCTCAACTCTTTCCAGGAAATCATTGATTGTCTTGCAATTGCTTCCTACGTAGCGTTTCGTATCATCTGGAAGCTTCTTATAGAGTTCCCAGACTATTTCGGACTCCGTGCGGCGATCACGCAAATATTCCAACTTGCGGATCCAGCCCTCACAAAACTCCTTCATCGAGCGGCGCGAATTCGCATCGAAAGGCCTCGATACTACAAATTCGCGCCAGACACGTTGTTGTTTTTGCTCTGACCAGTATTCAGCCAGAAACAAATTTTTAAACTCGTCGAAAGTCACGTTCGTGATGTTGAGGTTTAAGCCCCAACGCTTGGCATCACCAGCCAACACGTCAATAACCGCATTAATTTTTCTCTCATTTCCATGATCTGGGTAAAACTCTTTCACAATTTTTAATGAAATCCGTCGCGTGTATACCGCCTTTTTTTAAGGGGTTGAACCGCTCCTCTTTCGTCAACAATTCCGAACTATGTGCACTGATGGGAACATAGCTCTGTTTTTCGTCAAGTTTCCTTTCTAATTCCGAAACTCTCGTAATTATTTGGCAAGTGGTTGTCGCAAGCGTTTCCACTTCCCTCTTTTTCTCTTCGCAGGTATTAGCCTCCGTCCTCACTTTGGTATCTACCTCGGATACTAAAGCCTTTAAAGTTTCCACCTTCTTTTAATGCTCTTTTTCACTAGTTCAATTTGTTCCGTCACCTTACTCTCGATGATCGGAGCAACTGCTTCTCCTACACTTTTCTCGATTCTGATAATTTCGGAATAAAAACGAGTATTTATGCTCGCAATTTCCGCCAGAACGCCTATCATTTTCTGTTTAAGATTACCGATTTCGGTATTAATCACAACAATATCTTCTTTGATTTTATCAACTTTTGTGTTAACAACTCCAACAATGTTGTTAACACCATTAATAGCTTTGTTCTGATTGTCTAGCTTCCGTTCAATTTTTTCAGGCTGAGCTTCTTGCTTGGCAGACTGAGCTTCTTGCTTGGCAGCCTGAGCTTTAATTTCTGAGCCTTGATTTCGTTAATCAAAACATTCAATAAATCAGCTAAATTTCTGGAAACCAGCGGTTTTACTTCCTTAGCGGGTGCCTCTTTAATTGTCCCTCCGTATTCGTCATCAAGGGATTCAGATTTGATTATCACTTCGACCCCCAAACATTTTCTAAAGTTTGGAATTCCATTTCTGCCCTTTGTTGCGTTTCGGCGGTCGCGTCTTTCATACCAGCCGCCTGCCTCTGAACAATGGGTTCCGAGGTGCGCGTTTCCCACTGTTCGACCGATTGTTACCTATCCAAGTCTACCAAATTTTGGTATTGTTGCCTTCACTCACTTTAATAATTTTCAATATAAATGCCAAATCTCAAATATAATTAGGATTACTCCCACTACTTATTCTCGCTGACGTAACGGCATGTTCGCAACCAGTACTTTGTTACGAGATTTGCGCAATACAAAATTCGTGTCCAGAACAACCACAAATCTGAAGATTCCCGTGCCACCAGGTCGCCACGTGTAACCTCCCCCTCACTTATCGACCTTAATGACAGTGAAAAATTAAACCGCATTTACCTAATGGAAATTTGGGAAAAGCAATCGTCACCGAAGTTAATCTGTCGGTAAGTAGGGAGGAAAGGGTTACATCTAAATGAAAGGAAAAATGCAAACGAAATTGGTGGAAATTAATTTTGAAAAAAGGGTAAAATTTATAAAGAAACTAAATCTGCGGTCGTTACGTTAACAATTAATTGGATATTTGAGATTTGGGGAAAATTACGGTCGCCAGTCCTATGGACAACTACTATAATAACTAAAAAAGAAAGGTTATTGCACATATTATTAGCACTAAAAGCGTGGAAACTGAAGCTTGACACGTGTTGTGTGAAAACTGAAAGTTTGTCAGAAGTAATAAATTTCACTATGCTCTGACTTAATTTAGCAAAAGATTTAATAAAACCGGAAATTTGAATGTTACTTAAGGGACCGAAATTAATAGTGAACTTTGTTTCTGAAGCACTACGAAATTCAATAAAATAAGGTTAGTCTTTGGCTACCTCAACAACAATTTCAAAAGCTACTTGAATCTGCGCAATTTAGAAATAAGAGATTTAACTTTGAACTTGAATTAAATGATTCTGAACATTTAACAATAGTAAAATTTAGTACATACCAAGCTGAGCCGCAGTCACAGGTAAGCTAAAATACGGTAACAAAACTTGCACTCTTAATTTGTGCTCGTGTAATCTAAATATTGTAGCCAGTTATGAATACTTTAACCGAACTTTGAAATTAAAGCAGTGAAATGGAATGATATTACTTTAATGCTGGCGTTTGAATTTGAACGACACTCGGGTTTATTCATGAAAGGGAAGGGACCCTGTTTGGTAATGCAATTGGGACAATGAGCAACAAAGGTTCATGCTTTGTTGTTGTAATTTAGTGAGAAAAATTTAACAGTTTGAAAAGCTGAGTTCTGCCATACAGTTCTAAAACTTTACGTGCTTCAGTCTTCCTTGTTGGTTGATTGAAGGTTTGAAATCGTCGATCGAGGAGATGGCGACAGTCACTCACTGTCGGCCGTCGCTGTTGCAGAAGCTGGATGTTGGCGGACCTTCTTCTCGTCACGGCCACCAGGCGAAACGGGCTCTTGATGTGCGCCGGCTAATGCTTCGCGTCCGCGACACCGTGTCAGAAACTACACTCCTGGAAATTGAAATAAGAACACCGTGAATTCATTGTCCCAGCAAGGGGAAACTTTATTGACACATTCCTGGGGTCAGATACATCACATGATCACACTGACAGAACCACAGGCACGTAGACACAGGCAACAGAGCATGCACAATGTCGGCACTAGTACAGTGTATATCCACCTTTCGCAGCAATGCAGGCTGCTATTCTCCCATGGAGACGATCGTAGAGATGCTGGATGTAGTCCTGTGGAACGGCTTGCCATGCCATTTCCACCTGGCGCCTCAGTTGGACCAGCGTTCGTGCTGGACGTGCAGACCGCGTGAGACGACGCTTCATCCAGTCCCAAACTTGCTCAATGGGGGGACAGATCCGGAGATCTTGCTGGCCAGGGTAGTTGACTTACACCTTCTAGAGCACGTTGGGTGGCACGGGATACATGCGGACGTGCATTGTCCTGTTGGAACAGCAAGTTCCCTTGCCGGTCTACGAATGGTAGAACGATGGGTTCGATGACGGTTTGGATGTACCGTGCACTATTCAGTGTAGGAGATCGCTCCGCACACCATGATGCCGGGTGTTGGCCCTGTGTGCCTCGGTCGTATGCAGTCCTGATTGTGGCGCTCAGCTACACGGCGCCAAACACGCATACGACCATCATTGGCACCAAGGCAGAAGCGACTCTCATCGCTGAAGACGACACGTCTCCATTCGTCCCTCCATTCACGCCTGTCGCGACACCACTGGAGGCGGGCTGCACGATGTTGGGGCATGAGCGGAAGACGGCCTAACGGTGTGCGGGACCGTAGCCCAGCTTCATGGAGACGGTTGCGAATGGTCCTCGCCGATACCCCAGGAGCCACAGTGTCCCTAATTAGCTGGGAAGTGGCGGTGCGGTCCCCTACGGCACTGCGTAGGATCCTACGGTCTTGGCGTGCATCCGTGCGTCGCTGCGGTCCGATCCCAGGTCGACGGGTACGTGCACCTTCCGCCGAACACTGGCGACAACATCGATGTACTGTGGAGACCTCACGCTCCACGTGTTGAGCAATTCGGCGGTACGTCCACCCGGCCTCCCGCATGCCCACTATACGCCCTCGTTCAAAGTCCGTCAACTGCACATACGGTTCACGTCCACGCTGTCGCGGCATGCTACCAGTGTTAAAGACTGCGATGGAGCTCCGTATGCCACGGCAAACTGGCTGACACTGACGGCGGCGGTGCACAAATGCTGCGCAGCTAGCGGCATTCGACGGCCAACACCGCGGTTCCTGGTGTGTCCGCTGTGCCGTGCGTGTGATCATTGCTTGTACAGCCCTCTCGCAGTGTCCGGAGCAAGTATGATGGGTCTGACACACCGGTGTCAATGTGTTCTTTTTTCCATTTCCAGGAGTGTATTATAGCAAGTCGAGCGCAATTACGTGCTGCCACACCCCGAAAGCAGGGAAACTCGCGGGAGCGTCACATGACACACCTGCTCAACCGCACTACTCCAGCCAGACTCCGACTGCCCGCGCTCCATGCGGCAGAGTTAACGCTACCAAAGATCCTAAACACTTTCGTTCTCCACACGACCTATCGATGTAATCGTTCGATAGCATAGTTTTCCCTAGGCCAGACCCAGCGTAAAAATACAAATAATATTTACAAAGCAAACCAATTATACTTCGACCTTCGACATAAATGCATATATATATATATATATATATATATATATATATATATATATATATATATATATATATATATATATATACATATATATATATATATATATATAGTAAAACAATTACAATATATAAAGACACAGAAATGTTATATCTTCAGGTGACAAAATAAGGAAAATGTTTATAGTACGGCAGATGGAAATAGGAGGAGATGCATTTCCGGCGTTACACTGTGTTCGTTTAGATATCTTCACCGATAAACGGTAAGCTCCCGTTTTGTTAGTAAACGACAGGGCAAAACTTACTGTGCAAAACTGTATCGAAAGCCTTCCAGAATCAAGGAACACGGTATTAACGTGGGTGCAGTTGCCTACTGTACTCTGGCACACGTGGACCAACAGATGGAGCTGACTTGCGCAGGCTCTATGTTTGAGAAATCCACGATGCTTTTTGCTAGAGGAGATTATCGTTATCTAGACTTAGAAGTAAAAGTAGCTATGCAAGTAAGAGTACGAGTCAAGCGTCTAGTGTACCCACATTGCTTGCGAAAATGAATGAAGACTGTGGGGGATTCAAAGTTTGCGAAAGGTGTGGAAAGCTAACAGGTGAGATACGCGTCACAAAGTATTAAGTTAGGGAGCTAAAGGATTTTTATGATATCCGTTGACAGACTTCAGCAGTACTCAATAAATCTACATAAAATTGAAATAAAACAGCCCTCGGTCACTATTTTTATCGAAATAACCGTGTTTCAACACTGCTAAAAGTGTCTTCATCAGAATTTAAATCAAAGAATTGTCTACATACATCTACATATTTACACTCCTGGAAATTGAAATAAGAACACCGTGAATTCATTGTCCCAGGAAGGGGAAACTTTATTGACACATTCCTGGGGTCAGATACATCACATGATCACACTCACAGAACCACAGGCACATAGACACAGGCAACAGAGCATGCACAATGTCGGCACTAGTACAGTGTATATCCACCTTTCGCAGCAAT
The DNA here is from genome assembly GCF_023864275.1 of Schistocerca cancellata. Taxonomy (NCBI): domain Eukaryota; kingdom Metazoa; phylum Arthropoda; class Insecta; order Orthoptera; family Acrididae; genus Schistocerca; species Schistocerca cancellata. The sequence continues at coordinate 80,437,168 of NC_064631.1, read as the reverse complement.
GCAGGCTGCTATTCTCCCATGGAGACGATCGTAGAGATGCTGGATGTAGTCCTGTGGAACGGCTTGCCATGCCATTTCCACCTGGCGCCTCAGTTGGACCAGCGTTCGTGCTGGACGTGCAGACCGCGTGAGACGACGCTTCATCCAGTCCCAAACATGCTCAATGCGGGACAGATCCGGAGATCTTATTGGCCAGGGTAGTTGACTTACACCTTCTAGACCACGTTGGGTGGCACGAGATACATGCGGACGTGCATTGTCCTGTTGGAACAGCAAGTTCCCTTGCCGGTCTAGGAATGGTAGAACGATGGGTTCGATGACGGTTTGGATGTACCGTGCACTATTCAGTGTCCCCTCGACGATCAGCAGTGGTGTACGGCCAGTGTAGGAGATCGCTCCCCACACCATGATGCCGGGTGTTGGCCCTGTGTGCCTCGGTCGTATGCAGTCCTGATTGTGGCGCTCACCTGCACGGCGCCAAACACGCATACGACCATCATTGGCACCAAGGCAGAAGCGACTCTCATCGCTGAAGACGACACGTCTCCATTCGTCCCTCCATTCACGCCTGTCGCGACACCACTGGAGGCGGGCTGCACGATGTTGGGGCGTGAGCGGAAGACGGCCTAACGGTGTGCGGGACCGTAGCCCAGCTTCATGGAGACGGTTGCGAATGGTCCTCGCCTATACCCCAGGAGCAACAGTGTCCCTAATTTGCTGGGAAGTGGCGGTGCGGTCCCCTACGGCACTGCGTAGGATCCTACTGTCTTGGCGTGCATCCGTGCGTCACTGCGGTCCGGTCCCAGGTCGACGGGCACGTGCACCTTCCGCCGACCACTGGCGACAACATCGATGTACTGTGGACACCTCACGCTCCACGTGTTGAGCAATTCGGCGGTACGTCCACCCGGCCTCCCGCATGCCCACTATACGCCCTCGTTCAAAGTCCGTCAACTGCACATACGGTTCACGTCCACGCTGTCGCGGCATGCTACCAGTGTTAAAGACTGCGATGGAGCTCCGTATGCCACGGCAAACTGGCTGACACTGACGGCGGCGGTGCACAAATGCTGCGCAGCTAGCGGCATTCGACGGCCAACACCGCGGTTCCTGGTGTGTCCGCTGTGCCGTGCGTGTGATCATTGCTTGTACAGCCCTCTCGCAGTGTCCGGAGCAAGTATGGTGGGTCTGACACACCGGTGTCAATGTGTTCTTTTTTCCATTTCCAGGAGTGTATTATAGCAAGTCGAGCGCAATTACGTGCTGCCACACCCCGAAAGCAGGGAAACTCGCGGGAGCGTCACATGACACACCTGCTCAACCGCACTACTCCAGCCAGACTCCGACTGCCCGCGCTCCATGCGGCACAGTTAACGCTACCAAAGATCCTAAACACTTTCGTTCTCCACACGACCTATCGATGTAATCGTTCGATAGCATAGTTTTCCCTAGGCCAGACCCAGCGTAAAAATACAAATAATATTTACAAAGCAAACCAATTATACTTCGACCTTCGACATAAATGCATATATATATATATATATATATATATATATATATATATATATATATATATATATATAGTAAAACAATTACAATATATAAAGACACAGAAATGTTATATCTTCAGGTGACAAAATAAGGAAAATGTTTATAGTACGGCAGATGGAAATAGGAGGAGATGCATTTCCGGCGTTACACTGTGTTCGTTTAGATATCTTCACCGATAAACGGTAAGCTCCCGTTTTGTTAGTAAACGACAGGGCAAAACTTACTGTGCAAAACTGTATCGAAAGCCTTCCAGAATCAAGGAACACGGTATTAACGTGGGTGCAGTTGCCTACTGTACTCTGGCACACGTGGACCAACAGATGGAGCTGACTTGCGCAGGCTCTATGTTTGAGAAATCCACGATGCTTTTTGCTAGAGGAGATTATCGTTATCTAGACTTAGAAGTAAAAGTAGCTATGCAAGTAAGAGTACGAGTCAAGCGTCTAGTGTACCCACATTGCTTGCGAAAATGAATGAAGACTGTGGGGGATTCAAAGTTTGCGAAAGGTGTGGAAAGCTAACAGGTGAGATACGCGTCACAAAGTATTAAGTTAGGGAGCTAAAGGATTTTTATGATATCCGTTGACAGACTTCAGCAGTACTCAATAAATCTACATAAAATTGAAATAAAACAGCCCTCGGTCACTATTTTTATCGAAATAACCGTGTTTCAACACTGCTAAAAGTGTCTTCATCAGAATTTAAATCAAAGAATTGTCTACATACATCTACATATTTACACTCCTGGAAATTGAAATAAGAACACCGTGAATTCATTGTCCCAGGAAGGGGAAACTTTATTGACACATTCCTGGGGTCAGATACATCACATGATCACACTCACAGAACCACAGGCACATAGACACAGGCAACAGAGCATGCACAATGTCGGCACTAGTACAGTGTATATCCACCTTTCGCAGCAATGCAGGCTGCTATTCTCCCATGGAGACGATCGTAGAGATGCTGGATGTAGTCCTGTGGAACGGCTTGCCATGCCATTTCCACCTGGCGCCTCAGTTGGACCAGCGTTCGTGCTGGACGTGCAGACCGCGTGAGACGACGCTTCATCCAGTCCCAAACATGCTCAATGCGGGACAGATCCGGAGATCTTATTGGCCAGGGTAGTTGACTTACACCTTCTAGACCACGTTGGGTGGCACGAGATACATGCGGACGTGCATTGTCCTGTTGGAACAGCAAGTTCCCTTGCCGGTCTAGGAATGGTAGAACGATGGGTTCGATGACGGTTTGGATGTACCGTGCACTATTCAGTGTCCCCTCGACGATCAGCAGTGGTGTACGGCCAGTGTAGGAGATCGCTCCCCACACCATGATGCCGGGTGTTGGCCCTGTGTGCCTCGGTCGTATGCAGTCCTGATTGTGGCGCTCACCTGCACGGCGCCAAACACGCATACGACCATCATTGGCACCAAGGCAGAAGCGACTCTCATCGCTGAAGACGACACGTCTCCATTCGTCCCTCCATTCACGCCTGTCGCGACACCACTGGATGCGGGCTGCACGATGTTGGGGCGTGAGCGGAAGACGGCCTAACGGTGTGCGGGACCGTAGCCCAGCTTCATGGAGACGGTTGCGAATGGTCCTCGCCTATACCCCAGGAGCAACAGTGTCCCTAATTTGCTGGGAAGTGGCGGTGCGGTCCCCTACGGCACTGCGTAGGATCCTACTGTCTTGGCGTGCATCCGTGCGTCACTGCGGTCCGGTCCCAGGTCGACGGGCACGTGCACCTTCCGCCGACCACTGGCGACAACATCGATGTACTGTGGACACCTCACGCCCCACGTGTTGAGCAATTCGGCGGTACGTCCACCCGGCCTCCCGCATGCCCACTATACGCCCTCGCTCAAAGTCCGTCAACTGCACATACGGTTCACGTCCACGCTGTCGCGGCATGCTACCAGTGTTAAAGACTGCGATGGAGTTCCGTATGCCACGGCAAACTGGCTGACACTGACGGCGGCGGTGCACAAATGCTGCGCAGCTAGCGTCATTCGACGGCCAACACCGCGGTTCCTGGTGTGTTCGCTGTGCCGTGCGTGTGATCATTGCTTGTACAGCCCTCTCGCAGTGTCCGGAGCAAGTATGGTGGGTCTGACACACCGGTGTCAATGTGTTCTTTTTTCCATTTCCAGGAGTGTATTTACATCTATATCTGCAAGCCACGGTATGATGTGGGGCGGTGGGTATTTTGGGTATTATAACTTTCCCATTTTGCTGTTCCAATCACGAAGGGTTCGTGGGAAGATCGATTGCTGGTAAGTCTCCTTGTGAGTCGAATCTCTCTAATTATATCTTCGCTGTCAATTTCGTGAGAAATACGTAGAACGAAGCAGGTCATTGGTTGACCTTCCTCACACCTTTATGTGTAAACCACGAAGTGATGCAGAACACCATTCTTGCAGGGTCTGCCGCTGGACGTGAGTGAGTATCTTTGTGGCGCTCTCGCTCTCACGAACTGAACCTCTAATGAAACGTGCTGCTCTTCTTTGGATCTTCTCTATTTCCTCTATCACTCCTGTCTCGTATGAATCCCAGATTGACAAGTAATTTTCAAGTGTTGGTCGAAGGAGTATTTTGTAAGCTGCCTCTTTGTTGAGATTTCTAGCCAAGAGTCTTAGTCTGGTATCTGTCTTTACTTAATTTTACATGGTCGTTCCACGTTAAATTACTCTGCACAAATATTCATTGTGTTTTACGGATATGACTGCTTTCAGCGATTGTTCCCCAGGCATGAGGTCATGTATTCGCAGTATGTTACATCTGCTACTGTTAAGCGTCAGTTGCCTCTCTCTGCACCAAATGTCGATCCTCTGCACGTCTTCCTCCATTTTCCTACAATTTTCTAAAGTCGTGACCTCTTTGTACACAGCACCACCATCTGTGAAGACCCTCATGGAACTTCCGAGGTTGTCCATTAGGTCGTCTATGAGTGTTGTGAACAACAGTGTCTTTATAACACTCCTTGAGGACATTTCCCCAAATTAATTTCACCTCTGAAGACTGGGAAAGACACTGGAACGAGTCAGGCTGTTGCCAGTCTCATGTTTCATTTTTGTACGATCGAACAAATTGGATTTATGATATATGACATGACAGTTTCTTTCGTAACAGCAAATGTATATACAAAAGAAAGTGTCATTGTCCGTAAGAGTGCGTGATTATTGCCGAGGTTAGGCTTCTTTCTTCTTCATTCTAATTTGAATGGCTAGTCCATTTGTCTAGTACTTGTCTGGGATTGCCGTGTTGTGGCCTCGAGGTTCCCGTTAACTGCAGGAATGCGCAAGACACTTCACCCACCAGACTGGCACTGAGGGAACAGCCCTCCATTCTAAGACTCCAGAGAGTGTGGAAAGATGGCCCTCAGCCCCTATAACACTACCTACCGTCTGCTACTGCTTTACCATAACCCTAAAGCTACAGGCAGGTAGTGAAATATAACTATCTAGTTAAAACAATTATGGCATAAAGCAACAGAGCAGTGTTATCCTCTGAGAGGAATTTTGTTATGTTCACCGTGTTGTACCTAACGGAGGTGGCTTATCGGAAGTGAAAGTCAGAGTTACGTAAATATTTGAACAGTAACAAACAATATTTTTGCCTAGCTATACTGTTTAAAGAATAAGGAAAACGGTCGCCAGCCTAATTAGACAAGAGAAAGATTAACGTTCTCGTTTAAGAAAGTAGGTATGAGTAACCTTAACGGACAAACACAACCTAGACTTGGCCACTCGCGAGTGCAATGAACTCTGACACATACATATGTTTACGGTAAGATTGAAGCTAACAGCTAGAGCAGCACAAACTATTTGCAAAAATATAACAGATACTGAAACACACTATTACTTTCAGGGCTTGTTCAAACTGAATGGTCTTTATAACATTACTATTAACGTTCACTGCAGAATCATTAATTGGACATATGTTCAGTATCATTGTTCAAACATTTCCTAGCTGGTATGAAATAATAAATGCAGTTTACTGCAAATTTATGAACTGGTCACAGGTTAAGTATCTCTCGACTAAATACTATTCTGTTTAGAATGAAAGTTAAATGGAATTCACTAACAGGTAACTTCTCACTATATTTTGAATAAAGAAATTATGGTTTTCATAAACAGTGGTCTTCCCATTACTTGTTACCTAGCATTAGCACAATCGACAAACGGTGGATCCTGTTATACTATTAGTATGCACTTCCAATACACAATAGATACAAACACTTAGCAATGATGAACATATAATTTTCTACTATTGCAGTTTTCCAATTTTACTACAGTGAAACACAATGTTGACAAATTTGCAAGAAACTGACTCACTTTTTAAAATTTACAACAGGTAGCACTATGATCATTAACTAAGCAAAACTATATAAGCCTCAGTTTTAAGAACTCTAATTTATAAAAGAAACAGCAAATTGTCTTTATTACCACAGTCTTCTACTTTCAAGTAAATGATTAAATAGGTGACTTTGAAACTTCACAAAACTACATTTACTGCCTCCCACAATTTCACTAAATCCACAGTAAATCTGAATATTCTCTTCTCATCAAAGATCAAACAACATTATGTAATTAACTGTCTGACTTTGAGGCTTTCACTTTTTCCACAAAGTAGGACACTCGTAATCACAGTTCAAATGGAGAGGAACCTGAGAGGTGTTGTGATAGGGAAAAAATCAAGGTAGGTACATAAATTCAGTTATAAGTTACCTTACATTTGTGCACACTAAATCGCTCAATAAGCTGATCCTTCACTGTACATTATTATAGTGAAACGTCCCCTTTAGAACGATTTATACTGACTGTGCTTAACCTGGCACACAATAATTTTAGCGCAACGCGATCTGACTATCAAAAATCCCTGCAAAAGAATGGCCCTGACAAACATTAAACTATACCTTTCACAAATCACTTACCTCACAAAAATCTTCGCTACTCAAGCTACTGCAAAACAGCGAGCGCCACTACTGCCAGCTAAATAAAAGATTCAAACTACTGAAGGCACTAACTACTGATAGGGATAGTTAGCAAATGAAAGATATTAATAGAGAACAAACACTGTATTTACCTTAATAGTCATCAATAGTCATAATATATACAGCAGCTCATGACATCAATTTTTACAAATTTCAAACTCCGCCATCTCTGTCCTCACATCCACCACTGCTGGCGGCTCCCCTCCAACTGCCCAGCGCTACGCGCTGTTCGCATCCAGCTATAGCAGTTCATGACAACAATGGCAGGCAACAATGCAAACTAGCCACATACTGCACACAGCACAGCCAGTGATTTTCATACAGAGAGCTACGTGGCATTACCCATATAAAAATCTAAACAGCCTACTTACATAGCCCCCATGCTCCCCACAAAAAAATTTTACATAATATTTTTGGGCAGTGGCCAATACATATTTGTTAAATTTTGTATTTTCACAATTACAATAACAAAGAAATCAAATGCACACACTGATTTATACAATGTTGGTCAACAGCTAAAATTTTTTTTTACAGTCAATAAAGACAGTCCTGATCATTCATCATAAGAGTAATTACAGTTTTTTTCACAAAGTCTCATTAGTAAAAGAAATTGCACACAGAAGTAGTGGATTTCCATGCAGTCTTGAAGAAGTAGTGTTGTCCTTCCAACGGAAAGACAGTGCTGACTCTTGACATGCTGACAGGTAATGGGCCACAACAGAGCAAACCCACAGCAGAGTCATTCGAAGTTCTGACGAATATTGGTAGGTAGGTCATCACAGAGCAGACCCACTGCAGTCCTGGTAGAGAGTATTGGTGGGCCACCAGAGATGCAGACCCACTGTAGTCCTTGTAGAAATTGTGGACAGGCCCACTGTAGTCCTTGTAGAGATGGCCAGCAGCCATCTGTTGCGACTGTGCAGGTGCACAATCACCATCGAAGAGTCTTGCGGATAATAGAGCAAGTCCATAACCACCACTTGTGCACTCACAAAGTTTTTGGAATTGTCCTTAGAACCAGCAATGCTGTTATCCAGTCCCTTGCTGAATTATGAACACACGTGCAAACACTATCAGTCCCTACTTCTCACATAGTGACCATATAGTATGACCAACAGAAAAGTGTGCAGTGAAATGAATGCTTACAAGTTAATAACATGATGAACTGGTGTCAATTACAATTATATAACATAAGAATACAATTACAAAGATACAAAATACATCATTAAAAACATAACAATACAGATAATATTTGTAGTGCAGGCTTTACAAAACAATAGAAATAAACATATACATCAGTGTTACAGGAATGATGACATGAGTACATACATAAACGATCAGAATAACTTTTGAAACATCAACTTCACACATGAGCATTAAAACAACACAGAATAAATAATGTCTAAGCATCTTTACAAAGAAAATAACAGAGTATTAGAAAAATTCTACAGCATAGCTTTCATCAGCTAAACACATAAAGACAGGAAAAACACAAATACACACAGGTACCCAAACACATAGTGGGATAACACAAAAGGAAAGGACAGGGTTTGTTTTCAGTGTAACATTTGGTACTGCAGTCCACCCCACAACTTCATTCGATAGATCTTTCGTCTTATTTCAACATTTGTTTCCACCAAAAAAATCCTATCTAAGCATGCTTTCTGTATTTATATGTTCACACATTGCTTACCTCATCATTTATTTCCAAGAAAATCCTACCTATACCTCCTTCCTGTATTCTATTCATATTTCTTTCAAAATGATTATTTCTGATTGTACAACACTCATTTGGGCCCAAATCTTTTTCATGTAACCTTGCAATGCATACTTTACCTATTCTCCATAGTCAGTTTCTTATATAGTCTACCCCCTCTTAAGCTAACTTAAATCTACTGAGCTCAGATATATACCAAGGGACGAGGCAATGCAGCATCACAAAACACAGTTAATATAAACAGCAATGAAAAAAAAACGCAGATTTGCAAAGCAAGCAGCATTAAGAAATTAGCAAAAGTCAAATTCAATAACACTATGCCTGGCAAACAGCAGCAACTTATACCTAAACATGACATAGCGCAAGCAGAAAAAATATTACACTAAAATGGCCATGTCTAATACCTATGTCACATCTTAACATTAGAGTGATGCATCACAAAAACTTACGCTAGTAGATAAGTTACCAAATCATAAAAAATAATTTATGCAATTCCTGTGAAGGGAAATGTCTTTTTGTGCTCCCTCATTTTTTGGATAGATCATAAAATTATTTACTGGATCTGTAGGCATAAAATATTTATATTAGTACATATATTAAATTTTATTTTAACCAATGCTGCAGTGCAGCTAGAAACTTGATATTAAACAAAATATGTAAATAAATACATAAAGCAAGCCATATGGCATTTTTCTCAACTAGCAAGACAATAGCTGTGAAATGTTTCGCATCGTTTCATTAGGCATTTCAATAAATATCATAAATTACGAGCTCCACAGTATGCTTTCAGTAGCGCGTACAATGGCCTTCCCTTTCTGTTTTTTTCTACCTGTGCTTCTAACGAGGCACTCAAACTAATGGCTTGTTCTCCAGGTGTCTGACACAGCTGTGTGCCCACGACGCACATGCAGGTGGTCACTTAATATTCTTATGGAAATATTTACGACAGCAGTTTCCACTACAGTGACAGTCTCATATAAAAACATTTCACAGGTCAAGAATTTTATTGACATAAACATACCTCAACAGCATAATACACATCGTCGTCGTAAAAATAACATCATAACACCTCAGTCAAATGTCAAAAACGTCATAGCTTCCTCCAATGATTTCAAAACCTAAAGAAAATTCTCTGCTCATGTCAAAAGTGTCACCTGCCTCCAACGTACTTTAAAATCATACTCCCTTACCAAATACATCATTCAAAGTTCTCATAGTATCACAATGGTTTCAAAAAAATTATGAACAGTTCACAAAGTGCAGACAAAGTACAATTTCTTAAGTGTGAAGTAATCCAACTCTGTAATTGCGTAAACATGTGTCACTGACGTAGTAAAAAGGTTTGTCTCTCTCAGTTAAATGATCAGATAGCTGTGTAATTTATGTGTTAGAGAAATATGGTACCGATGTGTAAAGTTGTATAAGCAAATACCATATTAGCTAGGGCTCCTTGTGCTTGCCAAAAACATGATACACAAAGTAAGCGTGTACCCCCCTGAGGATTATTGTAATTGTATCCTCAGGTATTACAGCTTACAGCAATGAAATGAAATGTGTCACGAAAAACTTTCTTTGTAATTCAAAAATCTCTTTAAAAATAAATGTTTTAAGTACAAAATTAATCACTCAAATACGTGTCCTGTAGCGCTAAATATGCGTCTTGCTGTAAGATAATCTCTGGGAAGTGTCATAGTTATTGTCCTCCGAAAGCTAAGTTCTGCAGAAGTCAATGTACTTACCTCATGATACACAAAAGTGGAATGCTTTGCGTATAGATATCATACTTATTACGCTTATTGCCGTGATGAGAAAAGTACTGTGCTGTAACGTATTGTTGTGCTACAGAAAAGGCTGTCCTCTTGTAGCAATAGCACAAAAGTTACTACTAAAACATGTCTCACTTTATAGAAGAATTCAGAAAAACTGTGCAGATATAAAACAGATACACCGCAAAAGCACATTGTAAATTGTCACTCATTAGTAACATTGTGATATAATCGTGTAGCTGTCAAAGAAACCAAATACTAAGTCATCTTGAATCTCACAGAAAGTACTTCAAATCCTGAATCCACTCTCAAGCAAACCAAAATGTTGCATGAAAATTTCATTAGCAGTGCTGGTATATGTTCTAAGTATGTAAGCCGTATATTCGTTATGTAATCGTGCAACTAACAAGGAGGAATGTGTCGTCTGTTCGCAATAATAATGCATTCGCAATTACTTGTCTAAGTTACCTATGTTCTTGACTGGATGGTTAGTTAGCTTTAAAACATAGTTGCATGTTAACAGTTTCTCAGTGTGACAAATTGTACAAGTGGTGTGAAGTGAAAATTGCAAAGACTAAGTTAAAAAGCAGATTATCTGTCAATAAATGGTTTTACATGAGAAATGTGGTGTAAACCTTTACTCTTCCTAGTACGCAGAGTTTCAACTTCAACGCAATTATCATGTGGTATACGTCGGATTCTGTAAGGTCCATTGTAAACTAGAAAGAATTTGTGACTCAAGTGTTTCTTCTTATGTGACAATGAATGAGCTTTAATGAGAACTTTCTGACCAATATATAATTTCTTTGCATTTGCTTTACCGTGTAGTTTTCTCCTTTTGTCTGCTGCAGATTTTATATTTTTAAGAGCCAAATCAATTATGTCTTTGTGTCGAAGTTTACGTGTATTCGGGAAAGGTACAAGCTCTCTGATTCTGTTCGGTGGTTCTACATTCTTCAGTACAAGAGTAGGTGGTAAAGCAGTGGAATCATGAGGCATTTCATTCAGCACATTTTGAAATAAGTGTAAATATCTGTCCCAATGCTGATGCTTTCTGTGACAATAAAGTCTGCAAAGCTTATTGATTTCTTTCATAATCCGTTCAGACGGGTTACAATGTGGTGAATACAATGAAATAAAAACAGGTTTGACTCTATGATTCCGAAGCATGCGTGACCAAACAGCAGATCTGAATTGCGGTCCATTATCTGAAATGACTTTACTAACGTGTCCAACTTCACGTAAGAAATTTTTAACAAAGGCGTTGGATACAGACCGTCCAGTGGCTTTACGTAACGGAGTGAAAGAAACAAATTTTGAAGTAAGTTCAACAGCGACTAGAACGTACGAAAATCCATTCGATGTTCTGACAAGGGGTCCCAGGAGATCAACAGCAGCAAATTCTTTTAATTTAGAAGGAATGATAGGAAACAGCGGAGCACGATGCGAGACAGTAGATGGTTTCGCCTTTTGACAAAGTTTACAAATAGACAAGACTCTTCGAATTCTCTTTTCCATATTGTTAAAATAACAAGTCGTTCGAAGAATATGGTAACATTTTCGTGGACCAAAATGTGCGTAGCTGAAATGAATGTACCAAATGAGCTTATTAACAAAATCGTCTGGAATGCAAAGTACCCATAGCTTGTCATCAACAGTGCAGCGTTTGAAGAGTATGTTGTTTCTAACTAGGTAATAATGCCGAATCTGAGTGTGTGTCTTTTCATGCCATTTACCTTTGATGTCTTTCCAAATCGGATCTTTATCTTGTTCATGAGCAATGTCCTTTAAAGATGTGGTGATGAAGTTTTCAAAGGCGACTTTCTGAATGTAAAGAATACTGAAATTTTTCTCGAGGTTGCCTTCTGTGTTACTTTTCTCAAGCCCAGCCGGTGCGCGTGACAGCGCGTCCGCAACAATGTTCTCCCTGCCGGGAATGTAGACTATTGTGAAGCGGAATTCTTGCAGAAACAATGCCCAACGTTTTAGCCTGTCATGATTTAATTTTGAAGACATAAGAAATTGTAATGCACGATGATCACTGTATACTTTTACGTGCTTACCAGAAAGAAAGAAACGGAATTTGTTAAATGCCCAAACGATAGCTAAAGCTTCTAATTCAGTAACGGAATAATTTTTTTCAGATTTTGTTAGCACTCGGCTAGCAAAAGCAATGGTTTTCTGAACAGTAATGTCATCTTCTATGGCTTCTTGAAATAAATGGGCACCAAGACCAACTTTGGAAGAATCAGTGCTAAGGCAGAAATCTCGTGACAGATCTGGATGAGCTAGTATTGGCGCGTGAAGTAACGCTTCTTTCAAAGAATTGAATTCCAACTGTGCTTGTTCGTCCCAGTTCCAAATAGTATTTTTTCCAGTGAGAGAACAAAGTTTAGGTGTAACTAGAATTTGCATATTCAGAAAACGACGGTAAAAATTTACGAGACCTAGAAAACTGCGGACTTGTCTTTTTGTGGATGGAACAGGAATGGCTCTGATTGCTTCTAACTTTTCTGGATCCGGCTGAATGCCTTCAGAAGAAATAATATGTCCCAAAAACTTCACCTTTGACCTACCGAATTCAGACTTTTCCAAGTTAACTGTAATTCCAGATTCTGCAAAAATACGTAACAAACTGTTGAGGATGCGGTTATGTTGTTCCCATGAAGCTTCTGCTATTAGAATATCGTCCACATATAAAGTGATGTGACGTTTTAAGAACTCAGGTAATATGGAATTTAACCCACGAATGAATGCTGCCGAAGAAATGTTCAAACCAAAAGGAAGTTTCCGAAACTGATAACAAACGCCGAAACAAAGGAAAGCTGTGTATTTTCTGCATTCTGGATGAAGTTCGATCTGATAAAAGCTGGATCTGAGATCAATGGAAGACAACACTTTTACACCATTAAAATTTTGAAGAAGTTCTTCCATCGTCTGCGGCCTGTCTGTTTCAGGAATAATGATAGTATTGATTTGTCTCGAATCTAAGACAAGTCTGATCGATCCATTTTTCTTCTCAACAACATGTAACGGATTGTTGTATGAGCTTGCTGCAGGCTCAATAATGCCCTCGTCAAGCATAGATTGTATTTCTGTTCTAACACGGTCCCTATAATGTGCTGGAATTACGTATGGTCTAACACAAAATTTAGTATGCTCACGAACACGAAATTGGTATTGAAATCCCTTGATTGTTCCTGTTTTGTGAGTAAAAACTGTGGAATGTGCTTGTAAAATCTCAAAAAGGTCCTGCCTATCAGTGTCATTACAATTCTCAATTGTTTGAATTTTATTCTGAATTAACTCATTAATTTCAAATATGCCGTCGATATCATCCCTTTCAGTACTTGCAGAGTGATTGTTGGTGTCTACTTCCGTAGAAAATTCCGAACTGTTGTCTAACAGAACATAAAGCCGATTAATTTCCTCATCATGGTTTGAGAGCCAGTCTTCAAATTTCAAAGCTATTGACTTACCTTCTTTCTCTAAACTTATTTCAGCATCGTGAAAGCTTAAGATTGCTTTATATTCATTCAAAAAGTCTACTCCCAGTATAATTTCCGTCGACAATAATGGAACAATAAGGAAGTTCATAGAGAAGCTATGGCTTTGACAAAAGAATTCTAAGTTGGTTTGTTGGCGTACATCTACACTTTTTCCAAAGATTGCACCTTGTAATTTAATCTTACGTAACGGAAGTGTGGGGCAATCGTTCGCTTTGTTGCATTTGCTAAAAGCTGTTTCGCTAATTACTGAAATGGGACTGCCAGAGTCAAGTACTGCCGTAAATTTTACGTCATTTACAGTAATGTGAATCACAGGATATGCAATGGTGTTACGTGTTACGTCGTGTTCCTGGAGTAAGATGTCCCTAATGTCTTCCATTTTTACGTAATTACTAGCTACGGCAGCTGCGTCATCAGTTTCATAAGTACGTCTTGTGGCTGCCAGTGGTGTGAGTCATCGCCTATTGTCTCTTTGTTGGCGCGCGTCGTTATTGGGATTTGGAGACCTAACTTCTACAAATTCATCGTGACGAGAGTGCTCTGCTCTGTTTAAATCTCGCCAGTTCTGATGCAATTCAGGTCTGTCGTTACGATCATATCGTCTGTCGTCATGTCGGTAGTTTCCATAGTTTCTTTCTTGTCGGTCACATGGTGGAGAATTTCTCCTTGAATCGTAACTACGCGCTGGACTGTGGCGTCTAAAGTTATTCTGTCTCCCTTGATAATAGTTATTTTGGTTCCCATATTGTCTGTTTCTCTGATTGTCTCTGTGATAGTCATTACCGCGCAAAGGTGATCTTTCCCTGTAACTATTACTCTGCCAGTGGTTATCATATGGGTGGTGTCTGTTTTGGTCACGATTTACGTTGTAAGAATAGGTTTGTCGTGGCCATTTATTGTTTCTGTCGTCACGGAATTGTGACGGATGTGACCTGTAATGATTGTTTTCCTGTTTTCGCATCCCGCGACTGTCTGTGTCAATTTCCAGTTCTTGTAACAGTCCCTGAAAAGCTTCAATGTCGTCTTTGCAACGTCCTGCTAAAATAATATGTCTCAAATGTTCAGGCAGTTTGATTAAGCAAATGCGGATGAGTTCTGAGGGGCTGTATGGGTTTGACAGGTATTGATTCTTGTGCAACATGTCTTCAAAATATTTCACAAGACTGGAAAATTCAGATTGTTCAAAGTGTTTCATCATCATGATGCTATGTTTTACGCGATCTTGTGTAGCTTGTGACCAATATGCTGAGAGGAACGCATGGTAAAAATTCTCCTTCACTGTGACAATCGTGAATGACCGATCGCATTCTTACAGCTGGTTCATTCTCCAAGTAGCCACACATAAATTCTAATCTGTGTTCTAATGACCAGTTGGGAGGAAAGCAATGTGAGAATTGATGGAGCCACGCTTGTGGATGAATGTCGTTGGCAGAATTCTTGAATGTTTTGAATTTACGTGTAGTAATGAACAGCTTATAGTCAAAATCATCGTGTCGGCGAGTAGCATATCGTGTCGGCGGTTCCATCTCAAAATTCGGTGTACCTTGCCAATTTCTTTCATAATTACCGAAATGCCCTGTGTTATTATTTTGTGGCTTTTGCGTATTTCTAAGTTCCTCTTCCCGTGTTGGAGCGCGAGTGTCCTCTGAAATACGTAATTCTTGTATTACCTGTGTCAGCTGATCTTGTACTTCCCGCATTTCTCTTTTGTACTGTGTGTTGATTTGATTTTGATTTTGTTTGAATTTTCTAATTTGTTCATACTCTTCTGTGTCAGTGAAGGCTACGGGTCTTGTGTCATTCAGATCATCATCTACCTTTGTAGATAAGTTAGTGACCTGATCCGAAAGTTCAGCTACTTTCTCCGATAGTGAACGCATTTCCTCAGTGTGTTTTTCTGAACCAAGTTTCAGAGTGTCCATTTGTGTTGAAATCGAATCTACTGTGTACTTTAAGTTGTCCTGAGTTTTTGCCAGTTGCGTAACCGAATCGGTAGATGCAACTGAGTCAATTTTAGCCCACAAGGTCTCATGATTTTCATGAACAATGGTTTGCAGCTCTTTTATGGCTGCTTCGTGATTCTGTAATGCATTTTCATGCCGCGAAAAAATAGGCTGAAAATGCTCACAAATTTGTATTTTTACGTCATTACAGACTTTTTGACATTTCGATTCAATGTTATGTAACTCAGTAGTTAAATCTTCACGTGTTTGTTCAAGTGTGGTGTCTAACTTCCGAAGATTTTGTTCCATTGTGTCTAACTTTTGCTGTGTTTGTCTCTGGTGTTGTTCCATTGTGTCTAACTTTTGAAGATTTTGTTCCATTGTGTCTAACTTTTGAAGATTTTGTCCCATTTGTTGCATTAATTGCAATAATAATGTATTAGTGTCTGGAATCTGTTTCTCTATGCTTTTTGGCAGTGGATTTTCACCGGCAACATTCACATTTTGACAAGCAGAAAATGTGTCTTGACTCATTTGAGAAAACGGTGAGGACGCAAAACCTGAATCTACAGTATTTGCAAAATTGTGTCCTATCATTTCGGATTCCTGAGGCGAGCTGTTGCCGACCGATCGACCGATAATGCTTCCCTGTTCATTACCTGTTTGAGTGTCTACGCCATTGTTTGACGCCCGCTCCATTTCCCTATGCACAGTTACCAAATTACTACTTTGAACATTAGTTAACTCATTACACAGTGGCGCTAACACATTGCTTTCGTCTTCACTGTCGTTTCTCAGTTTACTTTGGAGCCGAGTGTTACGTTTTTCACACGCCATTATTGTGACAATATTTCACACGATAACACAGAAAAGCACAATTTGAATAGCAAAAATAAGAGAACACATTAACATAGCACTGAAAATAATATGTAGTTAATTACAAGCGCAGCTGCGAAATACTTGGTGCAAATCTACATGCATGCCACAACTGTTTTACAGTACAACAATGAAAGGCTGCAACTACAAAGGAGATTCCCTCTACAATTACGCACTAGCAATAAACAAAATCTACACTAATTACACAAACTACAAGAAAAAATCAGAAGATTCCAGTGAGGTATCCTGGCAGGGTCGCCATATGAAACGTCCCCTTTAGAACGATTTATACTGACTGTGCTTAACCTGGCACACAATAATTTTAGCGCAACGCGATCTGACTATCAAAAATCCCTGCAAAAGAATGGCCCTGACAAACATTAAACTATACCTTTCACAAATCACTTACCTCACAAAAATCTTCGCTACTCAAGCTACTGCAAAACAGCGAGCGCCACTACTGCCAGCTAAATAAAAGATTCAAACTACTGAAGGCACTAACTACTGATAGGGATAGTTAGCAAATGAAAGATATTAATAGAGAACAAACACTGTATTTACCTTAATAGTCATCAATAGTCATAATATATACAGCAGCTCATGACATCAATTTTTACAAATTTCAAACTCCGCCATCTCTGTCCTCACATCCACCACTGCTGGCGGCTCCCCTCCAACTGCCCAGCGCTACGCGCTGTTCGCATCCAGCTATAGCAGTTCATGACAACAATGGCAGGCAACAATGCAAACTAGCCACATACTGCACACAGCACAGCCAGTGATTTTCATACAGAGAGCTACGTGGCATTACCCATATAAAAATCTAAACAGCCTACTTACAATAGTACTCCTTTACAGTGATTGCGCAATGTGGTGGCTACTGCATGTTGGTAGGTGGATTTGCAGACAGAATTGCTGGACTCTGGCCCTTCTTGGTGACGATGATGAATACCAATTCCAGAATCGTTCAAGCTATTTATCCATCCATCCGAGGCATTGGAAAGGAGCAGAAAAAGCCTCTCTCGGAACCAGGACAATACGCAACTTTTACATGGCAGAGCACAGTTTGGTAGCTCGTCGCCGACTGACTCTCAATTCCACGTTTTCTACCCAGCCCTACCACAATTTTCGCGCGCTACACAGTTCCGTTCCCGAGGGGAGCCACACTACCTCTTATACACAGAATAACTAAGAGCCCTAAGCGAGGATCAGCAGTATCATAACAGTAACCAAATACATCAAATAAAACAGAACATCTGCACATATTGACATTTCTTCAAAAAATTATTCACATAGAAATTACAATTATGTACAGTAAGTTTTTTTGCCTCCAAATGGGACAAAGAATTTAAATGACAGATGTACTACATTGCATAGAATCAAACCACTACATCAAAGATTTAAACAAAGAAAAGAGTAGATAATTTTGTGTTATCGATTCAATCAAACAACATTTACAGCAGCTCAAGGATGTAACATTAAATAAAACAAAGCAAAAGGCAAAATAAATCCGCACAGCATTAGAGCCATGGTGTTACACCCCTTCACTGCGGGTGACGGCGGCGTGGGCTTGATGGATTAGCAACGCTGTTAGTGGAGGGCGCCTGAGGGTCCACGAGTTGATTGACCGCCCTTAGGTCACGCCGTCGCGGTGAATGTAAATACAGTTTCTCCGACAGGACTTTCGGCACCCGCGCAGTTCCGAGTGTCTACCAAAGATAACATGTCATTGCAGCGGGTGGAGAGGGGGGGGGGGGACGGAATTCCTCCGTAGACGAGATTTTATGTCGCGCCCCAGTCATAGACACTGCTTAGGGGAAATTTACAGAAAGTTTAGATGGGACCTGTTTTGGTTGGTGGTCGCTATTCGCGACTTTTGGGAACGATGATTTACTATTGATCGGCGTTTGCAGTTTCCATGAAGTTGCGCCGAACTTTGTAGATTATGACCTCGGGAACGTGGTTGGTGGATTGTGGATTGGAAGGATTAGAGACGCAGTCACGGACTGGCTTAAGCTACAGTTTTTAAGGGCTCAAGCCATGAGCGGAGAGTACAAGCTTCTAGAGAATTCGGACAGAGGTCTATGAACTAGTGCTGTTGATAAAGTATCGATATATCAAGACCATTTACGTGAAATATATATATATATATATATATATATATATATATATATATATATATATATATAACGAACATATTTATTCCATATATATCGATTACCATGTGGCATTATCGAGTGCCGATGTTTTTATTTTATACTATAATTTTTCGCTATTTTCGGTTAATATTTGAAGCTGTTCTTCTGAAATTGTTGTTGAACATAATTTTATTTTGTCTGGGTGAAACAGTCTTACTAGTTCTTGAGCTTTCTTCTCGTCCAGTCTTTCTCTTTGACTGTGTGAAGCATGTGTAGGTGGCACAGTGAAGAACTAAGGATGCGGTGTGAATAGAATAACACGATTTTCGATATGAAGCAACAGCACACTACTTGCATTAAAAAAAGAAAGAAAAAAGCAATTTAACGCAACTAGTGTGCTACACTACTGGCCATAAAAATTGCTACACCAAGAAGAAATGCAGATGATAAACGGGTATTCATTGGACAAATATCTTATACTAGAACTGACAAGTGATTCCATTTTCACGCAATTTGGGTGCATAGATCCTGAGAAATCAGTACCTACAACAACCACCTCAGGCCGTAATAATGGCCTTGATTCGCCTGCTCATTGAGTCAAACAGAGCTTGGATGGCGTGTACAGATACAGCTGCCCATGCAGCTCCAGCACGATACAACAGTTATTCAAGAGTAGTGACAGGTGACGAGCCAGTTGCTCGGCCACCATTCACCAGACGTTTTCAGTTGGTGAGAGATTTGGAGAATGTGTTGGCCAGGGCAGCAGTAGAACATTTTCTGTATCCAGAAAGTCCCGTACAGCACCTGCAACATGCGGTCGTGCATTACCCTGCAGTGTAGTGTTTCGCAGGGATCGAATGAAGGGTAGAACCACGGATCGTAACACATCTGAAATGTAACATCCACCGTTCAAAGTGCCGTCAATGCGAACAAGAGGTGACCAAGACGTGTAACCAATGGCACCCCATACCATCACGCTGGGTGATACGCCAGTATGGCGAGGGCGAATACACGCTTCCAATGTGTGTTCACCGCGATGTCGCCAAACACATGCGACCGTCATGATGCTGTAACCAGAACCTGGATTCATCCGAAATAATGACGTTTTGCCATTCGTGCACGCAGATTCGTCGTTGAGTACACCATCGCAGGCGCTCCTGTCTGTGATGCAGCGTCAAGGGTAACCGCAGCCGTAGTCTCCGAGCTGAGAGTCCATGTTGCTGCAAACGTCGTCGAACTGTTAGTGCAGATGGTTGTTGTCTTGCTAACGTCCCCATCTGTTGACTCAGGGATCGAGACGTGGCTGCACGATCCGTTACAGCCATGCGGATAAGATGCCTGTCATCTCGACTGCTAGTGATACGAGGCCGTTGGGATCCAGCACGGCGTTCCGTATTACCCTCCATAACCCACCGATTCCATATTGTGCTTGCAGTCATTGGATGTCGACCAACGCGAGCAGCAATGTCGCGATACGATACGATAAACCGCAATCGCGATAGGCTACAATCCGACCTTTATCAAATTCGGAAAAGTGATGGTACGCATTTCTCCTCCTTACACGAGGCATCACAACAACGTTTCACCAGGTAATGCCGGTCAACTGCTGTTTGTGTATGAGAAATCGGTTGAAAACTTTCCTCATGTCAGCAATTTGTAGGTGTAGCCACCGGCGCCAACCTTTTGTGAATGCTCTGAATAGCTAATCATTTGCATATCACAGCATCTTCTTGCTGTCGGATAAATTTCGCGTCTGTTGTACGTCATCTTCGTGGTGTAGCAATTTTAATGGCCAGTAGTGCATTTCTTCACACCGCCGTTCTTCAACAGCAGTTGCTGACAATGGTGAAGAAAAATCTAAATGACGAGATTGGTCTTTGCGGTGGGTAGAGACGTGTGAGGGGAAATACTGACGTAATCTGCGCTCTGCACTGCTAAAACAAACTGCAACGCTTAAGTTCACCACACAGTTTTCACACTACAATTGCTAGGTCGCTTGCGATTGCTGAAATGAAAAACCATGGAAGTCGACATGAAGCGTTCTGGACAAATCCCACATGTGACGAAACCAAACGAGAGGCCCTTCGGGCACCTTTTATTGTATGACTTAGATGCAGTATCTTTGTTAGCAAAGTGGTTATCACCAAGAGTGAACGTGCGTCGTTTTCCTTTCAACTTCTGTTCTCAGCAGACTGCTAGCTCGCTGATATGCTGAATATCTAATAATAAATCACTACTTAAATATACAGCTCTAAAAATCTTAGCACTATGGGGCTAAACTGCTGAGGTCATCAGTCCCCTAGAACTAAACGTAACTAACCTAAGGATATCACACACATCCACGCCCGATGTCGGATTCGAACCTGCGACCGTAGCGGTCGCGCGGTTCCAGACTGTAGCGCCTAGAACCGCATGGCCACTTCGGCCGGCCTATACAGCTCCAAGACCGGTAGTTTGTTTACACCGTGCAGCCGATTTTTTTCCTTTTTTTATGGGTCGGTAAGTACATACATTTTCCATCTATAGGTCGATATAACTGTACTTCTCCCGATAGTTGGAAGCATATATCGATGAATTCCTAAATATCAATATATCGGACTTATATTTTTAAAAATATCAACGCTTTCAGGCTGAGTCCTTCACAGTAGAGATGGGCAAAACTGTTCTTTTCAGAGATTGGATCAGACCTGTTCACTCTCTGAAATGAATTAGCTCTTTTTCATGACTCTCCACTCATTTACATTAGAAAATAAATGGAAGGCACATTGCCCTTTAAACTTGGTTTATTCCAGTACTACTCCTGTATTTTGATCTTATTTGATCCTATTTTGAAGTAACACAGATAATGAGTAAGAATTTTGCATTGTTTATTGAAATTTCCACGATATGACAAAGTTTTTGATTATTGATTTATTTTGCACCATCGTGGTTTTTTGGGTGATCGGAAAATGTTGTAACTTGAGATTTACCTTAACAATATATTTGGCTATAATGTATTAAAATTTCATTAACCTCATACAAATACATCGCAAGCCATATATTTTTAAAGTGAACGTTTCCTTCCAAAGACGCCTAAAATCGCAAAATCCGTACCAGAATAAGAAAAGAATATATAAATTTGACTGTAAAACGAAAGTGCTGCATATAGCCTTACGCAGAATAAAACAAGGAAAATATTGGTGTATCACATTTTGCGATACGTTTATCGGTTCGCTCGTAATTAAAGCGTAAATTCGAGTGTCCATAATAAAAATCCTATAGTAAGAGGAGTCATCAGGAACCTAATCTAATCAGTTTAAACAAATAAAAATAAAATAAAAACAATTGATGTATACATAACATAATAATGTAATATACATAGCGGTATTACTACGAAGAACAATATCCAGTGGGGACGAACTCCGATGCAGAGGCGCTGAGTCGAGCAGGTCGAGCAGCGAGCTGTATTACTTACTGCATGAGCTGAGACCACAGAGACACCTGAGTCGCTTTGCTCAACGCTCTGGTTAGAGTCGAGATGGTGGGGTGAGCGTTGAGCGGGCGAGTTCCGAGGGTGGGGGAAGCGGTGAACTCACCCGCTCCGAGACAAATCGTCCGTTCCCTTGCGAGCAGGTTTTTGCAAGTAGTTCCTATGTTATCTGCTAGGTGGCTCTCTGTCCTGTTGCTCGCATCAACTGCCCAGAGGGCAGGACGTGCGACTGAAACGATCGCCGGCAGAGTGCGATGTGAAGTTAAGCTGCGCCAGACAATGCACACGGCAGACGACGCACAGAGACGGCACGGCATATGTGAAACACAAAATCCAATGGGGCACTGCACAATGCAGGCAGCCAAGGTAGAAGCAGGGCAGAGGCCGGCGCTGGCTGTGTTGTGTGGCGTGCACTGTGCTCTGACCAGCAGAGGCGCTGCTGATATGCTCCGTCTCTCTCACTCTCTCTCTCTCTCTCTCTCTCTCTCTCTCTCTCTCTCTCTTTCTCTGCCGTGGGAAACGTTTGGAGCTACCGTTCTTTTTTTCTGAATCACTGATTGTTCACTCCTTTGAAAGATTCAACTCTATGAATTAGTTCAAGAGCGGATCCCCCATCTCTACTTCACAGTGCGATCTTTTGCATTCTGGGCAGAGGCGCCTCGTGACCTGCTGACGCAGGCAGGACAGCAGACGGGACCTCGCATGCCAGAGTCTAACACCTGCTGCACGCCCGGTTCACCTCGCCTCTCACATTTTGTGTAAGTGTGGCAGTGATATGGTGTGTTCGGAACTCGTACATGTCGATGGGCTCATTTTTGAAGTTTAATTAATCACTCTCTTTCGAGGTGACTACTTGGCCACGAGTTTCATCTTTGGGGTTCTTATTCACTAACAAGGGGAGGTCGCCAATTGTGAAATTCAGATTCGATTCGTACTGTGCATAATAAAAGCTCATGGCCAGAGGTGTAATGTGGCAAAGCACCAAGATGCACTTCTCAGCCGTTGTCGAGAAAATCGAGTTAAAAGAAACCGTTGCGGTGAAATACTCTGTGCGCTTATTAGTTTTCTACAGCGTCGTGGCGCAGCGTTAAGTGCTCGGGTTCGTAATCCGAAGGTCGCCGGATCGACTCTCTCGCCATGCAACTTTTTTTATTATTTGTTTTTTTGTAATTCAAATGTACACACACACACACACACATATATATATATATATATATATATATATATATATATATATATATATATATACTTGAAATAAATCCAATCCACTGTCCACCACCAATTGTCTTCTCCGATTTTTGCCGATATGATACGATACGCGTGGTATGCATCAAGCCTGACGAAGGATGGAACAATTTTTCAGAATGTCAATCAGGTGTGTTTCCCAACAGATAATTTAAAAAGTAATTGTTCTTGTAAAAACGCATCGTTTATCAGATATGCTGGATGTCGTGCTGTTTTCTGCTTTCCATGTTCCTATGATAACTATCACTCTGGTTCGTGCGATACTCCAGCTTCTTCTGGTCACTAATTGTTAATTATGTGCGAGTGTATACCGAACTTATCAATAAATTGTATCCACTTGAATATTATTTGTGATATTGTGTTTTATTTCAAAGTTTTATTTTTCCACGACAAAAGACTTTCAACAACTTATTATATGCATAATCGTTGCAACTGATTGCCGGGAATTATGTATTTGAATTGCAAAAAAACAAATAATAAAAGAAGTTGCATGGTGCGAGATTCGATCCGGCGACCTTCTGATTACGAACCCGAGCGCTTACCGCTGCGCCACGACGCTGTATAAAACTATTAATCGTAGATAATATTTCACTGCAACGGTTTCTTCTAACTGTCGATTTTCTCGACAACGGCTGAGAAGTGCATCTTCATGCTTTGCCACATAACACGTCTGGCCATGAGATTTTATTATGCGTAGTATGAATCGAATCTGAATTTCACAATTGGCGGCCTCCCCTTGTAAGCTACAAATGCAGTCATCACCATTGGCCTAATTCTGCATTTATCTTCAGTCAGACAAAACGCCAACGCTGTTCACCACTTCAGTTTTATTCTGTTTCAACACTTCCGCTCATTCTTTTCTCAGTGATCCACTATTATTAAAATTTTGAGATAATTAGGTGCACTTATTTTCGCCAAGCCACTTAATTGTTTCAGAGTTTGCTTTCATTATTACCGGAAGTTCGTAATCAATAAACGTACGTAATTCTGAATCATTGTCTCATTCCAGTTGTCGATTGTCCACGTCACTACTTAGTAATTTATTAATGTTCATCAGGGCAAACAGGTACAGTGCACCTATCAGTGCCACCCTTCTTCTCTAGAGATATATTAATAAGCCACTATAAAACATGTTCCAAAACTCTACGACAAACCGACGTAAGGTACATAGTACAGTTTGTACCTCTGTTCGATGGATTTTCTTCATAACGCATATGAACAGAGCCATTTTCCAATCATTACAACCCTTTGCTTCTCCAGCGACCTATGATACTCTAGAAGAGGGACCAGTACTTCCGCTTGCTCTGTGTAGAACCATGTGGTATTCAATCACCTCCAGTGGCCTTTCTTCTCTTGCGCCATTTTAGCTGATTTTTCCATTCCTTGGTGACTTGTTTCGAAATCTGTCGTTTCGTCGTTCGGGTGACGATTTAAATGATGAGCACCTGTGTGAAAAATCTGTGGAGAAAGATGTTTCGATGAAATTTTGGTCACAGGGTGTCTGAAGGGATTTCTTCGTTGCATTTCTTGACTTAACGTAAGCCTACTCTTCTTAGAACAGTCATTGCACAGAAACCTGCTTCCGAAATCGATGAAGGCACCACGCACGGCTCTCGTTACGCTAATTTTATTCTTTCAGTTTTCGTTTGTCTTTGAGGTTTTGGCTATGCAGTCTTTGCTTTCACAGCAGCTGTCAGACACCGATGTCGAAACACAGAGGGTCATTCCCACCCCTGACAACTTAGTTCAGTACATACATCTCTAAGGCGTATTGTACGAGGGTTGAATGAAAAGTAATGCCTCCACCTTCGTAACTCCTCAACAGTTGGCAGCATTGGTATGCGTCAGGTACTGGGTTGTTCCGTAGCCTCTTCTCTACGGCTCCATTTGGCGAGAAGCCTTAGCATTGAGCGGTTGTGTTGTTACAGTGTAAAGTATGGAACCCTGCGCAGACGGTCGGTCAATGCGATTTAAGCAATTCGCAGTCACTGAATTCTTGACAGCAGAAGGTGTCACCCCATAGGAGATTCATTAGAGAATCAAAGCAGTTTATGATTATTGTGTTGTTGTGAGGATTGTGGGTCATTGGGCGAGTAAGTTTAAAGATGTTGAGGGGGGAACATCTGATCTGCGTGACATGCAAAGAGTTGGACGTCCTGTGACACCAACCACCGAGTTCACAAGGAAAATGTTGACAGATTGATTCCTGGCGATCGTCGTATCACTCAGAGGGAAATTTCAAGGACAATCGACATTTCACAAGAAAGTGTGTGACACATTATTGCTTTGCTTCGCTACTGGAAGATCCGTGCACGATTGGTGCCCTGGATGCTGATTCCTGAAATGAAAGCGCACAGACTCGTAATTTGGGAGGAAGTGCCTCTCGCGTTACGAGAATGAAGCTGACGCCTTTCTCCATTCAACTGTGACATGAGACGAAACGTGGGTACACCATTATGACCCGCAGACGAAACGTAGGTCACTGTGAGACTGTGGTTGCGGAAACAGAGTGTCGATTTCTTCCGTGACGGCTTGAGATAACTTGTTCATCGTTGGCAGAAATGTTCCATTTGCCTGGTGATTATGTGGAAAAGTGAATATTGGTCATTAAAGATCACATTCGAAGGATTACTTCTGCGTATGATTTACTAAAATATTCCCATCTAAACCCAATTAACGAAGGTGGAGACATTACTTTTCATTCAACCTTCGTGCAATGCTCTTGAAATTTGCACACTCATTCTCAATATACTCAGTATTCGAGATGAAATTTCAACTGTGATAACTCAGGCAATGTGATATATGTCTCTTGTTAAGCATATTCACCTCCTACCTTCCTGTACATACCTGTTTACGGGTATAGTCAGTGATGCTGTAATGGCCGTAAGATCATTGCTCCCTTTTCTAAGCAAAATGAGACAAAACGTAAGCTACGAGTAATTGAGACAATTTAGACTGGTGATCAGGAGCTCTAATGTGTTATTTTCACGAGGCGATTCTCTGATTAACTGGTAATGGTACTTTTTAGATAAGGCATTTATAACAATTTCACACGCTTCCCTGGCGCAACTACCCACCTTAAACTCCTGAGTCTTCCAGTCTCCAGCCGCTAAGTTGATATCTCCATCTACACTCCTGGAAATGGAAAAAAGAACACATTGACACCGGTGTGTCAGATCCACCATACTTCGTCCGGACACTGCGAGAGGGCTGTACAAGCAATGATCACACGCACGGCACAGCGGACACACCAGGAACCGCGGTGTTGGCCGTCAAATGGCGCTATCTGCGCAGCATTTGTGCACCGCCGCCGTCAGTGTCAGCCAGTTTGCCGTGGCATACGGAGCTCCATCGCAGTCTTTAACACTGGTAGCATGCCGCGACAGCGTGGACGTGAACCGTATGTGCAGTTGACGGACTTTGAGCGAGGGCGTATAGTGGGCATGCGGGAGGCCGGGCGGACGTACCGCCGAATTGCTCAACACGTGGGGCGTGAGGTCTCCACAGTACATCGATGTTGTCGCCAGTGGTCGGCGGAAGGTGCACGTGCCCGTCGACCTGGGACCGGACCGCAGCGACGCACGGATGCACGCCTAGACCGTAGGATCCTACGCAGTGCCGTAGGGGACCGCACCACCACTTCCCAGCAAATTAGGGACACTGTTGCTCCTGGGGTATCGGCGAGGACCATTCGCAACCGTCTCCATGAAGCTGGGCTACGGTCCCGCACACCGTTAGGCCGTCTTCCGCTCACGCCCCAACATCGTGCAGCCCGCCTCCAGTGGTGTCACGACAGGCGTGAATGGAGGGACGAATGGAGACGTGTCGTCTTCAGCGATGAGAGTCGCTTCTGCCTTGGTGCCAATGATGGTCGTATGCGTGTTTGGCGCCGTGCAGGTGAGCGCCACAATCAGGACTGCATACGACCGAGGCACACAGGGCCAACACCCGGCATCATGGTGTGGGGAGCGATCTCCTACACTGGCCGTACACCACTGGTGATCGTCGAGGGGACACTGAATAGTGCACGGTACATCCAAACCGTCATAGAACCCATCGTTCTACCATTCCTAGACCGGCAAGGGAACTTGCTGTTCCAACAGGACAATGCACGTCCGCATGTATCCGTGCCACCCAACGTGCTCTAGAAGGTGTAAGTCAACTACCCTGGCCAGCAAGATCTCCGGATCTGTCCCCCATTGAGCATGTTTGGGACTGGATGAAGCGTCGTCTCACGCGGTCTGCACGTCCAGCATGAACGCTGGTCCAACTGAGGCGTCAGGTGGAAATGGCATGGCAAGCCGTTCCACAGGACTACATCCAGCATCTCTACGATCGTCTCCATGGGAGAATAGCAGCCTGCATTGCTGCGAAAGGTGGATATACACTGTACTAGTGCCGACATTGTGCATGCTCTGTTGCCTGTGTCTACGTGCCTGTGGTTCTGTCAGTGTGATCATGTGATGTATCTGACCCCAGGAATGTGTCAATAAAGTTTCCCCTTCCTGGGACAATGAATTCACGGTGTTCTTATTTCAATTTCCAGGAGTGTATTACCATAACACGAAGAGGAAATTCATTCGAATTTTTTTTTTAAAGTTTTATCTCAACCACTCCCGAGGCATAGGTCCTAAAAATCACCTGATAATTTCGTTTAATCCACCTTTAACTCTTTTCGGAGTCTGTACAAAACTGACTAGATATTACACGGCCGTAAATGTGTCACCACCACCACCGCCTTTGCGATAAATACTCCACTCGGAATTTAGAAATACATTGCTATTAACGTATCGTTCGTTCATGTTTTTGTTCCTAATACTGCATGCTCATCGTAACCATTTATAAACGAGACTAGCTCTGAGATTTTTCCGTAGAAACCCCTGCAGTTACCATATTAACAGTTTCTTTCGCCGATATCCTACAACGAATGCAACTCTGTCTGACCCGAGAACACATGTTATCGACCATGTGGAGTGATTTCTCTATGCTAAAAGGCCCACAAGTGCATGCCACATGCACTCTTCTACCCTAGTTACTGCTTCCCACTTGTAGTGCACGCCTGATCTTGTTAATGGGGTTCACACAGTTCTCCACTCGATACAGAGAAGATCGTCACATAATCGTCTGAACCATTGATTCCAGTCCTTCCACTCGTCTCCAATCCAGAGGACCTTGATCAGTTCTGGGCGTGACGCCACAGAACGATAGCTTTGCTTCCGCCCTGCGAACGATGCTAGCAGTCATTACCAAATCGGCCAGCCACCTGTAAGAACTGAGGACGCCCTCTGAACCCAAGCAGCAGACGTCATTGATGCCAACCTGCTCAACTATTTGCAACTGGGTGCAAGCACTGTGCTCAATTACTGTTAACAGGGCCTCTTCCACATCTCAGACATAACCCACCGGAAGCCAAGTCGAGTGGACACCGACCTCTTTTCGCTACCTGCTTGCTGTTTTCATGAGAGACTCCAGAATCCACCTAGCTTTGGAGCCCCCAATGACAAGCACTAACACTCTCTGCACTTTTCCAGACCATTGAGAAAGATCACTCCAAGCCCAACATTCAAGGCTGGCTCTGATGCACTATCAGGAGTGGGCATTACCTCATCTATTTTTGAGGTGTTCAGGGACAGCTGTTCTCCTAATATCCACTCTCACCTTGAACGCAAGAATTCGAGACCTCACCACGATTCACCTTTAACGTCAAGCAAGGGTCGACCGACCAGCACGAGGAAATAAACCAACACGACTTCCAGTTGTTTACGGGCACCAACCTTTCTTACACAAAAGCCGTAGTCCCTAACCACGTACGTTGAATTTTCCTCTACACTACACGTAATGTAACACTCACTCAAGGAGTCGCCGTGTGCAATCTAAGTTCTCCTGATACACTACTTCTACTTCACAGTATTATCCAGATTCAGCTCACAAAATACAGGTGCACTAAAATTTTCGCAAAATCTCAGAATAAGTTACAATACTTTAGTCAATACAGTAAAACAGACACATACAATTCACTTTTTCATAGAAGCGCTGTACAGACAGAAGCTGCAACTGCTGCTGCTACGGGAGCACCCACTGTGCTCTCTGGCTGTGGCTACAAAGTCCCACCTGACGTAATGCAGGAGTTAACGTCATTGCTGGTGCCACACAAACAACTGGTAGTGAATTAATTAGTTTAGTGCTCTGTGCTTTAACACTGTCGCTCCAGAGGAGTGGCACGCCAGAGCGAACACAGAGCCGAGCGTTGCCGTGTGCATCACACCTGACGGACCTCTCTTATGGGTAATTATCTTTGTGCAATATTCAGCTTTCTGTTTACAAAGCTCCAGTAAATCATTTCGTTTTTACATTCGAGGGCATAATGTAATTTGCACATTAAATTCATAATCTCTGAAAGTTTCTCAGAAAGCATGAAACAGTGAAATGGGAAGTGGCAGGTCTTCGTGGAACTGACAGAAAAGTAGCGCGATGAAAATTTTCCGGATATACAGTTACCGATCGAGGTGCCAGATCACTGGAGTAATGTCCTGTTGGATGACCGTTCGAATCATTATCCGGCCAAACAGATTTAGGTTCTCCATCATTGTAACAAATCGATTATAGAGAATGTTCTGGGGTTCCTTTGAATGAGTGCTGCTGGTTCCTTTTCCCAGTCCAGCTTGAACTTTGTCTGTATCCACCTTATCGTCCACAGGATTATATATCCCAATATTTCTGCACTTAATTTTGAAATTTTGCTACATACCCTACATCAGTCAGGACATTATGAACACCTACGTAATAGCCGACATGTCCACGCGTCATGGCATGGAAGTAATGAGGAATTGGTAGGTTGCTGGAGGGAGGTGGCATCTGCACACACAGGCAACCATGTTCCCGTTAATTCCGGGGATGGGGGCGATGATCTATGATGCCACGTTGAATCACGTCCCAGACGTGTTCGATCAGGTTCAGATCTGACGAGGAACCAACATATGGGATGGAACCTGCCACGGTTATCTCGAACGACTCTATCACACACCTGGCGTTGTGACATGGCGCATTACCTTGAGGAAAAATGGCACTGCCGTCGCGAAACATGATCTCCATGAAGGGTTGTACGCAGTCTGCAACCAATGTACAATACTCCTTGGCACGAGCTCCAGTGGACCCATGGATTCCCACGTGAATCTTCCCCAGTGCTTAGTGGAGCCACTGTCAGCTTGTCTCAGTCCCACGGTACACGTGTCAAGCCGGGAACCCCTGGGAGACAACGGACTCACACCCTTCCATAGGCATGAAGAAGAACTTACCGGGATTCATCAGACCGGGAAACGGTCTGCCATAGTGTCAATGTCCTGTGTGCATGGTAACGTGATCAATTCAATATCAGTAGCCGATGTCGTGGTGTCAATATTGTCACAAAGTGTTCGGTGCACTGTGTGTTCAGACACACTTCTACTCGGCCCAGCATTGAAGCCTCATGTTAGTGTCTCCTTTTACCAGTCTACCCATCCTACAACGTCGGACATCTGTAACGAGGGGTGGCTGCCCAAACCCACGGCGTCTGGAAGTGGTTTAACCTTGGTTTCGCCGTATGTTGATGGCTCTTAGCACAGCAATCTTCGAACACGTGTCAAGTCGTGTGGTTCCCGAAATGCTTGTGCTGAGTTCCCGGACCTCCACAATCTGCCCTTGGTCAATCACAGATAGATAGCGCGTCTTCCCCATTCTACACAGATAGAACGCTCTCTGATTCTACAGGCGCCGTGGGTGTATCTCACTAGCAGCCATTCGCACCAGCCTTCGTCAGAAGTATGGTTAATTTCTAAGTTTGTGAATGAACGTAGTGAAATCGCTTATGCAAAGTGTGAAACCTCCCTCCACGCAGCTGCTTTCATTACCAGAAATATTAACAGCTGTACAATGTGAATTGTATTGCTTGTAATTAGTAGAAGTATAAAGCTTTAATAATCCTCCATACACAGTTTCCATTTCGATTGCTGGCTGCTCTATGTACCTCTCCAAGTCACGAAGAGATCATCGTCTTGAAGAACTCGCTGCATAAAAGAGCCATAATTGATAGTATAAGTGTGTAAAATGAGTACTGGTACAGTGTGTCATTGACGTCATTATGTGATTTGAAAGGGATGATAAGTAAATGTGAACTACACTATGCATGAATAATGAAAATTCCATTCACAACTTGTTCAAGTCATTCCTCTCTCAAAAAATTTCTGCTGTGCATTTATTGTTAAAGACTTGCTAGAGTGCGATACAAATCCGTCCGTCCTTTCCGCACGGAAACGTGGGTTGTGACAGACTGGCCAGTAGTATAGTCCAAAATCTACGAAGGGGAGTTGGAATATAAGTTTCCCCGGTCGACTGTGGTCAGAGTCGTGTGATATGGGCGAAAGACGACACGGCAGGTGAACGCGGACGTGCAAGACACCGATACACCATTGGGCAGAGGTCGACCGCGATCAAGCAGATGGCGCTGTCGCAGTGCCTGTGCAAAGCGGAGGCCAGTCGCTCAGTCTTTTCCCGGAGCTACGGAGGGAAGGCGCGTTTTGGAGACGCGGTCATAGGCGGAAGTGAGAGCTGTTATCCGCTATGAATGGGCACGTGGAGTATCAGGCACAGACATTCATAACCGTCTTGTTGAGGTGTATGGGTCAGGTGTGATGTCGAGGCAAATGGTGCCAGCAATTCAGTGATGGACGTCAGCAAGTGCAGGACATACCGAAACCTGGACGGATGCGCACCGCCACTACAGATGAAATTGTCAGGAATGTGTATGACATGATTAAAGAGAACCGGCGTATCACTATCGATGGAGTGGTGGCAGAACTTGGAATCGGACATGAGCTCACAAGATCATCTACGACATTCTTCCATACAGGAAGGTGTCAGCACGATAGGTGCCCCGCCAACTGACCCAGGCACACATGGAACAACGCATGGTGTTCAGCCTGGAACAGCTCGTGCGTTACCATGAATCTGGCAATGACCTTCTCTTTCGGATTGTGACGGGGGATGAAACGTGGGTCCACAATTACACGCCCAAATCGAAATCAGCATCCATGGAGTGGAAACATCCGTCATCACCCGCCCGAAAGAAGTTCAAAAGCACTCCGTCTGCAGGTAAAGTGCTACTCGTCGTTTTCTGGGACGCCAAAGGAGTTTTGCTGCTGGACTTTCTGGAGGATGCAACCATCTATGCTGCGCGATACTGTGAAAGAGGTGATTCGGAGAAAAGGGCGTGGCCTTCTCAGATCTGGCGTTATGCTGTTGGATGACAATGCGAGACCACACAGGGCGACGGCAACGCAACACCGTATTGAAACTCTTGGTTGGGAGCGCCTGCACCGTCTGCCCTACAGACCGGATCTTGCACCAAGTGACTTCCCTCTGTTTCCTGCTTTGAAGAAGACTCTCGGTGGAAGGCACTTTGGCAGCAGTGCTGATGTCAAACAAGCCGTTCAACGCTTCTTCCTTGAAGGCTTTTTGAAGCTTATAAAGCGGTATGACAAATGTCTCAATATACCTGGAAGCTATGTAGGAAAATAAAGATATGTCTTATCTTTAATGTCTCATTCACTTTTTTTTCCTTTCAGTCACAACTCTGACCACAGTCTCCTACTCCCCCTCGTAGATTAGATTTCCAGGCCAGAGGCTCGAAACTGTCCAGATGATGATAATGATGAGGACTAGCTGTCATTCAACACACCAACTATAAATATTGTCTGTCTTGTATGTTCCTACGGTCATTCGACTTCGACTCCTTACGGTACACCACAGCATCATCAGCAAACAACCGCAGATTGCTGTCGTTCCTGTCCCCCAAATCATTTATGTGTAAAGAGAACAAAAGCGGTTCCATCACACTTCCCTGAGGCACTCCTGACGATACCCTTGTCTACGATGAACACTTACCGTCGAGGACAAAATACTGGGTTCTAATACACTCCTGGAAATGGAAAAAAGAACACATTGACACCGGTGTGTCAGACCCACCATACTTGCTCCGGACACTGCGAGAGGGCTGTACAAGCAATGATCACACGCACGGCACAGCGGACACACCAGGAACCGCGGTGTTGGCCGTCGAATGGCGCTAGCTGCGCAGCATTTGTGCACCGCCGCCGTCAGTGTCAGCCAGTTTGCCGTGGCATACGGAGCTCCATCGCAGTCTTTAACACTGGTAGCATGCCGCGACAGCGTGGACGTGAACCGTATGTGCAGTTGACGGACTTTGAGCGAGGGCGTATAGTGGGCATGCGGGAGGCCGGGTGGACGTACCGCCGAATTGCTCAACACGTGGGGCGTGAGGTCTCCACAGTCATCGATGTTGTCGCCAGTGGTCGGCGGAAGGTGCACGTGCCCGTCGACCTGGGACCGGACCGCAGCGACGCACGGATGCACGCCAAGACCGTAGGATCCTACGCAGTGCCGTAGGGGACCGCACCGCCACTTCCCAGCAAATTAGGGACACTGTTGCTCCTGGGGTATCGGCGAGGACCATTCGCAACCGTCTCCATGAAGCTGGGCTACTGTCCCGCACACCGTTAGGCCGTCTTCCGCTCACGCCCCAACATCGTGCAGCCCGCCTCCAGTGGTGTCACGACAGGCGTGAATGGAGGGACGAATGGAGACGTGTCGTCTTCAGCGATGAGAGTCGCTTCTGCCTTGGTACCAATGCTGGTCGTATGCGTGTTTGGTGCCGTGCATGTGAGCGCCACAATCAGGACTGCATACGACCGAGGCACACAGGGCCAACACCCGGCATCATGGTGTGGGGAGCGATCTCCTACACTGGCCGTACACCACTGGTGATCGTCGAGGGGACACTGAATAGTGCACGGTACATCCAAACCGTCATCGAACCCATCGTTCTACCATTCCTAGACCGGCAAGGGAACTTGCTGTTCCAACAGGACAATGCACGTCCGCATGTATCCCGTGCCACCCAACGTGCTCTAGAAAGTGTAAGTCAACTACCCTGGCCAGCAAGATCTCCGGATCTGTCCCCCATTGAGCATGTTTGGGACTGGATGAAGCGTCGTCTCACGCGGTCTGCACGTCCAGCACGAACGCTGGTCCAACTGAGGCGCCAGGTGGAAATGGCATGGCAAGCCGTTCCATATGACTACATCCAGCATCTCTACGATCGTCTCCATGGGAGAGTAGCAGCCGGCATTGCTGCGAAAGGTGGATATACACTGTACTAGTGCCGACATTGTGCATGCTCTGTTGCCTGTGTCTATGTACCTGTGGTTCTGTCAGTGTGATCATGTGATGTATCTGACCCCACGAATGTGTCAATAAAGTTTCCCCTTCCTAGGACAATGAATTCACGGTGTTCTTATTTCAATTACCAGGAGTGTATTTATGAAGTCTTGGAGCCACACACATATCTGTTTACTTATTCCATATGCTCGTTCATTCGGTAACAGCCTGCAGTGGGGCACTGTGTGAAATGCTTTCCGGAAAGCCCATCATCCATGGTTCTCAGTATATCTTCAACTTCCCCACCAGTTCGTCAACACGGGACTGAACGGGAGCGTTTTTCGTAAGGCCAGAATTTCCTCGGATTGTCTGCCATATCTATTGCTAAGTTGCGACGGTCGCAGTTGCTGTATGCTTCGCGCATACATCTTTTCACAGACGCACGAATCTCTACAAACCTTCACTTGTCGTTATTTACGCGCTCCCTTATGAATCGATGGTGCAACAACCTCTGCTTCGTCAGCATCTGCCGAATTTCGTTATTAAAACATGGTGGGTCTTCTCCATCCTTTATCCACTTACTAGACACACAATTCTATAACAATGATCAGTTAATCTGCACAGTGTACGTTTGACAAGACCGTAATGGTAATGGCTGAGCAAATGGATAATATCATATTGGATTTGAAAGACAACGGCATTAGCTAGTTGCGTGAGTTGTTTACGTGAATCAGACCATACATAGTCGAAGAAAACATATTTTCCCCCAACAAATGACTGGCAAGTCACGTGAACATTTACGTGTATGGTACGACAGTTACCGATTGCACACAACACTCTGTGAGATCGTGACAAAACATCATCTAAGTCTCGGAAACCCTCATCGCAGATACATCTTACGAACTGTGTGCCGCAAACTGCCGAAGAAAGTCGTGCGTTGCGAGATACCGGATGGGTCGCAAACGTCAACTGTAGGATTACTAGGTGTCCTTCATTTCCGCAGTCTGCCTTTGCAGCTCATCAGCGCCAAAGAACTTCACTCCGAGTGTGCCTACCTCGTGATCCACACCGTGAGGCTCTGCCGCTTCTTCGAGTCTAGAATTTCCTATTATAATTTCCTACACTTTCCTCCGCCAGTAGGAGGCAAGCTCCAAAGAATCGCTCAACTAAATCTAATAAGATAGTTACATCTCCCACCTATGGAAATTTTCTGAGTGAGCCAACGGGCTGCGTACCGGTGTACAGAGAAACAAGTACTCAAATCATTTCCCACGCTCACTGACAGAAGGGCTCCCTGTGGCTCCACAAAACAGAAAACAAAGCGTAGCGCTAAAAAGGCATCTGCCTCTCTCGCAACTTAGTAAGATGATACCTCTATTATAACGTTTTCAGCCAGCACACCAGGGAGGCGTCCTTTTACCGAAAAACTGCTTACGTGTTTTCTGCAGCCAGAATTCGTCCTCTCATCAGCTTTATTTGGTCTGGGCGAAACGCAGATACTATCAGCCTCTACGTGTCTTCATAGGCCCCAAATCCATCTGTTGTACAACTACAGCGTCCCGCTGGCAGCATCACCTCGGCGCCCGAAAATACAGCGCTCGACCGCAGGTGTTGACTCCAGCCAGCGGTCCCCTGGTGTGCAAGAAATCTTCCCTTCGGGACGGCCGCCAAAAAGACCGCGGCCAACATTCCTCCTCTTCCACTTGTTGCTACAGCTCTCACAGAACCACGAAAGTAGCAAGCAGCTGGCATTGCTAGAAAACATGCGCTATGCAAACTTGAATCTAAGTGAAATTATGAGGAAGAGACTAAGTGAATCTGTGGATGGATCACAGAACCACTCTGTTGTGTCTAGACAAGACAGCCTAGACACAATGAGAGGAAGCCGAAAGGCACGCGCCTAAACTCACGCAGGCTGGCGTGAGGTCTTGAAACAGGATACGTAATGATTGCCATAAAGAAAAGTACGTAGCTTCTGGAATACTTAACTTTAATCCACATTTGTAGAACATCGCTCTTGATACATTAATAGAATCTCAATATCTATACTGGTAATGGCGCCTTGCTAGGTCGTAGCAAATGTAGCTGAAGGCTATGCTAACTATCGTCTCGGCAAATGAGAGCGTAATTCTCAGTGAACCATGGCTAGCAACGTCGGCTGTACAACTGGGGCGAGTGCTAGTACGTCTCTCTAGACCTGCCGTGTGGTGGCGCTCGGTCTGCAATTACTGACAGTGGCGACTCGCGGGTCCGTCGTATACTAGCGGACCGCGGCCGATTTAAAAGCTACCACATAGCAAGTGTGGTGTCTGGCGGTGACACCACACACTCATTGATCCCTACAGATCAGTTTAACAGCACAGTCACGATCCAGTTAGTTTCCACATTAGCTTATCAACGTGGAGAAGTGAACTAAAACTGGGAGGAGGCAGTCCAGGCTTAGACAGTTGATATCTTTAAAAATGTTCGGAATCCGATACCTCAATATTTTTAAAAAAATAACATTAAAGAGCCTCAAAATTTCAGGAAAGTATCGATATATCAATTTATCGACGAAAACAGTATCGACGCTGGCCTATAGAAATATTGGCTATACATTGTAAATACACTACCTTCTTCAGAGCTCAATATTTAAGCATTGATTTATTATTAGACATTCTGTATGCCAACAAGCTAGCACCCTGATTATCACCCTTAGAAAAAGGACTGAAAGGAAAACGATACACGTTCACACTTGTAGACAACCTCTTTGCCAACAATGCATGTAAGTGGCACAATAAAAGTTGTCCGATGGGTCCGTCATTCGGTTTCGTCACTTCCCGGGTTTGTCTGGAACGCTTCACGTCTAGTTCGCTGTTTTTTTTTCTCATTTCTGCAAACGCTAGCGAACTAGCAGTTGCAGCGTCAAAATTACGTAGTGAAGTTAAACGCTGCAGTTTCTGTTAGTAGCGCCGAGTGCAATTTACCGAAAATTGCGAAGAAAGAATATACACTCCTGGAAATTGAAATAAGAACACCGTGAATTCATTGTCCCAGGAAGGGGAAACTTTATTGACACATTCCTGGGGTCAGATACATCACATGATCACACTGACAGAACCACAGGCACATAGACACAGGCAACAGAGCATGCACAATGTCGGCACTAGTACAGTGTATATCCACCTTTCGCAGCAATGCAGGCTGCTATTCTCCCATGCAGACGATCGTAGAGATGCTGGATGTAGTCCTGTGGAACGGCTTGCCATGCCATTTCCACCTGGCGCCTCAGTTGGACCAGCGTTCGTGCTGGACGTGCAGACCGCGTGAGACGACGCTTCATCCAGTCCCAAACATGCTCAATGGGGGACAGATCCGGAGATCTTGCTGGCCAGGGTAGTTGACTTACACCTTCTAGAGCACGTTGGGTGGCACGGGATACACGCGGACGTGCATTGTCCTGTTGGAACAGCAAGTTCCCTTGCCGGTCTAGGAATGGTAGAACGATGGGTTCTATGACGGTTTGGATGTACCGTGCACTATTCAGTGTCCCCTCGACGATCACCAGTGGTGTACGGCCAGTGTAGGAGATCGCTCCCCACACCATGATGCCGGGTGTTGGCCCTGTGTGCCTCGGTCGTATGCAGTCCTGATTGTGGCGCTCACCTGCACGGCGCCAAACACGCATACGACCATCATTGGCACCAAGGCAGAAGCGACTCTCATCGCTGAAGACGACACGTCTCCATTCGTCCCTCCATTCACGCCTGTCGCGACACCACTGGAGGCGGGCTGCACGATGTTGGGGCGTGAGCGGAAGACGGCCTAACGGTGTGCGGGACCGTAGCCCAGCTTCATGGAGACGGTTGCGAATGGTCCTCGCCGATACCCCAGGAGCAACAGTGTCCCTAATTTGCTGGGAAGTGGCGGTGCGGTCCCCTACGGCACTGCGTAGGGTCCTACGGTCTTGGCGTGCATCCGTGCGTCGCTGCGGTCCGGCCCCAGGTCGACGGGCACGTGCACCTTCCGCCGACAACTGGCGACAACATCGATGTACTGTGGAGACCTCACGCCCCACGTGTTGAGAAATTCGGCGGTACGTCCACCCGGCCTCCCGCATGCCCACTATACGCCCTCGCTCAAAGTCCGTCAACTGCACATACGGTTCACGTCCACGCTGTCGCGGCATGCTACCAGTGTTAAAGACTGCGATGGAGCTCCGTATGCCACGGCAAACTGGCTGACACTGACGGCGGCGGTGCACAAATGCTGCGCAGGTAGCGCCATTCGACGGCCAACACCGCGGTTCCTGGTGTGTCCGCTGTGCCGTGCGTGTGTTCATTGCTTGTACAGCCCTCTCGCAGTGTCCGGAGCAAGTATGGTGGGTCTGACACACCGGTGTCAATGTGTTCTTTTTTCCATTTCCAGGAGTGTAGAATAAAACTATCGGCTCTCTATATTGTCAATTCGACAGCGATATATCGGGGGAAAATATATCGTCCATATACATACCAGTATACCAATACTTTCTCATCAGACCTAGTCCAGGCTCACGCTGACTCCCCCCGCCACCACCGTCCGCATTTTCCCTCATACGTCTCTGACCACCGCAAATATTGTGATTTACATTTTTGTTCATCGTTTTCAACAATTATTTTTGAAGAATGCTGATGTGAACAACTACTACACAAGAAGTGTTAAAATTGTTGTGTAAGGCAACTGGTGTGCTACTTCTTCCCATCGGAAATCTTGATATTCCATTCACACCGCAGTCCCCATTGCAATCGGACTTCTTTTTTGTGCACCTATACTTGCTTCACACAGAGGAAGAGAAAGACTATACGTGATGAATGTTCACAAAGTATTAAGTCTCTCTCACACAGTGAAAGTAAACTTATGTTCCACTTCTATTTCAAAAGAATATTTTCAAAAATTTACTGAAATTTGCGAAGAAAGTATATAGAATAAAACTATCAGCTCTCGATATTGTCAATTCGACAGCGATATATCGGGGGAAAATATATCGTCGATATACTGTACATACCAGTATACCAATACTTTCTCATCAGACCTAGTCCAGGCTCGCGCTGACTCCCCTCACCACCACCGTACCTATGGTTCGGCAGTATTAAACAATATAATGTACAAGAAGAGGCTACAACTAGATATGGCATACCTGAGCAAACTTATGGACCCTCTTCATCGCCGAATTGATGTCACTATCAAGGCCAGAGGCTGCGTCAAGTGGTACTAGCGTGATGCCTCCTGAGAGCAACCATATGTTCGTTCAGTGTACCTACGTTTATATTTGTATTCAGTTATCCACCAGCAAAGTACTTTGGGTTCAGCTTTCCTGAGATAAAAATGTTATCTAAAGAAGTACGCTGCTTAGCAAAATTTTCCCCTAATTCACATTAATATACAAGTTCTTTGAATTCACATCTGTCGCTGCTTCGATTACTGTGTAAACGTTAAATGTACGAATATGACAAATGTAATTAACGTTGTGCTGTTGCGTTTCTTATCTTGTGAAAGAAAAAAACACGGTGAAATGTTGAAACGTAATGAAACATCCTGTGTGCTTCACTACATATGCGACTACGACTCGCATCACTGAGTTATCATAGTTTCTCTTCCTCTTGCTCTTTGTAATTGTGTCTTACGAAGTTAAGTTTGAAACAGTGCGGAGCAAAATTATCTAGAGCTACTCCACCCTGCCTTACCCCTGCACTTTGTCAACCAGTAACGCCCTTTTTGGCTTTCATCTTTCTGTGATAGGAGGATATTCCGAGATTATCTAGCAATATAGGAACTTTTGCATTCCTAGAAGTATGTGTGCAATATAAAAAATTTCTCCTTTCTTTAAAAATCTTCTAAATGCTGTTTACCCTCCGCGTGAACCTTTGGACTGGAACTGGCAGCGCCAAATATCACTCTGTTTCCGTTGTGTATCAGAGACTAGATTCGCAATTGTGTATTTAGTGTCTGTCATTTGATGGGCATGTTTTCGAGAAATTTTTAATTCGTTCTTAGATGGACTACGAGCCAACCTTCCTCCTCCGTTACCAAATGTTGAAAACATCCAGAAGGGTTCAAACCGCAATAGTCGTTTTATTTTTTAAGTCTCAGTTCTCTTGCCGTACAGCAATCGGTGCTGTTTGTTCGCATAACACAATAAGATCGCTGATGAGACGTAATTCTGTCGCAGGTGACCTTCGATCCTCATTAAAAATTAGGACATTATAATACACTCCTGGAAATGGAAAAAAAAACACATTGACACCAGTGTGTCAGACCCACCATACTTGCTCCGGACACTGCGAGAGGGCTGTACAAGCAATGATCACACGCACGGCACAGCGGACACACCAGGAACGGCGGTGTTGGCCGTCGAATGGCACTAGCTGCGCAGCATTTGTGCACCGCCGCCGTCAGTGTCAGCCAGTTTGCCGTGGCATACGGAGCTCCATCGCAGTCTTTTAACACTGGTAGCATGCCGCGACAGCGTGGACGTGAACCGTATGTGCAGTTGACGGACTTTGAGCGAGGGCGTATAGTGGGCATGTGGGAGGCCTGGTGGACGTACCGCCGAATTGCTCAACACGTGGGGCGTGAGGTCTCCACAGTACATCGATGTTGTCGCCAGTGGTCGGCGGAAGGTGCACGTGCCCGTCGACCTGGAACCGGACCGCAGCGACGCACGGATGCACGCCAAGACCGTAGGATCCTACGCAGTGCCGTAGGGGACCACACCGCCACTTCCCAGCAAATTAGGGACACTGTTGCTCCTGGGGTATCGGCGAGGACCATTCGCAACCGTCTCCA
Source organism: Schistocerca cancellata (assembly GCF_023864275.1). Classification (NCBI taxonomy): domain Eukaryota; kingdom Metazoa; phylum Arthropoda; class Insecta; order Orthoptera; family Acrididae; genus Schistocerca; species Schistocerca cancellata. The sequence continues at coordinate 80,395,940 of NC_064631.1, read as the reverse complement.
TGAAGCTGGGCACCGTTAGGCCGTCTTCCGCTCACGCCCCAACATCGTGCAGCCCGCCTCCAGTGGTGTCGCGACAGGAGTGAATGGAGGGACGAATGGAGACGTGTCGTCTTCAGCGATGAGAGTCGCTTCTGCCTTGGTGCCAATGATGGTCGTATGCGTGTTTGGCGCCGTGCGGGTGAGCGCCACAATCAGGACTGCATACGACCGAGGCACACAGGGCCAACACCCGGCATCATGGTGTGGGGAGCGATCTCCTACACTGGCCGTACACCACTGGTGATCGTCGAGGGGACACTGAATAGTGCACGGTACATCCAAACCGTCATCGAACCCATCGTTCTACCATTCCTAGACCGACAAGGGAACTTGCTGTTCCAACAGGACAATGCACGTCCGCATGTATCCCGTGCCACCCAACGTGCTCTAGAAGGTGTAAGTCAACTACCCTGGCCAGCAAGATCTCCGGATCTGTCCCCCATTGAGCATGTTTGGGACTGGATGAAGCGTCGTCCCACGCGGTCTGCACGTCCAGCACGAACGCTGGTCCAACTGAGGCGCCAGGTGGAAATGGCATGGCAAGCCGTTCCACAGGGCTACATCCAGCATCTCTACGATCGTCTCCATGGGAGAATAGCAGCCTGCATTGCAGCGAAAGGTGGATATACACTGTACTAGTGCCGACATTGTGCATGCTCTGTTGCCTGTGTCTATGTGCCTGTGGTTCTGTCAGTGTGATCATGTGATGTATCTGACCCCAGGAATGTGTCAATAAAGTATCCCCTTCCTGGGACAATGAATTCACGGTGTTCTTATTTCAATTTCCAGGAGTGTATATATGATAGTTGAAATCTGGGTCTCACTGTGGGGCGCGGTCTGACAGCCTAATGGTAAAGTGAGGTGACCGCTCGCGAGAAGCGGGAAAATTTTGTCCAAGTCCTCGTCCGGCAAAAGTTTTGACCGTGCGGTTCTGTGCGCTATTCTGGGCGCTACAGTCTGGAGCCGGGCGACAGCTGCAGTCGCAGGTTCGAATCCTGACTCGGGCATGGATGTATGTGATGTCCTTAGGTTAGTTAGGTTTGATTAGTTCTAAGTTCTAGGCGACTGATGACCTCAGCAGTTAAGACGCATAGTGCTCAGAGCCATTTGAACCATTTTGAACAAGTTTTGATTGTCTTAACTCCATTATACAGCTCATAGTGGTCCATATTCGCATCTGTCAATACATTTAGTGTATTATAGTTAATGGTCCTTTTATGTGCATCATAGAGTGTTTCATCCTTAGCAGTAGACTGATTGAGCAAAACAACTAACTACACTGATATGACGTCGTGCTGATAGCATACTGATGGAACTCCAGTTACACGCGCTTATCTTGGCATTGCGGATAGCCTGCTGGCCAGAGGGCTGCGTTCCAGCAAGATGTCATATATTGACAACATGAACACTTGTACCTTGTTAAGCTTAAGGCTATTTGGAGCCGTCAAGAGCACTCCAAGTTAGGGAATTAGAGACGTATTACAGAGACCAGGCAAAAGCAGTAGTGTATAGATTACCGGAGATAAATACTAACACTAAAGCTCTGCAAATTGCTGACGCTCTGGGCAGCTGCTCCGGGGAGGACTTCCACTTCATAGATTTAACTGTAAACTCCATCCAGAGGCTAGACGCTGTCGAAAGGCGCGACTGTAGAAGATGACCAAAAAAGGCACATCTTAGCAGAGGCAGTAAGCCTGATACCTGCTCCTGAGAACTGCAACGTCGGTGGATTTACACAGGTTAGAGTGCAACTACAGCAGTCGCCACCCACAGAAGGCGGAGGGCGGGACCAAGTCACGTAAAACACTGTTGTTGCTGCCCATAACTGGAGTGGCAGTGACCTTACAGCTGAATGCTGTTAATACCAAACTAACGTTGTTAATCTAAAGTCCAGAAGCATCCCTACCTACCGAGTAGGAGTAAGGGAGGAATCTAAATGTGATTGGTGAGAGGAGCCCTGGAGATGAAGAACGACTCACCAGATTGGCGAAAGGTTTAGCGCCGGTGGATTGGTGGGTCGACTGTAGGAAGAGTGAAATGGTACACCGTCACGATTCTTTAAAAACTAATATTTTTGGGGCTTAAAAATAATTGATATTGACTTGGCTGGACAGTTTTCAAAACAGCAATTAATTGGAGGAACAATTGCTTTTCGTTAACTGCGTCTTAATTTCCCTTGTGATGTGCAAGCAGTGTTTGGAGGCAGTACATGGCTGACACTGGGTGTTGTAAGGGGCGACCACGCAGACTATGGTGGCCTTGAAGCATTTCCAGATGCTAACGTTTTGGCCTGCAAGACATGGGTATAGCTGAGACAGCTGGCATATTAGCAAAAGTCCCTGAAAGTCCTCTGTAAGTTTTCCTGCTGCTCGCAAATTTGTACTTAATGTGCTGCTAATGTTCGCTACTTCTTTTAGCACCTGCCCCCATGGCTTTAGACACTGACTTCTGTTGTGCAACCAATTGTCTCCTTTGCTTTTTTTCTAATGTTTAGAATTGGCCTTCAGTGGATTAGTCAGTCTGATCGCAAATAAATAGTGTTAATCAGGCCCTTTAATTCCATAAGTCTTCCGCTGAAGGTATCCTGTGGAGTTCCCAAAAATCGCATCTCTCGTAGATCCCCTCTGACTTTGGCGCTGATCCGAGTGATCATTCTGCCTTCGTTAAGAATTTGTCTTTTTGCATTTGCTTCTCAGCGCTCGGAAATTGTAGACTGATCTTAAATCCCTGTCTTCCCTCTATCCCGTGTCAGGACATAAGGACGTACCCGCATGACGCGCTGCGCTGTCTCCATTACATAGTTAAAGATGGTACAAACAGATGTTCTGGTAAAGGAAATGTTTCAATCGATGGGACAATCAGAAAAAATGTAACGTTTGTGATAGGAAACCAATGACTCTGAAGCGCAGTGACTTTTTTTTTTTTTACAATCATACACTATAGAAATAACTTCCCCAAGTACTACTGTGCCCGAATCTTCGTACACCCATGCGGGTTTTACACGTTATGTACGACTCACCAATGTTGGAGCTCTTTACGTTATTTATCGTGATCTACATCTACATCTACATTTATGCTCCGCAAGCCACCCAACGGGGGCCACCCAACGGAGGGCGCTTTACGTGCCACTGTCATTATCTCCCTTTCCTGTTCCAGTCGCGTATGGTTCGCGGAAAGAACGATTGCCGGAAAGCCTCCGTGCGCGCTCGAATCCCTCTAATTTTACATTCGTGATCTCATCTGGAGGTATAAGTAGGGGGAAGCAATATATTCGATGCCTCATCCAGAAACGCACCCTCTCGAAACCTGGACAGCAAGCTACACCGCTATGCAGAGCGCCTCTCTTGTAGAGTGTGCCATTTGAGTTTGCTAAACATCTCTGTAACGCCATCACGCTCAGCGATTTCAGTTTCTCTGTCGAAGACGCGGAGACGAGGCGCGAGCCCCTCCGAGACTTACTTGTGATATGAGGCAAGCTGCATGGTGCTGCCACGCGGGCTTAGCCGAGCGGTCTTAGGCGCTGCAGTCATGGACTGTGCGGCTGGTCGCGGCGGAGGTAGGAGCCCTCCCTCGGGCATGGGTGTGTGTGTTCGTCCTAAGGATAATTTAGGTTAAGTAGTGTGTAAGCTTAAGGACTGATGACCTTAGCAGTTAAGTCCTATAAGATTTCACACACATTTTTTGCATGGTGCTAACACGGAAACAACGGAGGGTGGCACGGAGGGGTAGGGGGAGCGGCATGGTTACAGTTGCTGCTGGCATGAAACGTCGCCGATGACGTTGCCCTCGGCGTAGTACAAACAGCACGAATGAGCGTCAGGTAGCCTCTCTGTACCTCTTGTCGTGAGTAACATCAATATACCTGTTCAACTACGGCGTTGTTTTCGTCGAGCACTCACACAGGCTTCCTTCGAGGGCTCGGTCAAACTGCCTTCTAACCAAAAACCAGAAGCCGCCATTTCATGTAACCTCGGTTGAGTGGGCAGTAACTACTATTTTCACAATATCTTTTCCTATCAACACGTATGGTGTTCTATAAAGCTGATTCCTGCACCTTGCCTCAGATTATACACTCCAACTGAAAAAAGAGCTCTTGTTATGTCTAAAAAAGCTTCTCACTGCTTCTGCGTCTCTCCCTCGCCCGGAAAAATAGACAGAACCATTCTTGCAGAAAGAGGGTTTCTTCACAGGTATTCCACGCGTTCACTTTGGAGACTGGCAGCCGTATTTCTACCCCACCGTGTCTAAAAGCAGCCCGACGGCCATGTATCTCACTACGGAAAGAACACGCCGTATAGTCGGCCATGTTAGCTTCCAGTACTTTCGCGTCTGCTCTCTCTCCTCTCACGCATAATTAGCTCAGCATATTAGCTCAGGAAATTAATTACGCCCAACTAAAATGAAAGTTTGCTACTACATCGCCTTTATTAAACACAACAGAAAACAGCATACATTGGATGGCACTTTCGGTCGGTCCGGGAGCCTCGCACGGATAGCCTAATGCTTAAGGCGACCGCTCGCGATAAACGGGAAACGCCGGTTCGGGTCCCGGTCAGGCACAAATTTCCATACGTCACCAATAGGTGACCCAACATAGCCGAAGCCAAGTATTCGCATTTAGCGAATTTATTTGGAAGTAATTTCGGACTGCAGTCAGTCGCCAATAATGTCTCTTCGTCCTGAGATGCCAGTAAATAGTTCGTTGTATTGCAAGTACATTCATACATACTTCTAAAATAGGGCAACTGTATTAAGGAAAAAGAAACCTTCCAAAATTATTAGCTAAAAGAGCCCATCGAGATGCCTTAGAGCGATGTACGAGTACGAGGGTGAGTCAAATGAAAACAAATTTGTAATAACAAATCGAAATTTCGCTCCGTTATCCTGTAAGTTGGTAAGCGTGCTACAAACAGCGTGCAGAATGGCTTGTAGGTGGCAGCATAGTGCAGATGGACACATACCGTCGCAGTATCAGTATAAAGAGGGCCGCCCCACTTGCGACTTGCACCAGGGAAGAACCGCGCTCTGTTATTCGGTTTTTGCGTAGTGAAGGTGTGAAACCTATTGAAATTCACCGTCGAATGAAGGTTCAGTACGCTGATGAATGTTTGTCACAGCAGCAAGTCTACGAATGGAGTAAGAATTTCGCAAATGGTGTGACTTCAGTGGAAGATGCTCCTCGTCCAGGTCAGGCACAACGAGTTGTGACTCCACGGAACACTGCAGCAGTTGAAGCCATAGTGAAGGAAAACCGCCGAGTGACAATGAATGACAATGCAGCGTGTTTACAGATTAGTCATGGGTCAGCACACCACATTGTGCATGATGTGCTCCAGTTTTACAAAGTGTCTGCAAGGTGGGTCCCACGGCAGCTGGCTCCTGAAATGAGAGAACGATCTGTTGATGCTTGTGAAGAACTTCTTTGGCGCTTTGAGCGAGAAAGTGATGGCTCCCTTGCAAGAATCGTTACTGGGGACGAAACCTGGGTTCACTTCCACCAACCGGAAACGAAGAGAGCTAGCAAGGAATGGCGCTATTCATCATCGCCAAAACCGAAGAAGTTTCGAACAGAGACATCAGCAGGGAAGGTTATGCTGACTCTCTTTTGGGACGGAAAACGCGTCATTTTGGAGCATTACACGCCTAGAGGGACCACTGTCACAAGCGCATCATACACAGTTCTCCTAAAATTCATCTGCGGCCTGCAATCAAATCAGAGTGACGTGGAATGCTGTCAGCAGGTGTCCTTTTGCAACATGACAGTGCAAGGCCACATACTGCTCGTAAAACAGTTGCAACAATCACAGTCCTTCATTTTGAGCGTCTTCCTCATCCACCATACTCATCAGACCTTGCCACAAGTGATTTCCATATGTTTGGACCACTCAGAGACGCGATGGGAGGAAAGATGTACTGTCCTGATGAAGAGGTACGCCACGCGGTGCATACGTGGTTGCGCCGACTACCAAAGGAATTTTTTTCTAAAGGAATTTATGCATTTTGTAAGCGCTGGAGGACTTGCATTGAGCGTGGGGGAGGTTATGTTGAAAAGTGATACAGCTTCATACAACTTCTGCACAGTAAATAATATTTAATAAAATATTTAAGGGTTTCATTTGACACACCCTCGTATTAATAACATATCAAATGATGTTCCCGGATACCGAAGGATAGTGTTGACCAAGTGAGAAATAAAAATATTAAGTTAGTCAAAATAGCACTGAAAGAGAGGAATGCTACAAGACCCCCTTTTTCGTCCATATTTATCTAATTTGTCTGTAGAAATTGCAACACAGCAAAAGTTGCACCATGGGAATCAAAAATAATGGTAAGGAAACTGTATTCGAGTTATAGATGGTATAATAGTCTTAGCGGATTCTAAAAAGGGGATTAAATACAAGTTAAAAATTTATTTGTGGTCTTGGACAACTACAAACTGAAAAATACACAAACAAGCCTAAAATATTTATGACAGATAAATCGAACGCACAACTCGGACGAAACGTTTACGTATAAAATAAAACATTGTAGCAAGAAAACAAGTTTTTCTACCTATGAAGTACAATAACAGAAATGAAGTATAATAGTTATTAAAAAAAGGATTACAATGATTCCATAAGCCCTCAGAAATAAGAGGATATTACAGAGAAACAACCGGATTAATATTGAAAGAAGAAAGTAATCGATAAAGACATCTATTCGTAACATTTTAAGCTGTGAAATGAAGGGTGGGCTCTGCGCAAACAAGGAGAGAAAAAAATTAAAAGCAATAGAGATGTAGGTATGGAGAAGAGCCACAAAAACATCCAACACTGAAAGAAAACGTAAATGACAACTGTTAAATGAAATTAAAGAGAAAAGTTCTCCAAGTAACTTGTTACAGAGGTTTGAACTACATAACTGAACATCTAATTCACGATGACAGTTTCATAGAGAAAATCTTTGAAGGAAAACCCTTGAGAATAAAACAAGGGGCAGGATCAGAACACCCACATCAAAAAGTGTTGTCAGCTAAATGAACTGCAGCAACTGCATCAAAATGGTAGCGATGGAGAGGGAAAGAGAAGGATAGTTGTAACAACAAGGTGTTGGCTTTAGTGTCCGATAGTGATGAGTCAGTGTCATAAAATATCACGAGAAAAATACTATGAAATTTTATGTTATGACAAGGATATGCAAGGGCTTGAAGGTAATGCAAATATAGATAGACGTGGAGTTTCTCAACTCGATGCCACCTATCGAAGCTATAAAAATATTCTGTAAAAATAAAAGCAGCGTGAATTAAGCTTTGAGATCCAATGTTCTATTATATATTCGGAATCCCTTTTAGTTGGAAGCAGGAGAAAATCCTTCCAGCTGGACAGAGAAAAGTAAAAGAATAAGAAAAGAAGATTTTTAAATAACTGCCAAGTAATAAGCCTACTAAACGCATCTAAGAAACAGTACAGTGGAATTTTAAGCAACAGACTCACTGGAACAGCTGAATTTTTCTCATTTAAGGGCAAATGGATTTTACAACAACACAGTCAACTAGTGGTCATTAAGATGTGTACACAGTAGACCCAGCAAGGTTGCCACTTATTGAAATGAAAACGAGAAAAAGAACGAGAACCTAGATGGGGTAACGCAGTAAATTCCTTAAAATAAGAAATAATAAGCGAAATGAATAATTTTAGTAAACAATTGACGGTCTATGCTGTGTAAGACATTAAACATTTCGAATGATGAAACTTACCGTTTAACTATCCGTTTAAAAGTTCTCTTACATACATAAGGTTTTTCCTTTTTTGTTATATATATACTGGCTTTTTAGGTTATTTTGAAGTATTTGATTTTGTATTAATGTACTGCCAAAGTGAGAATGAAGTGTGCTAGTGAAACACTTATGCTGCGCTTGTCCCTTAAGCTTCTTTGCAACCCCAGTCCAACAGCTCCGCTCGTTTACAGTTAGGTTTTGCACTCACTTCTTCTTCCTCCTCCTCCACTTTCCCCTCCAACCACTATGCATCTAAAGTTTAATATAACGTATGTTGACAGTTAATGAACGTTAGCCTCAGCTCAACTGCAGCGGAAACCTTTGTAATGCTCACAAATCTGATAACGGATAGATCTCATGCATGTTGTATATTTGTACACTCCTGGAAATTGAAATAAGAACACCGTGAATTCATTGTCCCAGGAAGGGGAAACTTTATTGACACATTCCTGGGGTCAGATACATCACATGATCACACTGACAGAACCACAGGCACATAGACACAGGCAACAGAGCATGCACAATGCCGGCACTAGTACAGTGTATATCCACTTTTCGCAGCAATGCAGGCTGCTATTCTCCCATGGAGACGATCGTAGAGATGCTGGATGTAGTCCTGTGGAACGGCTTGCCATGCCATTTCCATCTGGCGCCTCAGTTGGACCAGCGCTTGTGCTGGACGTGCAGACCGCGTGAGACGACGCTTCATCCAGTCCCAAACATGCTCAATGGGGGACAGATCCGGAGCTCTTGCTGGCCAGGGTAGTTGACTTACACCTTCTAGAGCACGTTGGGTGGCACGGGATACATGCGGACGTGCATTGTCCTGTTCGAACAGCAAGTTCCCTTGCCGGGGAACTTGCCCAGTGTAGGAGATCGCTCCCCACACCATGATGCCGGGTGTTGGCCCTGTGTGCCTCGGTCGTATGCAGTCCTGATTGTGGCGCTCACCTGCACGGCGCCAAACACGCATACGACCATCATTGGCACCAAGGCATAAGCGACTCTCATCGCTGAAGACGACACGTCTCCATTCGTCCCTCCATTCACGCCTGTCGCGACACCACTGGAGGCGGGCTGCACGATGTTGGGGCGTGAGCGGAAGACGGCCTAACGGTGTGCGGGACCGTAGCTCAGCTTCATGGAGACGGTTGCGAATGGTCCTTGCCGATACCCCAGGAGCAACAGTGTCCCTAATTTGCTGGGAAGTGACGGTGCGGTCCCCTACGGCACTGCGTAGGATCCTACGGTCTTGGCGTGCATCCGTGCGTCGCTGCGGTCCGGTCCCAGGTCGACGGGCACGTGCATCTTCCGCCGACCACTGGCGACAACATCGATGTACTGTGGAGACCTCACGCCCCACGTGTTGAGCAATTCGGCGGTACGTCCACCCGGCCTCCCGCATGCCCACTAACGCCCTCGCTCAAAGTCCGTCAACTGCCCATACGGTTCACGTCCACGCTGTCGCGGCATGCTACCAGTGTTAAAGACTGCGATGGAGCTCCGTATGCCACGGCAAACTGGCTGACACTGACGGCGGCGGTGCACAAATGCTGCGCAGCTAGCGCCATTCGACGGCCAACACCGCGGTTCCTGGTGTGTCCGCTGTGCCGTGCGTGTGATCATTGCTTGTACAGCCCTCTCGCAGTGTCCGGAGCAAGTATGGTGGGTCTGACACACCGGTGTCAATGTGTTCTTTTTTCCATTTCCAGGAGTGTATATTTAAATGTTTTCTTTGATTTGAATATGGTTTTATGGTTCAAATCTCTGCTGTTTTAATTTACGTACCATATATACTGTTATTAAAGGAAATCTGTTGCTGTTTGGGCAAATTCTTCTGATAATATTTTGTTCATTTACTTCATGAATCAACTATGCACTTTCGCTATTCTAACCAACTACTCAGTTGTTTGCCGGCCGAAGTGGCCGTGCGGTTAAAGGCGCTGCAGTCTGGAACCGCAAGACCGCTACGGTCGCAGGTTCGAATCCTGCCTCGGGCATGGATGTTTGTGATGTCCTTAGGTTAGTTAGGTTTAACTAGTTCTAAGTTCTAGGGGACTAATGACCTCAGAAGTTGTGTCCCATAGTGCTCAGAGCCATTTGAAGCCACTCAGTTGTTTAGGTTTCTGCTCGTTAGCTCGTACTTCCAAATCATTTGGTCTTCCATGAGTGAATAGTTTCGTACAGTTACTCAACGTGTTTTTTTATTGCTTACGTTTCTTTCTTCTCTCTGCACATTTCCCCTTTGTACGCTGGTTTTTCCGTGAGCCCAGTTTGCTGCTGTGAACCACAGTGCTAGTGTATTTTCTGTTCTGTTGGCGTCTGTCACTTTTGGTGTTCTTGACTGAGGCTGTCATCATGATATCCCGGTACTCTTTCATTCATATATATAAGGTCTCACTGGCCATTTACCATCTTCTTCATCTGTGTGGATGCACAAACAGTGTCCGAACTCTTAGGGGAAGCGGCAAAAAGCCGAGAGTAATGAGTTTAAAGGGCAGGGGCACTAATATAGTGCGGGACAGTAAGTTAAGAATGTGGGTCTCACGGTTGGGAATGTGGGTCTCACGGGAAGCATGGCAGAGACAAGTCCCTGCAGTCGCACTATCCTCTGTGTCCTCGGTGACTCAGATGGATAGAGCGTCTGCCATGAAGCAGGAGATCCCGGGTTTGAGTCCCAGTCGAGGCACATATTTTCAACTGTCCCTGTTGACTTATATCAACGTCTGTATACAGCTAGGGGTATTCATTCCATTGTAATTTCATTCTTTCATTTTCCTGATGAACGCTATTTTGTTTTCCTTGAACCAGATCCTGGTCTAACAGCGTTTAACGTCTGTAAAGGAAGTAAGGTAAAGTCTGGTTCCAATAGCTAAATTGTAGTCAGCCATCTTAGTTATTATGTCCAGTGTAATACACCATGCAAGGTCTTTCTCTGTTTGATCGATCTATAAGTATGCAGTGGCTTTACCGTTATTGGCTACTTAGAAATTGGCAGACAATGGGGTCTGTTCTGTAGAAATGGCCACAGAAAGTAGTCATATTATTCTGATGCCACCAGTGGGGTTGGTTGTTTATTTTGGACCAATTGTTTGGTTCAAATGGCTCTTAGCACTATGCGACTTAACTTCTGAGGTCATCAGTCGCCTAGAACTTAGAACTCATTAAAACTAACTAACCTAAGGACATCACACACATCCAAGCCCGAGTCAGGATTCGAACCTGCGACCGTAGCGGTCGCTCGGCTCAAGACTGTAGCGCCTAGAACCGCACGGCCACTCCGGCCGGCGAACCAATTGTTTATTTGGATTTTTTACAATCCAAAGTGTTAGTTCTTGCAAATATTATTTCCCTCTATCATAAAGATAACATGAGTTCCAGTAACCTTTGGCAAGAAGTTACACTTACTTCGAGACATTAAACCCCGTAATTTATGACGTAAAGAGATGATACGCAGATTTCATATTGAGGTTCGTTGTGCAGTACACAATGCTCTCCTTAAAGGAAAGTATATCCTGGTGTTCCACAGTGCTTTACTATCCATGTTTTTCTAATGACACGCTTCAAAAACTATTATTTCGATTTCGGTTTTAGAGATGATCATCTTCTGTCGGCTCTTTCTGTACATACAGGGCTATTACAAATGATTGAAGCGATTTCATAAATTCACTGTAGCTCCATTCGTTGATATATGGTCACGAAACACTACAGATACGTAGAAAAACTCATACAGTTATGTTCGGCTGAAGCCGCACTTTAGGTTTCTGCCGCCAGAGCGCTCGAGAGCGCAGTGAGACAAAATGGCGACAGGAGCCGAGAAAGCGTATGTCGTGCTTGAAATGCACTCACATCAGTCAGTCATAACAGTGTAACGACACTTCAGGATGAAGTTCAACAAAGATCCACCAACTGCTAACTCCATTCGGCGATGGTATACGCAGTTTAATGTTTCTGGATGCCTCTGTAAGGGGAAATCAACGGGTCGGCCTGCAGTGAGCAAAGAAACGGTTGAACGCGTGCGGGCAAGTATCACGCGTAGCCAGCGGAAGTCGACGAATAAAGCAAGCAGGGAGCTAAACGTACCACAGCCGACGGTTTGGAAAATCTTACGGAAAAGGCTAAAGCAGAAGCCTTACCGTTTACAATTGCTACAAGCCCTGACACCCGATGACAAAGTCAAACGCTTTGAATTTTCGGCGCGGTTGCAACAGCTCATGGAAGAGGATGCGTTCAGTGCGAAACTTGTTTTCAGTGATGAAGCAACATTTTTTCTTAATGGAGAAGTGAACAGACACAATGTGCGAATCTGGGCGGTAGAGAGTCCTCACGCATTCGTGCAGCAAATTCGCAATTCACCAAAAGTTAACGTGTTTTGTGCAATCTCACGGTTTAAAGTTTACGGCCCCTTTTTCTCCTGCGAAAAAAACGTTACAGGACACGTGTATCTGGACATGCTGGAAAATTGGCTCATGCCACAACTGGAGACCGACAGCGCCGACTTCATCTTTCAACAGGATGGTGCTCCACCGCACTTCCATCATGATGCACGGCATTTCTTAAACAGGAGATTGGAAAACCGATGGATCGGTCGTGGTGGAGATCATGATCAGCAATTCATGTCATGGCCTCCACGCTCTCCCGACTTAACCCCATGCGATTTCTTTCTGTGGGGTTATGTGAAAGATTCAGTGTTTAAGCCTCCTCTACCAAGAAACGTGCCAGAACTGCGAGCTCGCTTTAACGATGCTTTCGAACTCATTGATGGGGACATGCTGCGCCGAGTGTGGGAGGAACTTGATTGTCGGCTTGATGTCTGCCGAATCACTAAAGGGGCACATATCGAATATTTGTGAATGCCTAAAAAAACTTTTTGAGTTTTTGTATGTGTGTGCAAAGCATTGTGAAAATATTTCAAATAATAAAGTTATTGTAGAGTTGTGAATAACAACGCTGTATATAAATTAAAATCCTTACCATGGTTTCTGTCTGTACGTTCGGACTAATCTCAGCAAATAGTGAAAAGTTTTTTTAAACTGTTTTCGTTTACATACAGTGATTCACAAGTGATGCTTGTGTATATAGTTTATTAACATTTCATGCATATTACCTTACTATGATGGCTTAAAATTGCTACAGTAGCGATTTTTTTCTGTTCCTTTATTGTAATATCATTCCCCTGCCCCACATGGGCACTTAAAATAACTGGGGTCAAACACAAGTTAAAAGTCAGCCATGGTATAAAAATCTCACAGAGCGAGACACTTAAAAAACAAAACCACTGGAAACGAGGGAACGCTCAGAAAGAATAAAAAGCGCTGGTAGGGAGCTTCCGAAGGACTAGAGGTCGGAGAGGAGGAAAAAGGTGGGGAGGGTCGATGGGGGGCGGGAGGAAGAGGAAAATGTTGACAGGGGTCTCACCAATAGGCAGGAGACGGGCAGGCCGGGAGATGAAGAGAGAAGACAAGGCAGGAGAGAGTGCAGAGATACCGAAGGGGAGCACAGGGTGTAGTGTAACGACGTAAGTTTCTTATAAATGACTTTCTTTTGATATATGACCATGTGCAGACTTCGTCACCTACGTCAGTTACGACCCACTTCAAAATTATTTATATTGTTTTTAAATTGTCTCAGAATGGTTCTTGAACGAAACTGTAAAACATCATTAGAGTCGTATGCGCAGAATTACGTCATTCGGGTCAATTGGTTTGAGTAAACCTTTTTCAAATTTTGACGTCGTTTGTTTCTCCTCAGAAATTATATTGATACACTTTATCTTGATTTAATCGATATTAGAACCACGTTAAATAAACTTTGAGATTCAAAGTCGCGATGAACGCTGTCAAAATTCAATAATCTTGTCAAATATATTATTAATCCATTCACATAATTCTTCATAAATAAATCCTCAGAACACGTGTTTCAACTTTAGTAGCATCCACTAATTTATTATCTTCCTACATACAGACGTGAACCTGAGCCTTGACAAACTAGGACTGACATTTTCAATAAGATTAAGCTCTCTATGACGTCATTGTTGTACAAAACATTACAAAAAAAATTCATTTTCAAATTTTTAGAAACACGATGCAACAACTCGGTTCCAGGATCTTCTGTTGCTCTTTGGCTGTCGACCCGCGACGCATAGTGGCCAGCAATTTTCTCTCTGGTCGCGGCAGCGAAGATGCTGTCTCCGTTCGTTGCGCCGCCCTCTCCGTACATGAAACATAAAAAAAATACAAAAACTTTTAGATAATTCACAGCTATTACAAATATTAAAAAAGATACATAAACAAAACTAAATTAAATTTATATTCACCTGCAAACTGGGCTGACACTGGTGGATGGGTGACGCTTCAATTTCGCGTCCCACTACAAGGGGAGGGAGGGGGCGGAAGACGGGGGGAGCAGCGAAAATGATCTAGTTGCCTTATAGTGCTGAATGGCCAGAGTCGGGAGTTATCACTGGCGCCCTAAACGTCACTGATGCCCTAAACAACCCGTGATGCAAGGCAAGTCAGATATTGAGGGGGTGGGAACAGACTCTTTGGCATGGAGTTAATGTTTAAGCGGTATGAAGGGAAATGCGGGAGAAGGTCAAAAAGAAAATGTGACTCACGTCGGACTGGCAATGCAGGCCACCCGGCTAGCCTGGAGCTGGGTTTGACCGCTGGTTTGATAATGAAATACTGTCTCATTCTCTCTCTCTAAATTAAGGTTTTCGTTAACAGTCCCTGCTATAATAGACGGAAGCGCCAAAGAACCTGTACAGGCTTGCGTATTTAAATACAGTGATACGTACATAGGCAGAATACTGCGCTGCGGTCGGCGACGTCTACAGGGTAATTCACGAAAATACGGAAATATTTTAATGTGTTATTTTACTAGTAAAATGAAAGAAAAAAGTTCATATAAACGTAGATCCGAAAAAGTTTAGTTACGGCGTTACGGCTAATAAAACATTTTGCCTGAAATTCAGCAACTTCCGTAATATTAAGCCATCGCAAAACTCTATGAGGTTAAAGTAAAACACGATTTCCATTTATTTTGATTTGTACTGGTCAGGTGAATCTAATAAAACATGTCCCAGGCGCGTATCTGCAGAAGTTTTCCAGAACACACAGAGAAGAAAAGAATATTACATTAGCAAATTAGTTTACTTTCCATTAAGGATGTAGAAACGTTTATGTCATTGTTGGCAAGCGTTAGTGAGTTGTTTCAATCGTTTCCTAAACTGAAACGAGTTAGTTATTGTGAATGCAAAAGACTAAATTAAGAACAAGCCTGTGAACTGAAACGAGAAACAAAATCTGTTCATACACGTGCAGCTAAATGCATTGAACACGGTGGACACATTTTTGAACATTTATTGTGAATGTATTGTGAAATTGAATGTACACTGTACAACTTCCTTAACACTCAGCTTTGTTTTTTCCTGTTTAATATGAATTCACCTCTACTGTGGTATTAGTACAGGCATATTATCTGACACATTCATACAGTTTCAGTTCAAGTTATTACCATCATTTTCCCAAAATTAACTTCTCTACAACTTCTGTTGAAAACTTTGTGCAATTGTCTGGAATTAAAAAAAAAAACAAATTGGGCCAAGTAATTAATAAATTTTACGAAATTACTTCTTTGCTTCTCAGGATAAGAACTGCAGATACACGTCAGGAACATGTTTATTAGATTCACTAGATCAATAACAACAAAATAAATGGATATCCTATTTTACTTTAACCTCGTACAGTTTTTCGATGGCTTGATATTAGCGAAATTGCTAAATTTCAGGAAAAATATTTTATTAGCCTAAACTCAGAAATTAAACATTTGTGGACCTATGTTTAACTGAACATTTTTTTATTTGTAGAATAACACATTACAATATTTGCATTTCTTCATGAATCTCCCTGTGTAAGACAACAAGTGTCTAAATCAGTTGTTAGATCGGTTACTGCTGCTACAATGCAAGATTTAAGTGAGTTTGAACGTGGTGTTATAATCGACGCGCAAGCGATGGAACACAGCATCTGCGAGATAGCGATGAAGTGGTGATTTTCCCGTACGACCATTTCAGGAGTTTACCGTGAATGTCAGGAATCTGGTAAAACATCAAATGTCCGACATCGCTGCCGTCGGAAAGAGATCCTGTGAGAACGGGACCAACGACGACTGAAGATAGTTGTTGAACGTGGCAGGAGCACAACCCTTCACCAAATTGCTGCAGATTTCAGTGCTGGGCTATCAAGTGGAAGTGTTCGAAAAATTCAACGAAACATCATCGGGATCTCTCGAAGCCGTAGGCCCACTCGTGTACACCTGGTGACTGGACGACACAAAGCTTTCGGCCTCCCCTGGGCCGTCAACACCGACAATGGACAGTTGATGACTGGAAACAAGTTGCCTGGTCGGACGAGTCTCATTTCTAATTGTATCCAATAGATGGACGTGTACGGGTATGGAGACAAACTCATGAATCCATGGCCGTGCAAGTCACCAGGATACTGTTCAATCTGGTGGAGGTTCTGTACTTGTGTGGGGCGTGTGCTGTTGGACTGATATGGGACGCCTGACACGTCTATATGCGACTGTGACTGGTGACACCTACGTACGCATCCTGTCTGATCACCTGCGTTCATTCATGTCCATTGTGTATTCTGGCGGACTTGGACAATTCCAGCAGGATAGTGCGACACCCCACAAGTACAGAATTGCTACAGAGTGGCTCCAGGAACACTCTCCTGTTTAAGCACTTCCGCTGGCCACCAGACTCCCCAGACATGAACATTACTGAGCATACATGGGATGCCCGGCATCGTGCGGTTCAGAAGAGATGTCCACCTCCTCGTGCTCTTACTGATTTATGGACAGTACTGCAGGATTCATGGTGTCAATTCCCTCCAGTACTGCTTCGTACATTAATCGCGTTCATGCCACGTCGTGTTGCGGCACATCTGCGTGTAGTCTCTTTGGCTCTTCAGTTACATAGAAGAATTGACTGGTTTCTCTATTTCAGGTACTGCGTGCCGTTTCTCAAGTAGCCGCTGCACAGAGCACGTCAATAGAACAGATTACAGATTAACTATTTGAGAAGCAGAGAGAATCGTGAAACAGTTTTATGAGACGATCATATACACTCCTGGAAATTGAAATAAGAACACCGTGAATTCATTGTCCCAGGAAGGGGAAACTTTTTGACACATTCCTGGGGTCAGATACATCACATGATCACACTGACAGAACCACAGGCACATAGACACAGGCAACAGAGCATGCACAATGTCGGCACTAGTACAGTGTATATCCACCTTTCGCAGCAATGCAGGCTGCTATTCTCCCATGGAGACGATCGTAGAGATGCTGCATGTAGTCCTGTGGAACGGCTTGCCATGCCATTTCCACCTGGCGCCTCAGCTGGACCAGCGTTCGTGCTGGACGTGCAGACCGCGTGAGACGACGCTTCATCCAGTCCCAAACATGCTCAATGGGGAACAGATCCGGAGATCTTGCTGGCCAGGGTAGTTGACTTACACCTTCTAGAGCACGTTGGGTGGCACGGGATACATGCGGACGTGCATTGTCCTGTTGGAACAGCAAGTTCCCTTCCCGGTCTAGGAATGGTAGAACGATGGGTTCGATGACGGTTTGGATGTACCGTGCACTATTCAGTGTCCCCTCGACGATCACCAGTGGTGTACGGCCAGTGTAGGAGATCGCTCCCCACACCATGATGCCGGGTGTTGGCCCTGTGTGCCTCGGTCGTATGCAGTCCTGATTGTGGCGCTCACCTGCACGGCGCCAAACACGCATACGACCATCATTGGCACCAAGGCAGAAGGGACTCTCATCGCTGAAGACGACACGTCTCCATTCGTCCCTCCATTCACGCCTGTCGCGACACCACTGGAGGCGGGCTGCACGATGTTGGGGCGTGAGCGGAAGACGGCCTAACGGTGTGCGGGACCGTAGCCCAGCTTCATGGAGACGGTTGCGAACGGTCCTCGCCGATACCCCAGGAGCAACAGTGTCCCTAATTTGCTGGGAAGTGGCGGTGCGGTCCCCTACGGCACTGCGTAGGATCCTACGGTCTTGGCGTGCATCCTTGCGTCGCTGCGGTCCGGTCCCAGGTCGACGGGCACGTGCACCTTCCGCCGACCACTGGCGACAACATCGATGTACTGTGGAGACCTCACGCCCCACGTGTTGAGCAATTCGGCGGTACGTCCACCCGGCCTCCCGCATGCCCACTATACGCCCTCGCTCAAAGTCCGTCAACTGCACATACGGTTCACGTCCACGCTGTCGCGGCATGCTACCAGTGTTAAAGACTGCGATGGAGCTCCGTATGCCACGGCAAACTGGCTGACACTGACGGCGGCGGTGCACAAATGCAGCGCAACTAGCGCCATTCGACGGCCAACACCGCGGTTCCTGGTGTGTCCGCTGTGCCGTGCGTGTGATCATTGCTTGTACAGCCCTCTCGCAGTGTCCGGAGCAAGTAAGGTGGGTCTGACACACCGGTGTCAATGTGTTCTTTTTTCCATTTCCAGGAGTGTATTTGAGACGAGAGTTCATATTGATACTTACAGCTGCCTCAAGTATTTAAATTGTTTTCTTCAACATGAGAAATAAGAAATAGTCGTGAGACAAGGGAAATTCCTTTAGATTATACAAACCTGTACTGCAGATTAATGTGGCTTGTGTTAGCGATGCCAGAGCGAACTCTTAGTAGTTGGTATTGGTCCTCGAGCTCTGGTTAGTGCGCCATGTCTAAGGTGCACCAATGAACAGCACAATACATAAATGACGAGTTGCAAAATGTATGCAATTTAGCGAAGAACTGATTTTTTGGAGTGTAACCTAATGCCTTTCAAAGTAGATTGCTCAAGTACTGAAACACCTATACCTACTGGAACCACACGCGTCGGTTAGCCTTATCAGTTATTCTTGGAATACATTTTGCAGGTTTTAAAGGAACACCTAAGGATACCAACCACTGAGGCCGACTGTTGTGACACATCGAAGTGTGTTAGTACTCAACTCGGAGACGGGTTGTGGGAAAGTACCCAAGAGAGGAATCTGGCAGGCAGATCTATATCAGCCGATTCCAACGACATGAATACGAGTACTTAGTATCACTCAACAAAGGCGTACCTGTGTATGTATCACACACTTCCCCTAGCACCTCATTCTGCCTAATAATTATTTACGTATCAGTCTACGAATCCAGCATGGATCATAAATTGTTGGAGCTCTCTGAGAGCCTAGGACCAATAGACCACGGGACCATTTCTGCTCTATATTGAACACTTATAGAAAATATGTAACTGTAGAAATGAATATTATAGCGGATGTATCCTTGTTTACGAAAGGTTTCCACCTAAACAAAAATGGATGCAAAATTGATTCATATTCATGCAGACAGACGTGTTCCGCTGAGTGCTAAAAAATTTGTATGGTTAATCGCGAAGTATATCTTTTCAAATGAAAGTGTATCTTGTTCAGTGCTGAAAGCCAAAATTTTCTACGACGATAGAATGATGGTGAAGGGAAATAAAACATACGACTCTCTTTTACAGATACATACTTTCCTCTGTTAACGTCTGTGAACTATACGTCAGGTAATCTCTACACATTGTTTGTGTGGCACGATGGAGCCTCTTTTCTGGCATGCACGTGTTTTTCGTATGAAAACTGATTACCATGCTCTTCCTCCACCCGTTTCCTTACTGCTTTCTCCAATTAAATTCAGTCTGTCGGACTCTGTTCTAGCGCGAAGCAAAGTCGCCTGTAACGTCCTAAAGTGAATGACTCCGGTAATTCCCCCACATCCTATACGTCTTACTCTGAGGTACATTCATTAGTTCATGTCCAGGCACTGTGGACTTTAACTCGTGCCTTTTCTCCTGGTTTCATACTAAAGCAGTTTTGAAGTCGACACGTGCCAGGTTTCCAGTACAACAGTGCTGTAACTAATGTCTATCAAATGGTGACACGTTATTAAAGGCTCAAGACTACTGACAACTGTGAGAAAGAAATAACTTTACGTCTGTGTGGATTCATGAGGATTGGCAATATGTTTTTGAGTTCATATTACGTTTCGCTCTCCATGAGTCACCGCGAGACGATTTAAACTTCGATAGTACGAAAATAAAATGGCCCACACTTACTTACACTTAGGTAAAGTGGAAAATTCAGTGAAAACTTGTTGTAACAATTGTCAATTATGTCAGGACTACTTGAATTTATGGGCTCCGTAGTATGGCACAAAGAACATTCGTATGAAAAATTTACTCCTCTAGAAATTTTCCTATAACAGATTACATGTGACGTAGGTATTAATTATAGAATATATTGAGAATAATAGCTGACAAGCAACGAGAAGTATGCACACTTCAAAGACTTGTTCTCTGACCCCCACATAAAATGTCACAGGGCTAATGTTAATTACCTCTAGGTATTACTATTTGGCAAAGATGTCGGACACACATTGTTATCAGGTTCTGGTGTGAATATAAGTTTATCCGCTGATTTCACAAAATACCTTCGCTTTGGCTGAGTAGAGCCTCATAATATCGCCTTTCATTACTGAAGCTAATATTAAAATTAAAATTAAAATCAGAAATTTTAATTACTTCTGCGTTGTTGCGCCTGTTCAAATCTCCCGTAATTGCGTTTCCAGTGAACTCGGGACAGTTTTTAGAGCCTCGTCCTCAAAGTAAAGCGCATAATGATGAAAAGGTATATTGTATTGACGTTCAGAAAACATGGCTATTAAAAGAATTTTACTGGCAGGTATTCAATTACAGCGGATTAAACTTTTGCAGCTTAGGATTCTATACTTCAGAAATTTTTCGAAACTACTTTCATGTCTAAAAAACTTAAATGAAATGCTATATTATGTTTTTCACATGAGTTTATATGTCAAACGGTGATAGAAGACTCATTATACATGTACTCTGGTATGCTTCATTGATCTCTAATGAGAAAATTCCTAGCATGAAACGTGTAAGCAATTATTACTTGAGCAAGGATCTTATATTTAATTAAATACTCAGTTCTGAGCAGTAAATTCACGGGTAATGGCGACAGATATTTGAAGAAACTTAAGCATTCCGCTTCCCCTACTACACCGCCAGAGATACCAAGTTGTAGGTCTACAGACGGCTTCCTTCCGTGGCACATCTGCAATGTTGGCATCAACCGTAGTGACTGATTTCAAAAATATAAAAAAATCTCCTCCGAAACGCATATGATTTTTTGTGGACTTACGAAACTCCCTGGGTATGTATGTGCAAGTTATCGAAACAAAATAAGGAGTTAAAAATACATCATTACTCATGCAAACCTGTTTTAGTTTTCCACATTTTCTGCGGTTACCAAATGTTTGGATCGATTGTATTACTTAACACATCGCCGGCCGCTGCGGCCGAGCGGTTCTAGGCGCTTCAGTCTGGAACCGCGCGATCACTACGGTCGCAGGTTCGAATCCTGCCTCGGGCATGGATGTGTGTGATGTCCTTAGGTTACTTAGGTTCAAGTAGTTCTAAGTTCTAGGGGACTGAGGACATCACATGTTAAGTCCCATAGTGCTCAGAGCTTTGGCTAGAGAGATTAGTGGCTAATAGGTGTTTCCTTTGCAGGGATCGGGAGAAGGAGAGCAGGCCTTTGACAGGTTCAGCATTGTTGCACTTGCATGTAGGGCTTAAGGTGTGGTCTTTGGATAGAACTGGAAATAATTGGGGGGGGGGGGTGTAAAGATTTTAGTGGAAAGGTTAACAACAGTGTTCTAGGACTGTTTTTCAACTAGGTAGAGCCTTGGTGATAAGAAGAATTGACGAGAAGGAACACTGTGGACAAGATGGGCGTTGGATAGTTGTGCCCCAAGGTGGCAGTAGGGATCAGCAGGTTGGGTGACTTATTGAGGTGGTGACAGGAATGCTCTTCCAGGGGATGGAGAGCCAGTGACTCAATTAATGTGATGAATATAGCAGAAATTGTACAGTCGCAGTATCTTTCGTAGGGAACGGCGGTGTTTCTTGAATGCCTGTCCCAAGGAGATATGTTTTTGCAATACCACTGTCATTGTGAAAGGAAATGTGGGAACCAGGGAACGGAATTTTTATGTGTGTGAATTCCTAAGAGACCAAACTGTTGAGGTCATCGGTCCCTAGACTTACTCACTAAGTAAACTAACTTATACTAAGAACAACACAAACTCCCATTCCCGAGGGAAGACTCGAACCTCCAGCCGAAGGGACCAGGCAGTGTGTGACATGGCGCCTCAAACCGCGCGTCCACTCCGCGCAGCGAATTTTTATGGTTAGACCGATTTGTTTCGGGGTGGGGGCTATTCCTTGGTTTACGCCGCATTTAAGGGATGTGGGACTGGGTCGTTGCCAAGAAAAGGGATACTTTTATGAAGGAGGGAGAAGGGCTCCATTGCGGCAGGGATGACGGGGGAAATGGCTTGGGAAATGAGTAAATGAGGGCATTAGGTGGTTGTGCAGGCAAGCTCGGTAGTACAGATACGCAAAAATACTTAGGAATACGTAAAAACATGCATAAATACGTAAAAGTACACGCGATCAAATACGTAAAAATGTACAAAAATGTGGAAAAAAGAAAGGAACAAATTAGGTATGAGATATTCGCGTGTTTGGAGAGGGGAAGAAAGAGGGGGAAGGAATGACTGGGTAGATAAAGACTGACAAGTTAGTGTGGCACAGGAACAATGTGTGAAAATACATGAGGATGAGGAAGGAAATGGGATCAGCGGGAATAGTTTAGCCATCAGCGTGAAGAATTTTGGGCATGAGAAGCTGCAGCAACAGCCCATATGGTTTTGTAGCAGGGTGCTGTGGAGAGAGGAGAAAGTTGATACAGTACAGCAGGTGAAGGGGGAAATGGCGAATGGGAAAGAAGAGAAGCAGAGACGCGAAAAGATTGTGGAGGCGTTGGCAGAGAGTGGCACACGGTGAGGGGACATGAATTGGGAGGACTATTGGGAGGACTGTAGACTTTAGTAGGTTGAGGCCAGGGTAATATTAGGAGTGGAGAATGTGTTATAAGGATAAATCCCATCTGCGCATTTCAGAAAGGCTGGTGGTGGTGAGGAGAATACGTGTGGCACAGTTTGTGAAGCAGCCATAGAAATAAAGCATGTTGTGATCAGCTGCATCTTCTGGCACATTTGCTCTTGACTACAGTTCTGCCTCGGCCATTCGTCCTAGTGGACTGCTGACTGGTAGCCATACCAATATAAAAAGCTATGTCTCTGCAGAGCTGTTACATGGCATGGTTACTCTCACAGTACACCCCTCTGATGGGGTAGGATACATCTGTGATATGACTAGAACAGAATGCGCTGGGTGTGTGACTTGGGCATGTATTGCGCCTGGGTCTTCCACAGGGTTATGATCCCTGGGACAAGGGGTTAGTATTGGAAATACATTCACCGCTACCTGAATCCAAGCTACAGCACCTAATGTCCCCAAAACCTTCGCCCAACGCTTTCTGCTGCTTCTGTCCTATCATCTCCCCCCCCCCCCCCCGGTTCACGACCCCTCATCATCATTTACTTTATCTATTTTTTTACACGTCAAGCTCCGTACGACCAAATTGAGCAGCAAATCTGCAAGGTCATGAGATGTGTTAGTACATGAAATTACGACATAAAAATAATAACAGATAAAAATGAAACGTTTATGAACCCGAAAAAGTCAATCCGTAAGTTTACGTAAACGCAATTAACAATTCAACAAGAATGAGCTTTAGTTTTCAAGGAATTCCTCGTCAGAATAGAAGGAGTGACCAATGAGGAAACTCTTCAATTCGAAAGCGCGTGGATTACTGTTAAGATTTTTGAATTCGAGAGGTAGCTTATTGAAAATGGATGCAGGAGTATACTGCACACCTTTCTGCACAAGAGTTAAAGAAGTCCGATCTAGGTTTGATTTCTGCCACGTATTAACTAAGTGAAAGCTCCTTATTCTTGGGAATAAGCTGATATTATTAACAAGAAACGACAGTAAAGAATATGTATACTGAGAGACCAATGTCGAAATACGCAGACAAGTGAACAGGGCTCGACAAGAGGTTGTGAAGTTACACCAATTATTGCCCGAATCGCCCGTTTCTGAGCCATAAATATTCTTTCAGAATGGGATCAGTTACCCCAAAATATAATACCATAGGACATAAGTGAATGAAAATAAGCAAAGTAGACTAATCTTCGTGTCGAATCCTCACTCACTTCAGATGCCGTTCGAACAGTAAAAATGGCAGCATTACGTCTCTGAACAATATCCTGAACGTGGGCTTTACGCGACATTTTACTATCTATCTGAACACCCAGAAATTTGAACTGGTCAGTTTCACTAATCGTATACCAATCTGTAAAATTAAAGTCAGGTTTTGTTGTATTGTGTGTAAGAAACTGTAAAAACTGGGTCTTACTGTGATTTACCGTTAGTATATTTTCTACAAGCCACGAACTTAGGTCATGAACTGCATTATTTGAAACCGAACAAATGTTACACGTAACATCCTTTATTACGAGGGTAGTATCATCACCAAACAGATATATTTTAGAGTTATCTGTAATAATAAGGAACATGCGAGCCCCAACACTGATCACCTGATTCCCTCCTCCTCCCCCCCCCCCCCCACCGCCCACTTGACCTTACTCCAATGAGACCCCACATCAAAGCCATTCTTGACATTGTGACTAATGACCTTTTGCTGTCCGTTCCTAAAGTAAGAGGTGGACCATTTGTGAGATACTCCCCGTATTCTGTAATGGTCCAACTTCTGGAGCAATATTTCGTGATCGATACAATCAAACGCCTTAGTTAAATAAGAAAAATATGCCTAGCGTTCGAAACCTTTTCTTTAACCCATCCGGTACCTCCCAGAGTTAAGAGAATATAGCATTTTCAGTTATTAAACGACTTCTAAAGCCGAACTGTACATTTGATAGCAAATTGTGTGATACAAAATGATTAATTATCCTTACATACACAGCCTTTTCAGTAACTTTCGCAAACACTGATGGAATAGTGTGCCCCACTCTCAGCCAACGTCCTCTAAGCCTTTTCCCCTCTCTTCTCCACTTCTTTTCCACTTCCCATGAACCCCTCGCCCTCTCCTCTTCCAGCGCCCCTGAACCCTGCACTTGACAGTGTTGTCCTGCTGCTTTCTCATCCCAGCACACTCTGTCAGTCAGCACTATTTTCTCCCCGCCCCACTCCACCCCCACCTCTACGCAGCTGTCCCTAACCCTTCCCTGCCCTTTTACTGCAGATTGCTGTTTTCGTCCAATCCAGGTGTTTCAGTCTGGCAAGAATGTCTGGACATAGTGGTGTGCCTGCTTTTGAAATGTGTGTTTTCGATTTTTTCTGAAGAAGGCTTTGGCCGAAAACATTGTGTGTAACATTGCTTTTGTTGTGTCTGCAATTCAGTGTGGCATCTTTACCGTGAGTAGCACTCCACCTTTTTTGTAACTGTGTTGGTCATATGAAAGAAAATTAGAAAGTTTAGATTAAATTAAAACAAATTATGTGCTGATGGCTGTATTTCCTTAAACGTAAGGTGCTCATTTTTCATCAGTAATTCCAATTTCACGTAGCACCTTCTCGATTTGGTTTATAGAGCAACCATAATTTAATTCAGTTGACAGAGTTACACAAGGAACCTAATTGTCGAAAAACAAAAATTCATTTCGATGAAATCTTGTAGGAAAAATAAATTTGTATAGTGTAGGAAAGACTGAACAACACATATTACAGTTGGATAAATTTTTTGTGCGTCTGATTTGCTACTGATGATGTGGTGTATGGTAAGGCGTAGAAGTTGATTGACTGTAGTGAGATACAAGATGACTTAGACAAAATGTCTAGTTTGTGCGATGAATGGCAGCTAATTCTAAATGTGGTATAATGTAAGTAAATGAGGATGAGTCGGAAAAATAAACCTTTAATGTTTGGATACACCATTAGTAGTGTACTGCTTGACATAGTCACATTGCTTAAACATGTGGGTGCAACATTGCAAAGTGATATGAAATGGAACGAGCACGTGAGGACTGTGGTAGGAAAGGCGAATGGTCGACTTCGGTTTATTAGGAGAACTGTTCGAAAGTGTGGTTCATCTGTAAAGGAGACCACACATAGGATGCTGGTGCTACCTATTCTTCAATACTGCTCGAGTGTTTGGTATCCGTACCAGGTATGATTGAAGGAGGACATTGAAGCAGTTCTGAGGCTGTCTGCTAGATTTGTTACCACTGGGTCTGAATAACGTTAAAGTGTTACGGAGATGCTTCAAGGACTCAAATGGGAATCCCTGGAAGGAAGGCTACGGTGTTTTCGAACAACACTACTGAGAAAATTTAAAGAACCGACATTTGAAACTAACTGTTAAATGATTCTACTACCGCCAACATACATTGCGCGCAAGGACCACGAAGATGAGATACGAGAAATTAGGGCTCATTCGGAGGGATATAAAGAGTCATTTTTCCCTCGCTCTGTTTCTGACTGAAATAGGAAAGCTGATGACTAGTAGTTGTACGGGGTACCCTCCGCCATAGACCGTATGTGGCCTGAGGACTATCTATGTAGATGAAGATGTAAATGTAGATGCAGATGTAAGTGTTGATTACATGCACTGATCAGCCACAACCCTATGAAGACCTTCGTATTAGGCAGTGTGTCCTCCTTTGACACGGATAATAGTGGCGATGCATGGTGGCATGAAAGCAATGAGGCCTTGGTAGGTCGCTGGAAGCCACTGACACGACATCTGCACACACGTCATCCGAATTCCCATAAATCCCAGGGAGCGGGTCGATGATCTCTGACACCACTTAGAAACAGATCCCAGATGCGCTCAATCAAGTTCAGATCTGAAGAGTTAGGTGGAGGAGAGGCATCACCGCCACAGTGTTCCTTGAACCACTCCATTACACTCCTGGCTTTGTGACATGGCGCATTACCTTGTGGAGAAAATCCCACTGCCATCGAGAGACATGATATTCATGATCTGTTCTAAGTGATCTGCCACCAGTGTATGATACCTCTTGGCCGTTGTGGTGCCTTGCACAAGCTTCACTGGACCGATGGATGCCCGCGGGAATGTTTCCAGAGCACAATGGAGCAGCCACCAGGTTCCCTCTGTCCCGTAGTACAGGTATCAAGGAGCTGTTCCACTGGAAGATGGTGTAAGTAGGCTGTTTATGTTTTCTTATTGGCAACGTTACGTAGCGCTCTGTATGAAAATCACTGGCTGTGCTGTGTGCAGTCTGTGGCTAGTTTGCACTGTTGTCTGCCTTTGTAGTGTTGGGCAGCGGCAGCTGGATGTGAACAGCGCGTAGCGTTCCGCAGTTGGAGGTGAGCCGCCAGCAGTGGTGGATGTGAGGAGAGAGATGGAGGAGTTTTGATAATTTGTAATACATGATATTATGGACTACTATATATATTATGACTGTTAAGGTAAATACATTGTTTGTTCTCTGTTATCATCTTTCAATTGCTAACTATGCCTATCAGTAGTTAGTGCCTTCTGTAGTTTAAATCTTTTACTTAGCTGGCAATAGTGGCGCTCGCTGTATTGCAGTAGTTCGAGTAACGAAGATTTTTGTGAGGTAAGTGATTTGTGAAAGGTATAGTTTAATGTTTGTCAGGGCCATTCCTTTGTAGGGATTTCTGAAAGTCAGATTGCGTTGCGCTAAAAAAATATTGTGTGTCAGTTTAAGCACAGTCTTGTATAAATTGTTCTAAGGGGCACGTTTCAATGGGCCGGCTAGGGTGGCCGTGCGGTTCTGGGCGCTACAGTCTGGAACCGCGCGACCGCTATGGTCGCAGGTTCGAATCCTGCCTCGGACATGGATGTGTGTGATGTCCTTAGGTTAGTTAGGTTTAAGTAGTTCTAAGTTTTAGGGAACTGATGACCTCAGAAGTGAAGTCCCATAGTGCTTAGAGCCATTTGAACCTTTTTATTTATTTATTTATTTATTTATTTTTTAACTGGAAGATCAAAGATTCACGCCCTCCCTTGGGCGTGATGAAAAAGGTATAGGGATTCATCACACCATGCAACACTCGGTCACTGGGCCAGCGTCGAGTGCCGAAGGTCACGTGTCGTTGGCTGCGGAAGCCCATCGTTAGGAATTTTCGGTGCAAAGTATGTTCAGACATAAATGCCCTCTGTCCACCATTAAAGATTGATGTTAGTTCCGCCACAGTTCACCACGTGTCCTGTTTTACCATTACGCTCAGTCTACGACGCCCGACACCACGACCTCTGGACGGGGCTTCACCTTGGTTTGGGAACATGTTGATGACATTTACCACAGCACCCTTCGAACACTAGACAAATCGCTCAGTTTCCGAAATGCTGGTGCCGAGCTTCCGGGCCATTACAATCTACCCTCGGTCAAACTCACATAGATGGCGCACCTTTCCCATTCCATACACGGACAGCACTCTCACTGATACCACATGTACCGTGCGTGTGTCTGACGAGCAGTCTTCCCTCGCCAGATGACGCTACTACTCTTGGACGGTTTATCTCGATAGTATGTCGCTCTCAGAATATTATGGTTGATAAGTGTATAAATTCAAAAAGAAGGTTCCACGGTGAAGCTTCAATACTAAAAAGGTTTTGGATGCGGAACCATTCCAGAAGACATTTCCATTAATCATGCAGGAGACTGTGTTCTTAACAGCCAGTTTTCTTATTATTTGTTGTTCACATGGTGATTGTTGTGGCTGGTGATTAATTTGATGATGTTGTATTGGATGATGTCCACGCCACCACAGTTGATGCAGTTCCGGAACAGGATCACTTTAACAATCAGTTTAACCTTTTACGAGACTGTGTCGTTGATAATCAATTTCCCTATGATTTGATGTTTATTTATTGATGTTTAAGAGGATAATAGCCACGCCACAAGAAGCGACGCAGCTCCAGAAGACTTAAACAGTGCAGAATTTCGTGTCGTTAACAACCCGTTTTCTTACAGCCTGTTCTTTGCTTGACGATGTTACAGGTGATGATGGCCGTACCGCCACAGGTGACGCAGCTCCTCCAGAGGTTCAACCTCTCCATGGAGGAGCTCGCCATGCTGGTCGACCTCAAGCGGGAGTGAGTATTACGGTACAGCTGTTCACTAATATTAATGTACAACATGGGAATAAATTATTTAAGGAACTATTTGGTTAAATTAAATAAAGTACAGTCAAATGCCACGATGGTCTCAAGAGTAAGCCTGCAAACCTCTTATAAACTGCTAGATAAATCTATTAATAGCAGTTAAACCATTGTCAGCAAATGCCTTATAAGTGTCACTCAATGTTTAATAGACTTCTGTATAAAGTGCTAAAGTGACCGTGAATGTTGCCTCCTCTCCTTGATCTACAATATACCGTTACGTTTCATCCAGTGTGGTGAATATCTACAGGAAAGATGAAAGTCAGTCAGACGCGTTGATTAAATACCGAGCTGTTCACATCTGTAGAGGCATGTGCTCATCAGTCAGTGTGGTACACATTGGGGACAGATATTCCCTCTCTCCCAAATATTTGTGGATGATGTCCTCAAGGTTCCTATTGTTAATTTACAATACTTCTTTTCCCAGTACCAGGAAAGTTAGCCGATTTAATTGTTACACGTATCGCACATGTTCCATACATCGATTATTACATCAGCCTGATAGTGGGGGATTATCAATTATTTCGTTATGAGCCGTACGTGTGTGAATTAGTAATAAACAATATCCGCACGTACATCAAATGTGCTTACGTTTCATCCAGTGTGGTGAATATCTACAGGAAAGATGAAAGTCAGTCAGACGCGTTGATTAAATACCGAGCTGTTCACATCTGTAGAGGCATGTGCTCATCAGTCAGTGTGGTACACACTGGGGACAGATATTCCCTCTCTCCCAAATATTTGTGGATGATGTCCTCAAGGTTCCTATTGTTAATTTACAATACTTCTTTTCCCAGTACCAGGAAAGTTAGCCGATTTAATTGTTACACGTATCGCACATGTTCCATATATCGATCATTACATCAGCCTGATAGTGGGGGATTATCAATTATTTCGTTATGAGCCGTACGTGTGTGAATTAGTAATAAACAATATCCGCACGTACATCAAATGTGCTTACGTTTCATCCAGTGTGGTGAATATCTACAGGAAAGATGAAAGTCAGTCAGACGCGTTGATTAAATACCGAGCTGTTCACATCTGTAGAGGCATGTGCTCATCAGTCAGTGTGGTACACACTGGGGACAGATATTCCCTCTCTCCCAAATATTTGTGGATGATGTCCTCAAGGTTCCTATTGTTAATTTACAATACTTCTTTTCCCAGTACCAGGAAAGTTAGCCGATTTAATTGTTACACGTATCGCACATGTTCCATATATCGATCATTACATCAGCCTGATAGTGGGGGATTATCAATTATTTCGTTATGAGCCGTACGTGTGTGAATTAGTAATAAACAATATCCGCACGTACATCAAATGTGCTTTACATTTGCATCAACCATATATGTGTTTTTTGCCTTTTTCGTAATTTGGAAGTAAGAGGAACGCCAAGCCAAGTTGCTACTCTCATTACTGTCGACTGATACAGCAGCTAGTTCAGTTCAGTTGGTTCGAAGCATCAAAATGCTCTAAGCTCAAACCGGCACGGTGAACATCACAAAAGTTTGACTGTCACTTTGCGTTTGTTAGTATTTGTCGAGGAGCTTAGAGGATGCGGGTCTATGATGTTGTCCGTGCGTCTAGATAAGATTATCTACTAACACGGGGCCCATCGAGGTCGTAGAAGGTGGACGAAAGGCGACTGAAGGTAAAGGGTAGAAGGGCAAAGGTAAAAGAGTGCCAGGGCAAGCGCCAAGGGATCGTGAGGGTGATAAGAGCAGTGGTCGGTTTTCTTGTTTGATGTGACAGAGCATACAAGGGTTAGGTTACGGTTAGTTATTGGGTATTGTTGCAGTGCTTGATACCAGTGTCATAGCTTAGGTTCGTCGTAAAGAGCATCAGTCTGTACCGTCTTGAGTTACTGTTGATGCTGGGAACAGGTCTCCTGGGCCAGCTGTAACATGCTAGAGTCGTCACGTTAGTGGTACATTGGTCAGAAATTCGATCGCAGAGCGTGTTAGGTTAGGTGGGTTTTGTTTGTCTTTAGTGTGCAAATTGGCTTCCCTGCTGTAGCCTATTGGTCGGCTGTGTTTCAGGTGCATGTGCCACTCAGCTCGCCTGAGATGCATGTGTTTACCGATACTTGTGTTCTATGTGTCCCTTAGCTTGTCATAGGTGACTGCATGTCCCTAACAAAGAGCGTCTTTGGACCATTACGCTTCCACCTGTGGTTGTGGTCGTAGTTACCCAGGTCAAGAACGAAGGGGTCGTTCGAGTGTCCTGTACGCTTGTGTGGCGAGTTTTTTTTTTTTTTTTTTTTTCAGTGCCTCCGAGAGAGTCCCGAGGCGGTATTCGTTGTGAAGGCCCTCGGTGGATGTGTATCGTGCAGAACTGCCTATGATACACAGCTTCTTGTTACGTATGACCTTTAGGCATCGCAGGTGTTCTAGAGCAGATCGAAGTCCCTCCCAGCAGATGTCCTTAATCGCATTTGGCCATTGAGATTCGAATTTCTTTCAACTTCCAATGGGTCTAATTTTTTGGAGGAAGAAAGTGACCCAGGAACATCCTTCCGGGTACATGAGTGGATCATCATGTAAAACCGATAGCCCATTCGGCTATTTTCATTAGGATAACGCTGTAACGTAATTAAACAACCTGATGAATGTTATTGAATAAGAGGAATACATTTCTCTCTGTGTGAAAAAAACTATAATGTGTCACAAGTAGTTTTATGATTTTCGTGAGCAACAGAGAAATAGAGACGGTAATACGTTTCCTTTACAACATATTCCTCACTACAATATTCGCTGAGATCAGTTTATTTCCCCCAGTAAAATCCGTATTCGATATTTATTCCACATAAAAAGCTATTTTTAAAGAGTATAATATGCGTTAAAACTTAATATACTACCTTCATTCAATTGAAGTTTCTTCACCCCTTGCAATGTTCTGAGAGTGACCAAGAGAAGAACGTCGTTATGAGCCACACTAAATTAACGCCGTGGGTCAAGAAAGTAACGACCTATTTCTAATTCATAAATGAATTTTCAGCAACCAGTAGGTCTGTGTTTAGCCTCCTTTTGAAGAACACAACTTTTTCTTACGCCAGCACTCTTTCCTAAAAGTCGGTCACCATAGCTGTACCATCGTCTCTGGACTACCATCTTACCAAAACCTGAAATATATGAGAATTTACCGTTAGCGGTTGCGAATGAAAGCTGTACCATGGCGTGTTACTATCCTCATTGCCACTGATTTTTTACCTTATCTATGCTTTATACTTCAATTACCTGTATAAGCTGATTGGTCAGTATTTTATCTTCAACAAAATGGCGTTGTCCTGTTGACACTCGGCTAGGTAATGGAAAATGACTTGTTCAAAGCAATTTTTTGCGAGACAAAAGGTCTTCCAGGCAGGTGGAAAATTATGGAAAATATATTTGTTTACTGGGTTTGTTGCGGGAAAATAACATTCGCTCTTTAATAGAAATATTTTATCCCCATAATAAAGGAAGGAAGAATAATAGGGTGCCTATTATTGTTCGTTAAGTTCCATTTTCAACAGAATGGTTACTTGCACTGTGTGTATAGCTACATCTGATTTTCGACTGCTAATTGGTTGACGATACATTACATGTTTTGATATCATGTTTGCAAACAAATTACGCATACGACATGTCATATATACAGATCTCAATGCAAATAACTTATCGAAAATACCTGTACGAGAGGCTTTCAGCAGTTAATGCAACATATGTTTTTTCGCCACCAAATTCAGGTGAAAACATGCAGAATTTGTTGTGCCATATCGTGGAATATTCCCGCTTCAGTCCCTATTGTTTCATGAAGTTCCTACTGGTAGCTGCTCTATACGCAGTCTTCAGTGCAGCGCCTGTAACGGAGGTGAGTTTGTTTTGGGGAAATCTAGAGCATCGCTGATATTCATAGGCGCCTGCTGAACGTCTACGGAAAGCTGGCAATGACCAAAAGCACGGTGAATAGTCGGGCGAGGTATCTGCCATCAATCGCATCCAGGGCGCGCAAACTCGTCCGATATTCCGCCTGCTGGCCGGCCGCACCCTGGTGTGACCCCTGCAGTTTTGGAACGTACCAACACTCTCATTCGAAGTGATCGACGGATCACAATCAAACAGCTCGCTGCACAACTGGTAGTGCTGACACATTTGTTCAGCAGTCGTGGTACTCAAACGTGTGTACCTGCAGGGTTCCTCGCCGCCTAACAGCAGATCGCAAAGAGTTTCGAAGGACAATCTGTGCGGAATTGTTTGTGCGTTTCGAGGCTGGTTGCGAAAATTGCTTGTCGAACATCGTCACAGGCGATACAACATAGCTTCATCATTTCGAACCGGAATCAAAACAGCATTCTCCTCTGAATAACAAGTCCAAAGCCGCACACTCAGCCAGTAAAGTCATGGCGAAGGTCTTCTGGGACTCTGAAGGGATTATTCTGTTTGATGTCCTCCCTCACGGTGCTACGATCAACCCCACTAAAGTGTATTATGATACCCACTGGAAACTGAAGAAACGACTACATCTTGTTCGACGCCAGAAAAATAAAAGCTAATTTCTCCTTTTCTATAACAATGCAAGGGCTCACAGATATCTGCGCATCCGAGAGGAGCTCACGAGATTTCATTGGACTGTCCTTCCTCATCTCCCCTACGGGACAGATCTCGCACTCTCTGACTCCCATGTGTGTGGCCCAATGAAGGACGCACTCTGCGGGATGAAGGACGTGGATGATGGAGAGGTTACTGACGCAGCAAGTTGCTGGCTCCGAGTCGACAAGTAGAATGCGGCCATAGAGCATCTGCAATAAGATAGCATAAGGTCATCGCACTGAACGGAGATTACGTTGAAAAAGGGGCTTTCTAAACAGAAGAGTGGGTAAAAATATGGTGTACTAGGATAGTGAACAAAACCACCAAGCTTTCAAAAAACAAAGATATTACATTACTTATTGAATGCCCTCATATAATAATGTGGCCAACAAATAATTTCAAACACTATGAGTTCATTAATAATGTAATCGTTAATTTTAGCAATCTGTCATGTACCTGACCGGCCTTCGTAGACCAGGTCACTGTGATAGAGGGCTGTGCGGTGGCTCTCGTGTGGGAAGTAAGTCGATTCAAATACTGGAGGTGGCAACGGGAGGAGGAGGAATGGTGGTGTAAGGTTCCTCATCACCACTCTTTGCACCAATGTCCTGGTTTAAATACTGAACCTCTCGGCTGCATGTGACGAACATGTGATGTTGTTGAGTACGATCCGTCGTCGGATGGGAACATTAAGCCAGACGGCCCCCTTGGTGTCGTTCAACAGGCATATGCTGCGCGCCAGCACCGGGTTTCACCCTCTGCCTATGAACACTCATCACATTCCTCCACAAGGCAGGGATACACACTCGAAATCTCAAAGCAGGTTGGAAGAAGGCTAAGGCAGACCACCTGAACTGGGAGCTTCCCACGAACTGGGATTCGGTACTTCTGCATCTCCACCCTTATGCTCCATTCTCTATGGGGCTTCTTTGACTTATTTTGACCATGTAGACGCACGTGCACTGTTTTTGTCTCATAACTATAATTAAAACTCGATTATTTGTAATGGTACTTCTATTATCTTCATTGCGTTTATCATCCTATTGAGATTTGCCTAGATTTAATACGGCAGATTTTCCGACGCTCAACGACAGTGGACATATTCACCATGGACAGCACAAGGTACTTAGAGGTGGGCGTTCCTCTGTGCTCATGTGTCTTTCATTCTCTTCGTATGGACATCTTTTCTCTCTTCAGATCATGTTGTTACTGTCTGGTGAGAAGAAAGAAAGGAAGCTCGCAGGAAGAGAATGAAAGACCATGTTGAACCAGTCGAGTCAGAAGATATAAACCAAGCTGCAGGGAGAGATCGAAACAGATATGGGCACAAAATAAGGCAAATCTTCACCTATAGGTACCATGTGTAGTCTCAATGAACTGATTCGAGTATCACCATTATTCTTCTATCTTTTGTAGAGTAAGACAGGCGCCAGTCATTGTGCCTTTCTTCCAGTACTTTTTCATTTGTTCGCTATGTTATTTCTTCCTGTATTCTGACCACTTTACACCAGTTCTTTCACTCTTATGCATTGGAACCCTCTCATACGGAATACTTTTTCCCGAAACACTTCTCAGTCAGTTGTTTCTTGAGCTTTTGCATTACTTTTTTTTTTAAATTCTGTTTTACTTCATGCATCCAAACTGTTGTTGACTAGGTACCCCACTAATATTTCAAGAACTTTTCAGTTAATCTGCTGCCTTGCATTCGATCTAAATGACCCATAAGTACCAGTCTTACTTTTGTCATTACTTCTCATACGTTATCTATGTTTCAATACATTTCATCATTACTGTCAAATTTCCAACCTTCCACAGTTTTTCGACCACCAAAAATTTTCAAAATAATTCATATTTGTAGTATATCATTTATTCTATTACTATCACAATACTATAATTCATTATTATTGTTATTATTCCGTTCCTAAGAAACATGATTTGTAGCAACGATACCATTTTAATTGGAAAATACAGAACAGTGACGTGCTGGATCGCAGTAATGCTACACTTCTGAGCTGCTGCCTAGGACAGTTGCCTCTACAGTTTTGCTGGCCCTATCGTGTGATATTCAGCAGGTTAAAACTTTGAACGTGGATTCCTTAAAGTGCTTTGAGAATTGCGTCGTATGGCACCAGCGTTTCTATTTACGTACGCACTATAGACATTCGAATGGTGAGCTAAAATCGGAAACCCTTCCGCTGCCTGCTGCCCCTGTCAACTAAGTCCCACTATATTACTTAGACCACTGGTGACAGCCTCAGCAGTATGTCTCATTCTGTTCTAAGTTTTCAGTATTCCATTTCATTGTTCACCTTATGTCTTCATCCATTCTTTCATCACTATTACGTTACGGTACCCCTCTATGACATTACATGGGTATACTATGCTATTCTTATTTGTGTCGTATTTCATAATCCAACCATAATTCTGCTTCGTTAATATATCGATGTATGTTCTGACCCTGCCTAATTTTCCCGTCTTGTTTTGTGACGTAGGAGGGGGGAGGGATCTCTAGATATAGCTATGGCACACCTATAGAATCCTCTTTCCATCTCTGCTGTTTCCTACAGCCCATACTCTCCAGCTGCGTCGACGTCATGATGCTGTCAGTTTTGGCCCCGATATATGTGTAATTAGTACTACACTGTATGTGTAATTATTAGGTCGCGATACATGCGTAATTACATAGTGTTAGAAACGAACACATTGGTGGAAATAGTCACGTCATAGAGAATCCTATAAGGCAAAGATATTACATGAGAAATATGGCACTAGATTACTAGGATATGTGACATCATAGCAAAATTCTGATGCCTCCAACGAAAGATACTGTATCTGCGACACACGTCTAGAGACAGAAAATCAAGTCATCCACTGGAGGGTAGACAACCCCCAGCCCCCAATCAGACTAAGACATGATGGACACAGAGAACAGGGATTACCGAGAAATTCACGGCTGGTGCTTAACACTGACGGCCGAGAGATCTCCCGCCAATGGTAGTAGCGGCAAACAGATCCCAAGACATAGGTGGGAATATTAAACAAAGCTACACACATTGATTACGGAGAACTCCTTGCCTGTACGCCAAGCACATCTCTCGCCACAACCATATCTTTCTGGACCAACCAGAAACATACTTCCTACCACCGTCATGCTTTTGAAACTAGCGTAGTCCATTTGTAGGAGTACTGCCTCCCAGGTGGAGAGAAGTAATAGAATAAACCCTGCAAGTATATACGACATTACTATGATCCTCGTATGATATCTCGAAAGACAGACACTGGCATGCTAACAAATTGCTGTACTTGCTACGAAATATTCTCTCTGTATTAATAATGAGGATCTCTCCAAACTGAGGAAGATTGATGTAACAAAAGTAACCACCCTCCCGCCCTCCCCCCCTCAAAATAGCTCTGAGCACTATGGGACTCTACTTCTGAGGTCATCAGTCCCTTAGAACTTAGAACTACTTAAACCTAACTAACCGAAGGACATCACACACATCCATGCCGAGACAGGATTCGAACCTGCGATCGTAGCGGTCACGCGGTTCCAGACTGTAGCGCCTAGAACCTCTCGGCCACACTGGCCGCCCCCCTCCCCTCCACCCGTCCTGCTCCACTACACGTCATCCATACCAGGTGCGTCGAGGAAAAAACAGTTTTAGAACGATTTCGACGGTAGGCTAGAAGTGCCTGACATGTGACTCTAGCTATATTATGTCACTAGAAGACAAGTAATTGGTGCAGAAACAATCATAATAGACTTTGCCACACGGAAACGAAACAGAGAAATGAATACAAATTCCTAAATGGACTCGAAGAGTTCACAACACTATAAAATGTGAACATAGAGACTGAGCCCCACGTACCTAAGAATAATTCACCAAAGATCACTTACCATCGTGATTCAAAAATACGAGCAGCACACGCACAGTGGTCGAAAATAAAAACGGGTCGTACGAATATGATAACAGTGCAATAGGCACAGTATTTATGACTAGGAGATGTGTATCTCTGTCGTCCTAAGTCCACGACTCCTAGCCACTGTGAGCCTTCAGACAGCCCTGGAAATAATGATCAAACTTCGGCCGTGCAAGACCTCCTTCGCCTGTCGCAGAGTAACAGCTCCAAGAAAAGGCGGAAAAAATTAAATGCAAACTTAGAGAAGTGGGGAAACACCGAGGAGTAACGGTCCAGAATTGTTTTCCAACGGCTCTCGTCTTGTAACCAGCACAGCCTCTGCTGCAATACTGCAGTTGACACAGCAGCCCAGGATCTCCCACGCGCCGCAGGTATCAGCGGAAGCCAGCGACTGATAACGACGGCAGTGTGCGCCACCTGGCGAAAACCCGTAACAGCCAGAGACATAAAAACGTGCCGAAAGTAATTTGTATTACTCGCCTGTGAGGTACTGCATAACAGAAAAGACATTATTTTAGTAGCAAAAACACTCCACACTTGTACTCATTACAATAATATCAGGAGATGTTGGACGTTAGGATCGTACCACATATCACTAGAGCTCCCACAACACAACGTTGTCGATGAAGAATCACAAATTAAGAGTCTAATACTTCTGTGAGTAACGGTTGCTTAATCTATCTGCACAGCGATCTTTCATAATGTCGACAATACTAGGAGAAAAACGTTCTGGCGCAAATATGCAGAAACTTGGGTCATGTTTGCCATCGCCATAGAATTCAATAAAAAGAAGCGTTCTGACAACGTATATAGTATAAATTTACGATCGACATATCACAAGACAGACTCACATACGAAGTATCAAGGTATTGCATTCTGTCATTACCGAATAATCCATTACAACTACAGTCTTTCACAACATACACATATAGTTGAAAACATAACAAGTATTCGATTTTTAGGTGTCATAATCAGAAAATTCGTCATGATATATTTCATCGCAGCTAGCATTATAGTTCGCACAGGACACAGTGACTGCTGCGCAGTGACCATTTACGCCCAAAGCGCTGGGGAGTTCGTTCGTTTGTTCAAAAGAAATGGCCGACAAGCTTTTTCCACCTTTCGGCCGGTCAGCGATGACAGAATCGACGTGCGCGGCATCCAGTCCTTCTCAAACGATTTTACAGAAACTATTCCGTAAAAAAAATCATTTTTGATTTACTTTTAGCTTTATATGTCAGGATCATTACGATGTGCCCATCATTTCGTTAATGGTCATAGTTATTTTGATACTTACGTGGAAGTAAGACACTGTCCGAAATTTGAAAAAGTTCGCAATGAAAAATAGGGGTCGCTTTGATTTTGCGTTTGGTGCATATTACACAATATGTTGCTAACATATTGAATTTTGATTTAGACTTGGGTGGACGTCTCTGTCAACAATGTGAAGATAATGGATTTGATGTAGCGTACTCATTTACAATCACATCACACCTGCAATAAAGCCAGAGCAAAATATCCATAACATTCCTCACATTTCATAAACGATTTGAGATTTCGAAATGAGTTTTTGGCAAGTGATAGCACACAAAGAGAAGAGTATCTGTCCAAAATTTCGTTATCTAGCGGGTTATTCCACTGACTACAGCCCTCTCTGATGAAAGAATGTAATCTTTAAGGGCCTTCTATAGCTTGTGAAACAAGAAATGCTGTGCATTTTGGAACAACAAAGTGAAGTCATTATACGTTTATTTTATACCGAGAATGTGCTTTTTCGTAGGATACTGATCTTACTGTTCTCAGATCCTCACTTAAGAAATTTAACAAACCACTGTTTCAGACTTCTCTCGGAATTTCGTTGGCACATCATGTTAGTGAGGTGAGAATGTGTAAACTCACCTGTGCTTTGGCAAAAGAAGCAAATTTTACCTTGGCAGCAAGAGAAATGTGTAGGTTTTACGCAATTTTCCCCACTTGTGACACGTCTCTGAAAGTCACAAATGGTTAACAAATAAGGCGAAAATAAATCGCAGCATTTCCGGCGGAATTATTTTTATATACTAACCAAAGAAGAGGAAACAGATCATGGTCACCATGCGAGTGTGGGCATGAAGGGCCCCCTTAACATTTACAAAGAATGTCAGTGTTGGCTTCAGTTCAGAACGGCACTTCCCCTCCAGCGCTCAGCATTTCCCCTACAGCGCTGCCTGCAGTCCCCCACCACGGCCACTCTCCCCATGTGTGCCCTGCAGTCTCCACATCTACTGGCCACAGTATTTTGGGTACACTATACTCACCCTCAGAGTAGCATCTGCATATATTACTGTAACGACTAGAAGTACAGAGTGATTTTGCTAGTAAATGACACCTTTTCTGTTAATAAATCTGTATGTGGTAGCTCACAGGTGGGTAACATAAATAAATTTTAGTATAGTTTTGTTCCTATGTCTGTCATGCGTCTCTGCCAAGTGCTGCACACTGTCACGAGTTATCAGTCGGTGGCTTCCACTGATACCGGAGGCATGTCGGCGGTCCTTGGCTAATGTGTCAACTGCAGTATCCTGGACCATTACTTCTTTGTTTCCTCGCTTCTCTCAGTTTGCATACGTTTCTTCCCTACTTTACTTGGAACCAATGAGATGGCTCTTCCTCTGGGACATGCGAGAGAGGTGTTGAACGACCAAAGTTTGACCATGATTCGCAGGGTTGTCTGCAGGATCATTGTGGCTTGTGTAAGAGCCACGGTCCTGTGTCGACAGAGATACACATCTTCTAGTCAGAAACACGGTGCTAATTGAACTGTTATCATCTTCGTTGGGCTCGTTTTTATTTTCTACCATTGTGTGTGCGCTGTTCGTGTTTTTGAATCACTTTGGTAATTGGTCATTGGAATTTTTTTTTTTTTCGGTGCATGGTGCTCGGTCTCTAACGTGGCATTTTTGAGTGTTGTGACATTTCTTTGTCTCGTTTCCGTGTGGCAAAGTCGTTCATGATTATTTGTCCACCCATTTACGTAGCTTCTAGTAATATAATATTGCGCAAGATTTACATGTCTGGCAAAACTAGCCAACCGTCGACCTGGCCCAAGGACTGAATTTGGTTAATAATTTTTTTTCCTCAACGTACCTGGTATGGATGAGTGCAGTGAAGGAGGGGGGGGGGGTAGGGGGCACTATGTCTGTTGCACCAGTCCTGCTCACGTTCGAGGGATCCTCATTATTAATGCACAGAAAATTTTTCGTAGCAACTACACCAATGTATTAGCTGGCCAGCATCTGTCTTCGGAACTCTATGGATCAGTCTAAATACATATCATAGGCGGCGTATAGTAATATCGCATATACGTGCAGGGATAATTTTACTACGGGTCTTCATTCCCCCTGAGAGGCCGCCAACCTGAGAATGGAGTCGCCTACGCTAGTTTCAGAGGCGTGACAGTAGGAGAGAGTATGTTTCTGGTTGGTTCAGAAAGAAAGGGTGGTGGGGAGAGATGTGCTTGGTGCTTAAATTTTTAGGAACAGTACCCACAAAAGAATCGCCAGGTACGAAACATTTATGCTGTGATGGTACACCCTCTCACTCGACGATTGATGGTCTTTTGTGACAGCTACTAGATCGGAGGTCATAAAACAGTGTGCAAATTTTCTCTACCAACCCTGGGAGATAGTCTGCCGCAGAGTCACTGGTCCATAGGCTTACACACTACTTCAGCTGACTTAAACTGACTTACGCTAGGGACAATACAGACACCCGTGCCCGACGGAGGACTCGAACCGCCGATGGGGGGAGCTTCACGAACCATGGCATGGCGCCCCAGACCGGAGCGAATAAACTTCTAGATAAGAGTATTAATTATCATTATTACAAACAGACTTTGGTTGGAGATAGGGGGAGAAGAGACTCATAAGGATGGTGATGCCACTGACAACGTCATTGCCCCTGCTCCTGGTTGTAGGCAACCCACTCTAACAGTTGAACTTTACGGTGCATGGTGCAGTCGAAAGCTTTACAGCAGTCTATGAAGATCTTCTACTGTAGAATAGTAGTTATTTCTTGAATGACTTAGCGAGCAGCGTATAGTGTTGATCTGTCTCGAGTGAAGCTGTGTCGATTAGCTGGGATATTAGCCCTTAGTCTTTGTTCAGTGGGCTCTAATAGCAGTTTAGAGAAGAGTTTAAAGGTAATGATCTTCAGAGCCATTTCTCTATAGGAGTTTCGGTACCCTTCCCTGTCCTTTTCCTTCTACAGATAAGTTATAAGTGACGTCGTCCATTGATGTGGGATTGAATAGTACTAGAGGCATTCATTGATGGCTCACCCTATAATATCTCCAGATCTAGACTTGCATCCTTCAGATTTTCATTAGCATATGACCATGTCGTACTTTGCAACAGTCCTTTACATTTGAAAAAACTTACTTTTATAGATAATTTTTGCAATTTCATAAAAAGACTGAGCACTCATAGAGTGGATGCTATCATTTCGCAATGGAATGAGAAAATATATTGAACTTCTATTACAGTGCTGGTTGGAAAGGAAAATGCAACACTTTCCCCTATCGTGAAATGAATGTTCGCACACAAACACACACATAGATGATATGCATATTTTACATGTAAGTTGATTCTTCAACTTATCAGTGGCATGTCTCTTCCTATTTTCTGGAAAGACAACTCTCTCTCTCTCTTCTCTCCTTGTACACATTTCTAACCTACAATTCAGCAGTACGTAAATCTACTCTGTTTTCTGTTACCCAATCTATTCCAAAAATAACTTTCACATTCAATATGGAAATAACCAATACTCTCTTAAGAGCAACGTAGTCGTAATAGAACATTCTTCTCATATTGTTGTGTTCTGCCCACCAGTCCAATATAGGGTGCGAAGGAAAGCTGATTTCTCGGATCGCTAGATAATAATTCAAGCAAATCGTATTAATGTAGTTTATTAAAAAAAGAAATGATTACAGTATTTAACTTTGTCAGATATAGACGTGTCGCAAGTGAGGGGCAGCAGAGAAACATAAGCAAGCTCTTCAGTATACACAATTCATAATACAAGTGGCCCAATACAGTTTCTAAGTCAATGCTGTATCGTTCGTAGGTCGGCTCGACTTCAATACGGACCGTGGCCAAGTGGAGCGGCGCTTATATTCTCTTGGCCTAGATGCCACTCCTGTCTCGTTGTCGTTCTAGAGAGGGGTCTGTCAGTGTACTATTGGCTAACGGCGTCTCACAGCCCTCCCTGCTCCTCCGTTCTTGATCGTCATGTCGGCGCTTGACGTTACTCTGGAACACATACCTTCTTCCTTATCTTAACTTCATTCCTTCCACTATTATCCTTCAACATACGAGGTGTGGCCAGAAAAAAAACCGGACTAGTACTGGTGAAACAATAAAACGAATGCAATAAGGCTGAAAGTCGCGTGGCCTGTCACGTGACTCTCGCTCCGCCTACTGCTCGAGTTTCATCTGCCTCCTGCATTCAGTCTGCCCGTGGCGTCTGTTGTAAGTAGTTGACGTTTTGTCTGTGCGTCGGAAAATGTCTCTCACAAGCCACCTTAACTGCAGAAATTCTCTTATCATTCGCTTATTGATTAAGTTAAGGTGTTGCAATTTCTTATGCCAGTACTCCTTTACAGCTGGCAGCTGTGGACGAGCGGTTATAGTTGCTTCAGCCTGGAACCGCGTGACCGCTACGGTCGCAGGATCGACTCCTGCCTCGGGCACGGATGTGTGTGATGTCCTTAGGTTAGTTCGGTTTACGTAGTTCTAAGTTCTAGGGGACAGATGACCTCAGATGTTAAGTTCCATAGTGCTCAGAGCCATTTGAACCATTTGATCTCCTTTACACAAATCCTGTATGTTGTGCGGACTTAATATTTTTCAAGAAATTGGATCTTTTAGTACAGATGTACTTCAGTGCTACACTTGTGAAACTAGAGAAGGCGCTAAATTCAATTGGAAAAACGTTTTATTTCATTTGCCGGTTACATTACTTCGTCTGTGTGTTCTCATACAGGGTGTTACAAAAAGGTAGGGCCAAACTTTCAGGTAACATTCCTCACACACTAATAAAGAAAATATGTTATGTGGACATGTGTCCGGAAACGCTTAATTTCCACGTTAGAGCTCATTTTAGTTTCGTCAGTATGTACTGTCCTTCCTCGATTTACCGCCAGTTGGCCCAATTGAAGGAAGGTAATGTCGACTTCGTTGCTTGTGTTGACATGCGACTCATTGCTCTACAGTACTAGCATCAAGCACATCAGTACGTAGCATCAACAGGTTACTGTTCATCACGAACGTGGTTTTGCAGTCAGTGCAATGTTTACAAATACGGAGTTGGCAGATGCCCATTTGATGAATAGATTAGCATGGGGCAATAGCCGTGGCGCGGTACGTTTGTATCGAGACAGATTTCCGGAACGAAGGTATCCCGACAGGAAGACGTTCAAAGCAATTTATCGGCGTCTTAGGGAGCACGGAACATTCCAGCCTACGACTCGCGACTGGGGAAGACCTAGAACAACGAGGACACCTGCACTGGATGAGGCAATTCTTCGTGTAGTTGACGATAACCCTAATGTCAGCGTCAGAGAAGCTGCTGCTGCACAAGGTAACGTTGACCACGTCACTGTATGGAGAGTGCTACGGGAGAACCAGTTGTTTCCGTACCATGTACAGCGTGTGCAGGCACTATCAGCAGCTGATTGGCCTCCAAGGGTACACTTCTGCGAATGGTTCATCCAACAATGTGTCAATCCTCATTTTAGTGCAAATGTTCTCTTTACGGATGAGGCTTCATTCCAACGTGACCAAATTGTAAATTTTCACAATCGACATGTGTGGGCTGACGAGAATCCGCACGCAATTGTGCAATTACGTTATCAACACAGATTTTCTGTGAACGTTTTGGCAGGCATAGTTGGTGATGTCTTGATTGGGCCCCATGTTCTTCCACCTACGCTAAACGGAGCACATTATCATGATTTCATACGGGATACTCTACCTGTGCTGCTAGAATATGTGCCTTTACAAGTACGACACAACATGTGGTTCATGCACGATGGAGCTCCTGAACATTTCAGTCGAAGTGTTCGTACGCTTCTCAACAACAGATTCGGTGGCCGATGGATTGGTAGAGGCGGACCAATTCCATGGCCTCCGCGCTCTCCTGACCTCAACCCTCTTGACTTTCATTTATGGGGCATTTTGAAAGCTCTTGTCTACACAACCCCGGTACCAAGTGTAGAAACTCTTCGTGCTCGTATTGTGGACGGCTGTGATACAATACGCCATTCTCCAGGGCTACATCAGCGCATCAGGGATTCCATGCGACGGAGGGT
Source organism: Schistocerca cancellata (assembly GCF_023864275.1). Lineage (NCBI taxonomy): Eukaryota > Metazoa > Arthropoda > Insecta > Orthoptera > Acrididae > Schistocerca > Schistocerca cancellata. Next base: position 80,351,094 of record NC_064631.1, on the reverse strand, counting down.
GGATGCATGTATCCTCGCTAACGGAGGACATTTGGAACATTTCCTGTAACAAAGTGTTTGAAGTTACACTGGTACGTTCTGTTGCTGTGTGTTTCCATTCCATGATTAATGTGATTTGAAGAGAAGTAATAAAATGAGCTCTAGCATGGGAAGTAAGCGTTTCCGGACTCATGTCCACATAACATATTTTCTTTCCTTGTGTGTGAGGAATGTTTCCTGTAAGTTTGGGCGTAACTTTTTGTAACACCCTGTATAAATTCTATCACCTACTTAAAAACTCAGTATACCAAATGCCTAGTCTTGCTTACGTTGGTATCTCTCTGCTCTACATTTTATATTGTTGTTAACAAATATGGTGATTGTAGTCATGTCTACTTTCTCCTCACACAGACAATTAACTTATGTCCTTGTCTTCTCCATTGGCTTCTTTAGGTGCTATTCTTGATCTGCCATGACATATCTCGTAGAATTGGGTGTATTGCTTGTGTTCCGCACCTTCCCTGGATGGTATTTCAACATCGTAACTTAGCGTCTACGACAAGTTTTCCGGAGTCTCAGGACACACCTGATGAAGGCATAAGATAGCGAAATATCGTGTTGGGTAGGTGCAGAGCACTGCTAGTACACCTAATTCTACAAGAAGATAACGAATAGCAGGGAAAGTCTAAAAAATCGTATTACAATGTCGCTGCTTTATAATTCTTTAAATTCCCTGATCATAGTTTGTACCTCTTACCACTCTAGGTTCAAAACAATCAAATAAACCGTCGCATTACTTGTTCAGATGGATTTCCCTGTGGGTGGAATTATAAAATCACGATTCACTTTATTTCCTTATCCCACAAGAATTCCGAATATATTTCATCCATAAATTGTGCACCCTTGTCTAACAATAGATTCCCTGACTTGCCCACTTTGGCAAATATTCATCTATTAATATATACTCTGTTGTTTTTACCGTTTCTCTAACTATTATACATACACTGCCGTTTGTGAAAAGTGCAACACTGAGAAGGAATTACCCGAATAGCCGCACACTTGGTGGAAGTGTCGGCGGGTGTGCAAGCAATACGTGATACGTTTTGCAGCGACATGGGATACATGTAGGCCGAGTAGAGCCCTCTCATGTCAGTCCGGTAGGGTCGTTGGTGCCCAGAGCTGTCACTCAAGGTGGTAACAATACAGTGAGTGGCAGTATGTGTCGTCGACGTCAAAGGCAGCCGTATCGGCACGTGAGCGAGTTCGAACGGGAAAGAGTGATCGGTCTCTCGGAAACGGGGTTCTCATACCGTGACATTTCGACTCACACTGGGTATACTGCTACGACAGTGATGCGTATATGGATTGAGGAAGGTCGTACGCAACGACGTGCGGGAACTGGATCACGGAACAAGACCATAGGACGGGACGACCGCCATCTTGCCCGCATGGCCATTACGGACCGTAAAGCGCCACCCACAGTGTTGACTCGTAAATGCAGCATACAAAAAGTATGTGGTATGCAGATAGAATAGCTAAGTCTCAGGATAAAATTAAAACCATATGGTCAGTCGTAAAGGAAGTTGCTGGTCTGCAGAGACAGGTCGAGGATATAGAATCAGTGCGTAGTGGGAATGTCCGTGTTACTGATAAGTCGCATATATGTACAGTATTTAATAATCACTTTCTGAATATAGCAGGTGAACTAAATAGAAACCTAGTACCAACAGGGAATCATATAGCGCTCTTAGAAAAATGTGTTCCGAGACTGTTACCTGAAATGCTCCTCCATGATACTGACAAGAGGGAGATTGAGTTAATAATTAAATCACTAAAGACCAAGAACTCTCATGGATATGACGGGGTATCTAGCAGAATACTGAAGTATTGTTCTATGTGTGTTAGCCCAGTTCTCAGCCATATCTGTAACTTTTCCTTTAGGAGTGGTCGGTTTCCTGACCGATTAAAGTACTCGGTAGTGAAGCCACTTTATAAAAAGGGAGACATTGATAATGTTGACAATTTTAGACCTATTTATATGCCATCGGTGTTTGCTAAAGTTATCGAGAAGGTTGTATATACAAGGTTACTAGAGCATTTAAATTCACATAATTTGCTGTCAAATGTTAAGTTTGGTTTTAGAAATGGTTTAACAACTGAAAATGCTATATTCTCTTTTCTCTGTGAGGTTTTGGACGGATTAAATAAAAGGTTGCGAACGCTAGGTGTTTTCTTTGATTTAACGAAGGCTTTTGACTGTGTTTACCACAAAATATTACTGCCGAAGTTGGACCATTATGGAGTAAGGGGAGTAGCTTACAATTGGTTCGCCTCTTACTTTAAGAAAAGAAAGCAGAGGGTAATTCTCCTCAATATTGAGAGTGGTAGTGATGTTCAGTCCCAATGGGGCACTGTTAAGTGGGGCGTTCCCCAAGGGTCGGTGCTGGGGCCACTGCTGTTTCTTATTTATATAAATGACATGCCTTCTAGTATTACAGTTGATTCAAAAATATTTCTGTTTGCTAATGACACCAGCTTGATAGTGAAGGATCTTGTGTGTAATATTGAAACAGTAACAAATAATGTAGTTCATGAAATAAGTTCGTGGCTTGTGGAAAATAATTTCATGCTAAATCACAGTAAGACTCAGTTCTTACAGTTTCTAACTCACAATTCAACAAGAACCGATATTTTGATCAGACAGAATGGGCATATTATAAGCGAGACGAAACAGTTCAGATTCCTAGGAGTTCGGATAGATAGTAAGCTGTTGTGGAAAGCTCATGTCCAGGATCTTGTTCAGAAACTAAATGCTGCTTTATTTACCATTAGAACAGTATCTGAAATAAGTGACACTTCAACACGAAAAGTAGTCTACTTCGCATATTTTCATACGCTTATGTCGTATGATATTATTTCTTGGGGTAATTCTTCTGATTCAAAAAGGGTATTTTTGGCTCAAAAACGGGCTGTTCGAGCTATATGTGGTGTAAGTTCGAGAACCTCTTGTCGACTCCTATTCAAAAATCTGGGAATTCTGACATTGCCCTCACAGTATATATTTTCTTTAATGTCGTTTGTTGTTAGGAATATTAGCCTATTCCCAAGAGTTAGCAGCTTTCACTCAGCTAATACTAGGCAGAAATCAAATCTGCATGTAGAATGCACTTCCTTGACTCTTGTGCAGAAAGGAGTGCAGTATTCTGCTGCATCCATTTTCAATAAGCTACCACAAGAACTCAAAAATCTTAGCAATAGCCCAAATTCTTTTAAGTCTAAACTGAAGAGTTTCCCCACGGCTAACTCCTTCTATTCTGTCGAGGAGCTCCTGGAAGAGCTAAAAAATTAAGCAAATTCCAGTGTTACATTGTTGATTGTCTTCATTTAAACTTACGACTTGTCACCTGAATATTTTTTTTTTTTTATATTTCATTTTATCTGTTTCTAATATCGTGTTATAATTTCATGTATTGACTCGTTCCATGACCATGGAGACTTGTCCTTAATTTGGTCCCACGGAACAATAAAAAAATAAATAAATAAAAACAGGTGCGACCTTGTCTGCGTTGACGGTTCGTCGCCGTTTACTGAAGGCTGGACTGGTTGCACGCATGCCATTACATCTGCTGCCAGTGTCCAACTGCAATGGGCACGTGAACAGCGTCACTGGGGTGCTGAATGGCAAAATGTAATCTTCGAGGATGAGTCCCGCTTCGACGTGTCCTACAGTGATGGCTGCATACTTGTCCGGCAGTACCGTGGTGAGCGCAACCTGGAGGGCTGCACTGTGCAGCGGCATAGCGGACAAACACCAGGTGTGATAGTTTGGGGCGCCCATTGGTTACGACAACCGATCTTGCCTCGTACGTATTGCGGGCACTTTGAACAGCAACCGGTAACTAAGGGAGGTTTTGGAGCCTGAGGCATCTCCACAGGCCACATTTCAACAGGACGATACCCGGCCACATATTGCGAGGAATGTACAGACCTTCTAGTCTAGTAAGCTATGACCAGATGTTTAATGCTATCAAACCAAACTATACTCTTCCTCCTCTCCATGGTAATGGTCCCTACACAACAACTGCTTGGTACAACTGAATAACAGAGATACTCATTTTGTGAGTCTTTCACATCACTCTGCCGAAAGCTTATATGTCTGAATAATTGTTTGCACACTACCATTCATCACTATAAAGTAATAATGTATCTTCAAATGGTTGAAACATTTGTGTGTACCGATATAGACATACTCAGAGTGTACATGATTGATTAAGACTGGGCTGCATAGCTCCCACTGATAGATCCTATAGCCTTAACTCCTGAACAACACTCGTTCATGTAATTGGAATTTATCCTTCGTAAATTAGTCTTCATGTACTTCTGGCTTGTTTCTTTATACTTTCCAAATAAAGAGGTCTTCCTCTCATTTATCTTTGATTTTTCTAATTAACTAATTTATTTCTCTATTGCACTCAAAATGCTTTTCAAAAATATGCTTGTATCTAATTATCTATATCTAATAACATGGTATTATCCCGCATTCTGACTGGAAGACAAGTTAGTGCATGTATAACATGATTCTTATCCCCTCTTACAATCGAATTTTCAGATTAAACTCTTGCACAAACATGACAATGGCTTGCTGATTGGTACGAATGACCACTTTTATTACAAATCCGTATTATTGCTAACGTTTCTGCCCGTGTGCACAAATAGTGCAAAGAGTGAGTAGTCCACTGAGGGAAGCTATAGTTCTTTGTAATATTTGGCTATCTCTGTCCTCAGTCTGATAGGTTTCTGATGATATTCCATAAACTGAAGCATCAGTATTCGTATGTTGTTCTTTTGAAAGGTCAAAGTAACTTAGAAAATTTTCGAGATCTACAAAACTTCTTTTATTTTTCAACCTCCCCTTCACATTTTTCATCAACACATATCCAAGGTGATACATTAACTTGCGCCTTTTGTGGAGCATGATAGCGAGGATAGAGGTATCCTCGTGTGGTAAGAGATCAGGCAATGAACTAATTTTAACATATAGTCACATTTACTATGCAACAACAACCTACATATACAATTTCAACGATTAGTAAACATCTCTTACCACTTAAGCTCTTTAAAATGTAGGCAATTTATGCTCAAAGTTTCTTGCAAATCATTTACATAATGGGCCCAGACGATAACTCCGAGATTACCAAAGACTAATTACGACCATTAGCCTATCCTTACACTGAAACGCAAGACATGAAATATAATGAATAAATGTCAAGAGCTAATCGCTTAGTGTAAAAAATTATTTGAATATAGGAGCATTAGGTTCTGTAGATGTCAAAGGATATGTAAATATAGATATTATACAAAGCTAAATGTGAAAAGATAAAGTAGGCACTAGCCCCTTTCAGTGATTAGTGACCAAAACAATTAATACAGAGAAATCAGCAAGTAGTTGCTGGCCACTAGCCCTTCACCAACATGTGTAAGGTAAAGTGAGCATAAGCCTCTTCAACTATAAAAAATACTAATGCAGAAAAATAAGCAAACTGATGTCGGTCACTAGCCCCTTCAAATATTAAACGAATTCGAATATAGGAAAGATAAGATGTACGCTAGCCACAAATTGATCACACATGATTTTAGAACAATTACTTGGTGTCTATACTATCAGTCGTAATTAACGGTCCACAAGGCCGTCTGAAATCTACATCAGTTACACCTTACTAACACCTTTGGTGGATTGTACTCAACAAAACCTCCAGTCAGTTTGTGGCTGCCACAAGTGCAACATTGAAATTATCAAGCTAGTTAACAGTCGTCCAAAACAATGGGTCCGTGCCCGACATTGGAATGGTCACTACTACCTGCGGCAAAATACCACACAGGTACAGCTTGCCACATACACTCCTGGAAATTGAAATAAGAACACCGTGAATTCATTGTCCCAGTAAGGGGAAACTTTATTGACACATTCCTGGGGTCAGATACATCACATGATCACACTGACAGAACCACAGGCACATAGACACAGGCAACAGAGCATGCACAATGTCGGCACTAGTACAGTGTATATCCACCTTTCGCAGCAATGCAGGCTGCTATTCTCCCATGGAGACGATCGTAGAGATGCTTGATGTAGTCCTGTGGAACGGCTTGCCATGCCATTTCCACCTGGCGCCTCAGTTGGACCAGCGTTCGTGCTGGACGTGCAGACCGCGTGAGACGACGCTTCATCCAGTCCCAAACATGCTCAATGAGGGACAGATCCGGAGATCTTGCTGGCCAGGGTAGTTGACTTACACCTTCTAGAGCACGTTGGGTGTCACGGGATACATGCGGACGTGCATTGTCCTGTTGGAACAGCAAGTTCCCTTGCCGGTCTAGGAATGGTACAACGATGGGTTCGATGACGGTTTGGATGTACCGTGCACTATTCAGTGTCCCCTCGACGATCACCAGTGGTGTACGGCCAGTGTAGGAGATCGCTCCCCACACCATGATGCCGGGTGTTGGCCCTGTGTGCCTCGGTCGTATGCAGTCCTGATTGTGGCGCTCACCTGCACGGCGCCAAACACGCATACGACCATCATTGGCACCAAGGCAGAAGCGAATCTCATCGCTGAAGACGACACGTCTCCATTCGTCCCTCCATTCACGCCTGTCGCGACACCACTGGAGGCGGGCTGCACGATGTTGGGGCGTGAGCGGAAGACGGCCTAACGGTGTGCGGGACCGTAGCCCAGCTTCATGGAGACGGTTGCGAATGGTCCTCGCCGATACCCCAGGAGCAACAGTGTCCCTAATTTGCTGGGAAGTGGCGGTGCGGTCCCCTACGGCACTGCGTAGGATCCTACGGTCTTGGCGTGCATCCGCGCGTCGCTGCGGTCCGGTCCCAGGTCGACGGGCACGTGCACCTTCCGCCGACCACTGGCGACAACATCGATGTACTGTGGAGACCTCACGCCCCACGTGTTGAGCAATTCGGCGGTACGTCCACCCGGCCTCCCGCATGCCCACTATATGCCTTCGCTCAAAGTCCGTCAACAGCACATACGGTTCACGTCGACGCTGTCGCGGCATGCTACCAGTGTTAAAGACTGCGATGGAGCTCCGTATGCCACGGCAAACTGGCTGACACTGACGGCGGCGGTGCACAAATGCTGCGCAGCTAGCGCCATTCGACTGCCAACACCGCGGTTCCTGGTGTGTCCGCTGTGCCGTGCGTGTGATCATTGCTTGTACAGCCCTCTCTCAGTGTCCGGAGCAAGTATGGTGGGTCTGACACACCGGTGTCAATGTGTTCTTTTTTCCATTTCCAGGAGTGTATTTAACTGCCAACTACGCATTACTTAAGCAACCAGTTTGAGCTCTAAAACAGAGAAATTATATAAAATTAAAAATTTCAAAGAAAAAAACTGAGAACAAAGCCTCATTAATGAATAATGATTTAAAAAACGGATAATCACTTGGTACAGTTCACTTGTATACAAGAACAGCGCCCTAGCAACCAGAATGGGGAGCGCTGGAATACATGAAGTCCGAAAAAATAATTCCTCAGGTCAAACTGCACTTGCTTTTTCGAGCATGGCTTCAAGGGCTGCACTATCAGTTATTATGCATTCTCAGTTAAAAATGATCGAGGATAGGACATTATTACAGGGATAACCTTGCAGAGTAATATAATGGTCATCATCCCAATTGCTCCCACCGCAGTCATTGACCAGTTCCGCGAGCCACAACTAACAGCTACATGCTATATCGTGCTTCGTCCTCTCGCGGGCCGGCAGACACTTTGGCTACATTATTCTCGTGTCCCTCCCCCCCCACCCCACCCCCCAGGCTCAACCGTTTGTGAACCCTCTCCTGGCCACACTGTTGATCTAGCTCCGCCCATGGCTTCCTGAATCGAGGGCCGTCGTCATCCATTGGGGAACCACCTCCGGTCCACTAAGTACTACCGTCTTCAATAGTTTTGCCATATGTTCCTATTTTGATCTGAAGAAAACCTCAGCAAAAGCCTACTCGTCCAGAAAAGCTCTCAGTTGATTTATCATTTTCAGGAATGGGCACTTCACATCTGCCACACATTCTGCTTAGTTTGGTTGAACACCATACTATTTGGAAAATATCCCAAGAAATTTAATCTTACATAATCTGAACTAGCTTATGACTACTCAACAGAGGTTTTCTTTTCTACAGGTCACTTAAGCACAAAATCCAGACTACTGATGTGCTCTTCCCATGTGTTAGTTGCAGCCTATAAGTTATTCACATGTAACATTATTCTTTCTATAGTCTGTCCCAAGTGCTTTGCCTAGATCTAGTATGAAGTCTGAGTTCCTTTAAGTAGTAGGGTAGAATCTTAAAGTTATAATTTTTCCGTCAAATAAATAGGCAGTGTGTATGCTTGATTCATCTATTAAGGGCACTTGGCAGTAACTCAGTGGCATCCATAATAGAAAGGTGTCTAAACCCCCCAAAATTTTGCGAATAGCTACTCAGTATTTAATGGTCGCTCTGTCTCTACTTCAATAATTTGGTTTAGTGCTCTAGTATCTAGCACAAGCCAAAGCTCACTATAAGCCTTCCTCACTGCTATCTATCACTAAATGATATAGGATGTGGAGATTTCTAGGACATTGTACTGAGATCAACCTTCCGGTACTACTTCACTTGATACATCATCGTCGCTAGTTCTCACTCTTTCTGCAACAACTGGTTCCTTCCAAGATCTATTAGTGTCTCTTGGTTTTTGCCACATCCCTTGAGTGCTCAGAAATGGGTCGATTTATATCCCCTCCCGTTACTGCTGTTATCATTGGTACTCTGGTTTTTGTGCCCCTCATTTCTGTTACGGCAACACCTTTCCAAGCCGATTCTTGTTAGCAGACTGTTGGTTGTGTATTATTACCCATCCATAAATAGCTTGGTAGGCACTGCCCTCCCTTCTTCACCAGGGATTCATTTGCTGACCAGACTGTTCTCCTTTAGTATTCCCAATATTTTGTACATATTGCAAAACTTAAGTTGGTCTAGAAATTTTGGTAGCTGCTGCGCGCTATTTCAAGCTGTTACAATCAATTTTTCCCTCACGGCTGTAGGTAATCTACTGATCACTACTTAAGTCAGATGCCGTTCATAAAGACCGTCCTCTAAATAGTTTGCCTGAATGAAATGAAATTCCTACAACTGTCTCATGTCTACCTGTATACATCTGAACCCAGAAACAACAACTTTTGTCTTTTGTGTATAGTCTCTGGCCAAAATTTTGAGCTAAAATCTCTTTCAAACCTCTCATAGGACTGCCTACATTCAACAGTCTCCTCAACGAACCACTTCACTACAATCACAAAATGCATTGTTCTTCTGTAGCCCCAAGCCACAGGTAAGGTTCCACGAAATGCGTTCAGAAAGATACGTGGGTTGGTTCTTCTTTCTTGGTGAAAGGTCGGAAAATTCAGATTTAAACCTCTGCCAATCTCAAAGCAAAATTTTTCTGAAAATTGGTTCCTACTAGTAGTTTACAAACGGAGTTCAAGTGATACAGGATGGTGCGTAAAATGTCTCAAGCTGAAATTATGTAGCATTTAATACGCAAAACACATAATTTTTTTTTTCGAGCGTGCTCAAATGGTTCAAATGGCTCTGAGCACTATGGGACTCAACTGCTGTGGTCATAAGTCCCCTAGAACTTAGAACTACTTAAACCTAACTAACCTAAGGACATGACACACATCCATGCCCGAGACAGGATTCGAACCTGCGACCGTAGCTGTCGTGCGGCTCCAGAGTGTAGCGCCTGTAACCGCTCGGCCACTCCGGCCGGCGAGCGTGCTCCGTGAGGACGAGCTCCATCTTGCATGAGCCATTGTGTCACCATGGTAAACCTACGGCTTAAAGCTGTGGAAGAAAGCAGTTACGCACCATGTCCATATAGCATGTTCTGTTACTAGTGATATTGAAAAATATTGCCCTAATGATTCCATGGCAGAAATGGCGCCATATACACTCACCTGTTATGCATAATTTTCAGTCTCATAAACAATGTCAGCAGCTTCTCGTGTCCAAAATCTCATATTTTGCCTAGCGATGCTACCTCATTAGAGAACAATGTGTTATGAATGACGGCAATATTAATAGCAAAAACCGAAGCTGAAAACTGTAATCACTGTTCCTTGTCATTTTCCGTCAGTTTGTGCAACACTGTCACTTTGTATGAGAATAATTTCACGTCAGCATGAAATATTCTCTAAAGAGAAACATGTGGGATGTCCAATTCAGCTGAAACTCACCTCGTGGATTTCCTACGACTTCGTGTCAAAGCTACACTTTCAGCCCCCGCCATTCTGTCCAGCATGGACTTCGTTGGCACGTGGTTCTTCTTGCTGCTAGATACTGCCATCAGTCTGTAGCCTGTCTACGGGGGCCCACTTCACACGAAAATGAACACAAAAATGTCGCTGAGTATCTGCGACACTCATCATTTCTACATCTACATTCTACATCTACATTTATACTCCGCAAGCCACCCAATGGTGTGTGGCGGAGGGCACTTTACGTGCCACTGTCATTACCTCCCTTTACTGTTCCAGTCGCGTATGGTTCGCGGGAAGAACGACTGTCTGAAAGCCTCTGTGCGCGCTCTAATCTCTCTAACTTTACATTCGTGATCTCCTCGGGAGGTATAAGTAGGGGGAAGCAATATATTCGATACCTCATCCAGAAACGCACCCTCTCGAAACCTGGCGAGCAAGCTACACCGCGATGCAGAGCGCCTCTCTTGCAGAGTCTGCCACTTGAGTTTGCTAAACATCTCCGTAACGCTATCACGGTTACCAAATAACCCTGTGACGAAACGCGCCGCTCTTCTTTGGATCTTCTCTATCTCCTCCGTCAACCCGATACATTACATTTGTCTATGTTAAGGGTCAGTTGCCACTCCCTGCACCAAGTGCCTATCCGCTGCAGATCTTCCTGCATTTCGCTACAATTTTCTAATGCTGCAACTTCTCTGTATACTACAGCATCATCCGCGAAAAGCCGCATGGAACTTCCGACACTATCTACTAGGTCATTTATATATATTGTGAAAATCAATGGTCCCATAACACTCCCCTGTGGCACGCCAGACGCTACTTTAATGTCTGCAGACGTCTCTCCGTTGATAACAACATGCTGTGTTCTGTTTGCTAAAAACTCTTCAATCCAGCCACACAGCTGGTCTGATATTCCGTAGGCTCTTACTTTGTTTATCAGGCGACAGTGCGTAACTGTATCGAACGCCTTCCGGAAGTCAAGAAAAACAGCATCTACCTGGGAGCCTGTATCTAATATTTTCTGGGTCTCATGAACAAATAAAGCGAGTTGGGTCTCACACGATCGCTGTTTCCGGTATCCATGTTGATTCCTACATAGTAGATTCTGAGTTTCCAAAAACGACATGATACTCGAGCAAAACACATGTTCTAAAATTCTACAACAGATCGACGTCAGAGATATAGGTCTATAGTTTTGCGCATCTGCTCGACGACCCTTCTTGAAGACTGGGACTACCTGTGCTCTTTTCCAATCATTTGGAACCTTCTGTTCCTCTAGAGACTTGCGGTACACGGCTGTTAGAAGGGGGGCAAGTTCTTTCGCGTACTCTGTGTAGAATCGAATTGGTATCCCGTCAGGTCCAGTGGACTTTCCTCTGTTGAGTGATTCCAGTTGCTTTTCTATTCCTTGGACACTTATTTCGATGTCAGCCATTTTTTCGTTTGTGCGAGGATTTAGAGAAGGAACTGCAGTGCGGTCTTCCTCTGTGAAACAGCTTTGGAAAAAGGTGTTTAGTATTTCAGCTTTACGCTTGTCATCCTCTGTTTCAATGCCATCATCATCCCGGAGTGTCTGGACATGATGTTTCGAGCCACTTACTGATTTAACGTAAGACCAGAACTTCCTAGGATTTTCTGTCAAGTCGGTACCTAGTATTTTACTTTCGAATTCACTGAACGCTTCACGCATAGCCCTCCTTACGCTGACTTTGACATCGTTTAGCTTCTGTTTGTCTGAGAGGTTTTGGCTGCGTTTAAACTTGGAGTGAAGCTCTCTTTGCTTTCGCAGTAGTTTCCTAACTTTGTTGTTGTACCACGGTGGGTTTTTCCCGTCCCTCACAGTTTTACTCGGCACGTACCTGTCTAAAACGCATTTTACGATTGCCTTGAACTTTTTCCATAAACACTCAACATTGTCAGTGTCGGAACAGAAATTTTCGTTTTGGTCTGTTAGGTAGTCTGAAATCTGCCTTCTATTACTCTTGCTAAACAGATAAACCTTCCTCCCTTTTTTTATGTTCCTATTAACTTCCACATTCCCTGCAAAACCACAAAGTCTTCACTTTCTGTTCTAGTGTCAACCGACCTTTTTACGCCATTTTAATAACTTAAAGTGGTGGCGACGCTCATGCACGATAGTGACTAGTGCTGCCTCTTGGTGAACTGTGCACGAACTGTGACTACTCGGCACAACTTTCCAACGTGACAATTTGCAAATGAAATGTGTGTTAGAAAGTGTCAATGTATGACCTATGTGTGTCTCGGTGTAGCTGGAATCCACCACCTAGAGCAGTGGTTCCGAACCTGGGGTAATTACCTCCTGAGGGGTAAAATGAAATTTTCTGAGGGGTGAAAGCTAAATGATTCGATTCTGTTTCAGTCACGAAACTAAACTGTTTTCCAAAGAACATTACTGTTATCATAATTTCACAAGTTTGTAAGACTCTGATATTGATTGTATAAGTTATCTGTAAGTACTTTTCCTCAATTAGTAGCATTAATGCGGTGGAGGCTAAAGATTCCTCATATAGTCCACCCACTACACACATATTTGGTGCTTCGTCCCGTACGGGTGTTCAGTAAGTAACAATGCTGATCATAACTTGCTATATTAAAGTCATGGAAGTCATAAGATGCTGGAAGTGAACCCCTTGAACTTGGATACATAGTTTCACATGTTTGTGCATGTTCTTCAAGACGTTGTGCAGAACATCGGGAATGATGTTCCAAATGTGACTTGTCAGTGCAGCTTGGAGTTCTTCTATGGTGTGCGGATTGCCTTCATAGGCCTTTCCCTGTAGCGTATCCCATAGAAAGTAGTCCGGTGGAGCCAAGTCAGGTGAACGAAGAGGCCAAAGTCTTCGAGAGATGATGCGGTCACCGAAAATGTCCTTTAAAAAGTTCATCGTCTTGTGAGCGGTATGTACAGTCGCTCCATTCTGTTGGAACCAGGCATTCTCAATTTAATCCTCATTCACGTCACGTAGGGAGAGCTCCAGAATACAGGTGCAGTACCGTTCTGCATTAATGATGTCCGGAAAGAAGAACGCATCAATTATGCGTTTAAGAGGCACGGCGCACCGGACTCAACCTTTTGATCAATCTATGGGGACACCTTAAATTCATGCGGATTCTCTTAGTTCACACACGAATATTCTGGCTATTCACGTAAGCGGAGAAATGAAATATGTCTCATCCATGAAAAACGTTGTCTCAGGAATTCTGTCACCATTGTCCTGCAGGAAGGACAGAAACCAGTAGCAAAAGTTCACACGCGCCGGGCGATAGGTGTGTGTCAGTTCACGCACGACCGACATTTTGTACTGATACATGGAAGGAGAACTCCGGAGAATCCTGCGAGCGGAACCCACGGACACGTGGACTTGTTGAGCTAGTCGTGTAACCGATTTCTTTGGACCTGGCAGCATCATGTCTTGAAGCTCTGCCACCTTCTCTCTGGATGTCGATGTGGACGGCCTGCCTGATTCTAGAGCATTTTGAACGCTCCCGGTCTTTCTAAACTTGGTGATGAGGTTCCGCACAGGATTGCGGTTAGGTATCTTCACTCCAGTGAACCTTGTTGCAAATTTAGCTTCTAGTTATGAGATAGACTTGTCACCATTGCGGGACTCATGCCCCGGAGGAAACACTCTTTGTTCAATCGTCAGCATAATGACCTGGATCACAATGATGTTACACAAGACACTGGTCTTCAATCAAACTGGACCTGCGAACCAATACAAATATCTGGTCAGATATGGTTCAAATATGTTAGAAAATAGAAAACGTATTAGTAATTGACAATGATATCGTTCATTACTTAGCACATCGCAACATGGAACTGCATAGTTACTTCCTGATCACCTGATGCGTAACAAATGCTAAATATTTCAAGAAAATGTCTTTTCCAAGTTGCAAATAGTACCTCTAGTAGTCCAGAAATTGTTTCCTTACTCGCTTCGAAACCGATAAATAAATTAAGTAACAGCACGACACAGCAGTGACTACATAAGGGATACAAGAGTGCTGTACACAGTATTATTATTATTGGTATTACTATTAGTAGGTGTGGTCAGACACAAACTATTAACAGCCTGATGTCTTCCAATTTCTGCCATTTCAGAAGTAAGGAGTGCAGAAATCAAGTGATTTACGAACAGTAAGTATAGTACACACATTTTAAATAGGTTGGTTTTAAAAGGGGTTGCAGTGTGTAGGTCAAGCAAGTGCCAAGATGAGTAATGCAGGGGAAGTACGTTTCGTAGCAGGTGTCTACCCTCACTGTGGATAGTTAGCCTTCTTACCTGAGGAATTGTGGGTAGCATTTGCGATTCCTTCGTCATTAATTCTAATACCAATCTCCCGTCACACAGACACAGACACACACACACACACACACACACACACACAAACCCACACACACACACACACATACACACACAAACCAAATGCTAGTTAGGTGCTATAGTTGGTGATCATGTGGACGACAAAAGGGGATGCAAAAGACGACAGGGAAGGGGAAGAGGGCGAAATACTAGCTATTGTCTGACTATTCTCAGAGGTAATGGTCTAAGAAAGGTTGGAAACCGCTGGTCTATAGTATACCGTTTGAGGTATTAAGAATTATCTTGACGAACTTCAGTGGGCGAATCAGAAAGAAAATGATCGTGTGTGACTGCTGGCAGGACGACCTTTACGGGGAAGTTCGGCCGCAGGGTTGCAAGTCTTACTTCAGGCGATGTCACACTAGACGACTTGCGTGTCAGTGATGATGATGAGGACAACACTACACCCTGTCCAGTTACCAGAGAAAATCTGCAACTCAACCGGGAATCGGACCCAAGCCCACTGCACGGTAGGCAAACATGTTACCACTCGGCTACGCAGGGGGATGGGCGATTCAGACATGTGACGATACGCATTTCCCTTCTTCATAAATGTCCAAAATTCCTAACATCTTATGTGATATGGTATCCAAACAATTCAACGATGTTCTAAAATGGTTGCTATGTTTTGTAAGCAAAATAACACATGCGTGTGGAGTGGAACACAGTGAATTCTGCCAGCTTTCTACCTATGGAGCCAACAGGTTGCCGCATTGGTGAAACCGATTCCCGTCAGATCACCGAAGTTATGAGCTGTCGGGCTGCACTAGCACTTGGATGTGTGACCATCCTATCTGCGAAGCGCTGTCCGGAAATTTGGTGCCCTCATCCCTTTGTGAGGGACACTGCGGTGCTACTTGGTCGAGAAGTAGCGGCTCCGCACTCGTAAACTTACAGCTGGGAGACCTATGTGCCGACCGCATGCCCCTCCATATCTGCACCCAGTTAGGCCTGTGGCCTGTGATAACATGGCAGTGATGGAGCAACAAGGACATCGCAACCAAGTAGGTCACCCCAGGGCCAGCGTCGCCCCAAGGCTGGCGTCACCCCAAATCCAAGATGGCGGCCGTGACGCGACTACGTGACGTCACGTGACTTATGTCCATTTCCTAGGAAGAGGTTAGTAGAGGTAGCCCTTTCTTTTCCGCCACTTTCTTAGGTTAGCATAGGCAGCCCAATTCACTTATCTTCCCGCCACAAAATTCAAAGTTGTCGCGAGTTTGTAGGATAGGGTGAGTTAGGTTAGTGGAGGTACCCCGATTGACCAATCTTCCCGCCATTTTTGAATAATGGTACTCGCATCATCAGCTGACGTCAATCGCATCATCAGCTGACGTCACGTGACGTCACGTACCTGTGTCACGGCCGCCATCTTGCATTTGTGGTGACGTCGGCCTTGGGGCGACGCCGGCCCTGGGATGAACTACTTTGGGGCGACGTCCTTGTTGCTCCACTGCTCACAGCACCCAGTCTGTATCGTTGGGCTTCCAGGCATAGGATAGTTCAGTCGCGTCCGGCCATCCTGATTTAGGTTTTCCGTGATTTCCCTAAATCGCTCCAGGCAGGATGGTTCCTTTGAAAGGGCACGGCCAACTTCCTTCCCCGTCCTTCCCTAAACCGATGAGTCCGATGACCTCGCAGTTTGGTCTCTTCCCCCAAATCAACCCAACCCAACTTACGGATATTTGTCGACGGCCCGCAGGACGGTGGCGCTGGCCGGCGGCGGGCCCGCGCGCGGCGACGGCAGCGAGTGCAGCGAGTGCGGCGGCGCGCTGCGCGAGGCGCTGCTGGCGTACCGGCGCGCGCACGGCTACTGCGCGCTGCTGGTGTGCGCGCTCGGCACGGCGGCCAACGCGCTCAACGTGGCGGTGCTGACGCGGCGCGAGCTGGCCGCCGCGCCCATCAACCGCCTGCTGACGGCGCTCGCCGTCGCCGACATGCTGCTCATGCTCGAGTACGTGCCCGTCGCCGCCTACCTGTACGTCGTGCTGCCGGAGCAGGGCGACTACCCGTACGGCTGGGCGGCCATGCTGCTGGTGCACGCCCACCTCTCGCTCATGCTGCACTCCGTCAACGTCTGCCTCACGCTCACCCTCGCTGTCTGGAGGTACATCTCCATCAGGTGAGCACACCTCTGTCCGCCACAGCTCACGCTTCTTAGAGATCAGCCCAGAGATAGTGTGCTTAAAAGAAGTGTCCAGTGTCACTGTGCTTAACCATAACGATACTATTAGTTTTCAACATACACTGCTTAGCCAAAGCATCACGACCACTGCCCACCGAGACTTTGCCCGGTGGCATTGTGGGCACGTGATGCTGTAAGAAAAGTATGCAAGTGGAGACAGTCATAAGGCGCTCGCAAGCTATTTATACCCCGCCACGCCCCTATGACGTCAGCAAACTTGATTCTCAGCGGGCGGCTTCAAGTTAAAACTAGTAGCCGCCCGCGAGTATATTTCAAGGAGCGCACAGATGGATGGGTTTTGTTGCCAGATTTTCTTTGGCCATGTCTGGGGCCTACCGTAGTGAAGACATGGGCTGCAAATGGGGAAATCCACTAAGCCACTTTGTCAAACGACAGATTATTATTGTTATGCAGAGCCTGTGAACGAGTACCTCGAAAACGGTGAAACTGGTTGAATGTTCACACACTTCAGTCTTGAGCGTTTGGTAGAAGGACAGTGAAACTACGACCAGGCGCTATATGCTTGAACGTCCACGAATCTTTACAGATCACGAGGTTCAGAGGTTTGTCTGAAGTAGTACGGACAGTGATTTCTGGCATCCCTGCCAAACGAGCACAGCGCTGGTCCACACCCAAGTGTTCCAGAGCACATCGTTCGTTGTACATTGTTGAATATGGAGCTAACCAGCAGACCATCTCTAAGTGTTCACATGTTGACCCAACGCCAACGACAATTACAACTGCAGTGTGCTCTGGACCATCGGGATTGGACCGTCGATGAATGGACACGTATCGGCCCTTTTGGTGAATCACATTATTGCTACGCTAAGTCAGTGGTCGCCGCGTCAAACGCCGTCATCGAGGTGGACAGAGGCCCGAGATGTGCAGCGCACGATGGAAGCAGGCTGGGGGGAGCAGTCTTATGCTATGGGAGATATCCTGCTGTGCTTGCATGGGACCTGCGGCAATAATCAAAGACACACTGGCAGCTGCGAACCACCTACATCCCTTCACGCTTGATGCCTAGCCTGAAGGCGATCTCCTCTTTCACCAGTGTAATTGTCCGTGTCTCAGAGCTGGACGTGTGCTACAGTCATCTGAGTCGCTACTCGTTATTTAGGCGAATTACGTGACCTGCACGTGGACACCTAATGCCACACATCTCCATAGAGATAGACAAACAAGCTATTAAGCTGGTGGTCATACTCTTTTGGCTCATCAGTGTAATTAGACTTCAGACAAGAGTACAAACATCTAACATTACGCACTCACATTCGTTGCTTTCAACAACTCAGTATAAAACAATCTGACCTATACCTGGAGCTACACTGCAGATCACTGGTCACGACAACCTGTGAGGATCATTCAAAAAGTTATGACTCTCATTATTGTATTTTTATTTTTAAAGAATTTAAAATGTAACTATTTAGTTTGTAAGCTACAACAATCATGGTTAATTTATGACTTTTCAGTATAATCTCCATACATTTCCAAATTGTAGGTCAATTTCTTAACAAGGGCATGGATTTCTTAGTTGTAGAACACATAGTCCTACTTCCAAAGCCGTTGACACACGGATGTTTTCGTGGACTCCTCAAAGTAAATTCCACGATGAGATTCTTTTAGCAGATGGAAGTCTAATGGGGCCAGGTCAGCGTTATATGGGGGATGAGGCAATATCTTCAATTTTCACTATCTGTTCATTGGTGTGACGTCTATTATGTGGTCTTTTTTCCCCCCGACGAACTCGTTGAAGGCGTGCTTTACGCTGTTTGATGTTTCTGACGTACTAAACATGTTTTATTGTGTATTTGACCTTCAGCTTCGTTACAGCGATCAATACATCTAACCGTGCTGATACCCACTGCAGCATCAACGTGCGCGTTTACCAGTCTTTCATGAATGGAAAAGGGCGTTCACTTTGTGCTTTCCAGAATTATATCGCAGAAGACTATCTAGTAGTACGCACACATCGATGTCACCCATTTGCAGGTGACTGCAATACTGGCATCTGTAGATACAAAAAGTTACTAGTGCAGTGGGTTGGAGAAGAAATTTTTGGAACTACGCCAAATTCAAATTTTTCGCTTAACACACTTCTGCCAGTACCTCGTCTCCTACCTTCCAAACTTTACAGAAGCTCTCCTGCGAACTTTGCAGAACTAACACTCCTGAAAGAAAGGATATTGCGGAGACATGGCTTAGCCACAGCCTGGGGTATGATTCCAGAATGAGATTTTCACTCTGCAGCGGAGTGTGCGCTGATATGAAACTTCCTGGCAGATTAAAACTGTGTGCCGGACCGAGACTCGAACTCGGGACCTTTGCTTTTCGAGGGCAAGTGCTCTACCAACTAAGCTACCAGGAGAGCTTCTGTAAAGTTTGGAAGGTAGGAGGCGAGGTACTGGCAGAAGTAAAGCTGAGAGGACGGGGCGTGAGCCGTGCTTGGGTAGCTCAGATGGTAGAGCACTTGCCCGCGAAAGGCAAAGGTCCCGAGTTCGAGTCTCGGTCCGGCACACAGTTTTAATCTGCCAGAAAGTTTCACTCAACAAGGTATTTATATGTTTCTAGAATCGATATTGACACTCTTTAGACCCAAAAAACACATTCTTCCGGCGCAAACGATGTTACAGAGCCTCGATCTGGGCTGCCTTGAGTATAAACTGGATATAATATGTTAATTTCCCGAGAATCGACTGCAATTACGTCACGTTTCGAGGGCAGAGAGGTCCCCGATGGCCAGAAAATATGACTGAAGAGGATGAACACCTTCACTATTAAGAACATGTACCCAATTTCAGTCTGAAAAAAGGCATATTTGTGCAGGCGAAACTAGAATTCTGCACCTCAGAACCCTTGAAAAAGCGTACGAAGGTTAGTAATATGTTTCTTCGGTGTACGTTCTCACTCCACAAAATCGTCCAACTAATTTGAACAGAAGAGAACTTTCGCAGTAAGTTGTTCTATGTAGCGTTGAAAAATGGCAGACGCGGCAACGCTGCCGAAGGGTGAGCGCAAAAATGTGAACAACCTTAAATGTAAGTTGACCATAAACAAATTTAGACACTCCTCATCTAGCAGAATTGCAGATACGCATCTCTTCAGTCAGTTGTTGGAAAAAAAGCGGCCTGCACCAAGTCAGTCCATTATTTACTCACGGTGAGGCTACGGATATGTATCGCTTATGGTTTGTAGATTCACACTGGATTTAAAGTCATCGCAAAGACGAAACTGACCAGAAGTCTCTGGTAAGATGAGTAAGAGAGAAACCCACTGACTACCCCGGATGGGAGTAACAACTCCACTGTCTTGTCGTTCCTTAAGTTCACTTGCAACATCGTCTCTAAACGCATGAGGGACGGGAGACACCCGAAAAAACTAATGTTGCACATTGTCCTTCTTTGTAACGCACGCTACAACGTTATGTGCTCTCGAAATCTGTTAGACAATAAATCAGGAAACTCCACGTTCAACTGGGTAACGCTGACTTTTGGATTGAAAGCATAAACGGAAAACACGCTGTCCTGAATACGAAGACCAAACAAATCAAAAGAATTTAACCCAAAAATATTTTCACGATCTCGCGAGCGCAAAATTGTAAATGTCACTGTTCTGCTGTGAGACTGGAATGTGGCAGGCAAACTACATGTAACAAGCACTGGCATGTTCTGACTGTTACACGCAGCAAGATCAGTTTTGTCAACTGTGGTGAATCCATCAGTACATACGGAAGCGCCAGTGTGTAACTGAAGTGGCACACACCGTCCAGCAATCACTAAGTTAACAAAAAGTTTGACGGACTGTCGGTGTACAACACCTCCGCGGGGTGAAGGCACATTCTGAATTTGGTCATTACTGGTAACAGTAGCCAGCATAGAAAAAACTGCACTGACGTGGCAAAGAAACTGGTGCAATTGCCTAATATCGCGTGCGGTGCCTACGAGCACGCAGAAGTGCCGCAATACATCGTTTCATGGACTCGAATAATGCCTACAGCAGTGCTGGAGGGAACTGACACTATGAATCCTGCAGTGCTGTTGGCAAATCAGTAAAAGTATGCGGGGGTGGAGATCTGAAGAGCGCCCCCAGGAGCCAAGCATTCATGTGATGGGTACGGGTTTGGCGAACCCTGGTTTCCTGAGCCGAGGACTGGTAAGCGCCGCCAGTCCCCAGTCACTGTGAGCTCTGGGCATGCTTCAGCGACCACCGTGCGGCGCGGCGGTGGGACGTGTCTCAGGGAAAAGGGATCTTGGCTTGACCGCCCGGATCGCGAAGATGGAATAAACTTCTATAAAATAAAAAATAAAAAAAAAACTCTATCTCAACTTGTGCTGCCCGCTGATCACATGCATGGCTGTTGAGGTGGAACAGTCCTTAGCGGGCAATCTATGGGCAACCTGCCGCGCCTCAGTTGTATAAGGCTTACCTAGGCATGCGGGGCTCTGTCTACGTGGACTTCTAGTTCTCTAACTGCTCGTGGGTCCGCGATGGATATCTTCTTTGCCTCCTCCTAGCGGAAAGGATGGGCCGCTGATAGGTTCCAACAGCCAACCCAGCAAGAAGGCACGTGTAACCAGTCGTCTTGACTCTGGAGCGAAGAGTATCATGACAAGTAACAGAACACATGCCGACGGTCAGAATGTGTTTTTAATGGTTAAATGAAAGAGGGCAGCTTCGAGAAGGTTTTCCCTTTCTACACTCCTGGAAATGGAAAAAAGAACACATTGACACCGGTGTCTCAGACCCACCATACTTGCTCCGGACACTGCGAGAGGGCTGTACAAGCAATGATCACACGCACGGCACAGCGGACACACCAGGAACCGCGGTGTTGGCCGTCGAATGGCGCTAGCTGCGCAGCATTTGTGCACCGCCGCCGTCAGTGTCACCCAGTTTGCGGTGGAATACGGAGCTCCATCGCAGTCTTTAACACTGGTAGCATGCCGCGACAGCGTGGACGTGAACCGTATGTGCAGTTGACGGACTTTGAGCGAGGGCGTATAGTGGGCATGCGGGAGGCCGGGTGGACGTACCGCCGAATTGCTCAACACATGGGGCGTGAGGTCTCCACA
Organism: Schistocerca cancellata; assembly: GCF_023864275.1. Lineage (NCBI taxonomy): Eukaryota > Metazoa > Arthropoda > Insecta > Orthoptera > Acrididae > Schistocerca > Schistocerca cancellata. The sequence goes on along the minus strand of NC_064631.1, from coordinate 80,329,163 downwards.
GTACATCGATGTTGTCGCCAGTGGTTGGCGGAAGGTGCACGTGCCCGTCGACCTGGGACCGGACCGCAGCGACGCACGGATGCACGCCAAGACGCCAAGACGCCAAGCCCCAACATCGTGCAGCCCGCCTCCAGTGGTGTCGCGAAAGGCGTGAATGGAGGCACGAATGGAGACGTGTCGTCTTCAGCGATGAGAGTCGCTTCTGCCTTGGTGCCAATGATGGTCGTATGCGTGTTTGGCGCCGTGCAGGTGAGCGCCACAATCAGGACAGCATACGACCGAGGCACACAGGGACAACACCCGGCATCATGGTGTGGGGAGCGATCTCCTACACTGGCCGTACACCACTGGTGATCGTCGAGGGGACACTGAATAGTGCACGGTACATCCAAACCGTCATCGAACCCATCGTTCTACCATTCCTAGACCGGCAAGGGAACTTGCTGTTCCAACAGGACAATGCACGTCCGCATGTATCCCGTGCCACCCAACGTGCTCTAGAAGGTGTAAGTCAACTACCCTGGCCAGCAAGATCTCCGGATCTGTCCCCCATTGAGCATGTTTGGGACTGGATGAAGCGTCGTCTCACGCGGTCTGCACGTCCAGCACGAACGCTGGTCCAACTGAGGCGCCAGGTGGAAATGGCATGGCAAGCCGTTCCACAGGACTACATCCAGTATCTCTACGATCGTCTCCATGGGAGAATAGCAGCCTGCATTGCTGCGAAAGGTGGATATACACTGTACTAGTGCCGACATTGTGCATGCTCTGTTGCCTGTGTCTATGTGCCTGTGGTTCTGTCAGTGTGATCATGTGATGTATCTGTCCCCAGGAATGTGTCAATAAATTTTCCCCTTCCTGGGACAATGAATTCACGGTGTTCTTATTTCAATTTCCAGGAGTGTATATTCAAAAAGGGCTCGAGGGTATTGCTAGCTGTTTGAAATCATGAAGCGATTGCGCAATGGGACGCTGTTGGTGGAAACCACTAGTTCCCAGCAAGCTAAGAATCTCCAGAACGCACACTCCCTTGGGGAATATGCCATTGAAACTGAGCTGCACACCACCTTGAATTACAGCAATGGTGTTGTGACGTGCAGGGATCTGGTGGACATTCCCCAAGAGGAACTGAAAGATGAGTGGATTCCAGCAGGAGTAGTTGACGTGCAAAATATCATGAAGAGGGTGGATGGGGTTCTTGTGAAGTCCGACTCCTTTATCCTGACATTTAATAGCACAAAACTCCCTGAGCATATTATGGCAGGTTTCCTTCGCGTAAGTGTACGGCCTTATGTACCCACCCCAAAGCGATGTTTCAAATGCCAACGCTTTGGCCATACTACTCTCGGGTATCGTGGAGAAGCTACTTGTGGCAAGTGTGGTAAGGTAGACCATGAAGTTGTCCATTGTTTGTCTCCAATGAAGTGTGTGAATTGCTCTGGGCCTCACCCCATCTGGAGTCAGGAAGAATGGAAGAGACACTGAGGCAAAAAAGCTCTTTAAGGCCATGCTAAACCTGTGCTTTGCTACCTCCTTCACTTCAATTGTTTAACAGCCTACACGGAAAGCTGATGCTGCTACACAAACGGAGGGTGCTAGTGCTGGCACTAATACCTGCGTACGTCCATGCACTTGTGCTGCTGCAGTCGTTTCTAAGCCTGTCTCTCCCCCAACAGCTTCAGAAAAAGCTGTGGTTGCTGACATTGTAGAGCTCCCTGCCCCTCCAAAGGTGCTGTCTGGTACAGCGTCCAATGTTGCCACACCCGCAACCAGAATTGTGGCTGCAAAGTTTACCCAGAGAAAAATCGAAGGCTAAACCTCAACCACTGGTGGAATCGGGCAGAAAACATCCTGATGATGTCGACATCGACCTCTCTGATGTCTCTGTCGATTCTTCTGTAGAGGTTATGGAGCTTGATACCGGATTGGAGCAACCATCTCGTTCCACAACAGAACCTCCACCCATTGTGGGCTCCTCTCCCCGTCAGAAGGTCCAGATGAAAGTATTACCCCCGTGATAGATGGCTCCCATCTCACAGTGAAACATGAATGGATTCAGTTTCTTGCAGCTCCAATCTCACCTGCTCATCATATTGTTGCTCATCCGCCTCTGGACCGTCTTTTTACGCATCGTCACTGGGCCACGAGGCCGTTTGGGAACCGTGTGCTGCAGTCCCTCGGTGTGGAGTCTGTCTGACCCCAAATCCAGGGTTTTAATCGCCTGCCACCCTGGTTAATGGATAGGCCCAGAGTGATTTTAGATTTGGTTTGGTACAAGAGAGATTGCACCCTTGCCACCATTTTTAATGCAACGTTTTCTGCCATTTTATCTGAGCACCACGACTATGTCGCTGTTTCATCGGATGAGTCAAAACAGGGGGATTCCGTTGGTTGCTCTGTTGTTTTTCCGGATCGTGTCATCAAGGTCCGACTGCCTCTGGCATTTACTGCCTTTAATGCGGAATTGTCTGCGATCTTGCGGGCACTGGAGCAGATGAGACTTTCTTCTCGTCCTAAATTTCTTGTCTGTTTCTATTACTAAGTGCCCTTCACTCATTGCAATGTTTGCATCCAGGAGATAAGGTAGTCTAGACCACCCAGGATATCCTTCTCCAACTACAACGACTGGGGAAGGTGGTGGCTTCCTGCTGGGTTCCAGGGCACGTCGGCATTGCTGGGAACGAAAGGGCAGCCAAGGAGGCGTGTCTCGATCCGCAAGTATTTCAGTGTGCCATCCCTCTGCACCCACTTACCTCGCTGTTGAGCTCCCGAGACATGCGTTGGTGGAAGGATGAGTGGCTGGAAAAGACTGACAATAAGCTCCGTTTAGTGAAGCACACAACGCGTGTGTGGTGTATTTTCTTCCAGCCCTGTCGACGGGACGAGGTTCTTCTCAGTCTCCTTCGGATAGGCCACAGTCCTCTGACGGCTTCAAGCTCCGGCAACAGGACCCTCCAATGTGTGGTGCTTGTGGCATCCAGGTCACTGTGCGCCACGTTTTGTTGGATTGCGTTTTATGTTCTAACCAGCGAGCCACGGCTGACTTGCCGGCGGATCTGCCTTCTCTTTTAGGAAATACTGTGGTTAAAGTTTTAAAGTTCGGTGACGTGTCCAAAGTTTTTCCCAAGATTTTAGGGAGGGGGTTTTATTTTGTTCACAGGGTGACAAGCTCTCCCATAACTTATGTAAGTGGCCAGAAAGTGACAATTTTCTGCGGCATTCTTGATGCTCCGTTTTAGTTTCCCTTACATCTTACTTTCGTATACAGCATTTTCATTCTTTTAATGTTTTCTTCGCGTGTATGCTTAGATTTTGCTAGGTCTGTCCACTTTCGTTTCTTTTAATATGTGTCAGGGTGCTGATGACCTCGACGTTGAGTGCCTATAAGCCCCAACACACACACACACACACACACACACACACACACAAACGTACACACATACACACACACACACCTCTTCTGAACAGCACGTTGCAAGGCATCGCAAATATGCACAATAATTTTCATGTCTTGGGAGTTTGGTGGCCAGCGGAGGTGTTTAATCTCAAACGGGTGTTCCTGGAGCCGCTCTGTAGCTATCCTGTACGTTAGGGGTGTCGCAGTGTCCTGTTGGAATTGTCCAAGTGCCTCGGAATGCACAATGGACATTAATGGATCCAGGAGATCAGACAGGATACTTACCTAAGTGTCACCTGTCAGAGTCGTATCTGGATGTATCAGGGGTCCCATATCACTCCAATTGCACACACCCCACATCATTACAGAGCCTCCACCAGCTTAAACAGGCCCCTGCTGACATGCAGGTCATAGGGGTTCATGTGGTTGTCTCCATTCGCTCAATACAATTAGAAACGAGACACGTCTGACCAGCCAGCATGTTTCCAGTCATCAGCAGTCCAATGTCGGTGTTGACGGGTCCAGGCGAGGTGTAAAGCTTTGTGTCGTGCAGTTATCAAGGGTACACAAATGGACCTTGGATCCCAAAGCCTATATCGATGATGTTTCGTTGAATGGTCCTCACGCTGACACTTGTTTATGCCCCAACATTTAAATCTGCAGCAATTTTCAGGGCGCTAACACATCCTCTCTTTTCCATTCCTCTGTATCTTATTCTTCTCAGCAACTTGGATGCTTGAGCTGTTAAGCTGATTGTGCGATAATTCTCGCACCTGTTAGCTTTTGCAATTTTCGGAATTGTGTGGCTGGTATTTTTCCGAAAGTCAGATGGTATGTCGGCAGATTCATACATTCTACACATCATCGTCAATAGTCTTTTTGTTGCCACTTCCCCCCATGACCTCAGATATTTTGATGGAATATTATCTATCTCTTCTGTCTTACTTGATACTAAGTCCTCCAAAGCTCTCTTAAATTATGGTTGTAGTACTGCATCCCCCATCTTTTCTAAATAGAGACATGTTTCTTCTTCTGTCACATGAGTCTAATCTTCCCCTCAAAGAGCCCTTCAATGTACTCTTTACAAATATCTGCTCTGTCCTCTGCATTTAACAGTTGAATTCCCGTTGCTCTTTTAATGTTACCAGACTTGCTTTTAATTTCACCGAAAGTTGTTTTGACTTTTATACATGCTGACTCAGTCCTTCCGATAATCATTTCTTTTTCGATCTCTTCATATTTTTCACGCAGCCATTTCGTCTTAGCTTCCCTGCACTTCCTAATCATTTCATTCCTCATCGGCTTGTATTTCTGTATTCCAGAATTTCCGTGAACTTTTTTGTACTTCCTTCTTTCATCGATCAGCTGAAGTATTTCTTGTGTTACCCACGGTTTCTTTGCAGTTTACCTTCTTTGTACCAATGTTTTTCTTTCCAACTTCTTTGATTGCTCTTTTTACAGATGCCCATCCCTCTTCAACTGTACTGCTTACTGAGATAATCCTTATTACTGTATCTATAGTTTTAGAGAACTTCAAGCGTATCTCGTCATTCCTTAGTACTTCTGTACCTCGCTTCCTTACATATTGATTCTTCTTGACTAATCTCGTCAACCTCATCCTACTCTTTATCACTATTACATTGTGACCTAAGTATATATCTGCTCCTTGGTACGCCTTACAATCCAGTATCCGATTTCGGAATCTCTGTCTGACCATGATGTAATCTAGATGACATCTTTCCGTATCACCCGACATTTTCCAAGTATATTCCTCGTCTTGTGATTTTTGAGCAGAGTATTCGCTATTACTAGATGAAATTTATTACAGAATTCAATTAGTCTTTCTTATCTCTCATCCCTTGTCCCAAGTCCATATTTTCCTTGAACCTTGTCATCTATTCTTTCTCCTACAACTGCATTCCAGCCTCCATGACTATTAGAGTTTCATCTCAGTTTAGGTACTGTGTTACCCATTCAATATCCTCATATACTTTCTCTGATTCTTCGTCTTCAGTTTGGGATGTCGGCATATATACCTGAAGTATCGTTATCGATGATGGTTTCCTGCCGATTCTGGTAAAAACTACCCCTACCCTACCACTGGACTGTTCACAATAACACACTTTCTGCCCTACCTTCCTATTCATAACGAATCCTATTCCTGTTACGCCATTTTCTGCTTCTGTTGATATTACCCTATCTCATCTGATGAGAAATCCTTTTCTTCTTTCCATTTCTCCTCAATGCACTCCGTCTTCAGGCCATAAGTAGCCCATCGGGACAATCCGACCGCCTTGTCATCCTCAGCAAAGGATGCGGATAGGAGGGGCGTGTGGTCAGCACACCGCACTCCCGGTCGTTATGATGGTTTTCTTTGACCGGAGCCGCTACTATTCGGTCGAGTAGCTGCTCAGTTGGCATCACGAGGCTGAGTGCACCCTGAAAAACGGCAAAAGCGCATGGCGGCCCGGATGGTCACCCATCCAAGCGCTGGCCACGCACGACAACGCTTAACTTCGGTGATCAGACGGGAACCGGTGTATACATTGAGGCAAGGCCGATGAGTCGTACTATATTTACATTGAGCCTATGCAATTCCCTTTTCACATTTTCAAGTTTTGAGATTCCACGCCCCGACTCATAGAACGTCATCCTTCTGTTAGTTATTAAATTTTTTTCTCATGGTCAACTCCCCCTTGGTAGTTCCTTCCCGGAGATCCGAATAGGGGACTATTCGGGAATCTTCTGCCAATGTAGAAATCTTAATGACACATTTTCAAATCCAGGCCACATGTGCTGTGGATAACTTTATGTGTCTGTAATGCAGTGGTTTCCATTGCTTTCTGCATCCTCATGCCGTTGATGATTGTTGATTCTTCCGCGTTTAGGGTCAGTTTCCCATCCCAAGTACAAGAGAATGTCCTGAACCCCTGACCGCTCCTCCGCCCTCTTTGAGAAGGGCGTTGGCCGAATAAGGGTGACTTCTTATGCGGGAAGCCCTCGGCTGCAAATGCTGATTATTAATCGAAAATGTGAAGGATGGCGTCTTTCGAACCCGCCACCGATGTTTTGCTTACAAATCAAAGACGCTACCCGGAGTCCACGGGGGCTGATCGGGAGAAACCCTTCTTTCCATTAAGGTATTAAGCAACACGTAAATTCCTTTGCCTCCTATATGTATTGGCTATTACTGCTCGCAGAACGCAGGCTGAGTAACGCCTTCCTGAGTAACTCAGAAATGATGCTCTCTGCTGTCGAACTAAGCGCCCCTGCGATGGACGGCTGGTTAAGTCAGCGTTGAGAGGGGGCCCTGATCTCTGTCTTTCTGGAGGTGTAGCGCTGGCCGTGATTTAGTTCGGTGCTCTGGTCAGCGCCTTCTTGATGCCGTTTCGAGGTTCTGGGATGGTCGGTGTGCAGTAGGTGCTTTGCGACTCCGGACCTGGGAAGTTGTAAGTAGTGTAATGGAGCACGTTGTAAATAAACAAACAACCGTGGCCACTAGAGAAACGTATCACAGTACAAAATTTAACTACATGAAATTTCCTACGGTTAGGTCCTGTTCATTTTTTTCTGTAGGACGAATAGTTTGCGCGTAGCGAGCAAGAGAATATGAACACCTTGCGCGTGGTTTATGAAAACCAGATATCGATAGTGGCAGCTGAATCACGCTGTATATAATCTAGATGGCTTTAATCCCACCTGCTCTTTTGTACTCGCCCTGAAATGCTGACTATTTGCATATTCAAACCTTTACTAAACTTAAAGGCAGTTTGAAGCTTTCAATATGCTGCCTCGATGGCTTGCAGTTTCACTAGCTTTCAGTATACGTACACTAGAAAAGCTAAACGAAAGTAGGTGTAATCCACCGTGCTGTCCCACGCTATGTGGCAGTAAATCACAGGGAACTCATTTACTTGATCAATCCTCAGGTCGTGGCATTGACATTCGCGGTGCATCTGCGCCCGGAACACCACACTGACCTTCTGTGTGCCGAATGCCGGGAATGTAATCATGGCGTGCACGGAAGGTGTAACATATCTCTCCGGAATGGGCGAACGCCCCGCCATTCCTGGTTGCAGCTGCTCTGTCTGGTGCCTGTTGCGCTAATGAGTACGGCCAGCTGGAGGCCGAGGTGCAGCCGGCAAATGGCGAGTCGCACGTAGCGACAGCAGCACACGTGTCTGCACAATGCAGTGTATTGTTTTCGGGTACCCACTGTAGTTTCTTAGCTGCAAATCCTCGCTACACGTAGCGTTCATTTGTATGCGCTCTGAAGTCGACTACATCCGTTGAGGCTCATCTGGCTCACTCGTCCGGTCAACATGGCCGGTACGGATTACATTGTGTAAGACAGGTGTCATAGTGGAGAGATGTGGTATGATCGCCACTTAATAAATATATTTGTACAATTAATTAGGAAGCGACTGTGTTCAGGTGCTGTTTCTTTTGTCACATTTGCAAAATAAACCTTTTTACTATTAGGTAGGGCTGTTATCTTGGAATTAATTGGTAGATCAGTTTCATCAGAGGAACTTGAGTTCTGCGGAGAATTACACCTAAGATCCGAAGGAACTGGTACACCTGCCTAATATCGTTTAGGGGCCCCATGAGTACGCAGAAATGCCGCAACACGACGTGGCATGGACTCGACTAATGTCTGAAGTAGTGTAACGTCCCCTTAGAACAATTGTACACGACTGTGCTTAAACTGACAGAATATTTTTAGCGCAACGCAATCTGACTTTCAAAAATCCCTACAAAAGAATGGCCCTGACTAACATTAACCTATACCTTTCACAAATCACTTACCTCACAAAAATCTTCGTTACTGGAACTACTGCAATACAGCGAGCGCCACTACTGCCAGCTAAATAAAAGATTCAAACTACGGAAGGCACTAACTACTGATAGGGATAGTTAGCAAATGAAAGATATTAATAGAGAACAAACAATGTATTTACCTTAATAGTCATAATATATATAGCAGTTCACGACAAATTACAAAACTCCGCCATCTGTCTCCCCACATCCACCACTGCTGGCGGCTCACCTCCAACTGCGCAACGCTACGCGCTGTTCACATCCAGCTGCCGCTGCCCAACACTACAATGTCAGACAACAATGCAAACTAGCCACAGACTGCACACAGCACAGCCAGTGATTTTCATATAGAGCGCTACGTAACGTTGCCAATAATAAAACATAAACAGCCTACTTACATAAAGAAAACATAAACAGCCTACTTACATAAAGAAAACATAAACAGCCTACTTACATAAAGAAAACATAAACAGCCTACTTACAGTAGTACTGGAGGGATTCAAAATGGTTCAAATGGGTCTGAGCACTACGGGACTTAACTTCTGAGGTCATCAGTCCCCTATACTTAGAACTACTTAAACTTAACTAACCTAAGGACATCACACACATCTACGCTGTAGGCAGGATTCGAACCTGCGACCGCAGCAGCAGCGCAGTTCCGGACTGAGGCGCAAAGGACCACTAGGCCACAACGGCCGGCTTCTGGAGGGAAGTGACACCATGAATTCTTCAGGGCTGTCCGTAAATCCGTAAGACTACGAAGGGGTGGAGATCTCTTCTGAACAGCACGTTGCAAGGCATCCCAAATATGCTCAATAATGTTCACAACCGGGGAGTTTGGCGCCCAGCAGAAATGTTTAAACTCAGAAGAGTGTTCCTGGAGCCACTATGTAGTAATTGTTGACGTCTGGGGTGTCCCATTGCCTGTTGCAATTGCCCAAGTCCCTCGGAATGCACAGTGGAAGTGAATGGATTCAGGTGATCACAAAGACTACTTACCTACGTGTCACCTGTCGGAGTCGTATCTAGACGTATCAGGAGTCCCATATCACTCCAATTGGACACGCCCCACACCATCACAGAGCCTCCACTGACATGCAGGGCGAATGGATTCGTGCGGTTGTCTCCATATCCGTACACATCCATCTGCTCTATACAATTTGAAACAAGACTCACCAAAAGAGGTAACCTGTTTCTGGTCATCAACAGTCCGATGTCGGTGTTGGCGGGCTCAGGCCAGGCGTAAATCTTTGTGTCGTGTGTCGTGCAGTCGTCAAGAGTACACAAATGGGCCTTTGGATCCGAAAGGCTGTATCGATGGTGTTTAGTTGAATGGTTCGCACGCTGACACTTGTTGAGGGCCCATCATTGAAATCTGCAGCGATTTGCCGAAAGGTTGTACTTTTACCACGTTGAAGGATTCTCTACAGTCATCGTTGGTTTCGTTCTTGCAGGATCTTATACATGCCGCAGCGATGTCGGAGATCTGACGTTTCACCAGATTCCTGATATTGACGGTACACTCCTGAAATGCTCGTACGGGAAAATCTCCATCGCCTCCTCGGAGATGCTGTAACCCACCGCTCGTGCGCCGAGTATAACACCAAGTTCATACTCACTTAAATCTGGATAACCTGCCATTGTAGTAGCAGTGACCGATCTAACAACAGCAGCGATGTAACAAGCGCAGCGCCGTATTCTGCCTGTTTACGTATCTCTGTATTTAAATATGCATGCCTATACCAGTTTCTTTCGCGCTTCAGAGTATATTAAATCATTCGCTGATAAGTTTTTCTTTTTCCTAATGCAGTATTCTTCGTGTACAGCTGTTACTTCCCCAGATTCCTGTTACAGTCCGCGAGCTGTGAGCAGGGAGAACATCTCTCATGTTACATGCACGGTTTAGTCAGTGAGATTTATTTATGAGGAGGTGTATTGGTAATTAAATGGGGTTGGATCGTACGCTCTCGGAATAATAACAGAAAACCTCAACGCGATGATAATCCGAATGCGATGAGCTTCTTTTCGAAGTGATGCTTTCGCGCTTACTAGTCGACTAACGTTATTAATCACAGAAATTTCAATACCTTTCCGCAGCGTATCTCAAGCGCATCAATCTCTTCTTTTCCAGTTTTTCTACTGCTTTTGATTCACATCCGTACAATTCTGTGCTGCAGACAAACATTCTCGGAAACGAAATGGCTCAAATGGCTCTGAGCACTATGGGACTTAATATCTATGGTCATCAGTTCCCTAGAACTTAGAACTACTTAAACCTAACTAACCTAAGGACATGACACAACACCCAGTCGTCACGAGGCAGAGAAAATCCCTGACCCCGCCGGGAATCGAACCCGGGAACCCGGGAACCCGGGCGCGGGAAGCGAGAACGCTACCGCACGACCACGAGCTGCGGACTCCTGGAAACGTCTTTCGATAATAAAGACCTATGTTTAATAATAGTAGAGTGGTATTGACGAGGAGTCTTACGTTTTCCCTAGTCTTATATTCTCTTGTCACCACCGTAATATTTTATTTTCTAAGATGGCTGAATTCCTTAACTTCTTGTACTACGCGGTTCCCCTATTTTTATGTTAAGTTAATCAGTAAAAAATTTCATTTTCGCTGTTCTTCCATACTTCTTTCTCTCTTTGGTTTACTCTCAACAGCTATCCGTTTCAATAGACAATTCGTCCCATACAAAAGTTCCTGTGAATCTTCCTCACATTAAGTAGGGGTAACAACGTTATACGAGATTTGCTTTACTCATATCATTTTGCCGTAAGTTTTAACTCCCCCCCTCGTCTATCACTTACTTCATAACCTCTGCAACGTATAAGTCGAACAGTAGAGAGAAATTACTGCATCCGTGTCTTACGACTATATTATTACGAGCAATCTTGCTGTTTACCCTTTGTTCCTGTACACGGTGTGTATCTAGAGCGAATATTTCTTTTCCTCATGACACAACTTCTCGCTTACGGACACTTTCTTTATACGCCGACAGAGGTATCAAAGGATCTTCATTTTTATAATTTGTTACTGATATTATCATGCTGAACTGGGGAAGTGCCTCTCTGGTGCCCTCGCATTTTCTTACGACCAAATGGATCGTGATCTAGTAGATCCTCGACGTTATTTAGTAGTCTTTCTTATAGTATTGAGACCAAAAACTCAGATGCCTGAGATGTGATGCTGATAGTACGATAATTCTCGGGCTTATCTGTCTTCTATTTTCGGGTCTGTGTGGATGATAAACTACACACATCAATAAAAGTTTTGCATCATCTCGGTTCCAAGAGTTCCAGAACCTTATAGAACATTGGAATACAGATCAACATAAACATCGTTTCCACCGTTTTTATTGCTCATGAAAGCCACACATCGCACATTGCACCACCATACAGCGAGCCCTTCAGAGGTGGTGGTCCAGATTGCTGTATACACCGGTACCTCTAATACCCAGTAGCACGTCCTCTTGCACTGATGCATGCCTGTATTCGTCTAGGCACATTATTTACAAGTTCATCAAGGCACTTTTGATCCAGATTGTCCCACTCCTCAACGACGATTAGGCGTAGATCCCTCAGAGTGGTTAGTGGATCACATCGTCCATAAACAGCCCTTTTCAATCCATCCCAGGCGTGTTCGATATGGTCCATGTCTGGAGAACATGCAGGCCACTCTAGTGGAGCGATGTCGTTATCCTGAAGGAAGTCATTCACAAGATGTGCACAATGGGGACGCGAATTGTCGTCCATGAAGATGAGTGCCTCGCCAATATGCTGCCGATATGGTTGCACTATCGGTCTGAGGATGGCATTCACGCATAGTACAGCCGTTACAGCTCCTTCCATGACAACTGGCGGTGTACGTCGGCCCCACATAATGCCACCCCAAAACAGCAGGGAACTTCCACCTTGCTGCAATCGCTGGACAGTGTGTCTAAGGCGTTCAGCCTGACCGGGTTGCCTCCAAACACGTCTCCGACGATTGTCTGGTTGAAGGCATTTGCGACACTCGTCAGTGAAGAGAAAGCGATGCCCATCCTGAGCGGTCCATTCGGCATGTTGTTGGACCAACCTGTACCGCGCTGCATGGTGTCGTGGCTGCAAAGATGGACCTCACCATTGACGTCGGGAGTGAAGTTGCGCATCATGAAGCCTATTGCGCACTGTTTGAGTCGTAACACGACGTCCTGTGGCTCACGAAAAGCATTATTTAACATGGTGGCGTAGCTGTCAGGGTTTCTCCGAGGCATAATTCGTAGTTAGCAATCATCCACCGCAATAGTACCCCTCGGGCGGCCTGAGCGACGCATATAATGGAATGCTCCTGTCTCTCCGTATCTCCTCCATTTCCCGAAATACATTGCTTTGGTCTGGACACTACCCTTGCTGAGAGCCCTCCTGGCATAAAGTAGCAATGCGCACGCGATCGAACCGTTGTACTGACCATCTAGGCATGGTTGAACTACAAACAACACGAGCCTTGTCCCTCCTTTCTGGTGGAAAGAATGGAACTGATTGGTTCTCGGACCCCCTCGTTCTACAGGGTGTTTCAAAACTGACTGGTATATTTGAAACGGCAATAAAAACTAAACGAGCAGCAATAGAAATAGACCGTTTGTTGCAATATGCTTGGGACAACAGTACATTTTCAGTCGGACAAACTTTCGAAATTACAGTAGTTACAATTTTCAACAACAGGTGGCGCTGCAAGTGATGTGAAAGATATAGAAGACAACGCAGTCTGTGAGTGCGCCATTCTGTACGTCGTCTCTCTGCTGTAAGCGTGTGCTGTTCACAACGTGCAAGTGTGCTGTAGACAACATCGTTTATTCCTTAGAACAGAGGATTTTTCTGGTGTTGGAATTCCACCGCCTAGAACACAGTATTGTTACGACAAGACGAAGTTTTCAACGGAGGTTTAATGTACCCAAAGGACCAAAAAGCGATACAATAAAGGATGTGTTTGAAAAATTTCAACGGACTGGGAACGTGACGGATGAATGAGCTGGAAAGGTAGGGCGACCGCGTACGGCAACCACAGAGGGCAACGCGCAGCTAGTGCAGCAGGTGATCCAACAGTGGCCTCGGGTTTCCGTTCGCCGTGTTGCAGCTGCGGTCCAAATGACGCCAACGTCCACGTATCGTCTCATGCGCCAGAGTTTACACCTCTATCCATACAAAATTCAACCGCGGCAACCCCTCAGCGCCGCTACCATTGCTGCACGAGAGACATTCGTTAACGATATAGTGCACAGGATTGATGACGGCGCTATGCATGTGGGCAGCATTTGGTTTACTGACGAAGCTTATTTTTACCTGGACGGCTTCGTCAATAAACAGAACTGGCGCATATGGGGAATCGAAAAGCCCCATGTTGCAGTCCCATCGTCCCTGCATCCTCAAAAAGTACTGGTCTGGGCCGCCATTTCTTCCAAAGGAATCATTGGCCCATTTTTCAGATCCGAAACGATTACTGCATCACGCTATCTGGACATTCTTCGTGAATTTGTGGCGGTACAAACTGCCTTAGACGACACTGCGAACACCTCGTGGTTTATGCAAGATGGTGCCCGGCCACATCGCACGGCCGACGTCTTTAATTTGCTGAATGAATATTTCTATGACCGTGTGATTGCTTTGGGCTATCCGAAACATACAGGAGGCGGCGTGGATTGGCCTCCCTATTCGCCAGACATGAACCCCTGTGACTTCTTTCTGTGGGGACACTTGAAAGACCAGGTACACCGCCAGAATCCAGAAACAATTGAACAGCTGAAGCAGTACATCTCATCTGCATGTGAAGCCATTCCGCCAGACACGTTGTCAAAGGTTTCGGGTAATTTCATTCAGAGACTACGCCATATTATTGCTAGGCATGGTGGATATGTGGAAAATATCGTACTATAGAGTTTCCCAGACCGCAGCGCCATCTGTTGTTGAAAATTGTAACTACTGTAATTTCGAAAGTTTGTCTGCCTGAAAATGTACTGTTGACCCAAGCATATTGCAACAAACGGTGTATTTCTATCGCTGCTCGTTTAGTTTTTATTGCCGTTTCCAATATACCGGTCATTTTTGAAACACCCTGTAGTAGCTGCTGGTCATGCATGGTTGTTTACATGTTTGGGTAGAATTTCAGTTATTGTATGAAACAGTGTGTGAGGCACGAATGTTTTTTTCGTTCCGCGGTCTGTTCCGCAAGGCCTTAGCTCAGATTCCTTTAAATAACAAAGTTCTCTCTCTCTCTTTCACACACACACACACACACACACACACTCGCAAAGCCCTGGCTACATCACAAGGTGTTAACGGCCTGGCTGCTCTGTTTGACATAGGCCTCGGTCGCCGCGTTTCCCACGCCCTGCGCATTGTCACACGTTCTATGCACGCGTTGATAAGCTGCCGGCGCTAAGTACAGCGTTAACCAGCTCGCCGCACGGTGATTTAGGCGCGCGGTGTTGCACAAACTGTTTGCGCGTGTTGATCCGGTAGCGGCGGATACCCGCTATCAGCTCGCGAGCCGACTTGCACTATCACTTAAGTACCGCCCACAGTAGGCGATAACGAGCCCCGTAATAATGTGTACCAAACAAGCCACCCCACCTCCCACCCCCCCGCCCCCGCTCCTCTCCCGCGTTTGCCTGTGCTCACCGCGAGCGCGAGGTAATTAACACAGCCAACGGCTCTCTGTTCCTCTGTTACGCCCGGGTCATTTAACTCTTTCAAGGGGAAAATCTTGATTGTCGGCCAACTACACGACGATGGACAGGTTACTGAAAGATATGTGAAGACCGGTCAAACGACGAAGAATTTTATTTTCGGGACGATAAATACACCGGAGGGTCATTTCCGACGTTGCGTATAATAATAGAAACAGAACGGAGGAGAAGTTGAGGCACGTAGCGGAGATCAGGGGAATAACGACGTGCCAGGCCATACCGCCTCCGATGATTTCTCTGTTGAGATGCTTTACAGTCAACCCTGCAGCTGTGACGGTAAGTCACATAAATGGAAATTTGGAGATCTGTTAGTGAGTTTCGACGTGGTATCCCTATTTACACGAGTTCCTCTGGAAGAGTCCCTTAGTTTGATCAGTGAAAAACTGGACGAAGAGCTGGTGAAGCTTTGTCGTCATGTGCTGACCTCCACGTATTTTTTATTTAACGGTAACAATTTTGAACAGAATGACGGAGTCGCTATGGGTAGTCCTTTGTCACCCATAGTCGCCAATTTATTTATGGAAGACTTCGAGGCTACGGCACTGAGGACTTCAGCTTTGCAACCAACGTGTTTCTGGAGATACGTGGACGATACCTTCTTCGTATCGCCGCATGGACGTGATGCTCTTAACAGGTTTTTGGACCACTTCAACTGTCTTCATCCCCGTATCAAATTTACTATGGAGGTTGAAAATGATGGGATGCTTCCATTTTTAGACGTAATGGTTTATAAAAAACCAGATGGAACTTTGGGACACAGTGTTCACCGAAAGCCGACACACACAGATTTGTACCTGCAGCCTCAGAGTTGTCATCCACCACACCAACGTAGTGGCGTCCTTAGGACCTTGCTACGGAGAGCATATGCCATTTCCGACGCAGACAGCTTAACCCAAGAACTTGAGCATTTGATGACTGTTTTTAAGGAAAATGGATACACCGAGAAACAGATTCGTCGGGCTATGGAATTTGGACCGTCTCCGGAGGTGTTCGAAGAAGAACATAGATCTGTGGCCTTTCTTCCTTATGCTGGAGGCTTATCGTTTAAGATTGGACGAATTTTAAGGAGTTTTAAAATCAAGAGTGTTTTCCGTCCACCCTCTAAGATTAGGGCTCTGCTCGGCTCTGTGAACGATGATTTGGGACTTAGGAAACCCGGGGTGCACAAAATCGCGTGTCAATGTGGGAAAGCTTACGTTGGCCGTTCTGTTCGCACAGTGAATGACAGGTGTGTGGAACATCGCCGTCACACGAGGCTACAACAGCTGGAAAAATCGGCCGTAGCAGAACACTGCCTAAATGAGGGACACAAAATGAAATTTGAGGAAACTGTTGTAATTGCCAACATTTACGGTTTTTGGAATAGTGTGTATAAAGAGGCGATTGAAATTAGGTTGGCTGATAATTTAATCAACAGGGACAATGGGTTTCCTCTTAGCAAAACGTGGAATCCTGTATTATCTCACATCAAAACTGAACGTTCTTCGATGCGGCCTTGATTGCGATATATCGTTGCCAGCAGTGTTTCACTAAGGGCGGCGCCACCTCCCTGTTTTGGAAGCCAGAAACCGTGACGGGCGGCGCATGCGCCGTGTACTGAACGGTGGCGTATATAGGACGTCGAATTGCAATCTTGCGTCAGTTCTCAGCGGGACTCATCAGCAGAAGCAGCATTGCCTGAAGATGGCGAACAGTTAGATCGCCGAAATATCGAGTAAAGTTCATTATAGGATCCGGCAGCAAACCCGAAGAGACTTTCAAGACTTATTACGCCGGGAAAGCCTACGTAGTCACAAAGGGAAAGGAAGTTTTTGTTGTGCGACTTTCAAAACTGTATATGGTAGCGCTATGTATAAGAAAGATTAAAAAAGTTAAATTATACCACCAAAAATCATGAACATCAATGTGATATAAAAGTAAAAGAATATTCTTTTTATCTGTGTAATGAAAATGAACATGACCAGAGACGATTGCTTTATTGAAAGCTATCCTGTTTTGTTTCGTCTAGCAGTAGGCCCCCATTGTAGTGCTGTCTAATAATTAACGTAAGTTGTATCTGTATTTTGGAAAAATATAATAGAAATTGTTATTAGAAAGTGTGTATTACTGACTTAGTTGTCACCTCTCATGATCGCAACCATTAATTATTATTAACAAAGTTTTTACAGAACTTCGTAGTGCTGGGAACTCATCTCCCCTAGCAGGATTTAGTCGGCCATTACACTGACGACTCATGTTATTAAATGTAAATGCGACAGACTTCTCAATTTTGATCTTTCATTAATTTCGAAGTTAAAGACATTAGTGACAGATTTCAATTACCAAAATTCACAGCACTGAATGAGTTCTGTAGATTTCATTTTGGCCGCCTAACGGCAGATGAGATTCTATAGAGTCTTGTCTTGCAAATAATGAATAAGAAATATTGAAAATCATTACATTCCGCAATATCTCAGTTAATCTTTGTGTAGTTTGGTACATAAATAATGAGTAGCCCCTGAGACCCATATTAATAATTACAGTTTGTGTAAGTATACGCAAATTTTCTTTTCCAAATACCAGCGCTCACGCAAACTATTTATTAGAAGGCGGTGAGTCAAGCGTTGTGTTTAAAAAATATTGTATCGTACGTAGTTCGGGGCAGCCGATGTCCGTACGAGTGTTATCGCGGTATAACTTAACAAAAAAAGTCTCATGCTAGCCCACAATATTTAAAGCCACCCCAACCAAAATCATAAAATATAATTATAAAAATAAAAATATATAATTATCCCGTGATAAAGTGCCTCCACACCCACACACACATACATACACACTTATACCTACCGTGATACAGCGTAGCAGATGATAACAAAAATAAACGGCAGAGGAGCCGAATTCTTGTAAATGACAGTCTTATAGTTGCACTAAAAATTTATTTTTATTGAATTTTGATGTTTTTTTTTTGTTTATACTTACATGGAATAACGTTTCAGTACATTTTTAACAATAATAAATATAAGTAGAAATATATTTTCTAGTGTGTCTTTTAAAACGGGATTTGTAGCTTTCCGAGCATTAGGAAAGCTATTAAAGTCTGATCTCCGCCATAATGTTTGACTGGCGCAATTTGGACAGACGAAGACAGGGCAGTGTCGCATGGTTGTCCATATTTCCCCATAGAATTGCCACGATACATCATGTCCACGTATTGCCCTTTTCGAATGTGTACTAATCCACTGTGTTTTCGGCACTTTCTTGAAACTTCACGCTTAAATTTTCGTGACGAATAAAGGAAGAAAGTACGATCACACAGCATCTTCTGCTGTGTTAATTATGGCGTTGTAAGTACTGCATGTGGTACCATTGTTTCAAACAAACGTTGAAATTTTTGTTGAATAACATCTGTCTTATGATAGCAGTGTATTTCCTGGTCATAATTGTCTGCTACATGATGTTTTTCCCTCAATTATTTACGATTCTGCAGTTTTTAGAGTCGTTAACCTGCAAACACCAGACTGTACATATGCAGAGTTCAAAACATAAATGACCGTGCCGAGGCTGCAAAAAAAAAAAAAAAAAAAAAAAAAAGTTTCAAATGGCTCTGAGCAATATGGGACTTAACGTCTGAGGCCATCAGTCCCCTAGAACTTAGAACTACTTAAACCTAACTAACGTAAGGACATCACATACATCCATGCCCGAGGCAGGATTCGAACCTGCGACCGTAGGCCAAGGCTGCAGTCATGGACTGTGCGGCTGGTCCTGATGGAGGTTCGAGTCCTCCCTCGGGCAAGGGTGTGTGTGTTTGTCCTTAGGATAATTTAGGTTACGTAGTGTGTAATCTTAGGGACTGATTACCTTCGCAGTTAAGTCCCATAAGAATTCACACACATTTTAACATTTTAACAACTGTGCCGAGCGGTACAACACACACGTGTCTGAATTTTAAAATCATTTCCGTTTCGGTTATGTCTCTTGGAGCTGACGCACTTTCCTTGCTCGTGACGCTTCTGAGAAGGACGTGGCAATGACAGTGATAAGGGAACTTGACTCTGACATTCTACAGCCTCCACATTTTCGCAGGAAATTCGCGCCGCACCTCCTGCGGTCTTTCTTCAGCTGCCGCTGGTTGCGCCACGGGAGCTATATCTGGGCCCGGCGCTACTGTTTGTTTTCTCGTTGTTCGCCTGCTGAATGCCACACTAGGTCGTTAGCACACGAAATTATTGCAAGGTGAAATTCTTAGCAGCAGCAGCGCTACCTCTAATCTCTCGTTAACGTCGCCGCTAGACGACATTTATGCTGGCGGCAGTGTCGCTCTAGGCGTAATTTCTCCCCTGTGTATCCCCCGGCAGTATTCAGATCGCCTCTGCTTGTTAACATCCTCGCTCGAAATAGCACGGCCAACTTCTTCTGTAGCGCCGTGTCGCCGCGCGTAAAAAGCCAAGGACGGAATACCCACGGAACGGAAACTCAGGTGCAACTTAACCTAGCGCCTGTTAACCTCGCTACGAGGTTTCCGCCAACTCCAGAGCGGAGGCCCCACAGTTTGCCCTGCCCCGCCGCCCGCCACTCTGGGCCCGTGTTTACCAAGCCGTACTCTGATTTCCATCTGGCCGATAAACTACGGCCAAACTGAGCTCCTCGGGCGGCGACGCTGTTGACACGCCAGCGGCGACGGTGGCGACGTATTTTAAGCTGCGGTACGTTTGACTAGAACCAACGCCGACACTGGCAAAATCGCTGTCCGCAGTCCTATAGCAGTCTCTCACACGATGTGGAGTGCTCTGGAAGCAGCATAGGGTATACATGTCTATGGAGCGAGCGTAGCTTACTTCGTGTGTTCTCAGCATAAAACTATGTAAGTCACGTGGCTTCTGGACGATACTAAGCGGGTATAAGGCTTCCATTCAGTCCCCTGTTGACCAGACTGATGCGGCAGTTGAAGATAGCAAACGGAACCCGAAGTTTTAAATTTCACATTCAAAAAAATCTTTCACACAGGAGGACCGTACATACATACCATCAGCTGACCGTAGGGTAGACTCTCGTACGGACGACACAGTAATAAGCATACCTGGTGTAGAAAAACAACTGATGGATTTGAAAGCAAATAAATCACCTGGTCCGGGTGGAATCCCAGTTCGATTTTGCAAAGAGCATTCTAAGGCATTGGTCCCTTATCCAGCCGGCCTCTGTGACCGAGTGGTTCTAGGCGCTTCAGTCCGGAACCACGCGGCTGCTGCGGTTGCAGCTTCGAATCCTGCCTCGGGCATGGATGTGTGTGACGTCCTTAGGTTAGTTAGATCTAAGTAGTTCTAAGTCTAGGGGACTGATGACATCAGACGTTAAGTAACATAGTGCTTAGAGCCATTTGACTCTTACCTAGCTTGCATTTATCTTGAATCTCTCACCCAGGGCGAAGTCCCAAGCAACTGTAAGAAAGCGCAGTTGAGTCCAGTGTATAAGAAATGTAAAAGAACAGAACTGCAAAATTGCAGAGCCATATCCCTAACTTGTTTTTGCTGCGGAATCCTTGACGAATAATAAACTTCCAGGAGACTGAGAAGCTTATGTGCACAAATCAGCATGGTTTTAGAAAGCATCGTTCATGCGAACCTCAGCTTGCCCTTTTCTTACACAATATACTGAGAACTGTGGATGAAGGGCAACAGGCTGTTTCCATATTTCTAGATTTCCGGAAAGCATTTGACATGGTGCCCTATTGCAGTTTGGTAACGGATGTACAAGCATAGGGAATAAGTTTACAGACATGTGAGTGGCTCGAAGACTTCTTAAGTAATAGAACACAGTATGCTTTTCCCGACGTTGAGTGGCCACAAGGGTATCGTCAGGGGTGCCCCAGGGAAGTATGATAGGACCGCTGTTGTTCCCTATGTACATAAATGACTTGGCGGAGAGGGCGGACAGCAGTTTGCTGATAATGCCGTGGTATACCGTAAGGTGTCGACGTTGACTGACTGTAGTAAGATACAAGACGACTTTATCAAAATTTCCAGCTGGTGTCATGAATGGCAGCCAGCCCTAAATATGGGAAAATGTAGGTTAATACGGACCAGTAGGAAGATCAAACCTGTAATGTTGGGATACAGAATTACTAGTGTCTTGCTTGACACAGTCAAGTGGATATCTGGGCATAACGTTGCAAAGCCGTGTGAGGTGGAACGGGCATATGAGAACTGTGGTAGGGAAGGCCAATGGTCGACTTCTGTGTATTGGGAGAATTTTAGGAAAGTGTGAATAATCTGTAAAAGAGACCGCATATAGGACGATGGTACGATCTATTCTTGATTGCTGCTCGAGTGTTTGGGATTCGTACCACGTCGGATTAAAAGAAGACATCGAAGCAAGTCAGAGGCGGGCTGTTAGCTTTGGTACTGGTAGATTCGAACAACGCGTAACTGTTTCCTAGTTGCTTCGGGAACTCACATGGGAATCCTTGAAGACAAGGCGACGTTCTTTACTGAAAAACAATATTCAGATAATTTAGACAATCGGCATCTGAAGCTGATTGCCGGACGACTCTTTGCCGCTGACATACATTGCCCGTAAGGGCCACGAAGATAAGAAACGAGAAATTAGGTCTCATACGGAGGCATACAGACAGTGGTTTTTCCCTCGCCCTATTTGTGAGTGGAACAGTAAAGGAAATGACCAGTAGCGATACAGGGTACCCTCCGCCACGCACCGCATGGTGATTTGCTGCGTATCTATGTAGATGTAGATGCAAATGTAGCTGTTGAAGCTGCTTGGCTACATTTTGTCGTAATAGCACATGTTTTATACACATTTCTGCACGTTGGTGTATTAGTAACAGCTATGGTGCCTTGTTGTTGCTACAGATGTAAAAAGAACTATGTGATAGGAGGACCACTTATTTTTCATAGGTATGTGCAACAAATGCATTATAGTAAATGTCATATTGATATAAGGCACTTTAATGTCGGAAGAATATCGAAACACGGCGTAATAAATTCTTGTATTGGAGAGATAATTTCTGCGGCTTTTTGGACGTATGCTTAGGAGACAAGTGCTAGATAAATTTGCAAGTGTGTCTGTGTAAACAGCCAATGAACGTCTACATAGTCGTGCTACGTTCATATGATGATAAAATTAATACGAAATTGATTAATTTCCTCCCAATTATGCAGCTTCTCAAACCATTGTATGCATCTAAGTACTTGTGGATGAGACAGTTTCCTTACATGCTTTGGTTTTTGCATTCGAGTTTCCTCAGAGATGAAGAAAGACTCAAAAACTGAAGATAATAGTGGATAAACTGGTGCTCTGATTAGCTTATTTACATTAACAGTTTCATAGTTCCAAATGCCTTGCTTTGTCGTGCACTTCAGCACATATACAGAGTCAATGTAACGTAACTAATTAGGAACAAAGATTTGACACCATGAAAATGTGCTATAAAAACGCAAAAATGTATTTTTGGATGACACATCTTCCCTTAACCGAAACAAACATTAATAAAGAGGTACCTGAGCAATGATACTGTGGCGGAAAAACATATGACCGTTGCTCCTCACTTCTTTAATTTGAAATCTTTCAGCTAACGTCGTGTCAAATTGCTAAGATGTCTGTAAATCACATATACAGTTTCACGGTAGTTCTGAAGGTGATCCGTGTATATCAGGGAAGTAATAACACTCAAAATAAGGGCTAAAAAGAGCTGCCCCAAAATCACTGATTGGAGCTGCAGGACATTTTGCTGTTCTGCTGTGAGGATTCTCTGTCTGCCCATCCTGATGCTCAGCCCATAGCAAATGCTCTGTGAGTAGCAACTTTGGTCGCATCACAAGCAGTGTGACCAACTCTGAAGCAAAATTTCCCTCTATAGCGTATTTAAAATCTCCCTAAAGCGGGCCAAAATTCCTTACATAGTTTACCAAACTAAATGGCTATTCTGGCAGTATTTGTATCTTTTTTCTGGTGGTGGTGGTGCGGCGGAGGGGAGGGAGGGGGGTGGAATGGGGAGGAGGGACCGCATGGGGAGGGTGTTCGGTGTCATTTAAATAGCTTTTAACAGTTTAGGCGGCGCAGCTGTGAGTTGGGATCCCAACAGACAACAACACTGATTTGAAAATGCAGCATCAGACCTCCACCAAAACTAATAATTGAAGAAAATTATTAAATACAAAAAGCCACAGTTGAAGAAAAGCAAGTAATAAATGAATACACAGCTCTGTGCAATGGAACTCTGTTCCTCAAAGAATTATACCAAGTTATAGACAGCTATAGACCTTCCCCCCACCCCCCCCACCCCCTGCCACATGCACACACAGACACATACATCTATACACACACATAAAACTAAAAATAAATAAATATATGCAATTATAATTATAATGATTAATCCTCAAACCTACTCTCTTCCGTCCTCTCTCTCTCTCTCTCTTTGAGAAATGCAAAACAACCGCCAATGACATCTTCAAGTGTTCCACTGTCTTGTTTTCACACCTGTACTGTTCCACTGTCCGACATCTTGTTATCACAGCTGATAGACAGTGATAGTGACAGTGACAGTGACAACTCAAAACACTGAACTTGACAATGAAGAAAATGACGAAAAAAGAAACGGGAGGTGAAACATAATGTAAACAGATACACACACACACACACACACACACACACACACACACACACACACATCCTTTCACATAAATTATTAATCTCAGGCACAGCCACAATGGTTTGGAAATCGAAATTTTTGCCTAAATGTTTAGCCTACATTAAGATGTATATACACTCTGGAAATGGAAATAAGAACACATTGACACCGGTGTGTCAGACCCACCATACTTGCTCCGGACACTGCGAGAGGGCTGTACAAGCAATGATCACACGCACGGCACAGCGGACACACCAGGAACCGCGGTGTTGGCCATCGAATGGCGCTAGCTGCGCAGCATTTGTGCACCGCCGCCGTCAGTGTCAGCCAGTTTGCCGTGGCATACGGAGCTCCATCGCAGTCTTTAACGCTGGTAGCATGCCGCGACAGCGTGGACGTGAACCGTATGTGCAGTTGACGGACTTTGAGCGAGGGCGTATAGTGGGCATGCGGGAGGCCGGGTGGACGTACCGCCGAATTGATCAACACGTGGGGCGTGAGGTCTCCACAGTTCATCGATATTGTCGCCAGTGGTAGGCGGAAGGTGCACGTGCCCGTCGACCTGGGACCGGACCGCAGCGACGCACGGATGCACGCCAAGACCATAGGATCCTACGCAGTGCCGTAGGGGACCGCACCGCCACTTCCCAGCAAATTAGGGACACTGTTGCTCCTGGGGTATCGGCGAGGACCATTCGCAACCGTCTCCATGAAGCTGGGCTACGGTCCCGCACACCGTTAGGCCGTCTTCCGCTCACGCCCCAACATCGTGCAGCCCGCCTCCAGTGGTGTCGCGACAGGCGTGAATGGAGGGACGAATGGAGACGTGTCGTCTTCAGCGATGAGAGTCGCTTCTGCCTTGGTGCCAATGATGGTCGTATGCGTGTTTGGCGCCGTGCAGGTGAGCGCCACAATCAGGACTGCATACGACCGAGGCACACAGGGCCAACACCCGGCATCATGGTGTGGGGAGCGATCTCCTACACTGGCCGTACACCACTGGTGATCGTCGAGGGGACACTGAATAGTGCACGGTACATCCAAACCGTCATCGAACCCATCGTTCTACCATTCCTAGACCGGCAAGGGAACTTGCTGTTCCAACAGGACAATGCACGTCCGCATGTATCCCGTGCCACCCAACGTGCTCTAGAAGGTAAGTCAACTACCCTGGCCAGCAAGATCTCCGGATCTGTCCCCCATTGAGCATGTTTGGGACTGGATGAAGCGTCGTCTCACGCGGTCTGCACGTCCAGCACGAACGCTGGTCCAACTGAGGCGCCAGGTGGAAATAGCATGGCAAGCCGTTCCACAGGACTACATCCAGCATCTCTACGATCGTCTCCATGGGAGAATAGCAGCCTGCATTGCTGCGAAAGGTGGATATACACTGTACTAGTGCCGACATTGTGCATGCTCTGTTGCCTGTGTCTATGTGCCTGTGGTTCTGTCAGTGTGATCATGTGATGTATCTGACCCCAGGAATGTGTCAATAAAGTTTCCCCTTCCTGGGACAATGAATTCACGGTGTTCTTATTTCAATTTCCAGGAGTGTAGTTGCAGGTGACAAACACTAAGGAAAAACTGAAAAGAAAAACAGACACTATAGAAACGTAATTCAGCAGGAAAACCACACCATGTGGTAAGAAAGTATGAATACCCACTTTTATGTGCTTCTCAAAAATCTGTAATGACGATTTAGAAACAATATTTGTATGTATTTAAACAGTAAAGAACGTTCTTTATTTTTAACAGCCATAACAATAAAAAAAACACTGACGATACTGCAACTACAGTGAAATATGTATGGGACCAAAAGCAAATCGTGTTTTGCTAGAGGCGGACCCCATTCAAAAACATATATTACTCTGCAGTTGGATGATATTCTTGCAAGTGATTTTACAGTGTTTACGAGCATCTTCAACCGTGTTTGTGTTAGATTTTAGATGCGAACCATATAGAATAAGTAAGGTTCCACTCGCAAATTTTGAAGTTCCCAGTATTCAATCAAGGTAATGCAATTTAACGGTTTAGAGTAGGACATACGGTCGCTCCGGCGATATGGAATAATACCTGTGATAATACCCAAGGATATAACACATATGCAAACTGTAACTCAGTGGCTGTCTCAGAGAGCACAATCGTATTGGAGCGGCGAGAAAGGAGACTATGATAGCAACTACACCACTAATGCGTTAATTCAATCAAGGAATTATAATGTATTACACTGTGGTGAACATCTCAATAGAATTGCTAGTTGGTATTCTTTCTGAAAGATGTACGGTGTTTCGGGTGTCATTTCCGAGTATTCCAAGAGTACGCACAAAATTCCAGTCATGTATTATTCATGCAACAAGGATTTTAATAATATATCAAACTACTTACGAAGCATTTTCTCTCTGCATAGTTCACAATAGAAGGTGGTAGTCTCCAACACTCTCCCAGGTCTTCTAGTATTTGTAAGTCCCCTTCGCTTAATTCTGTTTGTTTGTGGTCGTTCAGGGATAGGTTGCACTTCCTCTGCTTTTTGTAGGATGGTTCAAAACGAGTTTCCCTTGTTTAGCAAAGCTTTTACTATAAAACAATACACTGAGCCTGTACTTGAGTTCATTTTTTATGCAAGAAAGCATTGAAAATGCACGTTCAAATATAGTATTTGATATGGGCAATGTTAGTAACGCAGCTAAAAAATTGCTAATATTGCACTCAAAAATGGGACATTACCAGCAGAATCCGTCTCTTGCAGAGCTACACTGTCTGAAATGCTTTTTCACCCTTTATTTGGCGAGGTCATCTATTTTATCAGTTGTCTTCGTATATTCTAAATCTGAAGACAAGTGGAAGAATATTTTGTCTCTGCTGGGAAGCTGCAGTGGAAGTACACTCATCTTTAGCAAAACTTCTATATTTTCTGGCAATTGCTTTTAAAGTTCCTACAAAATTCTACTAGAAACTTCCTGCATATGTCGCGGACATGATCTGAATTAAGAACTTGTGACAAAGTTTGAATTTCATAACCCAAGTAAGAGACCGAAGTACGCATTAGCGGATTTTCAGAATTTGAGAGTTCGTCACCCTTTACTTTTTGTAACTCAATGGAACAACAACCTTTCTCGATAGAGATCTGAAACACAGGAAGACTTCTTCCAAGACCCTCTCCAGCTCGGTAGTCTCACTTTGAAAAAGGAATTTAATTCGTCATGTAGATTTTAATTTATTCCTGAGCAGCATCAATAGGATTTTGTATGTTCGACAATCCAGTTCGTTGTAAAATTTTTCAGTCATGTGGCATTTATAGTTGCTTTTAGCGAGAGAAAGTAACAACTGAAATACTAAATACCACCTACTACAAGCCAACGTTTGCTGTAGAGTCCTTCAATTTTTCTTAGGTTTGCAGTTATTATTCATGGTTTTATACAACTGTTTATATTGACCCAGTCTCTTAGGAGTATAAGAAATCCAACTGTGTGTTGTCTAATAAGGAATTCCAATGGGCGTGAAAAACGTGATGCAGCTTTTTCCGCACAGAGATGAAAGAATGACATACGTAACTAACAAGAATTAAGTAAGTAACTGTTTCTTTCAGTAATGCAGTTACAGGGCTATGGACTCCTACCATTACAAATGCACCATCCATCCAAAATCCTATCAGATTTTCAACCTTAACCCTTACTTCTCAGTTTGGGAATTTAGGACATGTAAGTGATGTGAGCATCAAAATCAGTTAATTTCAGAATCAATATTTGTATTCTCATAAATAACTGAAGAATACAGAGAATTTACTATCTCTATGATTAAATCCTCCTTCACAGTAGCACTGATTACACTCTGAATGGTCATGGTACATTTTGTGTGCTGAATGTTTGAACCGGTGGCAACATTTCTCCTAGGTGATTTATACTATCAGTTATGTTGGAGTATATAAATAGCAACTTTTAATTCTGCCATTTTAACAAGGTTGTTGAATTCTATGGTGTTCATTTTTTTTTGGCATGATTTTGTTATTTCTTCCATTTTACGTTTTTCTTCGTGCTTTTCAATTTTTTCGTGAACTAGGAGATCCTTTTTACTTTCTGTAAGAGTAGAATGGCAATATTTACACAAGGCACTACATTCTTGACGAGACTGGTAGGAGGCTAACGAAACTTAAAAGGAACGGGGACGAGGCGTCAGTAACTACAGTAATTAATAGTAATCCATCTACAACCTGCATTAACCAAACTGAAAGAGGTAATTAGCATTTATTTTGAATGATAAAATTTCCATTTAAACCTCTTCATGTCAAGTGACGTATTCATACATTCGTTCCAAAATCCCACTGCAGGAAAATGCTAATTTTTAATGTTGTAGGGTTTAGTGTTTACTAAAATGTAAGTATTAATTTCCACATGATTTAAAACGAAGGATGTGGGCTACAGAACAAGCTATGTAAACATCGTCACTGTTCGGCTGTGCAAGTAAAAGTCAAACTATTTGGAGATAACCCTACCTTTCAGCAAGTTATCGGATTCCTACGTTTTTATGTATCTCTGGAAATACTCCTTGCCTTTGTATGCAATATTCTCTTAACATATACACACTTACGCACAAAACGTTTTCAGACTTCAGTTCACAAGCTTCACTGCACTGTTCCTTATTATGAAGGGCTGACACCGAAAAATGAAGAATGAAATATTTCAGTGGTAGTTAGGACTAAATGACTATTAATTGATATGCATTACTTATACTAGAGAGCCGGCCGGAGTGACCGAGCGGTTCTAGGCGCTACAGTCTGGACCAGCGCGACCGCTACGGTCACAGGTTCGAATCCTGCCTCGGGCATGGATGTGTGTGATGTCCTTAGGTTAGTTAGGTTTCAGTAGTTCTAAGTTCTAGGGGACTGATGAACTCAGCTTCCTTCCGAAGCATACTGCTTCCTACGTTTCGCCTTCAAGTACTTATCCCTCCAAGCTGGCAACGCTGGGCATGAGATATCCGCTGTCAGAGGTGTGAGGGATACGGCAAGAGGAAAACGCCTGCATGGGGGCTTAATTTTAAAATAAAATGCAAATATTTTTAGTAGCTGTTAGTCCGATTACGCTGTCTCGTAAACGGCTGGCCCTGACTAGTATTACTACGCAATCTGACTGCTTAGAATGACAACAAAGAATGTAAGAAAATTTTCGTTAACACAGTTACTTAATTAAGTCCCCAGCAACTATAAAATCTACGAAGCCAACATAGCACAAGTGTAGCTGTTCTGTGTGTGGAAGTATGACTCAACGTACACATCTGGCACGGTTCTTCTTCAACAAGACAAGAAATTTTAAATACCATTTATACTGACGTGATAAAAGAAAATTAGAAATACTATAATTGCGCAAGAAAACCAGAATTACACTCAAATATAAGAACACACGCCAGATGCTTTGTTGACTGAACCTGTAATGACACATTATTCAGGTCACTGAAAGAATAAAAGAATAAAAGAAAATACCTCCATATATATTGACGAAATGCACTCTGACCATTACAATACCTCCATTAGAACAACATCTGCTATCTCTCCCATCAAACCACTGCATAAAACATGGAACAACACTCTCCACTACCACATCTCACTCTGACTTCACGTCAAGCAGTGTACACCACAACTTCTCGGCCAGAACTGCCTGCCGCTACGTCTCAATAAGCACTGCCAGTGGAGGCGGCGGAACAATACTCTCTGGCGCGATCTTTGGCGCTGTGGCTCAGTGTAGCCACCTTTCATATGCCCTTCCTCCACGGGCTAGAATTTGATGGTATTTTTGCCAGCATTGGTGGTGAAAATACCACCAAATTCGTCAAAAAAATACAGACAAAAATAAAAGATAATATTAATACGTAAATACCATATAACTAGATAAAATTTTGGCTTTGCACTGACCTTTCAATAGCCTAATATATCAAATACACTAAGCAATACAAATTCTCTCATACATGTGACTTTACATAATAGTTTACACAAATATCATGTGGTTAAACAGTTCAATCAATAGCGTCAGCAATGACGAGTATGTACAGGTAAGAGTCTCATAACTTTTCACAAACAGTAATACACAAAAAATCAGATTATACAATTATTCACATAAAATGTTTTCACAACCAGTGGTTGACAGTTCCAGCAGTAGCACCCAGCAATGTTGAGTAGGTGCAGACACCATCAGGTGACATCATTTCAGTAGAAGCAGTCCATCAGTGGCACCCAGCATTGTGGAACAGGTGCAGACTCCAACAGGTGACATCATTTCAGTAGAAGCAGTCCATCAGTGGCACCCAGCAATGTTGAGTAAGTGCAGACTCCAACATGTGACATCATTTCAGTAGAAGCAATCCATCAGTGGCACCCAGCATTGTGGAACAGGTGCAGACTCCAACAGGTGACATCATTTCAGTAGAAGCAGTCCATCAGTGGCACCCAGCAATGTTGAGTAGGTGCAGACACCATCAGGTGACATCATTTCAGTAGAAGCAGTTCATCAGTGGCACCCAGCATTGTGGAACAGGTGCAGACTCCATCAGGTGACATCATTTCAGTAGAAGCAGTCCATCAGTGGCACCCAGCAATGTTGAGTAGGTGCAGACAGCAGTCCATAATATTCACTATCACTGATCACACTGTTCATCAGCGTTTATTAGCAGAAAGTAAACATGTCCTAGTGGCACCAATCATGTAGAAAAAGTACAAGTAACAGTCCATAATATTCACTATCACTGATCACACTGTTCATCAGCAGAAATTAAACATGTCCTAGTGGCACCAATCATGTAGAAAAAGTACAAGTAACAGTCCATAATATTTACTATCACTGATCACACAGATCATCAGCAGAAATTAAACATTTCTAAGTGTCACACATCATGTTGAAAAGTGCAGGTAACAGTTCATAATATTCACCATCACTATTCAGACAGTTCAAGCATGAACAATAGTTTGAATACACATACAAATGCTTTTACAATGCTCTTACACTAAACATTCAAATTCTAATAAACACACAAATGATGTCAGGTAATTGTCATATTACTATTGCAAATACTCAAATATCAGTAAACCTATAATATTTATGGGTGTCAGTGCAAGCCACTACAAACAAATAAAATAATATTTAGGAGATAGGTGGGTAGGATTAGGAAAGGAAAACACACAAAACACACTCACTCATCTTTCATCCACATTAAGTACTACTGTGTAATTGAATAGTGTTAACTGTGTAATTGCAATTCTGTCAAAATTTGATGTTCATCATGTGCATCAAGTGGTAGTGGCAGCAATGTATAACAGTCAATAATAGTTAAGTCAACATCATAGTCATCATGTCAAGACCAATGTTTGCCAAGCCAGATCAAAATGTACGGTTGCTGAACAACTGTCAGTGTGCCAAGATATGCAACTTCCTCTCTCCAAAAAAAAGAAGTACATACTGCTTAGTGATTTAACAAAGTGTGTGTAGACAATCTTCCTTCCATTTTAGTGTTCTAGTCTCCTATCTTCATCCTCCTTGTTCCATATAGACCAAAAAAAAAATGCACCTCACTTATTTTACCTCTCATACACCAAAACTCCAATCAACTTCATATAATCTCAATACCTCAATAATACCTCTTCAATACGTCGATACATATAAACCTTATTGCCAGTATCATTTAACTTCCATAACAACTCTTTCCTCTAGTCAGTCTCCTCGAACAAGTACAGATGAAATCCTAATGCAAACCTCCACATCCCATATAATCGGAAGACACACTGTCAACACACAACCTCTGTGTAATCCATCTGACTCAAATCTTCCACTCATTATGAATTATAAACAAAGAATGCATACATGACCTCTAACAGACTTAGTTCGAATAACTCTCAGTAATTAAGTACGATTACGGAGTGTGAATGATCCTATTATTTCACAGTGTGTACACCACTTCAAGAATTATGGCAAACAGAAGCAAACATGTGGAGTATTTCTTGTGTCAAGTGTCACTTCCTATTTCAATTGCTCACGAAAAATGCAGTGTAATAATTGTGTTGGTATGTAATGTCGTTAGCTTCCTTCCTATTAGCATAAATTTATACACCTTCCATAAAACCTCCAGCTCATGTGACTTCTATGACGTTTCTTGTACTAAAGTCGCTCGTCGAATTACTGCAGTTCATTTTCTTATGTTAAAATATAAAGCAGTGAGCGTAAGCAAAACAAGCAACAGCGAGTCAATATACCAGTAGTGAACAGAATGTCAACAAGTGGATGCAGCACAATTCTTACAACGAGGCTCTGCCAAGCGAACAATCTGTAACTAATACCATAGTGTAACCTAAACTCTATGTTCATTCACAGTATATCAGCATTTCTACATACCAAATTAAAGAGTAGTTGTGACGACAAACAGAGATGTATAAATATGCAATCCATACGCATAGCAGCAAACATATATCTTACGTACTAAACAGGTCACTAGCATCATATCATCATAAGCAAATAAATGTTCTTAATAAGTAAACATGAAGGCGCAAGCAGATAAATCACAAAATATAACTTACATACCTAACCACATCAGCACAATTAATCAGGTGACAATTATAATTTAAATAAATAAGCACAGCAGGCACATAATTAAAAAATATGACATCAGTGAAAAAGCATAGCAGCCAAGCGATGCATAATATACACAAGTTACAACTCAGTTCATTAATAATCATTGTCAAAATCAGTTAACGTACGCAAGCACGTCACTTCACAAGTAAATTCATAGAACATGAAATTTAGCACAAAGTATGAATCACGTAATCGCGAGCAGCAAATTACGTCTAAAGTACGTACCTAAGTGGAAATATGTTACCTGAAAATGAACTCAATTAACAGTTACCTTTTTTTTTAGTTTATTAGTTTCTTCTTGGAAATTACATTCTTCCTGAAAACTTCTCGATAGCAAGTCGTCTTAACGTTGGACACGCACAGAATTTACCTGAAGTTCTTAAATATTTTATAGAACCGTATCCTGAAAAATACTGAATGTTAATAACATAATTCATCAAGTCACTATAGCTTTATACTGATTTTATTCGGAGAAAGACTGTGTATTTGTTTACCGCTGTCAGTGCATTCGCACCGAGCGCTCGATCAGCTGTAGGCGCGTGACGTAGAAAGCAATTGTTTGCGGTCAACGACTGCCCTGTGCGGCGCGCAGACTTGACTGTTGCTTTGACTTTATGCTGCCGCCAAAACACAGCGCGGTATCCTTTGTACTCTCCGCATGTTTACATCTAGCTGTTAGTTTCTCACAAGTATGTCATTCTACAAAAAATTTTCAAAAGTATATCATTCCACAAAAATATTAACGTTAGATATATGATGTATTCCCTTAGAGCGTCGTGATTTAAGAGTTTCTACTTCGACAGTGTTATCATGAATAATTTTGCGAATTCTATATGGACCGTTATAAAGCAGAAAAAATTTCCGACACAAGCCTTTTCCTTTGTGAGACAAACGATGAGACTTAATTAACACTTTCTGACCAACTGACAAAATTTTTAAACGACCAGGATGTTTAGCTGATTTCTCTCTTCTAGCAGCCGCAGATGTAATATTTCGTAGAGCCAGGTTGACAATTTCAGAATGCCGCAGTTTCCGCGTAGGCTGAAAAGGAACGATTTCAGAAATGCGATTTGTCGGTGCTTTGTTTTTTAATATCAGTATAGGTGGTAAAGAAGTTGAGTCATTAGGAAGTTCATTCAGAATGTTTTGAAAAATATGAAGATACTGATCCCAAGTTCTGTGATTCTGATGACAATAAAGACGACACAATTTATTGATTTCCTTCATCCATCTCTCTGAAGCGTTAGATTGAGGGTGAAAAAGTGAAATGAAAATTGGTTTAATTTTACGACGCTGTAGAGTACGAAGCCAAATTTTAGAACGAAACTGTGATCCATTATCTGATATAACCTTATCAACATGACCCACTTCTTTAAGAAAATGTTTGATGAAAGCGTTAGATACTGAACGAGCTGTTGCTTTGCGTAACGGTGTAAAACACACATATTTTGATGTCAACTCCACTGCTACGAAAATGTACGCAAAACCATTAGTAGATCGAACCACTGGACCGAACAAATCAACTGCAGCCATGTCCTTTAATTTCGCTGGAATGATAGGAAACAACGGTGCTCTATGAGATATTGTTGGCGGCTTAGCGTTTGACATAATTTGCATTTGGCCAGAACAGATCGAATACGTTTTTCCATATTATTGAAGTAGAAATTTTCCCGTAATTTATGAAATGATTTTCTGGGACCAAAGTGTGCATAACTGAAATGCGTATACCAAATCAGCTTATTAACCCACTCATCAGGAATACAAACTAACCAAACAGAGTTGTCGACCGATTTTCGTTTAAAAAGAATGTCATTGCGAACTGAATAGTATCTAGTTTCCCTGGATCAGGAAGAATACCTTCTGTAGAAATAATGTGACCGAGAAACCTCACCTGAGAACGACCAAATTCAGACCTTTTCAAGTTCTCTGTAATGCCAACTCTTGCAAAATACGTAATAATGAATCCAAAATTTTGCCGTGCTCACTCCAAGAACGCTCAGCAATAAGAATATCGTCAACATATGAAGCAACATTGTCACGAAGATAAACAGGTAAAATTTCGTTTAAACTACGAATGAATGCTGCTGAATATACAGTAAGTCCAAACGGTAATTTCTGAAGTCACCTTTGGGTAAAATAGTCATATCCGGTTATTTTTTACACGCTCTCTAGATAGATTGATAGCCGAAGAGTTGTTTCGATAGATGCAAAGAATAGTTAAACAGTAGGCAGCAGTACAGAAAACGAAAAGGGAAATAGCACCACTACAGCTCGGGGCCCTATGCTCGCTACGGCACATATTCACTTAGAGTGTTGAATCCCCTGAGGACTTTAATAGCTGCACATAATTTTCAGTTTGTGACTTAGTGGCAAATTTAGCGGAAGTGCGTACAGAAATTGAGCTAACCATGAACATGGATGTATGTCATTCTTAGAATTGCGGAAGATCTTATATTTCCGAACAGTCAAAAAATGTTTATAGTCAAAGTTTTCGCCTCGTGGCGACAAAGACCTACCGCGTCTGTCCCAGTCCGAATGTCGATTATTGTCAAGTTCGCGCGCCTGGCGCTCTCTTGTTGCATCCCGTAAATGAAACAAATTATTTTCTTCAAACCCTTCTGCTAAACTAACACTTGTCAATTTATCTGAGATCTCCTCAGCTCTTTCCGATGAGTCACTTAATTGTTCTTTCTGTTTATTTACGTCTTCTGTAAATGTCGCGACTCGGGTTTCGGTGTTGTAACATTTAGTAGTTAACTGTTCACACTGTTGCGTTAAGTTATTTATTCTGTCATTTGGTACGAATTCCTCGATTCTTTCAATTATTTCTTCCTTATCGTGTGCACATTGTAAATTTAACTCTGAAAATTTTTGTACTATCACGCGATCTTTTTCTTCCCGTTCTCTGTCCTGTTCCTCTTGTCTGATTTCTGTTGAAATTAAACTATGATTGTGAGCATTCAAAATCGGTTGTACTTCTTCTCTAATTTCTTTCTTTGATTCATCTTTCATGTATTTGAAACATGTCCCTGTTCGTGAGCCTAACTGTGTTTCCATTGTTCCCATATCAGTTTCTAATTCAGATCGTAACTGCGATCCCACTGCTTTCATCTCGGTTTTAATTGTTCCTATTTCTGTTTCAATTGTTCCTATTTTTGAGCATAACCGTGTTGTCATTGGTTTCATCTCAGTTCCAATTGTTCCTAGTAGTGATTCAAACTGAGATCCCAAATTTAATATTGCACTCATCAACTGCTCCATATCTTCTGTCGTTAATCTCGTATTCTGTGAATTTTCTGATTGAGAAAAATTTTGAAATGGTTCCGGACTATTATCCCGACTTATTACATTGTTTTCCACTTCATTATCCATCATACTGTTTTCCTCTGTTGGCGAGTTCGCCATGTTAACAATTTCGTTATTCTCACTATTCATCATTTTTGCCTTTTTCATTGATCGCGTAATCATTTACAAAATATACAAAACTCGTCACTATATGAAAATTACACACAATGACACTTTATCATCAACAATATCACTCACACGAAATGTTTTCCTCAAACACGATTAACGAACAATTGAAATAATTACACTAAATTGTCAAATGCGTATACAAGACAACAAAAAAATAAATTTTGAAAAATACCATCAGAAGAATGACAATTACCAAACCTACACATGCAATATAGACTACAATTACTACAACAATACTACTGTCTACTATTTTTACAATCAGAAGATTCCAAGGGACGATCCTGGCAGGGTCGCCACGTGCATGGGGGCTTAATTTTAAAATAAAATGCAAATGTTTTTTAGTAGCTGTTAGTCCGATTACGCTGTCTCGTAAACGGCTGGCCCTGACTAGTATTACTACGCAATCTGACTGCTTAGAATGACAACAAAGAATGTAAGAAAATTTTCGTTAACACAGTTTCTTAATTAAGTCCCCAGCAACTATAAAATCTACGAAGCCAACATAGCACAAGTGTAGCTGTTCTGTGTGTGGAAGTATGACTCAACGTACACATCTGGCACGGTTCTTCTTCAACAAGACAAGAAATTTTAAATACCATTTATACTGACGTGATAAAAGAAAATTAGAAATACTATAATTGCGCAAGAAAACCAGAATTACACTCTAATACAAGAACACACGCCAGATGCTTTGTTGACTGAACACCTCCATATATATTGACGAAATGCACTCTGACCATTACAATATCTCCATTAGAACAACATCTGCTATCTCTCCCATCAAACCACTGCATAAAACATGGAACAACACTCTCCACTACCACATCTCACTCTGACTTCACGTCAAGCAGTGTACAGCACAACTTCTCGGCCAGAACTGCCTGCCGCTACGTCTCAATAAGCACTGCCAGTGGAGGCGGCGGAACAATACTCTCTGGCGCGATCTTTGGCGCTGTGGCTCAGTGTAGCCACCTTTCACGCCTTTTACGCAAATGCAACACGAGTAGCCAAACCTTAGCGACAAACATCCGTCATCTCATTATTAGTGTGGTAAGAGGGCCAATGTTGGCAGTTCATGTCTTAGTGTCGGAGTCACAAATCACGCCTAGTAGCTGCTGTGACACTTGATCTACCACAAAAGGTACCTCACGGTGTCAGGTGAAAGGAAAAATGTTGTCCTGTACTGCTGTAAAGGGCAGCATACCGCAGGTTTCTGTTTTTCATCCATTGTTCTACAGCAGTATATTAATGATATGGATAATCTTAATCTTTCTGTTCAACAAATACTTAAAATCTGAAACCATAAATAAATTCCTAAAGATTGTCAAGAAATTCTCATGTGACCAGTTTATAAAGGAAAATGCCGTCCTACTATATGTACTATCTCTAGAGGCACATTGTACATAAATAGAGGAAGTATAACAACGTTTGTCGGGAACTTCATTGACTTATTCTAGATATAAAAAACATTATGAACAGGTCATCCGAGCACGATTCCTAAAATCCTTCGTTGGGGAGGTACCAAAGCCGTTATTAAT
Source organism: Schistocerca cancellata (assembly GCF_023864275.1). Lineage (NCBI taxonomy): Eukaryota > Metazoa > Arthropoda > Insecta > Orthoptera > Acrididae > Schistocerca > Schistocerca cancellata. The sequence continues at coordinate 80,291,971 of NC_064631.1, read as the reverse complement.
CCATGCATAAAAACGATGCATGTACCAAACACATTCGCACTTACAAAAATTGCTTTTATTGGTTTCTAACTGGTTCCATGTATCCTGTGAATCCGCATTCCATACTTGTTCCACACTTTGCAGTGCGATGTGGAAAACTCCTGGTATGTTCCGTATTTGACCGAATCCATTTTGATTGTACTCTGTCATAACTGTACTCTATCATACTGTAATTGAATACATCAACGATTTTAAATGCCCTATAACTAAAATTCCATTGGAATGAAGTCTGGCTATGGGCTGGCCTTTCAATGGATCGCCTGGACCATTTCACCTGTTCGGAATCTGTCTGCCAGGGTAACATGCAGCGTAACGTTGACTTGCTGCGACCGCTGTCCCAGATGCTAGGCCATACATGGAGTGCATATGTGCCAGTTCAAACTCTGCATACATCGTTATGAAGAAAGTAACTCTAACAGAACGAACGATCCTGAGGTTTCTCGGCGAATTTCATATACGAAGTCTTCACAGGTTGTCATCCGTGAATCGTTGTTGTCTCGTAGCAACGCTTCGAAGGAATACGTATCCATCATCTTCAGGCGAAGTGTCGCGATATCGTCGGTCGCCGGCTGATGTCTCTGCTGGACAGCTCCGCTTCCCGCCGCCGACCAATCACGCGCCCGCGGAATCGCCCGTAGCGCCTGGAGCGGCCGGTGGTGGGCTCGACGCGTGTGCGGGGTTCGAGTCCCGGCGTCCGTCTCTGTCTGCTCTGTCCGTAGCCCTTGGTGGAACGTAACGTTCTTCTCTGATTTTCCTGATTGCAGGCTCCCAGGCTGTGCTGAGGTGGTAGCCACTGTTGTGGTTGATTAGGTTGTCGTGTAATCATATTTCCACGGGCTCTTTGATTACTGAGTCCCAAAATCCGTTTGTACTGTATATTTTCCTTGTGTCCTCGATATCGAAGGTGTGCTTCTCGTCAATAGTATGTTCCGCCACAGAAGATCTGTTGGTCTGACCCCAGCGTACATGCCTGATGTGTTAATTGCGGCGCTGTGAGATGCAACGCTGCGTCTGTCGCATCGGAATAAGAGTCGGGTAACCAATATCAAACATGTATCGAATAATTTGCTCTAGGATGTGTACTGAAACAACAATTGGATTTTAAAACAGAAGAACTCGTGCTGCGTAATACATCAAGGACAAAAGCAAACTTTCGTACAGCAGATAAAGTTTTGCACCGTAAATGGTAAAACCGACGTGTGCTATACACGTGTATTCGAATCCTGTCTGTTTAGTCCAATTTAGTCCTAGGTATCCAGAGTTTACACAACCTTAAAGGCGAAGCTGTACTGTTTCGCCACATATTTACACTAATATAATTTTCCTGCTTCTAATTTCGAAGAGTTTCATAAATGAAATTTACGTATCACCATAATCTCTCACTAATAAAATGTGAAATACTTTTGAGAAGAGTTCATGTTTGGTGTGAAATGTAAAACAATTTGTTAAATTCCTAGGCACAAACCATTGTATAGTACTAGGGTTTTAGCAAGCTAAAGCTCCCTTTACTGTTTATCAAGGAACTCTGTATGCAGTTGTACTCTATAGTACACAATTTTTTAGTCTTATTAACCAGGTTTAAACACTTCTAAGAGTGCCTTCATCAGAAATTACACATCTAAAGTGGTCTATAACATAATTACAAATTTGTGGGAAGAAAAAAATTTTATATATAAGAAAAGTGTAATTACTGACTAACGATACAAGACAGAGACAGTACTTACATGTCAAGTATAAAATAAATAACAGGCCAGAAGGGCTTTAGTCACAAAATATTTAAAAGGAATGTGTGAAGGGCCACATTTTGCAACGGACTGAGGCGCCAGCGTTAACAGGTGCGGCAGGTGAACGTGACACTGCAGCGAGAGCGCCATATAGTAGCTGCAGGCACAACTGGGCTTCTTAACATTTAAATGTAGACAGGCCAAATTATAATGAATATTGTGTAGTACATAATGTAAAAGGCAATATTTTGTTTAACAGTGACAGATAAAGTAACATTTTGTCCACATCAGATCTTAGAAGTACAGGTTGAAGCATAAAAACGTCATTACAGAAAATACAGAAAGGGCTGAATGACACAGCCTGTAGAAAACGATATACCATGAAATACAGCCAATAAACCTTTTAATAAATGAAAAATTATAAGATGACTTAGATGGCAAAAAACATTTCGGTGAACTGCACGAGGAGACCCGAAATTAAATGTCAAGCAACGATTTTACACCGTTGAAGAAATTTTTTTACGCAACTGCAGCTGCTCATTGAGAATGAGGCTATCATTTCGAGAAATGTGTTAAAAAATCTCTAATTCTTCAACAATATCTGGTCTACGCCCTTTCTTCTCGGTGTGTAGGATGTTGATATCGGAAATAGCTTTAGGCGCGCGATCTGCAATCAGATGATGTTCGGCAAAAGACGAATTTTGGGGGCTAGTGCCATTTTTTCTTAAAAGGTGTTCTTTATATCTGGTTGTAAAGGCACGTCCGGTTTGTCCTATGTAGTAAGAAGTGCAGGTATCGCAGAATATCTTATAGACACCAGAACTTCCTGAAGGAGAACGAAGCAGTTTTAAATTATGAATGAAGTTTTCTTTTCAAATTATTCTTGGTAGAAAAGGCAACGTTGCAGTGATATTTATTACGCAGAAGACTTCGGATCTGTTAGGAGATGGGCCGTAAGAAAGGAATAGAAACATATTTTTTTGGGTTGGATTCAATGATAGAGTTGCCAAGGGTAGTAATTCTTTTAAGAGTTTTCTTTCTGAGGATGTCATCTACTATGACAGATTTATCTTCGTTATTAACTGCTATCGTTTTGAGTATATTGATTTCATCGTTGAACTTTTCTTTCGAAAGTGGAATGGAAGTAGCTCGGTGAATAGCAGAGTGAAAGAAGTTGTTTTTATGAGACTGTGCATGCACAGAAGATGCAGGAACCATCTGATCAGTATATGTTTCTTTACGAAAAATATTGAATGAGATTTCATTTTCTTCTATTGTAAGCGTCTAGTCAAGAAAGTTTAACTGGCGAGCGTCGTTTCCCAGTTCGATGGTGAATGATATTTGCTCATCAAGTTCGTAGAAGATTTTCTTTTCTTTAAAAAAAATAAATAAATTATGATAACACCAGTGTTCGCCACACAGAAGATTTCGGGGTCAACACCGGTTATCAAATACTGCTTCAATCTCTCATGAGCTGTCATTACAGTGTTCACAAGAGTACAGATAGTATTATTCATTACCGTAATGATTAATCTGTTTGCAAGCGGTACAAGTAGTAAATTTTTGTAGCCGTTCGAGTTTTGCGCGGACAGAAACCGCTCATTATCCCAGAAGCAATTTCTATAATGAACTGAGAAGTAATTACTCTGACGAGCAGTAATTACTCTAACAAAAACTTGTAATTAAGTAACAAAGTCTCATCCATCATCGAAGGATTTTTCTGCAGGAATACAGTGCAGAATAAAATTACGATCTTCAGGCATGGGATGATCTGCAGTACGTAGAGCGTGGACTCATTTAGTCCTGATCCGCATCTGTATTAAGCTGATGTCATAGAAGAGAAGTATTATATTCGTCAGGCTCGGCGTGTTAGTCCAGTTGTTCACGTTTGCGCACCGGTGAATTATTACCATTGTGACGTGCGCTCTTTGACTGTACTGTTGTGGAAGAGGGGTTGGTTGGGCTGTTTGGGGAAGGAGACCAGACAGCGAGTTCATAGGTCTCATCGGATTATGGAAGGACGGGGAAGGAAGTCAGCCGTGTCCTTTCAAAGGAACCATCCCGGCATTTGCCTGGAGCGATTTAGGGAAATAACGGAAAACCTAAATCAGGATGGCCGGACGCGGGATTCAACCGTCGTCCGCCCGAATGCGAGTCCAGTGTCTAACCACTGCGCCACCTCGCTCGGTGTGTTGTGGAAGACTAGCTGTCAAGATACCGTGGCTGCATCCTAGTCCTGATAGCCGAGGTTACTAAGTGGGTGCTGTACAACACCGCCAGTACAATGCGCGCAAAATGTCTTGGCCACTAGATGCAATTGGCTGGGGAAGTGTGGAGAGAGCGATAGTGGTGGGGGGTCGCTCAGAGCGCTATAGGGGAAATTCCGTTCAAAACTGAAGCCTACACTCACATTTTTGGTAAATATTAAGCGGGACCCTCCACGCCCACACTTGCATGGTGACCATTCAAAGAGATCTGTCACCTCTTCTTTGGTTAGTATTTAAAAACATTTCCGCCGAAAATGCAGCGATTTATTTTCGCCTGGTTCGTTAATCATTTTTAGCCTACAGCGAGGTGTTGCGAGTGGGGAATTTTGAGTAAAATCTACACATTTCTCTTGTCGAAATGTTGAAATTTGCTTCCTTTGCCATAACTCAGTGGAGTTTACGCAGTCTCGCCTCGCTAACATGTTGTGCAGACGCAATTACGAGAGAATTCTGAAAAAGTGGTTTATTAAGTTTATTAAATGAGGATCTGAGGAAAAGTAAGCTCAGCATCTTATGAAAGAACACATCCTCGGCACAATATAAACGTGTCATGACTTTACTTATGTTGCTCCAAAACCCATAGCGTTTCTCGTTTTACCATCTATCGAAGGCTCTTAAATACTACATTCTTTCATCGGAAAAGTCTGTAGTTAGTGAAATAACACGGTAGATAATGTAGTTCCAATGCAGTGCATGTTCAGTCAGTATGGAGGGCAACCTTCTGTCCAGTTTTTATGAGTCTTGAGTTGAACTGAGACATTTATTTTTCCATGGTTATATCCATGGGTTTTTTTTTAATCGAAGCTGGTTTGTTTCTAGTATAATCGCATCTTGTTGGACAGGGATTGCGGGGTGTATGCGTTAAAACTCACGGCGTAACGTTGCTTTCCTCCGAAGTCCAAGAGGGACTGTGGAGCGATATGGACAGCCGTTGCACGGGGATTGATCTTAGTCTACTACAGACAGTTCTCATTGTGCTGTTCAGTTCTGCGTCGAGAGTTTGTGTTGCTGTGCTACTGACACATACAGGCCCACCATATTCCGCAGCAGAGTAGAATAGCCCAATTGCTTAAGTGCGCAGATTTTGGGCGTCAAAGTCGCAGGTAGTTCTTCACACTTTATGAATGATGTTTTTCCTAGGTGGTATCACCGCAGTACTGCTTCCCAGACACTCCTCGTAAGAAAGTGCACTGTCCACTTCGACCCCTAGATAATTTGGGTGCTCATGGTGTTCAAGTAGTCTGTCACCACAATAGACCTGGAGCTGTCTATTGTCCGCTGTATTGTACTAATGAAAGCTATCTGTCTTGGTGGGGTCTCCATCTCCGAATGTATGTTCCCATTATGGCTAGATCGTATGTCAAGATGACTTCCGTCTTTTTCAGAATTTCGATGTCCCACTGACAGCACCCAAGCATTGATGTATCCAGAATTACGAGATCTAATTTCAGGCATATCGAAGAATTACAAATTAAACAGAAGTTAGTCGAGGACAGGCACCTCAAATAGTCCATAATTTAGCGTCTTTAAAGAGCTTTTCCTGTTCCCCAGTATGACCAGGAATGAACTTCAGCAAGTGCGCTATTAATAAGATGCATTGTTTTTCTATATGGGATTATCTGAATGAATTTATAGAGACTAACTTGTCTCCGTACTGTATTATAAGCTGCTGAAAGACTATGTAAATGCAGTTGATGTTTTTAATTTCTTTCGAAAGTCTGTTTCTATGTAGGTCGTGAGTGACATTATCTGGTCTGTATAGTTTCTTTGAGGGCGCAAAACCAGCTTGTTCATTCGGACTTTTCTAAAGTATTATAACCGAGATTTTTCGGACATGACTCTTCAAATAAGCTTGTATATTGAACTAAGAAACGCTATTGAGCGGTAGCTTATCGGGTAGTTTCTTATCTTTCATGACTTAAGGATAGCGACGATGTTACATGTTTTCATTACGTTCGGGATTCTCCCTATCATCATGATATCAGTAAAGAACTCTGCCACTCATTTTGATTGTTTTTGGTATATTTACCACAATTCAGGAGGAAAGTCCATCAGGCTTTGATGATTTTACCAATTTAACTTCTTCGAGAGCCATTGTTATTTCCTCGATACTAAATGATTAGGCAATTACGGTACGGTCGAAGTTAGATGTCTACAAATCCATGAATTCTTGTTTGATATGGGCTATGCGTTCATTGTCCCATGGGATTCTTGAACTAGTCACAACGTGCTTCGCAGTCCTGTCTGGGTGCAATACGGCTTCACACCATGCATCCCTACGACTTCCGTCTCGTTTCTTTAAAAGTAACCAGGCTTCTCTGCTACCTTCTGAAGTTATGTCCGTTTATCACGTCGAGACATGTCCTGTGTGCGTAGCAGATCATCAGCTACCTCTCCGTCCCTTCTTTGGTGGAACACCTTGAATATTTCTTCACACGGAACCTTCCATCCTGGTAACTAGTCCTTGCCGAATTCTCTAGGCATGGTCTTCTCTCCTGTTCTGCTGTTACAGTCACTGCTCTTGTGAACCATTGGTAGCTTTCGATGGTGGGTGGAATCCAGCCTATGCATTTGTGAAAATGGTTGGAGAACTTGTTCCACTCCAACTTCTTATAAATCAATTTTCGATGAGGACAGAACCTGATCAGAGGGACGCTTATTCCTATTCTGATTAGAACTGATCGATGTGTAATGTGTGGGAAGTTGATATATTCTGTGGGTACCTTGCAACGATAACACGCCTCTTCTCGGGAACCGAGCGAGGTGGCGCAGTGGTTAGCACACTGGACTCGCATTCGGGAGGACGACGGTTCAATCCCGTCTCCAGCCATCCTGATTTAGGTTTTCCGTGATTTCCCTAAATCGTTTCAGGCAAATGCCGGGATGGTTCCTTTGAAAGGGCACGGCCGATTTCCTTCCCAATCCTTCCCTAACCCGAGCTTGCGCTCCGTCTCTAATGACCTCGTTGTCGACGGGACGTTAAACACTAACCACCAACCACCACCATCTTCTCGGGACCTCCAGACAAGAAAGCATATGATGGAAAGAAATCACAATTGTTACACAGAGGTAGCAATTGCCGACAGTCTTCGGATATCCTGGCTTAAGCACATGGTAGCGTATGATGCCTGTCACTACCGCGAATTTGACTGGCCCCTCTCAGGGCCTCCAGGCGAGAAAGCCTATGATTAAAACGATTCACAACAGTTACACAGAGATTGCACTTGTCGGCGGCTGAGCGATAGGTCAACGGCGAACCAGACAGAAGGTGCGATCAAGGTCGTTGTGTGGTTGGTGGTTCCTATGGCAATTGTTGTGTAAACAATCAACTCTCAGTGACGTTGTTACTCTGATCTTGGTATAGTTTAACGGTCCTGAGGAAGTGCAGAAAGACTTCGCATGTAATGAACGGCCGTGGGGACGTACGGAAGTGCCCATTACAAAAGTGAATGAACCCAGTTGTATCCGAGTATAACATCAGTGAAACTTGGCAACACTATTCATACACTCCTGGAAATTGAAATAAGAACACCGTGAATTCATTGTCCCTGGAAGGGAAAACTTTATTGACGCATTCCTGGGGTCAGATACATCACATGATCACACTGACAGAACCACAGGCACATAGACACAGGCAACAGAGCATGCACAATGTCGGCACTAGTACAGTGTATATCCACCTTTCGCAGCAATGCAGGCTGCTATTCTCCCATGGAGACGATCGTAGAGATGCTGGATGTAGTCCTGTGGAACGGCTTGCCATGCCATTTCCACCTGGCGCCTCAGTTGGACCAGCGTTCGTGCTGGACGTGCAGACCGCGTGAGACGACGCTTCATCCAGTCCCAAACATGCTCAATGGGGGACAGATCCGGAGATCTTGCTGCCCAGGGTAGCTGACTTACACCTTCTAGAGCACGTTGGGTGGCACGGGATACATGCGGACGTGCATTGTCCTGTTGGAACAGCAAGTTCCCTTGCCGGTCTAGGAATGGTAGAACGATGGGTTCGATGACGGTTTGGATGTACCGTGCACTATTCAGTGTCCCCTCGACGATCACCAGTGGTGTACGGCCAGTGTAGGAGATCGCTCCCCACACCATGATGCCGGGTGTTGGCCCTGTGTGCCTCGGTCGTATGCAGTCCTGATTGTGGCGCTCACCTGCACGGCGCCAAACACGCATACGACCATCATTGGCACCAAGGCAGAAGCGACTCTCATCGCTGAAGACGACACGTCTCCATTCGTCCCTCCATTCACGCCTGTCGTGACACCACTGGAGGCGGGCTGCACGATGTTGGGGCGTGAGCGGAAGACGGCCTAACGGTGTGCGGGCCCGTATCCCAGCTTCATGGAGACGGTTGCGAATGGTCCTCGCCGATACCCCAGGAGCAACAGTGTCCCTAATTTGCTGGGAAGTGGCGGTGCGGTCCCCTACGGCACTGCGTAGGATCCTACGGTCTTGGCGTGCATCCGTGCGTCGCTGCGGTCCGGTCCCAGGTCGACGGGCACGTGCACCTTCCGCCGACCACTGGCGACAACATCGATGTACTGTGGAGACCTCACGCCCCACGTGTTGAGCAATTCGGCGGTACGTCCACCCGGCTTCCCGCATGCCCACTATACGCCCTCGCTCAAAGTCCGTCAACTGCACATACGGTTCACGTCCACGCTGTCGCGGCATGCTACCAGTGTTAAAGACTGCGATGGAGCTCCGTATGCCACGGCAAACTGGCTGACACTGACGGCGGCGGTGCACAAATGCTGCGCAGCTAGCGCCATTCGACGGCCAACACCGCGGTTCCTGGTGTGTCCGCTGTGCCGTGCGTGTGATCATTGCTTGTACAGCCCTCTCGCAGTGTCCGGAGCAAGTATGGTGGGTCTGACACACCGGTGTCAATGTGTTTTTTTTTTCCATTTCCAGGAGTGTATTTAGGGATAAATTAAAACAAACGATACGTAATGAGGCGAACGTGCAGAATTATAGTGTGGAAGGCGAATTTAAGATTTAGATATACTGAAAGCATTCTTGGAATCTGAGCTACGTTGATAAAGGAATTAACGTGCGTTACTCCAGTACTGGTCCAGTGTTCTGTGACTCTGGCAAGTAGTAGCGGCTGTAGAAATAGAAGGACTTCAGGGATCAGGGGCGTGTTGCTAGGATGGTAATTGATGGTAACATGTAACAGAGTTGTTCCGGGTACTTGAATGGGAACATTAGGAAGAGAGGCAACTTTCGTTATCGTGTCATTCGTTGTATTTAAGGAGCCTGTATTTGAGGAAGCCTGTGTGATACTCTGCTACCAAAATGATATATTTCGCATAAAGATCGTGATAGTAATATAAGGTAGATTAGGTCAGGCTTGGACAGAGGAAGGTGGACACATACCTTCCTCCCGTTTAACACGCGAATGGAACGGTTCAGAAATTCACTAAAATTGATACGAAGTACACCATGTCACAACACCGAGCAAGGTGGCGCAGTGGTAGCACACTGGACTCGCATTCGGGAGGACGACGGTTCAATCCCGCGTCCGGTCATCCTGATTTAGGTTTTCCGTGATTTCCCTAAATCGCTCCAGGCAAATGCTGGGATGGTTCCTTTGAAAGGGCGCGGCCGACTTCCTTCCCCATCCTTCCCTTATCTGATGAGACCGGTGACCTCGCTGTTTGGTCTCTTCCCCCAAACAACCCAACCCAACACCATGTCACACACAGTATAGCGTGTTGCGGTGTACTCAGCACGTCCCATTTCTCTTCATTAGCCCAGAAAAACGTTTTGCACAGAAGCAAAAAAATAGTGTATTAATCAAATGTTCGTTAGCTTTCTTGGTGACGTGAACTAGAAAGACTTCTTTTATTAATTGCAGTAGTTCAGAAGAAAACGCTCTTTTCTTGCTATGCATTATGTGTTTCTTTTAACTGTCGCACTCGGACGTGTTTCGCCTTAGTCACAAGGCATCTTCAGTGAGTGTCCTCAAATATTACACGATTTTTTGGTCTGTACATATAGGTTATTGTTTGCACATATAGGCTACAGATTTGAAACAGTGAAGTGAGATTTTTGAAATGAACAAAAGAGTACTTACAGATCAGCGTCCAATTCATTAATTTTCAGCCAACAGCTGTCCTAGTGTGACAAACTGGTTTTGTCTTTGTTCAGTACGAAGATGTGAACATCAGTGCGTCTTTTCAAAATAGCATCCGATATATTTTATTCTGTAATACAATTCGTTATCTCTTCAGTAACATATCACAGACTACCACACATGTGTTCGATGAACCCTCTGCCAGGCACGTAAATGTTATTTGCAGCGTATCCATCTGGATGTAGATGTAGATGAGCGGTTATTAAAAACGAAACAAATATCGACTTTCACTGTCCTGAACTAGCAGGTACCAGATGTGGTGTAACTCGTCCACCTGCTAGAGATGACAGTAAACAAATGAAAACACAAGGAAAAATAGTAGTGATCATTAAGTCTATCTTATCTTTGTTGGTGTACGTTATATTCAAAGAAACATTAAATGTTTAAAATGTGTGTGAAATCTTATGGGACTTAACTGCAATGGTCATTAGTCCCCAAACTTGTCCTAAGGACAAACACACACACCCATGACGGATGGAGGACTCGAACCTCCGCCGGGACCAACCGCACAGTCCATGACTGCAGCGCCTCAGACCGCTCGGCGAATCCCGCGCGGCAACAAACATTAAACTGAAGACAGTTCACTGATGGCGGTTGCGCATTTTCGTTCTGTTGCCGTTTGTTTACTATCAATTACAGCATATGGACAAGTCTCGTTACCCCAGTACTAGATATTCAGAGACACTTACGTGTTACGTTTTTAATAACGCCATGTTTTGTGAATGGTATACCGTGAGACTTTTCTAAACAGCCTTGCGGAGAGGAAGAGTGCTAATTAATTCTCGTTAGATGTTCGGGTCTATTTTGACTCGCCAGATTTTTTGATGGGCTATAATTTTGAAAATATGTGGTTTTAATAAATTTCCTTCATTGAATTTGTTTGTCCCTTAGTGACGTATATTCTAATAAAAAAATTATTTTCGAGCTTTAGTCTGGCATACACAGTAACAGTACTTCACAAGCTGTTCGAGTTTTTTTAGATCCTATGTATTTTAAGCTTCATTTCCAAAACAAAATAATGTCCAACAAATGGGTCCCAGCTGGAGACGTGAAAGTCAAGGACAGTCTACTAGAAGAGATCAGTGAATATGTCTACCTTGGCCAGATTATAAATGTGAAGGGAGACTTAAGGCCAGAAATCTATCGACGCATCAAGCTTGGCTGGCAAGCATTTGGGGAGAATTCAAAAGTATTCAGATCAAAAATGCCAGTAAATTTGAAGAAAGCAGTATTTGATCAAGCATTCTTCCTGTGATGACGTATGGCTGCGAGACATGGACACTGAACTCATTCACAAAAGGGAAACTTAGGACAGCACAGAGAGCCATGAAGAGATCAATGCTGGGCTATACAAGAAAGGACAGGAAAATGGCAGATGACATCCGGTCTGTGGCGAAGGTTACTGACATCTTAGAGACAGTAGGTTCCTTGAAATGGCATTAGGCTGCCCACGTCGCAAGAAGAAAAGACAACAGATGGACGAAGCTAGTACTGGAGTGGAGTCCGAGAGAGCACCGGAGGCCTAGAGGAAGACCACCAGACAGATGGGACAAAGACATCAAGAAGATCGCTGGTAACACCTGGCAGAGAACTGCCCAAGACCGTCCCACTTGGAGAAGACTTCTGAAAGCCTACCTGAAACCACTACTCGAAGAGGCCACATCATTTAATGATTGAACTGGCTGATGATGATGATGATGATGATGACGATTAGAGCAAATTCTGACAATATTCAGTTTTCCAGCAATGGAGCGCGTTAGGGTGGAGTGAGATGGGTATAAAGAAGTGATATCACCGTTGTTTTGAACAATGGAATGTCGTTTTCCGTGGAAAGCAGGGAAGGGGGAGTGCATGTCTTTTTTCCTGTAACCAAATCAGTTTGTAAAGTTTCTCACTTCTACTCGCGTCACTAGGTTTCTATCTTTACAAATCATATATTTTGTAATTTTTTTACTAAAGATAATGGCTTCTTTGAAAGATAATGAAATAGCAGACATATTGATGAAGTAGCTTCGGAGATTGGAGATCAAGTTTAGGAACAGAGCTTTCCATATTCACGAAAAGGCGCAGATGATACACCAGAACAGCAAATAGTATCCAGTGCAATTATGATGTCAAACGATAAATCATTTGAATGGAAGACAGAACCCCTACCTCCACTGGGACGGCATGCAGCGTGTAATATAGATCGCCTGGCTCTAGGACCAACGAAGTATGCCACTTCTCACATTACAATTGAATGCTCAGCTTTTAAATTGTTCCTTCCTCCATCAACTGAAAACATTGGACTCACCCATTCTAATGCTGAAGGAATGTATTTGTATTGAGATAAGTGGGAAATAATTGGATGTTGATGACATAGCTATTTACATAAATATCTTGTTATTTTCGGGAGTTTACATCTAACATAATGAGTCTACTGAAACTTTATGGTTTTGGTGTGAAGAACGCCCAGTTTTCAGGGCTACAGTGTCATTAGAAACGTTCAAAAAGAAAACCAATGGTTATTCTATTTGATGACAGTGACTCCAGACTAAAAAGAAAAAAGTTTTCGCCTATACGGGATTTGTGGGAGAAATGGGTAGAGATATCATACAATCCCAATACGTCTGTTACAGTAGACCAACAACTTGTTGCGTTGAGGAAAAGCTGTCCTTTCCGCTAGTATATGCCAAGTAAATAGGCAAAGTATGACATCACGTTTTGGGTATTTTTCGACAATGAAAAAAGTTATATATGGCTTATTGAGCCACATAGTGAGAAACGACCAGGTAGTGCCCCTGAAAAGAGCCACGGTCTCAGGGTTGTAACTGATTTGTATTACCTGCGAGAACTTTTTCAGGACAAATTCCGATAAGGAGATATATCACAAGGGTTGGAAATGCGAGCAAAAACAAATCATCCGTCCCACCCAGTCTACTGCAGACCTGAGGATTCCTAATTATACAGCAACATTTGCTTTCTGAAAGGACACAACGCTTGTATCACACATCCCGATGTTAAACAAATGCGATATCGTGTAAAGCGCCTTGCACCACGGAGCAGAAGTCAAGACAGAACCTAAAAATATTTTAGACTATAAACCTACGAAAGGAGGTGTGGAAAAAGTAGACAAAATAGTGGAGAATTATAGGGTAAAGAGGAAGAGAAACAGATAGCCTGTTATAGCGTTCTCAAATATCATCGACATATCTGCACATAATTATTATGTGGTATACAAGGCAACATAACCTCCAATGGAAAGTACACACCTACAACAAATAACACCGTTCCTAGAAACTCTTAGCCAGCAGTCAATATGAAGAGACGAGGATATCTTCCAAGACGAAAAGCTGCGAGAGAAGCTGCAGATAGAAGAACTTCGTTTGAATCAGCACTCTCCACATCGGAAGATAATGATCTTATGATCAAGAAGAGAAGATTATGTCATCTATATGGAAAAACTGACAACAAGAGTCCAGTGAAATGTGGTAAGTGGAAAAACCTCACTTGCAAGAAACATCTTACATAAACATGTAAAAACACTTACTAAAAGTTAAGTATAGTGTAGTAAAATCAAAAACCTCAGAATTATAATATGTTATTCTATTGTTGTACTATTGTATTATGCAGTTTTAACGATTAATAAATTAACATATCTAAACTGTAACCTTATATATGATTTCAATACACAAATGTGTAAATGTACATCTACAGGAAACAAAAAAGTGTGAGTTTCTTGACCCGAATATCTTAAGCGTATGTGCAAAATAAGCAGCGTTGCAGAGTTAAATAAGACGTACTTCTCCCCGTATCTTCGTAAAGATCGAGATCCCACGGAAAGATATAATGCTGGTTAATGTCCCACTGGTAACTGTACAACATTTGCTTTATACATTTTCTATTTGGTTTCTGCACAAAACGTTATTTGGGGTGGTCAAGATAAAGAGGGCACTCTGTTCACGGAAGTGACTGACGCAGACCCTTCAGAGAATATCATTTTTCGTGAAGAAAATATTCTTCCTTATCCGTCGTTTATGGGTAATACGATTGAGACGTACACAAAATTGTTAGCTGTAAATGAAATCTACACCAACTACGTTTTGTTCCTATATAACATTCCTATCAGTCCATTCTCTTATTACACACAGAAATAAGCAGGGGTGCTGACGTGTAACAAGACAGATAGATCGACAAAGTTTTTAAAGGTACAAATTGACCATCCCTATAGTTGTTGACCTAAGCTTTCCTTGCATGTGTTGTTATTACTTAAATCATCTAAATATTTTAGTTTCTAACGTAACATCACCAATAGAGCGGGTTTATATTACTGTTCGATTCCTATACCTACCCTCTGCATGCCGCAAAGCCATAACACTTGGCTAACTGCGAAAAATAGTTACGAGACTATACTTCGGTTACATTAAATTAACCACTGATTATTCAATCCTCTACTACAAGATAAAATGATAGCAACGACCTAAAAGGTCAGCATGACCCTATTATAGCATAAACAAATAGTAAAACATAAATGTGAACAATAAAAGTAAAGTTTGTTTACCACACTCGCAGCAGCTGATGGCCAGCGAGAAATACGGCAGAGACTGTAGTGGATCGCTCCAGCCCTGACTAGTAGCGGACGTAAGATTTCATCACTTCAGATTTGGAAATAACTACTACGCCGAAAATTATAAAATTATTATTTTGAAAACTGGTTTAAATAACAAAGAATAGTTGTGAGCATTATAACAAAAATGTATGAGCAAGGTTGAAATAACCGAAATCAAAATTATTATTAAAAAAAATATGCAAGCAGGTTGAAATGACTGACAGACAAAGAATCTTAATCCGGTAAATAGGCACTGATAGCAGCACAAACAACAATTATTATACATATTGCTTTAGATCCTTTGTAATTCGATCTCTGTCTGTTCTGGACGACGAGCAACAATTGGTTTGCTAATTACTTTGTTTCTCCTGCACCCATAATCTGTCCATTCTTTCTCTGAGGTAACCCTATCTTTCCTCTGTCCCTATCGACTTGGTTTCTGTTCTTTGCTTTTACTAGAACCACTTGAGGTTATCAGCCATTATTCGAAATATCTCTTCATCACAGATCTTTCTAATTGATCCTAACTTCCAAAATGCCATTTCTCATTCCCTCGACACCTTTTGTGATTGCCTGTAGTTTGACAATATAGATGAAAACTTTCTTTGCCAATCTGCGTTCACTTAATATGAAGAGATGACCATAAAACCGCAGTCTTCTCATGCATATAATGTCAGTTATTTGCTTCACCTGTTAACAGAGATCTCTCTTCTTCCATCTACTATCGTCTCTTTTGAGCGGTCCGAGGACAATTCTTAGAATTTTTCTGTCTTTCTTCTCTAGTTATTCTATTTCTCGTTTCTTATTCAGTTTCTGGTGCATTAGAAAAAAATTAACATTTAGCTTTACATAGAGAATGATTAATACACAATTTTGTGGATGAGAGAGCTGCCTTTCCGTATCAGTTCCTCTCAAAACTCTCTGTGTCGGCTGCGTTTTACCTCTTGACTGGATTCTAAGGAAATGCGGCAGCAGTGGCTAGCGTTGCTGGTTTTCGTCGGTCTTGAAATGTAGCTGATGATTCTAAGTTAACTGTTCATCCATTATAGGCGGTGTTCAAACTCATTTTGTTTTAATTACTGTTGAACTTTTGGCATCGACGAGCCTCAGCGTCCTGCTCAGTGCTGTGTACATCTACATCTACATGGATACTCTGCAAATCACATTTAAGTGCCTGGCTGAGGGTTCATCGAACCACCTTCACAATTCTCTATTATTCCAATTTCGTATAGCGAGCGGAAAGAATGAAAACCTGTATTTTTCCGTACGAGCTCTGATTTCCCTTATTTTATCGTGGTGATCGTTCCTCTTTATGTAGGTCGGTGTCAACAAAATATTTTCGCACTCGGACGAGAAAGTTGGTGATCGGAATGTAGTGAGAAAATTCCGTCGCAACGAAAAACGCCTTTCTTCTAATGTAGTCCAACCCAAATCCTGTATCATTTCTATCACATTCTGTACCGTATTTCGCGATAATACAAAACGTGCTGTCTTTCTTTGAACTTTTTCGATGTGCTCCGTAATCCCTATATGGTAAGGATCCCACACTGCGCAGCAGTATTCTAATATAGGACGGACAAGAGGAGTGGAGGCACTCTCCTTAGTAGCTCTGTTACATTTTCTAAGTGTCCTGCCAATAAAACGCAGTCTTTATTTAGCCTTCCCCGCAACATTTTCTGTATGTTCGTTCCTATTTAAGTTGTTCGTTATTGTAATACATAGGTATTTAGTTGAATTTACGGCTTTTCGATTAGACTGATTTATCGTGATACGGAAGTTTAACGAGTTACTTTTAGCACTCATTTAAATCACCTAACAATTTTCGTTATTTAGCGTCAACTGCCTCTTTTCGTACCATTCGGATATATTTTCCTAAATCGTTTTGCAGTTAGTTTTGATCTTCTGATATCTTTTCAGTCGATAAACGACAGTGACATCTGCAAACAACCGAAGACGGCTGCTCAGATTGTCTCCCAAATCGTTTATATAGATAAGGAACAGCAAAGAGCCTATAACACTTCCTAGGGGAATGCGAGAAATCACTTCTGTTTTACTCGATGTCTTTCCGTCAGTTACTACGAACTGTTACCTCTCTGCCAGGAAATCACAAATCCAGTACCATAACTGAGACGATATTTCATAATCACACTATGGAAGACAGAACCCCTACCTCCACTGGGACGGCATGCAGCGTGTAATATAGATCGCCTGGCTCTAGGACCAACGAAGTATGCCACTTCTCACATTACAATTGAATGCTCAGCTTTTAAATTGTTCCTTCCTCCATCAACTGAAAACATTGGACTCACCCATTCTAACGCTGAAGGAATGTATTTGTATTGAGATAAGTGGGAAATAATTGGATGTTGATGACATAGCTATTTACATAAATATCTTGTTATTTTCGGGAGTTTACATCTAACATAATGAGTCTACTGAAACTTTATGGTTTTGGTGTGAAGAACGCCCAGTTTTCAGGGCTACAGTGTCATTAGAAACGTTCAAAAAGAAAACCAATGGTTATTCTATTTGATGACAGTGACTCCAGACTAAAAAGAAAAAAGTTTTCGCCTATACGGGATTTGTGGGAGAAATGGGTAGAGATATCATACAATCCCAATACGTCTGTTACAGTAGACCAACAACTTGTTGCGTTGAGGAAAAGCTGTCCTTTCCGCTAGTATATGCCAAGTAAATAGGCAAAGTATGACATCACGTTTTGGGTATTTTTCGACAATGAAAAAAGTTATATATGGCTTATTGAGCCACATAGTGAGAAACGACCAGGTAGTGCCCCTGAAAAGAGCCACGGTCTCAGGGTTGTAACTGATTTGTATTACCTGCGAGAACTTTTTCAGGACAAATTCCGATAAGGAGATATATCACAAGGGTTGGAAATGCGAGCAAAAACAAATCATCCGTCCCACCCAGTCTACTGCAGACCTGAGGATTCCTAATTATACAGCAACATTTGCTTTCTGAAAGGACACAACGCTTGTATCACACATCCCGATGTTAAACAAATGCGATATCGTGTAAAGCACCTTGCACCACGGAGCAGAAGTCAAGACAGAACCTAAAAATATTTTAGACTATAAACCTACGAAAGGAGGTGTGGAAAAAGTAGACAAAATAGTGGAGAATTATAGGGTAAAGAGGAAGAGAAACAGATAGCCTGTTATAGCGTTCTCAAATATCATCGACATATCTGCACATAATTATTATGTGGTATACAAGGCAACATAACCTCCAATGGAAAGTACACACCTACAACAAATAACACCGTTCCTAGAAACTCTTAGCCAGCAGTCAATATGAAGAGACGAGGATATCTTCCAAGACGAAAAGCTGCGAGAGAAGCTGCAGATAGAAGAACTTCGTTTGAATCAGCACTCTCCACATCGGAAGATAATGATCTTATGATCAAGAAGAGAAGATTATGTCATCTATATGGAAAAACTGACAACAAGAGTCCAGTGAAATGTGGTAAGTGGAAAAACCTCACTTGCAAGAAACATCTTACATAAACATGTAAAAACACTTACTAAAAGTTAAGTATAGTGTAGTAAAATCAAAAACCTCAGAATTATAATATGTTATTCTATTGTTGTACTATTGTATTATGCAGTTTTAACGATTAATAAATTAACATATCTAAACTGTAACCTTATATATGATTTCAATACACAAATGTGTAAATGTATATCTACAGGAAACAAAAAAGTGTGAGTTTCTTGACCCGAATATCTTAAGCGTATGTGCAAAATAAGCAGCGTTGCAGAGTTAAATAAGACGTACTTCTCCCCGTATCTTCGTAAAGATCGAGATCCCACGGAAAGATATAATGCTGGTTAATGTCCCACTGGTAACTGTACAACATTTGCTTTATACATTTTCTATTTGGTTTCTGCACAAAACGTTATTTGGGGTGGTCAAGATAAAGAGGGCACTCTGTTCACGGAAGTGACTGACGCAGACCCTTCAGAGAATCTCATTTTTCGTGAGGAAAATATTCTTCCTTATCCGTCGTTTATGGGTAATACGATTGAGACGTACACAAAATTGTTAGCTGTAAATGAAATCTACACCAACTACGTTTTGTTCCTATATAACATTCCTATCAGTCCTTTCTCTTATTACACACAGAAATAAGCAGGGGTGCTGACGTGTAACAAGACAGATAGATCGACAAAGTTTTTAAAGGTACAAATTGACCATCCCTATAGTTGTTGACCTAAGCTTTCCTTGCATGTGTTGTTATTACTTAAATCATCTAAATATTTTAGTTTCTAACGTAACATCACCAATAGAGCGGGTTTATATTACTGTTCGATTCCTATACCTACCCTCTGCATGCCGCAAAGCCATAACACTTGGCTAACTGCGAAAAATAGTTACGAGACTATACTTCGGTTACATTAAATTAACCACTGATTATTCAATCCTCTACTACAAGATAAAATGATAGCAACGACCTAAAAGGTCAGCATGACCCTATTATAGCATAAACAAATAGTAAAACATAAATGTGAACAATAAAAGTAAAGTTTGTTTACCACGCTCGCAGCAGCTGACGGCCAGCGAGAAATATTGCAGAGACTGTAGTGGATCGCTCCAGCCCTGACTAGTAGCGGACATAAGATTTCATCACTTCAGATTTGGAAATAACTACTACGCCGAAAATTATAAAATTATTATTTTGGAAACTGGTTTAAATAACAAAGAATAGTTGTGAGCATTATAACTAAAATGTATGAGCAAGGTTGAAATAACCGAAATCAAAATTATTATTAAAAAAATATGCAAGCAGGTTGAAATGACTGACAGACAAAGAATCTTAATCCGGTAAATAGGCACTGATAGCAGCACAAACAACAATTATTATACATATTGCTTTAGATCCTTTGTAATTCGATCTCTGTCTGTTCTGGACGACGAGCAACAATTGGTTTGCTAATTAGTTTTTTCTCCTGCACCCATAATCTGTCCATTCTTTCTCTGAGGTAACCCTATCTTTCCTCTGTCCCTATCGACTTGGTTTCTGTTCTTTGCTTTTACTAGAACCACTTGAGGTTATCAGCCATTACTCGAAATATCTCTTCATCACAGATCTTTCTAATTGATCCTAACTTCCAACATGCCATTTCTCATTCCCTCGACACCTTTTGTGATTGTCTGTAGTTTGACAATATAGATGAAATCTTTCTTTGTCAATCTGCGTTCACTCAATATGACGAGATGACCATAAAACCGCAGTCTTCTCATGCATATAATGTCAGTTATTTGCTCCACCTGTTAACAGAGATCTCTCTTCTTCCATCTACCATCGTCTCTTTTGAGCGGTCCGAGGACAATTCTTAGAATTTTTCTGTCTTTCTTCTCTAGTTATTCTATTTCTCGTTTCTTATTCAGTTTCTGATGCATTAGAAAATAATTAACATTTAGCTTTACATAGAGAATGATTAGTACACAATTTTGTGGATGAGAGAGCTGCCTTTCCGTATCAGTTCATCTCAAAACTCTCTGTGTTGGCTGCGTTTTACCTCTTGACTGGATTCTAAGGAAATGCGTCAGCAATGGCTGGCGTTGCTGGTTTTCGTCGGTCTTGAAATGTAGCTTATGATTCTAAGTTAACTGTTCATCCATTATAGGCGGTGTTCGAACTCATTTTGTTTTAATTACTGTTGAGCTCTTGGCAACGACGAGCCTCAGCGTCCTGCTCAGTGCTGTGTACATCTACATCTACATGGATACTCTGCAAATCACATTTAAGTGCCTGGCTGAGGGTTCATCGAACCACCTTCACAATTCTCTATTATTCCAATTTCGTATAGCGAGCGGAAAGAATGAAAACCTGTATTTTTCCGTACGAGCTCTGATTTCCCTTATTTTATCGTGGTGATCGTTCCTCCCTATGTAGGTCGGTGTCAACAAAATATTTTCGCACTCGGACGAGAAAGTTGGTGATCGGAATGTCGTGAGAAAATTCCGTCGCAACGAAAAACGCCTTTCTTTTAATGAAGTCCAGCCCAAATCCCGTATGATTTCTATCACATTCTCTACCATATTTTGCGATAATACAAAACGTGCTGTCTTTCTTTGAACTTTTTCGATGTGCTCCGTAATCCCTATATGGTAAGGATCCCACACTGCGCAGCAGTATTCTAATAGAGGACGGACAAGCGTAGTGGAGTCACTCTCCTTAGTAGCTCTGTTACATTTTCTAAGTGTCCTGCCATTAAAACGCAGTCTTTATTTAGCCTTCCCCGCAACATTTTCTATATGTTCGATGCAATTTAAGTTGTTCGTAATTGTAATACATAGGTATTTAGTTGAATTTACGGCTTTTAGATTAGACTGATTTATCGTGATACCGAAGTTTAACGAGTTACTTTTAGCACTCATGTGAATGACCTAACAATTTTCGTTATTTAGCGTCAACTGCCTCTTTTCGCACCATTCGGATATATTTTCCTAAATCGTTTATCACTTATTTTTGATCTTCTGTTTTCTTTATTAGTCGATAAACGACAGTGACATCTGCCAACAACCGAAGACGGCTGCTCAGATTGTCTCCCAAATCGTTTATATAGATAAGGAACAGCAAAGAGCCTATAACACTTCCTAGGGGAATGCGAGAAATCACTTCTGTTTTACTCGATGTCTTTCCGTCAATTACTACGAACTGTTACCTCTCTGCCAGGAAATCACAAATCCAGTAACATAACTGAGACGATATTCCATAATCACACTATTTCACTACGAGCCGCTTGTGTAGTACGGTGTCAAAAGCCTTCCGGAAATCCAGAAATACGGAATCGATCTGAAATCCTTTGTCAGTGGCAGTCAACACTTCATGTGAATAAAGAGCTAGTTGTGTTTCACAGGAACGATGTTTTGTAACCCCTGTTGACTGTGTGTCAATAGACTGTATTCTTCGAGGTAATTCAAAATGTTCGAGCGCAATGTATGTTCCAAAAATCCTGCTGCATATCGACGTTAACGATACGGGCCTGTAATTTAGTGGACTACTCCTACTACCTTTCTTGAATATTGGTGTGACCTGTGCTACCTTCCAGTCTTTGGGTACGGATCTCTCGTCGAGCGAACGATTGTATATCATTGTTAAGTACGGAGTTAATGCATCAGCATACTCCGAAAGGAATCTAATTGGTATAAAGTCTGGACCAGAATATTTGCTTTTATTAAGTGATTTATGTTGCTTCACTACTCCGAGGATATTTACTTCTACGTTGCTAATGTTGGCAGCTATTCTCGATTAGAATTCTGGATTATTTACTTCGTATTCTTTTGTGAAGGCATTTCGGAAGGCTGTTTTAGTAACTCTGCTTGGCAGCACTGTCTTCGATAGTATTTCCATTGCTGTCACGCAGAGAAGGCATTGATTGTTTCTTGCCGCTAACATACTTCACATACGACCAGAATCTCTTTGGGTTTTCTGCCTGGTTTCGAGACAAAGTTTCGTTGTGGAAACTGTTAAAAGCATAAATACTGGAGGGGACTGACCTAAAGCTTGACAGGCAGCATAGCTTGCCTTCATTGGTTATCCTTGGCACGCCTATGTATTTTGATCTATAGTTTGATGTAATCATCGGTGTTCCACATACACTCCTGGAAATTGAGATAAGAACACCGTGAATTCATTGTCCCAGGAAGGGGAAACTTTATTGACACATTCCTGGGGTCAGATACATCACATGATCACACTGACAGAACCACAGGCACATAGACACAGGCAACAGAGCATGCACAATGTCGGCACTAGTACAGTGTAAATCCACCTTTCGCAGCAATGCAGGCTGCTATTCTCCCATGGAGACGATCGTAGAGATGCTGGATGTAGTCCTGTGGAACGGCTTGCCATGCCATTTCCACCTGGCGCCTCAGTTGGACCAGCGTTCGTGCTGGACGTGCAGACCGCGTGAGACGACGCTTCATACAGTCCCAAACATGCTCAATGGGGGAGAGATCCGGACATCTTGCTGGCCAGGGTAGTTGACTTACACCTTCTAGAGCACGTTGGGTGGCACGGGATACATGCGGACGTGCATTGTCCTGTTGGAACAGCAATTTCCCTTGCCGGTCTAGGAATGGTAGAACGATGGGTTCGATGACGGTTTGGATGTACCGTGCACTATTCAGTGTCCCCTCGACGATCACCAGTGGTGTACGGCCAGTGTAGGAGATCGCTCCCCACACCATGATGCCGGGTGTTGGCCCTGTGTGCCTCGGTCGTATGCAGTCCTGATTGTGGCGTTCACCTGCACGGCGCCAAACACGCATACGACCATCATTGGCACCAAGGCAGAAGCGACTCTCATCGCTGAAGACGACACGTCTCCATTCGTCCCTCGATTCATGCCTGTCGCGACACCACTGGAGGCGGGCTGCACGATGTTGGGGCGTGAGCGGAAGACGGCCTAACGGTGTGCGGGACCGTAGTCCAGCTTCATGGAGACGGTTGCGAATGATCCTCGCCGATACCCCAGGAGCAGCAGTGTCCCTAATTTTCTGGGAAGTGGCGGTGCGGTCCCCTACGGCACTGCGTAGGATCCTACGGTCTTGGTGTGCATCCGTGCGTCGCTGCGGTCCGGTCCCAGGTCGACGGGCACGTGCACCTTCCGCCGACCACTGGCGACAACATCGATGTACTGTGGAGACCTCACGCCCCACGTGTTGAGCAATTCGGCGGTACGTCCACCCGGCCTCCCGCATGCCCACTATACGCCCTCGCTCAAAGTCCGTCAACTGCACATACGGTTCACGTCCACGCTGTCGCGGCATGCTACCAGTGTTAAAGACTGCGATGGAGCTCCGTATGACACGGCAAACTGGCTGAAACTGACGGCGGCGGTGCACAAATGCTGCGCAGCTAGCGCCATTCGACGGCCAACACCGCGGTTCCTGGTGTGTCCGCTGTGCCGTGCGTGTGATCATTGCTTGTACAGCCCTCTCGCAGTGTCCGGAGCAAGTATGGTGGGTCTGACAGATCGGTGTCAATGTGTTCTTTTTTCCATTTCCAGGAGTGTATGTACCGGAGGTCACACAGTTGAAATAAGAATTAAAAAGTGCGAGACACGAAACAAAAAGCGAATTCCGCAGTGTTGCCATTACTACGTCCATTGTGCTAAAGGCACTTTCACAGTCCAATGTGACCGTGGGCAGTGTATCTACAAAACCAAAAACTAATTTCAGTTTTTCGGAATAGTTTGTTTCGCTGTTGTCTATAAAATCTCTGAAACCCTCTGCTACATTTGAAGAAGAAAGACGAAAATGATCATGCACTTTCCTTAGTTTTTCTTCCCCTTGCACTCATCGGCTCACAAGTCATATGGTCATTTTTTAATGTCCAAAATATCATTCTCATTTATCAAGGATTTGAATTCTTCAGTGTCATTCTGAATTAGCCTTTGCTTCATCTGATCTGAACCCCATGGATTCCTCTGTTTGAGGCAACCTTCAAGTTGTAGTGTACGCCGCTTCTATTAACACAGTTTGGAGCAGAGACTTGTCAGTACGTGTCAAGAATTTCGGAATGATCTAGACGTGAATGAAAGATTTCGATATTGTAGCTCCGGGTTCAGGCCTGCATCGGGGAACTTTGGACACTTTTTTCAACTACGAATACAGTCATGTAACTATAGCTTGTTCCTTCAAAACATTTCCACTTATATCAAAATCTCATGTTGTACAGCAATATAAAGAATAGGATCGGTTGCTACTCACCATAAAGATGACAGAGTTGCAGACAGGCACAACCAAAAACTGATACACATGCAGCTAATGGCCAAAGCCTTCCTTAGCAAAGAAAACATACACACATTCACACAAGGAAGAATACCTCACACACACTCAGCCGCCACCACTGGCAGCTCCAGCTGGAATGGAACTGTCATATGAATAACAATCTGGAGTGGGATGGGGAAGGAAGGAATAGTAGGATACATGTGAGGGGAGAGTAGAGAGCAGTCTGCTAATGTGTGCAGGGACTAGAGACTGTCAGGCACAGCATCAGGATGTGATGCGTGGGGAAAAAGTTGACCAACACCTCCAATCAATGGCCCATAAGCTAGCCTCCGATGTCAGAGATATGAACCACTTCCTTCACTTACTTTCTACCATCCCCAAACCTTTACCTCTGGTTTCTCTACTGGTCACTGCTGATGCCACTTACCTATGCACTAATATCCCTTATGCCTATGGTCTTGCAGCAACTGAACACCAGCTCTCCCAGTGTCCTTCAAAATCCACACCCACCACCTCCCACGTCATCCACCTCACTGTCTTTATCCTAACATATAACAACTTCTCCTTTGCGCTGAAGTTATACAAGCAAATCTGTGACAGAATTGGTCGTAAGTTGTATTCCAAAAGTTAACAGCATAGAGACAGAAGTGATGACACTTTCTGCAGGACCTGTCCATCATTTTGCACAACAATACTCAAGCACATACAGTGCAAGCTGTTACTGATTTGTTTGACTGATGGGGCTTCAAAATGGTTCAAATGACACTAAGCACTATGGGACTTAACAGCTGAGGTCATCAGTCCCCTAAACTTAGAACTACTTAAACCTAACTAACCTAAGGACAATACACACACACACCCGTGCCGGAGGCAGGATTCAAACCTGCGACCGTAGCAGCAGCGCGGCTCCGGACTGGAGCGCCTAGAACCGCACGACCACCGCGGCCGGCGACTGATGGGGCTGCTAAGTGCTATACCACCAACTGCACACCCCTGACTTAAGTCATCGTCAGTTCAACACGATTTTTAAACTGAATAAAAAGTTCTCTTCACAACTGCTACAAATTCGTCGGACGTTACACCGCGCCGCTCGAACTGTCAACACAACTGGCACTGCTAAGAGTATCCTACGACTTCCAAATCGCTGGCAACGGGTTATACACAACGATGGTGACTACTCTGACGGTCAGTAAGACTTTGAAGCACGTGTCTATTTTGTACGAGCTGCAAATAAATAGTTGTCACTATTAAAGTTCCAACCCTCGTATATAAACGATTTGGGAGACGGTCTGAACAGCTCTATTAGATTGGTTACAGATGACGCTGTCGTTTATCGACTAATAAAGTCATGAAAGATCAAAACAAATTTCAAAATGATTTAGAAAAGATATCTGTATCGTGCGAAAACTGGCAATTTACCCTAAATAAGTGTGAGGTCGTCCACTTGAGTGCTAAAAGGAATCCGTTGAGTGCTAAAAGGAATCCGCTAAACTTCGGTTACACGATAAATCAGTCAAATCTAAAGGCCGAAAATTCAACTAAATATCTAGAGATTACAATTACTGACAAATTAAGTTGGATGGGACACATAGAGAATGTTGTGGGGACGGCTAACCAAAGACTGCGTTTTATTGGCAGTGCATTTAGAAAACGTAACAAATCTGCTAAGGAGACTGCCTACACTAGGCTTGTCCGTCCTCTTTTAGAATGCTGCTGTGCGCTGTGGGATCTCTACCAGATAGGACTGACGGAGTACATCGAAAAAAGTTCAAATATGGGCAGCACGTTTTGTATTACCGCGAAATAGAGGAGAGAGTGTCACTGAAGTGATACAGGATTTGGGGTAGATTTCATAAAAACAAAGGCGTTTTTCGTTGCTGCGGAATCTTCTCACGAAATTCCAATCACCAACTTTCTCCTTCGAATAAGAGAATATTTTGTTGACACCGACCTACACGGGGTGAAGAGATCGCCATGATAAAATAAGGCAAACCAGTGGTCGTACGGAGAAATATAGGTGTTCGTTCTTTCCGCGCCCTGTACGAGATTGGAATAATACAGAATTGTGAAGGTGGTTCGATGAACCCTCTGACAGGCACTTAAATGTGATTTGCAGAGTGTCGATGTAGATGTAGAGATATGACATACCCTGTAACAGTCAATTGGTAATGTGTAATTCAGTAACTGCTTGACATTCTATTGAACTGGGATATCAGCGACAGAATTACAAATCTGATTCATTCTCTTTAAGCGAAGCGGAGGGGAGCAGTCAGCACAGACCAAAACATAAAAGAGGCCAAAAGCAGGAAAGAGGTAAGGCGACCACTGATGTTTAACGTCTGGACTGAGTAGCTATTGAGGGGATTAAAGCCCATTGTAAGAGTGGAAGTTGTGTATCACAGGCACAATTTCAGCTTAATGCTGGTGGTCAGGTGCCACATGTTTCATGTACGTATCCCTTGCTCTGGGGTTGAGATCTGCCATACGAGGTGTGGCTAGAAAAAAAACGGACTAGTACTGGTGAAACAATAAAACGAATGCAATAAGGCTGAAAGTCGCGTGGCCTGTCACGTGACTCTCGCTCCGCCTACTGCTCGAGTTTCATCTGTCTCCTGCACTCAGTCTGCCCGTAGCGTCTGTTTTAAGTAGTTGACGTTTTGTCTGTGGGTCGGAAAATGTTGAGTGTACAGAAAGAACAGCGTGTTAACATCAAATTTTGTTTCAAACTAGGAAAATCTGCAAGTAAAATGTTTGTATTGTTGCAAGAAGTGTACGCCGATGATTGTTTATCGCGAACACAAGTGTTTGAGTGGTTTAAACGATTTAAAGATGGCCGCGAAGACACCAGTGATGACACTCGCACTGGCAGACCATTGTCAGCAAAAACTGATGCAAACATTGAAACAATCGGTAAACTTGTTCGACAAGACCGCCGTTTAACAATCAGAGCAGTGTCTGAGTTAACAGGAGTTGACAAGGAAAGTGTTAGGCAGATTATTGATGAAAGTTTCAACATGAACAAAGTATGCGAGTGTCATCACTGGTGTCTTCGCGGCCGTCTTTAAATCGTTTAAACCACTCAAACACTTGTGTTCGCGATAAACAATCATCGCCGTACACTTGTTGTAACATTACAAACGATTCACTTGCAGATTTTCCTAGTTTGAAACAAAATTTGATGTTAGCACGCTGTTCTTTCTGTACACTCAACATTTTCCGACGCACAGACAAAACGTCAACTACTTAAAACAGACGCCACGGGCAGACTGAGTGCAGGACGCAGATGAAACTCGAGCAGTAGGCGGAGCGAGAGTCACGTGACGGGCCACGCGACTTTCAGCCTTATTGAATTCGTTTTATTGTTTCACCAGTACTAGTCCGGTTTTTTTCTAGCCACACCTCGTATGATGAAGTCTGACACCAGCTTTGACCCTCAGATACATGAAGCGTGCATGCAAACTGTGCACACTGTCGTGCGGCCATGCGGCCACTCGCTGTTGTACAGGATGTCAGGGCGGGATTCGTCCCTCAGTTGCAGAGTCCACGCCCCTCACTCTGACGTTTAGATATACCATACGCTGAGGTTGGACATCCACTGTGTGCCGCAGGTACCCGGAGCAGGCCCGCAAGCTTTGTACGCTGCAGCGCTGCCACGTGGCCATCGCGCTGTGCTACACGCTGCCGGTGCTGGCGTGCAGCCCGCCCATCGCGGTCTTCGAGATCCGCGAGACCAGGGTGCGCCAGCACTCGGGCAACCTCACGCTTTACCACGTGGGGCTCAGCGACGCCGCCCAGAAGGACGACAAGCTGCTCTACCACGCCAGCTTCTGGCTCTACTCGGTGAGCACGCCTCTAGCTACCTAGCCGCCCAGAAATTTTCAGTAAACTTTTGCATCATCACCGTCAAGCGGCTGATTTGTCTCGGTCATTATCAAGTGAAAAATCATCATTTTAAGGGAAAATTTTGGCTTTTCACGCTATTTGGATTCAGCCTGTGAGCTCTTTCTTTACGTGCTGCAGGGCCGAGCGGTTGTAGGCGCCCCAGTCTGGAACCGCGCGACCACTGCGGTTGCAGGTTCGAAACTTGCCTCGGGCATTGATGTGTGTGGTGTCCTTAGGTTAGTTAGGTTCAAGTTGTTCTAAGTTCTAGGGGACTGATGACCTCAGTCCCAAAGTGCTCAGAACCATTCGAACCATTTCTTTACGTGTTGTAACTGTGTTGATTCTAGATATACAGGGCTATTACAAATGATTGAAGCGATTTCATAAATTCACAGTAGGTCCATTCATTGACATATGGTCACGACACACTACAGATACGTAGAAAATCTCATAACGTTTTGTTCGGCTGAAGCCGCACTTCAGGTTTCTGCCGTCAGAGCACTCGAGAGCGCAGTGAGACAAAACGGCGACAGGAGCCGAGAAAGCGTATGTCGTGCTTGAAATGCACTCACATCAGTCAGTAATAACAGTGCAACGACACTTCAGGACGAAGTTCAACAAAGATCCACCAACTGCTAACTCCATTCGGCGATGGTATGCGCAGTTTAAAGCTTCTGGATGCCTCTCTAAGGGGAAATCAACGGGTCGGCCTGCAGTGAGCGAAGAAACGGTTGAACGCGTGCGGGCGAGTTTCACGCGTAGCCCGCGGAAAATTGGCTCATGCCACAACTGGAGACCGACAGCACTGACTTCACCTTTCAACAGGATGGTGCTCCACCGCACTTCCATCATGATGTTCGCCATTTCTTAGACAGGAGATTGGAAAACCGATGGATCGGTCGTGGTGGAGATCATGATCAGCAATTCATGTCATGGGCTCCACGCTCTCCCGACTTAACCCCATGCGATTTCTTTCTGTGGGGTTATGTGAAAGATTCAGTGTTTAAACCTCCTCTACCAATAAACGTGCCGGAACAGCAAGCTCGCATCAACGATGCTTTCGAACTCACTGATGGGGACATGCTGCGCCGAGTGTGGGAGCAACTTGATTATCGGCTTGATGTCTACCGAATCACTAAAGGGGCACATATCGAACATTTGTGAATGCCTAAAAAAACTTTTTGAGGTTTTGTATGTGTGTGCAAAGCATTTTGAAAATATCTCAAATAATAAAGTTATTGTAGAGCTGTGAAATCGCTTCAATCATTTGTAATAACCCTGTATGTCTTGTAGTGCTCTTATCTGGTGAATAATAGGGCCAGGTGCCATCTGTTGTAATCTATACGACATATTTTACGTTGCGTGAGTTACTATATGAGCCTTTCCATGTACTGCTGAAGAATGCTGAACAACGTGCTTTATGTAACAGACCAGAACATAATCAGTGGCTGTAACACCGTTCGCGCATCACATGACAATAGATCACTGTGTAGTCGTTAGCAAAGCGTTAGCTATTTCGTTAATTAAATTAGCTTTTCGCGTTAAGAACAATTTCAGAACGAAACCACACTTCGCAACAATCAGAAATTCCCACTAATCTGAACCAGGAATTTACAAAAATAACTGCAATAGGTTCTACGGCGGGCAGACGGGACGTAATTTCGTCACACGATTCCGTGAACACGCAAGAGTCAGTGAAAACAACCAATAAAGTTTCTATCTACGTCTTAAAACCGAAAACACCTCACCACAAAACATCGAAACAGATTTAGATAAAACGCCGAAAGGATTAGACGTGAATATTTTGTAACAACTTGAGATATATATACACACACAACTATCCGAAGGAGGTTATTAATCAACACACCGGTTTCAGACAAAGAAATGATTTAAATAGCTTAACTGACTTAATCGATAAAGGTTGGAAGCGGAACCGTGGATATTATAAACATGCCAGAGATACCTCAGGACATCAACATCTCTGACCAAAGTCTGTTCTCACATAAATGTAAAGCACCTGTGGTGTCAACTGTCATAAATTACGCTAATTATTTGCGACTTACACTAATATGTCACACCCTGCTGTATGAAACCTAACACCATAA
The DNA here is from genome assembly GCF_023864275.1 of Schistocerca cancellata. NCBI lineage: Eukaryota > Metazoa > Arthropoda > Insecta > Orthoptera > Acrididae > Schistocerca > Schistocerca cancellata. The sequence goes on along the minus strand of NC_064631.1, from coordinate 80,261,450 downwards.
AATCAACGTGACACCGAAATTTCTCAAATTTCACATGAAGTGTAGCAAGAACAGTCACACCGGATATTATTTATATGTCAGAAAAATGTTGACATCAATACAAAACCACACACAGGAGACGCAGACTTGCAATACCTAAAGATAGAATCACCTCTGACCGTAATCTGTTGTTATGTAAATACAAAAGTCAAAAATTACAGGAAATATTATATAAAAATATTTCGCCACACTGTATAACACAGTACAAAATCTACGTAAAATCAATATTTCAGAATTTCACGTGAAATTTAAGTAAAACAGTCACCAGATAGGTCACACCAGATGTTATATATACGCCAGCACAACGTAGACGCAAGTGTCCTTCTTACTCAGATAATTTAGAAATATAAATGTTAATTACAACATAGTTGTTTGAGATAATTCGTGATAGTGAAAATTACGACTGCAGTTTCTGTTATACCTCAATAACTCATGATATTCTTCACTTACAAGAATTCAGTCTAAAATTCCTGTAGAACTATAGCACACCGTAATTGTCACACTTTGTATGCACACGTACTTGCAAATGGAAATCTTTTGTCGTAATATTCAATAAATGTTTTAAGCAGTGATACTGGAACCTTACTATTCCGCAAATCACTTGGTTGTCAACCGGCTGCCAGCCTCTTCAAGGCAATATGTGGCTCCACATTTTCACCATCAGTCTTCATTACATTACACAAAGTTGTTGTTGTAAATAAATTTGTTTCATACTGTAATACTGTTTAAGACGAGTTCAAGAAGGAGGTCTTGGCCACGACCGTCATTATTTACTGTACGGATGCGTGAGGTACTCTTCCCAACGCCACAGCGCGACACGTGACTCAGAAATCAAACAGAGTAGCGGCTTCTCAGAGACGTTCAAGGGAAATGTGTGAAATCTATGTCATTCTACAGAGGAACACCCACGAAAGCTGAACTGATGTTACTGGTGTAACGAAACTGGCTCGATAGAGGTTAAACTTGAAGCTCTGTTACCACAGAGCCCATCTCGCGAAAAGTGTTTTTTTCTTATTTTGCATAATAAACAATACTCCTCGTGCTATTCTGTCACAATGGCTCTGTATGCTAAATACATTATAGTATTTTGACAGTGGATGAACCTCAACGAAGTAACATTTAATCCCTTGAGGGATGGAAAATCTTGTTTAGGTATCAATGTTAATATAAAATTCACGTTTACAGTTTTGTAAAATAAGCAATCCAATCCTAATATTATCCATCAAAAGAAGTAAGTTCAGTCAAGGCTCGGGGAAAGCCACAATATGACGAGTTCAAGAACGTCGTCGTACTGCTGTCAGTTCTAAAATTCTCATTTTACTTAGACCTTGCACAAATGAGAAATAACCCTTTTTATTCCGAGTGTTCAGAGCAACAACCATGATGGTGGAGGACACACATTTCACAAAATACTACATACTGTAAAAGCACGTGGAATAAAAAACAGTGTACGCATTTCAATCACTTTTCTTGTCTTAACTCGCACGAAACCGTATTAACAGGCAAATAAATAATTTGGAACGCGTCACGTTTGCCTCTACGTCCCATCAGAGAATTCATTCTAACCAAGCAACAATCCGACTAACCTCGGTGAGCATTGTTAGTTTACCTGTAGCATTTCTGGAGAGTCACATTATTTGAAACAGTCAAATAAACACATTTCCGGTGTTCATGGCAATATCATGTGTTCACAGTATTTTTAATTTAAGTATTCGGCAGTACTTGGATTAGCTTGCGTCTCGACGTGACGTTGCACTCTTCCGCTAGCACGAGTACCTTTGCATCGAACTCCCTCACACTCTGCCGCGCAGAGTGGTCGCGCGGTTCGAGGCGCCATGTCACGCATTGCATGGCCCTTCCCGCCATGGGATTGAGTCCTTCTTCGGGCATGGGTGTGTGTTGTTCTAAGAATTAATTAGTTTAAGTTAGTTTAAGTAGTGTGGAAGTCTAGTGACCGATGATCTCAGCAGTTTGGTCGCTTAGGGATTCACACCCATTTGAAAATTTTCTCACACACTCTGTTCGACTCCATGATTAACGATTTACTATCCGCTCTCTCCCCCTCGTGTATCATTATATATATATATATATTACATACATACAGGAAACTAAAATACTGCACATTTAAAAATAAACTTATTCGTAATAAATACGTAGCATGAACATAATAAAAATGAGGGACAGCTGTATATTTTGCTACTGAGTGAATTTGAGCATCCACTTAAATAAATATATTGTTCACACTGATGTAAAAAGAGTAAGGAAAAGGTAAAAAATTTATACTACTCAGGATTAGCAATTTCTTTATATGAACTTGTAAAATTATATGAGCTTCGAATCCAAATTCACACTTTCCCGTAGTGACCTGAGAGGGGAGCTTTAGCTCCATAAATAACACACAAGTATCCCTAACGTACACATCTCGGTGAATAAAAAAATCTGTGATGGAAGTAGCAATAAACATCGATGTTTTTCTTTTATTTCTTTTTCTAGTAGAACTAAACGATTAAGATATGTGAACACAAAATAAGCAGTCTTGCATATGCGGATGACTTAGTTGTGATGGCAAATTCGATTGAAAGTTTGCAAAGTAATATTTCAGAGCTAGATCAGAAATGCAATTACTATGGTATGAAGATCAGCATCTCCAAAACGAAAGTAATGTCAGTGGGAAAGAAATATAAACGGATTGAGTGTCAAATAGGAGGAACAAAGATAGAAGAGGTGGACGGTTTCAAGTACTTAGGATGCATATTCTCACAGGATGGCAACATAGTGAAAGAACTGGAAGCGAGGTGTAGCAAAGCTCATGCAGTGAGCGCTCAGCTACGATCTACTCTCTTCTGCAAGAAGGAAGTCAGTACCAAGACTAAGTTATCTGTGCACCGTTCAATCTTTCGACCAACTTTGTTGTATGGAAGCAAAAGCTGGGTGGATTCAGGTTACCTTATCAACAAGGTTGAGGTTACGGATATGAAAGTAGCTAGGATGATTGCAGGTACTAGTAGATGGGAACAATGGCAGGAGGGTGTCCACAATGAGGAAATCAAAGAAAAACTGGCAATGAACTCTATAGATGTAGCAGTCAGGGCGAACAGGATTAGATGGTGGGGTCATGTTACACGCATGGGAGAAGCAAGGTTACCCAAGAGACTCATGGATTCAGCAGTAGAGGGTAGGAGGAGTCGGGGCAGACCGAGGAGAAGATACCTGGATTCGGTTAAGAATGATTTTGAAGTAATATGTTTAACATCAGAAGAGACACCAATGTTATCACTGAATAGGGGATCATGGAGGAACTGTATAAGGGGGGCTATGCTCTAGACTGAACGCTGAAAGGCATAATCAGTCTTAAATGATGATGATGATGACGATGGTGATGACTAAACGAACAGGATGCTCACTAAGAATTGAAGACACCCCATGTAGACGTATGCTGAACACTGGTGGAAACAAGAAAATTTCAGTTCACAAAGGCCGAAGGTCTTTGAAGGTCAACGAAGATCTCAAAGGTGGCATGAACGTCCATTTACAGAAGGTGTTCGAAGTGATGACCATTGGTATCAGTGCAGTGCTGCAATCTTCTTGAGTGGTATTCCGTATCGCTTCGTCATTTATCGAAGCACATGCTCTGACAATTGTCTTTCACATTTCTTCAGGCGTAGTTGGAACATATTTATAAACAACGTGTTTTACGAATTCCCACAAGAAAGAATCCAGAGGCGTCAAGTCTGGCGAACATGCTGGCCACAATACATCTCCTCCGCGTCCACCCAACGATTTGGGAATTGTCTCTGCAACTCATTTCAAGCCATCAGCGAAAAATGTGCCGGACACCCATCGTGTGATACCACATTCTATTCCTTGTTCCTAAAGGTATTTCTTCCGATAACCGACCTAATGTTCCTTGTAGCAATGTGGTGTACTTCCTACCATTAAGACTTCCTTCGATGAGATAGGGGCCTACAATTCTGTCCTCCAGAATCCCACACAATACATTCACCGACCACGGTTTTTGGTGTACAACTTCCCGCAGTCAACATGGATTTATTAGTGTTGTATTGCGAAACCATCGAATTGTGTTTACATGTCAATGTCACGTTAGACGGATACGCCGTATTCAGCGATTATTTACTATTTGCACGACATATGGGAGAGAATTGACAGACCATATGCTTTAATAAGTGACGAAGTGATACGGAGTACCACTCAATCCATGATAAGATCGCAGCACTGCAGTGATACCAATGGTCATCCCTCATCATTGTGTAAATGGACGTTCATGCCACCTTTGCGATCTTCGTTGACCTTCACAGACCTTACTGTTGCACATCATGGGGTTCGTCTCGATAGCTGCTATCAGAAATTAAGTACCAAACTATAGCACCCCATTTAAAAAAAAAAAAAAGTTGACCTTTATACCTCTGACATGGCCCCACCTAGAAACAAAAGCCAACGTCATATTATGGCCCCCAGTGTCCCATACAACATTTGTCCCTCAAATTTTTCAGCTGCTATCATACTTTTGGGGTTATTCTAAATGGCAATAGTTAGTGACTCGCCTGTATAGAAATCTCTGCTGTGAGCAACTGATCGGGATAAATTCCAGCAATATGGTTTATCTGTTTTTTCTCCCGCGAATATCTTGTGTGATATTTGTTTTACAGATCAGCCAGTTAGGGACAATGTTTCGAAAAATCAGAACCAGTGTTTGATAATGACATCACAGTCAATGCAAATCATGTTGCCGTTGATACTGTGTGTGCTACTGTTGATGCTGAATACACACCTACTGTGCAAATCACTGAACCACAAGAATTAGCACACAACACTCATACACTGATCTGCCAGAGCATTATGGCTACCTAACTAATAGCTGTATGTACACCTGTGGCATGGATAACACTGGTGATACGGCATGGCATGGAAGCAATGAATTCCTGATGGATTTCTGGCGTAAGTTGGCATTACATCTTCAGACACAAGTCACCAAACTCCCATAAATTCTGGGGAGGTGGGCAATGAGCTCTGATGCCACATTCAGTCACATGCCATATGTGTTCGATCTGGTTCATATGTGGTGAATTGGGAGGCCAGCTCATCAATTGGAACTTGTCACAGTGCTCCTCGAACCACTCGATAACATTCCTCGCCTTATGACATGGTGCATTATCTTGTTGAAAAATGCCACTGCTATCAGGGAACATGATCGACATAAAGGAGTTTACATGGCCTAAAACCAGTGTACGATACTTCTTGGCCTATGTGGTGTCTTGCACGAGCTCCACTGGACTCATGGATACCCATGTGTGTGTTCCCCAGAGCATAATGGAGTCACTGCCAGTTCGTCTCCAGCCCACAATACACATGTCAAGGAGCTGTTCCCATGCAAGACGATGCACTGGCGCGCTCCAGTTGTCATGATGAACAGTGTATCAGGATTCATCAGAACAGGCAGTACTCTGCCAGTGCACCCAAGTTCAATATCAATGTTTAGATTGCTATCACCTTGACATGCTTACATCGATAGTAGTATGCTGGTCATAATCCTCTGGCTGATTACTGTGCGTGGACCGAACAGCACATGCTGTTGCAGTCACTGCACTGCAGTTCAGTGGTTGAGACATAACAACTGTCGTGGGTTGCTATGCAACTGATACTGTACATGCTGCTGTCGATGACGATTCCTGTAGTATAGTCAGTGAAAGATCCTCTCCAGCTGTTACCAATTCCCAACTGCAAAACTTCTACTTATTTTGCAGGGAAAACAATAGTGGTCTACAGAGATGGGCAAAACTGTGTAATGTGATTGGTTGACGTAATCCGTGAAGTAACTGCACCTGTTAGTATGTACACCATGTGATCAAAAGTTTCTGAACATCTGGCTGAAAATGGCATGAGTTCCAGGCGCCCTCCATAGTAATGCTGGAAATCAATAAGGTGTTGGCCCACACTTAGCCTCGATCGCAGCTTCCAGTTTAGCAGGCATAGGTTCAATCACGTGCTGGAAAGTTTCTTGAGGAATGGCAGACCATTTTTCGCGGGGTGCTGCACTGAGGAGAGGTATCGATGCTGGTCGGTGAGGCCTGGCACGAATTCGACGTTCCAAAACATCTCAAAGGTGTTCTATAGGGTTCAGGTCAGAACTCTGTGCAGGCCAGTCCAGTACAGGTATGTTATTGTTGTGTACCCACTCCGACACACACCATGGATTATCAACAGGAGGTCGATCGTGTTGAAAGATGCAATCGCCATCCCTGAATTGCTCTTCGACAGTGGGAAGCAAGAAAGTGCTTAGAACATCAAAGCAGGCCTGTGCTGTGATAGTGCCACGCAAAACAACAAGGGGTGCAAGCCGCCTCCATGAAAATCACAGCACCACCATAACACCATCGCCTCCGAATTTTACTGTTGGCACTACACATGCTGGCAGATGACTTTCACCCGGCATTCGCCTTACCCGCACCCTGCCATCGGATCTCCACATTGTGTACAGTGATTCGTAGCTCCACACAAAGTTTATCCACTGTTCAATCGTCCAATGTTTACGCTTCTTACACCAAACTAGGCTTCATTTGGCGTCATGTGTGGTTTATGAGCAGCCGCTCGACCATGAAATCCAAGTTTTCTCACCTCTACATCTGTCTAATCTACATTAATACTCCGCAAGCCACTCAACGGTGTGGGGCGGAGGGCACTTTACGTACCACTGTCATTATCTCCCTTTCCTGTTCCAGCCGCGTTTGGTTCGTGGGAAGAACGATTGCCGGAAAGCCTCCGTGCGCTCCAATCTCTCTAATTTTACATTCGTTACATGAGATTGAGGTATAAGTAGTGGGAAGCAATGTATTCGGTACCTCATCCAGAAACGCACCCTCTCGAAACCTGGACAGCAAGCTACACCGCGATGCAGAGCGCCTCTCTTGCAGAGTCTGCCACTTGAGTTTCCTAAACATCTCCGTAACGCTACCACGGTTACCAAATAACCCTGTGACGAAACGCGCCGCTCTTCTTCGGATCTTCTCTATCTCCTCCGTCAACCCGATCTGGTAGGGATCCCACACTGATGAGCAATACTCAAGTATAGGTTGAACGAGTGTTTTGTAAGCCACCTCTTTTGTTGATGCACTACATTTTCTAAGGACTCCCCCAATGAATCTCAACCTGGTACCCGCCTTACCAACAATTAATTTTATATGATCATTCCACTTCAAATCGTTCCGCACGCATACTCCCAGATATTTTACAGAAGTAACTGCTACCAGTGTTTGTTCCGCTATCATATAACCATACAATAAAGGATCCTTCTTTCTATGTATTCGCAATACATTACATGTGTCTATGTTAAGGATAAGTTGCCACTCCCTGCACCAAGTGCCTATCCGCTGCAGATCTTCCTGCATTTTGCTACAATTTTCTAATGCTGCAACTTCCCTCTCTACTACAGCATCATCCGCGAAAAGCCGCATGGAACTTCCGACACTATCTACTAAGTCAGTTATATATATTGTGTAAAGCAATGGTCCCATAACCTTCCCCTGTGGCACGCCAGAGGTTACTTTGACATCTGTAGACGTCTCTTCATTGAGTACAACTTGCTGGGTTCTGTTTGCTAAAATCTCTTCAATCCAGCCACACAGCTGGTCTGATGTTCCGTAGGCTCTTACTTTGTTTATCAGACGACAGTGCGGAACTGTATCGCACGCCTTCCGGAAGTCAAGTAAAATGGCATGTACCTCGGAGCATGTATCTAATATTTTCTGGGTCTCATGAACAAATAAAGCGCGTTGAGTCCTCACACGATCGCTGTTTCCGGCATCCATGTTGATTGCTACAGAGTAGATTCTGGGTTTCCAGAAATGACATGATACGCGAGCAAACTCCCACCTAACTGTCATAATACTTGCAGTGGATCCTGATGCAGTTTGGAATTCCTGTGTGATGGTCTGGATAGTGTCTAACTATAGCACATTACAGCCCTCTTTAACTGTCAGCAGACTCTGTCAGTCTGGCCGAGCGGTTCTAGGCGCTACAGTCTGGAACCGCGCGACCGCTACGGTGGCAGGATCGAATCCTGCTTCGGGCATGGATGTGTGTGATGTCCTTAGGTTGGTTAGGTTTAAGTAGTTCTAAGTTCTAGGGGACTTTGTCACATAGCTCTCAGAGCTATTTGATTTGAACTCTGTCAACAGACGAGGTAGGCCTGTACGCTTTTGTGCTGTACGTGTCCCTTCGCGTTACCAGTTCACCATCACATCGGAAGCAATGCACCTAGGGATGTGTAAATCTCGCGTACAGACGTTTGACACAAGTTATACCCAATCACCTGACCATGAGTTCAGCACAGCAGCCCATTCTGCTGTCTCACGATGTCTAATGACTATTGAGGTCGCTGATACGGAGTACGTGACAGTAGGTGGTAGCAGAATTGTTGTGTACATAGTTGCGCGTAGTCAGCGCGTACACAACTGTCCCACTAGAGCGCGCGTCGCTAAGCACAACAATGTAGGCGCAGCGCTCGTCCGTCTCCGCACTACGAGATGGCGCTGCCATAGAGACGGACCAAATTCTGCTTCCGCCGATCCGCGTATTAATATGTAACGCAGCCAATGAGATTGCTGCTTACGTAGAACCTTTTTTTCCTCGCGGATCACACTCATGCAGTGATACAAGAACGCGCGAGGTATTGTAACGAGTGTACAGACCTCCGATTAGTTAGTCTGCATTTGTCAGGACCAATCTGTACTGGTCTGCATTAGTCTGTACCAGTCTGTACGAGTTCTAAATTTGTCTGTACCAGTCTATAGTCAAGTTTCAGTCTGCGCCTAAGAAGATTACCATATTCCTGTAAATCACCATGAAGATAAATATAGAGACACTTTTGTCAAGTATCAGAGATATATGTGAGAATAAGATTGACGTACCAGTACTAAAGGAACTTCAGATTGTCAATTGTAAATAGCATCCTGAACCAAATTAGGTAATTTTTGTGCTTGTTATTATTTTAATAAATGTGTGTGAGAATTAATCAAGTTCTGTTTAAATTTGAAACTTCCTGGCAGATTTAAACTGTGTGCACGACCGAAACTCGAACTCGGGACCTTTGCCTTTCGCGGGCAAGTGCTCTACAATCTCAGCTAACGAAGTACGACTCACGTCCGGTCCTCACAGCTTTACTTCAGCGAGTATCTCGTCTGCTACCTTGCAAACTTTACAGAAGGTGTCCTGCTAACCTTGCAGAACTAGCACTTCTGAAATAAAGGTTACTGCGAAGATATGACTTAGCCACAGCCTGGTGTATGTTTCCAGAATGAGATTTTCACTCTGCAGCGGAGTGTGCGCTGATATGAAACTTCCTAGCAGATTAAAACTGTGTGCTAGTTCTGCAAGGTTCGCAGGAGAGCTTCTGTAAAGTTTGGAAGGTAGGAGACGAGATACTGGCAGAAGTAAAGCTGTGAGGATCGGGCGTGAGTCGTGATTCGGTAGCTCAGGTGGTAGAGCACTTGCCCCCAAAAGGCAAAGGTCCCGAGTTCGTGTCTCGGTCGGGCACACAGTTTTAATCTGCCAGTAAGTTTCATATCAGCGCTGCAGAGTGAAAATCTCATTCAAGTTCTGTTTAAATTTGGTCACCGTCAATCTGCTACTCTAGGGGTGCAAGTGGCGTTTCTAACGTCTGACCTAACGGCAGAAGACAAACACGCCACGATAAGACGACGAGACATATTGCTGACACTCGCCTACTTCGATAGAGCGACAAGACAAATAACGTGATGGTGTGTGTACTGAAGGTCTTACAGTACGCACACTGTACAGAATGCACCTGATATGTAAAACGTATGTTTTTTGTGGTGTCCGGATACTTTTGATCACACAGTGTAACTGTCGGGGATCTTCTTTCGCCGACTTAAGGGGCTCAGGTACGCCCTATACTTGCAATGTTAAAATAACGCTTATAAATTACATCTTTCCTCACAGAGTATTTGAGGTAGGAAGTTGAACTTTTTACAGATTATTTATTGGAATATGGGCTACAACTTAACACAGGGATTTTACAAAATTTTAGTTCAGTTATTAAAGATGATTTTTTTCAATTGTAATGAAAATTCACAACATTTTTTTGCAATTTTTTATTTATATATTCAAAAATATACCTTTTTTTGGAAAAAGGCTGTGTTAAATTATGCAGAAGGTACTGTGTAACATTTACTGAAAGTTTGAAACAAATATGTTTGGAAGATCCTTAGAAAACATGTAATTAGTATGAGAAAATAAAAGTTTCGGGAATCGAGCGACAAAGATTGGATTAACTTTTTAGTGCATTCCAGGTCCATAGGATGGATTATCTTCATCCTCTGCAAACTCCTACTCCAGCTTCCTCTTGTTCCTCCTTCTGTTTACTCTTGCTTGTATTTCTAGACTCTTTACAGCCCTGTCTGCAGCCCGAAGGCGTTCCTTCTCTAAAGCAAGCATCGCTCGTATCATGTTAGAACCTATCTTCATTCCCATATTTCTAAATACCTTGCACCTTACAATGTTGCCATCATTGAAAGTGGCAACAGCATCATACACACCAAAGTGAAGTGTTTCTATTCCTACAAATACAGTCTTGGGGATTCTCGACCATATAACACTATTTACACTTTTATTGGGGTTTTGAGTTTTTCCGTGAATACACTTTTTCAACAGTTCAGGTGCTGCTAAGTCTCTGAAAATAGGTTAGCCACAACACATATTTTATCTCACATCACTAAAATGTACCTGATGAACACGGACGTTAATAATAACACCATTTGACAGCAGTTTAACAGCGCCACAGTGGGTCACGCCCATGTAGAACACATTTCAAAAAAAATTTAAAAATAGTAGTAGTCTTCGGAATTGAATAAATTATATATCTATTAAAAGGTAATAGTCTGCAGATTCAGAAAACGCAAAAAAGTAAAAATTGAACTTTTCATGATTTTGAGCCTTTCCGGAGCCCTGTAAGTACAGAATGCCGGACACGTGTCGGTGGACCGCCACGGCGGTGTGGTGGGGCTCAGCAGCTGACGCCGGCGCCTCTCTCCTGCCGCAGGTGGTGCTGCGGCTGATCCCGTGCGCGGCGCTGTCGCTGCTGATCGCGTGGCTGGTGCGCACGCTGCTGCGCAACGGCCGGCAGCACGCCGCGCTGACGGGCCGCTCGCGGCGCGCGCACCGCACCACGCGCATGCTGGTCGCGGTGCTGCTGCTGTTCCTGGCCACCGAGGTGCCCAGCGGCGTGCTCGGGCTGCTCAGCGTGCTGCTGCGGCCGTGCTTCTTCCTCGGCTGCTACAAGCTGTTCGGCGAGGTGATGGACATGCTGGCGCTCACCAACGGCGCCGTCAACTTCGTGCTGTACTGCGCCATGAGCCGGCAGTTCCGCACCACCTTCTCGCAGCTGTTCTGCCCCGCGCTGCTGCTCAGCAAGCGCAAGGCGCCGCCCGCCTCGCTGACGCAGTCCACGTGCGTATGATGGCGCGGGGCGGCCGCGGCCGCGCTCGCGCTCGCCGCCGCCGACTCCTCCGACAGCCAGTACGCCCCCACCAGCAGGGCCACCTGCGCCGAGCACGCCCTCTGAAGCGAGACGCGGCTCGCTCGTCCGAAGCACCCGCGCGCTGCGTCTCGTCGGGACAGTCCGCAGCCGGGGATGTTTGTGTGGATGACAGTTCAGCGATTTCCATAAGAACGTCAAAAGACTGATATTTTCTATCATAAAAATAATGTACATATGTTACTATGTGACTGTAATTATTAACAGTTTTCAAGCACAAGTACAAATGCTTTCGATGTAAGAGTGACACTACTGCTTTTGACACTTCTCAGTGAAGATTTTTGGAATACAGTGACCAATAGATTATTATATTTCAACTTAAGTTCAGTCTTGATCACAACACTTATGTCTCAATAACATAGGTGACCGTTTTCGGTTATTTATACATAACCATCTTCAGACCTGTGAATTAGTTTTAGAAAATACTAGAAACCAATCTTTAAATAAAATGGAAGTAATAAGACTAAAAACAGCCGACTAGTTGCAATGGATAAAGAAATCTTTACCTAGGTTTCGACAGATTTAAATCTGTCTTCTTCAGAAGGCAGCAATTTTACATTAACATGGAATGATGTATCATCGTCGTTTTTACAAATATCTGCATAGATCCATTAGTCCAAATTAAAATATAGCCCTGAAAATAGGGTTTGTCATGTACTAATTTTTATTTACATGACAAACCCTATTTTCAGGCCTATATTTTAATTTGGACTAATGGATCTATGCAGATATTTGTAAAAACGACGATGATACATCATTCCATATTAATGTAAAATTGCCGCCTTCTGAAGAAGACAGATTTAAATCTGTCGAAACCTAGGTAAAGATTTCTTTATCCATTGCAACTGGTCGGCTGTTTCTAGTCTTATTACGTGGAACCGTTGCTGTTGCGCAGCTATGTTTAAAATACTAAAATGAAAGTGTCTAATGACGACAAAAATTTTTAACAAGATGAAACAAAATTAATGATACCCATGGCTTCCTTGGAGGGTGGTAGACGGAGCTCTCCTCAGCTCTTACGAAGTCAACTGATGGTTATGAGTGCTGAGCATGAGCTTAAATATGCAGAGGCTCCGCCTACTTCGTGTCACACTACTTCACAACTGCCAATCAGCGTTCATAATATGACGCTATCGTCAAAGTATAAAAATATGAAATACACTAGTAACATAAAATTGGTTCATTTAGAATGTCTGATTAACAGATAATTACTATGTGTAAAACTTATTTATATTTTAGATACAAACGGTAAACTACGATGTGTAATAGCTGTGCCCTCTATGGGCAATCTTAATACTATTATAGTGTCAGTTACATCAAAGATGTGAAAGTCCTTGGAGTTGTGGTATATATCGATTATATGGCGTCGGCTACATCACAATTGCATCTTTGTCGGATGTTGCAGAATCGTCTTACTTCAACTGTAGTTTTCATAGCAACAATATGTATAGCAGTAGGGTAGCAGGCAAGAGTACGTTCCGCATTATGTATGTCTGAATAACTGATGAGACCGCTGATTAAATATTTAGAACTCATCGAACTAATAGTTTTTATAATAATCAATGTCAATTTAATAAAATTTTTATATGTTGTATACCATAATTTTCATACATACCTTTTGCCATGGGTGTAACTAATCTTATATTTTAAAACAAAAGAGTAGGTGCTTTTTATTATAAAATTTCGTCAAAAAGGTCGTAAAAATATTTTTCGCGAAAATTGACTTCGTAACAGCTGAGGAGAGCTCCGTCTACCATCCTCCAAGGAAGCCATGGGTATCATTAATTTTATTTCATCTTGTTAAAAATTTTGTCGTCATTAGACACTTTCATTTTATTTAAAGATTGGTTTCTAGTATTTTCTAAAATTAATTCACAGGTCTGAAGATGGTTATGTAAAAATAACCGAAACCGGTCACCTATGTTATTGAGACATAAGTGTTGTGATCAAGACTGGACTATAGTTAAAATATAATTTTATGTTAAATCTCCAAATATCGACAACCAGTCACTGTTCTGGAACTAAGCCGTGGCATTAGATTATACTGTTTCAACGTGTGTGACAGGACACACATTTCCCTTAAGACCAGCCCTAAAATCTTTTATGAGAAACGGACATTAAAGGACTCCAGCATACTGTGAAGCCGTACTAAACTTATATGTGCTACCCAATTCACTTTTTCCCCTCTTTAACTCGTATTAGTCTCTGTATGCTGTTATACTACTGCTACTTATTGGTGTTGTCAATATGGCTTCTAACGTTCCATCATAGTTCAAACAATCATCATCATCTTTGTTAACAAATATATTTCTTTTTTTGGAATTTAACTATAGTGCATTCTGTGTAAGTAATTCATACTTCTTATTCACTGTTCGGTTTTACTTTTGCAATTATTTCACTTCCATTGTATACCTTTTCCCTTTATATATATATATATATATACCGCAGCTCGTGGTCGTGTGGTAGCGTTCTCGCTTCCCGCACCCGGATTCCCGGCGGGGTCACGGATTCTCTCTATCTCCTGATGACTGGGTGTTGTGTGATGTCCTTAGGTTAGTTAGGCTTAAGTAGTTCTAAGTTCTAGGGGACTGATGACCATCGATATTAACTCCCATAGTGCTCAGAGCCATTTAAACCATTTTTTTATTTATATTTTGCTTTCTGCAATCACTTTCACCATCTTTACATTCTGCATCTTAATTTCTGTGTGCAGATTTTCATCATTGTTGTTATGACTCTTATTCTGTACCACACGAGTTATAACGTTTTCCTGATTTCTTTCCAGTGTTACTTTCTTGGTGCAAATGGTTCTGAGCACTATGGGACTTCACTTCTAAGGTCATCAGTCCCCTAGGAGTTAGAACTACTTAAACCTAACTAACCTAAGGACATGACACACATCCATGTCCGAGGCAGGATTCGAACCTGCGACCGTAGCGGTCGCGCGGTTCCAGACTGTAGCGCCTAGAACCGCTCGGCCACCTCGGCCGGCGTCACTTTCTTCCCCCAGTTGAAATTTCTGTAGAATAAATAAAACTTAGCGGCTACAGAATTTTGAACTATTTTACAGCAATGCAATATCAGATAGAGCATGTACATACTCTTAAAATGTTGACTGATTCTCGTAGTTATGTTGTCATTCTCTGTATGGTACTTTATAAGCAGATCTATGTGTGTTGTCTATGCAGTATTAGAGCGGTCCGAGTAGATTTAACAGTACCCATTCCTTTCCTGTCAAAACATGGTAGTTTGATGTCCAAGAATGTTATGGCATACAGTACACCTATTAAAGACAATGAGTACAATGCATCGTCAGAATTCCTCCCATCTTTTTATAGATGTATTCTAGCGTTTCCAAAAAACTCCCATAACAGTAAAGCAGTCTGTAAGAATAAATTCTATTTTCTCAGGAAGCTCAATACTTTCAGTGAATATTGTAACTCTATCAATGTGGAACTTCATTCATAAGTTTAACATTGGCTTAGGAAAATTTTTCTGACTCAAGGAAACAGAAATTTTTGTATAATCAAGTGGCTTGCATTGCGTACATGTTTGTTTCCTCCTTCAGCATATGTATAACAACATCTCTAAAATCAAATATAGATAACGACGTTCTCTGTATTACTGGTTTCGCCCAACCTTATGCCTTTGCTTTTTGTATCTCACCTGCAACTACTTCAGTAAATATTTCATAGTTAGAACAAGGACTGGTCAGTAGCCTAGAGTAAAATCAAAATCAAAATGTGAACAATATTTGACAGGTTCGTGCAGCATCAACATTTTAATAAGTTGATCAGATTTGTAGCTAGCCATAGTATGTAACCTCTGACGCTTCCAGCTTAGAGCCCAAGTTTGAAAGCGTGAGCAGTGTTACCGTTCTACAATGGCTCATGTTGTACATAACCGTTTAGTTACTTGTACTGGTCATATGTCGACATGTTTATAATTACGAAATGAAAGTTTTAACATTATTTTACATGTAAATATACAAGAGGTACAACATAATGTATATATTTTCGTGTACAATAAGAATAAATATTTATTTTGTATATTATTAACTGAGAGTTTTCAAAATGGGCCATAGGTTAGGATTGTAAATGACGACAAAAGACAGGGTGTAGACAGATTTACTAAAATGTATCCACATTGAACCCATATTGTCATTATCATCCTTTCACGTTTCAATGCAAATTGCTGTCTTTAAGGTGAATTAAGAAGTATCTGATACTGTTGTGCACGTTTAAGTCAGAACCAAATTCTGTTTTTTTATGTAACACATGTGTAGAAGTATAAGCAAGTTTTTGTAAATGTAGTTTCTATGAAATTTTATGAAATAGATAAAAAATCAACGCAAATTCTTTTTCGCAAAGATTCAAAATATATGATGCAAGGTTTAATGTAAATCTGAAACATAATAATAAGTAACTGTTATGTCCAGATTCGTTAACTGAAACCCTGACGAACGTGAAATTTTGTCATTCAAACTAAAATCCCTTGCTTTTCTGGAAATTACCAATTTTTAACTTATGGTGAATAACATGTAAATATTGTTCTCCCCAACCCCCAAAAATACAATAAAATTATTTATCTATTTTAAATCCCATAAACAGGTGTCTATTAATTTATTTCTGCCAAAATGCACCCAAGCTGAAACCAGACTGTCTTTCTTCTTAAAAAAAACATATTGCATTGTTCATGTTACATGAGGCTGAGTCGTAACAGTGTAAAATCAAAATTTCACGAGACATTTCAGGTTTTGTATCTATTTTAATACAAGTCGCATGTATTGTTTGAATGTGTGAGCAGAGAGAGGGGGCTAGTCACTTATTTCTCGTACGCTGTCTGGCTTTCCTGTTTGTTAAAGTTCTCGGCCAAAGATACCACCTTAGCTGTGTGCAGTAAGACGAACGACTGTCCAGTTGAGCACAATCTGTGACTATGGGTCACGTGGGGTATCTTATTCTCAGTTAAGCTGGGTTCACACGGGGCGTGAGCAGGTATGTGTGCCACACTTTCGTGCTTGATTTCGTGCCATGACAGGAGTGAAACCATCATTCGTGGGGAATGGGCAGTTCACACGGAGTGGAGTGTCAACGAAAGAAGTAATTGCGAAATTTAAAAACTTGAGGAGTTCGTATTGTCAGGAACTAAAGAATCAAAAGCGAATGGTCTGGAGCTGGCACTGACGAGATTTATAAACCAAAATTCTTCTGGTTTGACAAGATGAATTCTTTCATTCGCCCATTTGTTCAGCAACGACCCACACTATCAAAACTGGTAAGTGAAATAAAAGTTTGTTTCCATATTTGAAATTTTATACAATTCAGAATTGTTCCTTGCATTTACATTATCACAACAGTTTTTATAATGATTATACAGAATAGTAGGTATATCATAGGAACTGTATCAGGTTCTTTTAATACAACAGTATCTAGCACTGTAACAATACATTCTTATGATAAAATATATCTAGCAATGCATTTACTTTGTGACACTTACTAATTGAAGACAACCATGAACAAAATAACTGAGCACAATACTGAAACTGATGTGCTCTACGGTTCTGTACTTGGAACGTCGCCGAGTAGTACATTTTACCAGGGCACAGCACCTCCATTATTAAAGTAATCATGGTACTTCTTCCGAATTTGTTGCGCCTGTCGATGTGGATGTCTGTTAGCAGTTTGCGGAAGGTTCTATAGGCCAGTAATTTCCACTTGACGCCAGCATCCAGGGAAAATACGATGGTTTTCGTCCTCGAAGTCAATTAAACCTCGTGAGATGTTGGCGAAATTCGTTTCCCGCAGCCAGTTGTGCAACGAGCAGCAGGCTAGCACTACTTCATCCACCGACTGTATTTTTAAAGATATTGGTTTTTCAAATACTCTAAATTTACTCACAAGTATGCCGAAGGTATTTTCTACAACTCTTCGAGCTCTTGAAACTCGATAGTTGTAGATTCTTTCCTGTCGAGAGATGTTACCCCGACTGTAAGGTTTCATCAGATAACTCTTTAGCGGAAACGCGTCATCCCCTACAATAACAAAATCACTTGGCATTGCAAGGGAATTTGTCTCCAAAGCGTTGTACAATGAGCTGTTTTGAAATATACCACCATCAGAGTGTCTTCCTTTAGCTCCTACATCAATATACAGTAACCAATAATCGGAATCAGCTAAAGCTAGCAACACAATACTGAAACTACTTTTGTAATTGTAATAATCTGATCCTGAAGCGGGAGGGGCACGAATGACAAAGTGTTTTCCGTGCAGAGCTCCTGCACAGCCTGGAAAGTTCCATCGCTCTATAAACCCATATTCTATATTTTTCCATTCATCTGAAGTTGCCGGCGCCTGAAACAAAATTAATGTTTTGATTGCAGCTGTCACCAATAAACACAAATGAACAATCACAACTGGAGAAGCCACAATCCCTATCTGTAGACTGAACTGCTGTTGACGATCTCAACGAGACCATGCCAAGCACATCACAGATTCCAGCAGAAACTGAGACACTCAGGGCAGTACTAAAACGAAAAGTGTCTTCAACTCCATCGCAGCCTACATCATGAAAAATCGGCGAAAAAGTTCTGCACGACTCCCAAATCGTTTTTTTTTCTTCCTGTGCGATTGAAAAATTACAAGCTATTTCAAATCGCGCTGCAGTAATGAACCAAGAGGATTCCTACGACAATTGAGGAAAGTATGTTGCGTCAATGCTACGCGGTATTGGGCCTCCAATTGCCATGAGGCTTCAAGAGTCAATTAACGTCACAAATAACAAATGCGATGTGCCCACCGCCAACTCCCTCCAACCAGTCAACACTATCAAGTGAGAGAGAATCAAATATGAGTGCTGATTTCTCAGATGACTATTTATTTACAAATTTATAGGTCGATCTTATTTTATTACTCAAACTAATACTTTCTTTCTATGCTGGTAACATTTTTAATGATTAATATTATTATGCTGATCAACCATTTCCGTATTATTGTTTCTTTCTATTCCTTAGATACTTAGACCTAAAATACTCATACATTACTATGTTGAAATTAAATAAGGGGAAGCAGAAAGGTGGAAGGCGTATATAGAGGGTCTATACAAGGGCGATGTACTTGAGGACAATATTATGGAAATGGAAGAGGATGTAGATGAAGACGAAATGGGAGATACGATACTGCTTGAAGAGTTTGACAGAGCACTGAAAGACCTGAGTCGAATCAAGGCCCCCGGAGCAGACAATATTCCATTACAACTACTGACGGCCTTGGGAGAGCCAGTCCTGACAAAACTCTACCATCTGGGGAGCAAGATGTATGAAACAGGCGAAATACCATCAGACTTCAAGAAGAATATAATAATTCCAATCCCAAAGAAAGCAGGAGTTGACATATGTGATAAATTAATAAGTCACAGCTGCAAAATACTAACGCGAATTCTTTACAGACGAATGGAAAAACTAGTAGAAGCCGACCTCGGGGAAGATCAGTTTGAATTCCGTAGAAATGTTGGAACATGTGAGGCAATACTGACCCTACGAATTATCTTAGAAGCTAGATTAAGGAAGGGCAAACCTACGTTTCTAGTGTTTGTAGACTTAGAGAAAGCTTTTGACAATGTTGACTGGAATACTCTCTTTCAAATTCTGAAGGTGGCAGGGGTAAAATACAGGGAGCGAAAGGCTACTTACACTTTGTACAGAAAGCAGATGGCAGTTGTAAGAGTCTAGGGACATGAAAGGGAAGCAGTGGTTGGGAAGCGAGTGAGACAGAGTTGTAGACTCTCCCCAATGTTATTCAATCTGTATATTGAGCAAGCAGTGAAGGAAACAAAAGAAAAATTCGGAGTAGGTATTAGAATCCATGGAGGAGAAATAAAAACTTTGAGGTTCACCGATGACATTGTAATTCTGTCAGAGACAGCAAAGGACTTGGAAGAGCAGTTGAACGGAATGGATAGTGTCTTGAAAGGAGTTAATAAGATGAACATCAACAAAAGCTAAACGAGGATAATGGAATGTAGTCGATTTAAGTCCGGTGATGCTGAGGGATTTAGATTAGGAAATGAGACACTTAAAGTAGTAAAGGAGTTTTGCTATTTGGTGAGCAAAACAACTGATGATGGTCGAAGTAGAGAGGATATAAAATGTAGACTGGCAATGGTAAGGAAAGCGTTTCTGAAGAAGAGAAATTTGTTAACATCGAGCATAGATTTAAGTGTCAGGAAGTCATTTTTGAAAGTATTTGTATGGAGTGTAGCCATGTATGGAAGTGAAACATGGACGATAAATAGTTTGGACAAGAAGAGAATAGAACTTTTTGAAATGTGGTGCTACAGAAGAATGCTGAAGATTAGATGGGTAGATCACATAACTAATGAGGAAGTATTGAATAGGGTTGGGGAGAAGAGTAGTTTGTGGCATAACTTGACTAGAAGAAGGGATCGGTTGGTAGGACATGTTCTGAGGCATCAAGGGATCACCAATTTAGTATTGGAGGGCAGCGTGGAGGGTAAAAATCGTAGAGGGAGACCAAGAGATGAATACATTAAGCAGATTCAGAAGGATGTAGGTTGCGGTAGGTACTGGGAGATGAAGAAGCTTGCACAGGATAGAGTAGCATGGAGAGCTGCATCAAACCAGTCTCAGGACTGAAGACCACAACAACAACAACTATGTTGAAAATTCAAATAAAATAATTAACGAAAAAGTTGTATACTCTATGTATTCCATAAGTGCCTTGTGGACCGTTTCGCATATTTCAGGTATAAATTTACTAATTGTGTTCTTTGGAACACGAAATAAATATTCCAGACTATTAAAAGAGTCCCCTGCGGCTAAATAAGTAAAGTTACTTGAAGTTTAATTTCTGCCTTTACTACTAGTCTCATATTAGTATCTGATTTTGAAATCAGAGTTGAAACGCGTTCCAAAAAGTGGTCAAACTGCGCCTCAGACATTCGTAATAAGTTTTTTAAATCTTCATTGTAATGGATTTTTAGTTCCATGTCAACCAAATTATGTGCCCTCGATGTTCTTTGAAGTATACGCTTCCTGACTCACCACCGTCTTTTCTTCCGTTTTTCTTGAGGTTCCACCAACCGATTCATTCTCTGCGCCAAAGCAGTAGCAAAAACCGAACTCACCACAGCACTCTCGATAAGGAGCTCGTTCACGGCCGGCTTCGTGCGATCAACTGAATCACACTTTCGTTGACACTCCACTCCGTGTGAACTGTCCACGCCCCACGACTGATGGTTTCACTCCTGTCATGGCACGAAATCAAGCACGAAAGCGTGGCACACATTCGCGCTCACGCCCCGTGGGAACCCAGCTCGAGTCCTTCATCTATTAGTCATACTTACTTATATTTCAATCGTTTATTACCTTCATGCTTTGCCTCGAAATGTTTTATTATCATGTATTTCAATGCACGTAATGCTTCGTTAATTAACATGCCAAGGATCTAGTTGGAGTGACCTTGTCATATTCCTTTGTTACCTCTGTTACAGTGGTCTCTTCATAGCCGCGTATTTCTAGATTTTGCGTACAACGTGGTGACTAGTGAGTGCAGAGGTTCTTTCTCTTCTTGGATGGTGATTAATGAGGCCAGAAACAGTATGGCTTTTACAAGGTAAGTATGCTGCCTCATGCGGTGCTGGAAGTTATGGTTATCTGAGTAGGCGTCAGGACGTTCTTATTTTGCTAATTGTTTGAAATCGAGGCGTTCCAATCGAATGGCTGTACAACATAACAGTGTGTAGAGTCACTCTACAGCATAATCTGTATATTAGGCGCAGTGTAATTTCTGTTGATGACTAGATTTTCTTTTAAATACACAAACCAAATGAGAACAATAGATTTGCTTAGAGGTTTCCCTTTTATTTGATATTTTCTTCTGGGGCGAACAATGTGTGAGATATGATGAATACGCCCACCTTCAGACAAAAGTTTCTTGCGTTTACATTTTCCTGTGTGCGAATAATGCACTCATATTTTCCTCCTCTTGTTGTGTTGGCTTGTATCCAATATTCCGTTCCGCATTTGCTCGTTACGCGTCGACTGTACCCGAAGCTTTAATTCTATTTTTTTTTTTTTTTGTTAAAACAGAAATCCCTTCTGAAGGTTATGCTGTTACGTTGAAAGAGTTAGTACGAGTTGACTTGCAGTAAAAGATGCGAAAGTTTGTCTATTGCTCGGTTACTAGTTAATGACATGGCATCGTTCTCTTTCAGCCTTCTGTTCCCACTTGCAGTGCACTGCGAAAAAGATCAGACGTAGGTGACAGTTGTCCGAAAACTCTACTGGGCTTGTAAACGGCCTAGACTTTTTTATGTGACCTGATTGATGAAGCAGATCGTCAGAAAAATGTCCACTAAATATGTCTCTT
Organism: Schistocerca cancellata; assembly: GCF_023864275.1. Taxonomy (NCBI): domain Eukaryota; kingdom Metazoa; phylum Arthropoda; class Insecta; order Orthoptera; family Acrididae; genus Schistocerca; species Schistocerca cancellata. Next base: position 80,239,454 of record NC_064631.1, on the reverse strand, counting down.
CCGACAGCAGCTTTTGGCCCCAAAACATTTTCGATCACCATCTGACCACATTTCAAAAACGTATTCAAGACTAAAAAGTGTTGCACAAGGAAAACAAATGGGGATTAAATGAATAATTTAGTAAAATTTAAGATCTCACTTAGTTCTATAAATTTCATGATCTGATTTGGTGAATGTGTAATGAGCAGCATGACACAACCGATTGCCTAACACCTATCCACACATTACCGAAAATACAAATATAAATAGCAATCACTGCAACATAACCTGATAAGCAATCTCAAAACCTATATTCTGAGCTGTAAAACATACAAAGAAAAGAAAAGGTAGCTTGGTGTTTTGAAAAAGCTTCTGCTGATTCCAGTTTTGCTTCAGATAGAGCAATGTTCATTGTTGGAGACAGAAATCAGTGACAAGTTCATATTAGAATTAAATTCAGGTTGGAAATGGAATATAAAAGCAAGTATGAAATAGTATTTTGAACATAGCATTCATAAGTGATTCGGTAATGTAGATAAATCTTAAGAGACTTTAATTAAATTTATGGTAATTAAAGATTTCAAAAGCAGTAACACATGAAACATTAGGCTTACACTTCTGGTAAGTGAACATGCAGCATACTGGCCCAACGTTTATGAAAGCATTAAAAAAGAAATTTTCTATATACATCAGAAAGCTCTGAAACCATTAAACAATAAGTGAAAAACTGATATTGTTGCACTTACATCGACAGTTGTCTACCTGTCTTAGCGGTGGAAGATAAGTGTGAGTACAACTGAAGGTAAGATATTATAAATATTATGACAATCTGTAAAATGTATGTTGCAGGCTCTCCATGATTCATGCAGCTCGCTACTTGTGACTGAACCTCAGAAAATAACCTTAAAGCCAGTCATCACACCAATCGTCCACAGTAACTGTTGGGAATCCAAGAGTATGATCAGAACGTGAACAGCAAACGGAAAGCCTGACAAAATCAGAATGCATAACCACAATGCTCCTCATTCAATAGGTCTGACAAACAAATTACCTAGTCTTTAATCGGTATGAATTGACTGCCTCCGAAGTATATCCTAGCGGAAATGCCTTAATGAGACTTCTCAGCGACTGCAACACCATAAGTAATCGATCATCTGGTATAGAATATCACTGTAACACTCTTGAAAATCCGAACTTGTGGAAGAACGATTCATCTGGAAGTTAACCTTTTAACGAACTACTTTCATTACGTTCCTCCTGGAGTTAGACCTGATTTGGAGCGTTCCTTGACGTGTGGCCAGCATAAGACATTCCCAACTCATTGTCTAACCTTCCATGTATACAAATAACAGACAGAATATTTAGGTATCATCTATTGTATCCAGTAATGGATTGGTTGTCTAATATCCAAATAATCAATTATGAATTCATATGAATTTCCAAGTATTATTTCGAATAGCTACTTGATTTATTAAAAACAATATGCTAAACAGAGTAAAATGACATGGCCTCTTCCCCATAGATAATTTATTGGGTAAACACTGAACACACTCCTATAAATGATTAAAAATTGTGTAAGTTCTATAGATTTTTATATGGATTAAATTTTATTCAAAACAGATATGGGTAAAGTTATTGAAATACATCCATTGATCCCATGGTCATATAGAAAGAAGAAACTCGTGTACAGTACAAGTTACAGTCCTGAGATTGTGAAAGGGTACATAAAAACAACAGCAATTATAGTTTCTCCTCTTGAAGAGAAAACAAATGCTCTTCCTTGAAACTGATCCAGCCGATAGCAGAAATTTCTGCATTTTTCTTCCTCAATGTGTTATTTACACACATGATCATCTAATCTGTTAACTGTTGGGTAGTAGTTTGTTATCGAATTAGAGGAAATCATTATGTTCATCATATGATTTACAGACATATCTGCACAGCCACTGACAAATAGAAGGGGCTTCAGAGGATGTTCCTTGAAGAACTGGATCTGTGGCCGTGGTAATGTGAGGTTGTCACATGGCAGTATTGTATGCAGAACAGAACTTTATTGTCCTTGATGAGGATCCTCAGTGGCAAACATCACAAACAGTCATGGCTATGGTTATATGGTTATAGTGCTGTATGTCGTTCTGGCTTATGGTGAGACATTAAAGTAATGAGACTGATGTGAAAAAAATGTTGCTTACCGTTTTAGTCAAGTTTAGTGTTGTCTCCTTCAAAGTGGTTTGCTTCTGACTGCACACACTTGTCCCAGCGCTTCTGCCATTGATGGTAACATTTTTGAAACTCATCTTCTGTAATATCCTCCAAGACCCCCGTCGCAGCATTCAGGATATCTTGTGTTGTTTGAAAATGGTGTCCCTTGACCGCCGTTTTGACTCTTGGAAATAGAAAAAAGTCGCACGGAGCGATATCTGGTGAATAAGGTGGCTATGGTAGTAGTGATATTTGTTTTGAGGTTAAAACTTGCTGTACTGGCAGAGCAGTATGGGATGGCGCATCATAGTGATGCAGAATCCAATTATCAGGTATGTTGGCATGGACACGAAGAACTCTTTTATGAAATCTTTCTAAAATTCCTTTGTAGTAATATTTGTTAACTGTTTGTCCAGGAGGCAACCACTCTTTATGAACAATTTCCTTGGAATGAAAGAAGCACACAAGAATGCATTTCACTTTTGAATTTGACATGTGAGCTTTTTTGGTCTGGGTGATCCCTTTGAGCCCAATTGCGAACTCTGGCGTTTTGCCTCTGGATCGTACTGAAAAAAAAAAGAAAACAAATTTCATCACCAGTGATAACATGGCTCCAAAATTCTGGATTGATTTCCGTTTGCTCTAACAGATCGGCTGCCATATTTTTCCTTTTCTCACTGTTGTGGTGTGAGGTTTTTGGGGCCATTTTTGCACAAATCTTTCTCATACCAAGATGTTGTTGCTGTGGTCTTCAGTCCTGAGACTGGTTTGATGCAGCTCTCCATGATACTCTATTCTGTGCAAGCTTCCTCATCTCCCAGTACTTCATACCAAGATCTTCAGTCATTATTTGATGAACCATATCTCGACTGATGTTCAGTTCTTCACTGACAGTCTTCGATCAGATCGTACGAGTTCACGCACCCTGTCCAAGTTGACATCCATCAACGAAATTGATGCTCATCCACTGTGGTTTTCATCTGCAACATGCATTCTGCCTTCACTAAACTTTTATGCCAATGAAAAACTCGAGCTCTTGACATAACCTCCTCTCCAAAACCTCTGTAGCTTACCGTAAGTTGCCGTCGCCTTTTCACCCAATTTATCGCAAAAAGACATGGCATTTCTTTGCGCAATATTATGGAGTCCCATTTCCGTGACGAGACACACAAACACTTGTTAACTTATTACAGCACAACTCACGACTGAGCAGTTGCTTTGATGTGCTGCTTGGACTAGAAGCAGCTTGTAGACCAAGGTCAAAGATATTGAGCCTATGCAAGCCTGCAGGGTTGCCTTATCTTGCAAAGAAAATCATTCTCATTACTTTATTGTTGCACCTCGTATGTGTGTATGTGTGTGTGTGTGTTTTGATGATGAATGTCTTACAAAAGCGAAACAAACACTTCAGCAGAATTAAATTTATGTGGTTTGGTTACATTAACGTACATACAACATACTTAATGTCTTAAGTGGTCTCTTGATTTTGCAGTACCATTTCGTCCTCATTGTTTTTAATTCAACCTACTGACCAGATACACATAGATAGAAATTCATATGTAAGTAAATCAGCTTCATCTAGTGTAGAATTAAGTATCACACAGTGGTATATGTTCTTCATTGGGAAAAGCTCCATCACTCAACATAAGTCTGAAAATCTTGTCATTATGTTCTCACACACCATACTCTTACATTTAAAATGAGTGCTTCTCCTTCACTGTAACTAAAAATGAAAATTATGTCAGGACAATATGAAATATCATTTGCTTTGTAACAAATGGTGTGCCTTATGTTTTGTTCAGCTTACACTCAGTGTACAGAATTCACACAAAACAAATTTCACAAATAAGGTTATTAACATAATCGCACAATCTTAAGCACCCTTGTAGGACATACTCATCCTCATTACCTATAAACAAGGACAATACAGTGAAAGATGAAATACCCACAGCTGCAGGAACTATAACTAACATAACGCAAACAATATGAGAAGATACAACATGTTTCTGTCCATAATTTCAGCACATAACTAAAATAACACATAAAAAGATGTTGCAAGCTCTGACCAGTTGTAATTAAAAATAGGAAAACAAAACAAAATATTCTTGGGAACAGACCAAACAAAAAGGAATGAACAGATACATGGCCAAAGACAGTATGCAGAAGTAGTAGTATACGAGCCACCAGGGCAGGTCTATTATAAAGGAAGAAACACTATCAAAGCACCATCATGTTAATTCTAGTACATGGAAACATTCATTATACAGCTAAAAATCAGAAATTTGTGAACTGAAAATTTTATTCATTACATAGCTTATATCAGATCACACTTGTATCACTTTGAGGAGAAACAGATAGAAAACACTCAAAACATGTAAGATACTTCTCGTCAGTTACTTCACAACTTGCTTCTATTTTACCAGTGTAGAAAATTGAAAATGTCATCTTCAAATTATGCAGGTGAATATGTCATATCTTTTATTACCAATCTCTGTACCTTTGAAAAGGATACGTTCGCCAGCAAACTTACAGGGAGTAAGAAAGAAAGAAAGAAAGAAAGAAACAGTATTATTACACTCACATCCATGTCCAAGTTCTTTACTAACAGTTGCCTCTAAGTAAAACTCTTGTGTTACTATTACTCTTGTGGTTAAACTTCTTTTTTCCATCAGCTCCTTTGCACATATACAAGTGACAAACGCAATGTGGGCTCTCACACCATGTAAAATAAGTATCCATTAGTCTCCTCCCAAACTTAGAGTGATACAGAGGCTTTATATCAGCGATCACTATACTGCCGCCCAGACCAAACACTGGTGCAGCCCGCAGTTCTCGAACTTATTTTATAGTAACATGCATCTAGCAGCTACCAGCAGAATCCGAAAAGGTCAACTAAAGAAAGGAATTTCTCGAGAGTGTACTTGCCCTTCTTAGTAAGAAACATAAGTACTTACAAAGACAGTAATATTTTAAGATGTGCTCAATTTAAATTGATGATGGTGAATTCGCCCACAAACTGAATAACGGTGGCCACTAACCACAGAGGCAAATGGACTAAATGGCGCAGCCATTGTGGGGTAAGAGGATATGAGAAGCTCATTGCTTTCTAGTTTGTCCTCGAGTACCGGCAACACATGGGCACTCACGAGTCGTACAGATTAGCTGCTATGGTGTATGTTTTGACATGGAACTAACATGGATTGATGAATGTGCATCACACAGACGATCATCATCAAATGCGGTACCTGCTTGTAGCACGAAACATGAAATTAATTTTAAGCTGTTGTAATACAACGCATCGAGTAGAAGAAAATTTAAACATTTAGTAAAATTTGTGATCGTGCCTCATATTGCTTAATGCATTTAAATATAGCCCTAAGCACAATTAATCTTGGTACTTAGGTGACACAACACCACTTCGCCAGGCAAATACAGTGTCATAAATTTGGAATGGCTAAGGGTGGCAGCATTCTGAAACAGAGAAAAGTCGACATGAAGTTTTGCCAATAACTCTCAGTACTTGGAGGCCGTCGACCAAATTATTGCTCTTTCACTGCTGCTAAACAATTGCGGGCACGTAACACACTAATCTATGTGGTTACCAATTGATGATAATACCAGCAAATATGTGGTCCAAGGTGCCGCCTAACGATGTTAGTATTAGCTCTTGTGCAAAAAGGTTTGAATGCTGGTGCCATTAATCCTATTGTAGCACGGGTGGAAAAAGGTGGATGCTTCATCATTGATCGGCAAACAGTGCTCACTTTAATTCACTTCAAACAACAAATTAGCTGCAATGCTCCTGACAGCACCAAAATACATCAACATAATCACTCTAGACATGGTCTTATTCCTTCACGCACCGGCAGTTATGCAACGTAACGGTCAGTCCAACTGGGCATGGTGTTATTCTTTCACACACTGGCAACCACTAAACCTAATCTCAAGAACAAAATCAAGTACACTGATTGCAAAAGACGTACACTCACACACGCATAGGATAGATCAATGGTAGGAAACAGCAAGGAAAAAGGAGGGAAAATATGTATTGTGACATACGAACTGACTTTGTACTCGCCATGTACATTATATACAGTCAGTATATGACCCTGATGGTATCTTAACTTCATATCATTTTCATATTTGTCCTCACTGTTTATCCAATCTGGCTCAATAGTAGAGCAAAGAAAGCGTCTTTCACATGATTTACTCATGTTATATAGATCCTGAGACCACCACTAGCGTCATCATTTGTGTACATAAAAGGACAGGTGCATAACTTCATCCAGACAAATAAATTAGAGTGCTGTCAGAATACAGTATTTAAGAAAATGTAAAAATCCACAACTTGTCAGACAGGCATGCAGATATCTTATATAAAGGCTGGTCCCTGTTGTAAAATACTATTATTTATTCACAGAAAAACATCATGAAATGAAATACCAAGTATGGATAAACATATCTGGTACAAGTATTTCTACCCATCACTCGTGTCATTTACTGAATCTCACTGCATAGATAATTACCACTTATGATCTCATGTTAAAGTCTCAGAATCATAAGGAACAAAAAAATTATCATCCTGTATCAGCTCACTATATCACACAATATTTGGATAAATCCAGTGCTCCTAAATCAAAATAGTCATCAAAAGCACTTGAGAAACGATGGTACCTATACAAGCTTTCCTACTTCGGTATGCGAATAATATCTCTGTGTGCCATGACACACTTACCAGGGCCTAACTCAGTTCGGGTGGGGCAGGCCTCCAAAAAATTTCTCACTAATGACTCTTTCGTTAGGTCTTCCCTCCTCCCTGTTGGTCTGCAGCGCATCTTAAGATTGTGGTTACGCTGAGTGTTCAAAAGTATCAAAACACCTGTTAGTGGACATTTATATGGGATGGGTCCACTCTTCGCTTTTTAGACGGCTTCAATTCCGCTACGTAAAAACCCAATAAGTCGTCAGAGAGTCTATGGAGGAACGGGAACATATTCTTCCTCAAGAGCCGAAGACCAGAGAAGGTAGTCATGTTGGACGCTGGGAATTGCAGCTAGATCGACGTTCTCACTCATCCAAAGGTGTTCCATTCTATTGTAGTTGGGACTCAGGGCGGGTCAGTCCTTTTCAGTAATGTTATTGCCCGCAAGCCATCGCCACACAGATGCTCCTTCGTGACAGAGTGCATTATCATGCTGACGCAAACAACAATCGCCTCCTAAGTGTTGCTATACTGTGAGGATGACACGTTGCTGTAAAACGTGTTCATATTGTGCCGTGTTTAGCGTTTTCTTAAGTCCAAGATGGAGATCACAGTCTAACGATGAAAAACACTCCCATACCGTACGTAATATCACCCCCTCGGTTGGCAATGCACATGATGGTAGGTAATTATCTCTAGACAGTCGTCAGATCCTAACCTTTCTATTGCACTATAACCAGGTATAGCGTGATTCATCAGTGCAGGTCACACGTTTCCCATCATCCACCCTCCAGCTGCGTCGGTCCTTACACCATTTCAAGTGCTGCTTGACTCAATAAATGGGCAGCTTATGAGGAGCTTCTCGACCGTTGCACTCTGCTGTTCTTAAGCCGATACGCACAGTCTCTGTGCTATCTGGAAAGCTGGTAGCACTTTGGAATTCACGAGTAGATTCCTCCAGCAGGTTTCTTACGATTTTGTACAACCACCGTCCGCACTGTTCAGCGGTCACTGTTTTTCAGTACGTCAGATATGCCCGGCGTTGGTTTTGTTGTGTCCGCAGCTCGTGGTCGTGCGGTAGAGTTCTCGCTTCCCACGCCCGGGTTCCCGGGTTCGATTCCCGGCGGGGTCAGGGATTTTCTCTGCCTCGTGATGACTGGGTGTTGTGTGCTGTCCTTAGGTTAGTTAGGTTTCAGTAGTTCTAAGTTCTAGGGGACTGATGACCATAGATGTTAAGTCCCATAATGCTCAGAGCCATTTGGTTTTGTTGTGATTGTTCCTTTGCGTTTGCATTTCACAATTATTTCACAATCAATGGGCTTGGGTGGCCTTACAAGGACTGAAATGTCCCTGATAGATCTTTGTCTGAGACGATATTCAAAGACTAGGAGACACTGACCTCTTCTGAGCGACCTATCCTAGTATTACGACTTTCCTAATGACAACACAGTACTCTGCACAACGTTTTACATTATGTGTAGCGCTTCTTGTGACATTCAGTAATTAATTCTGGATTTATTAGGGGTATCCGAATATTTTTTATCTGATACTGTATACAGAGTGTTCTTTTTACACCATGTACAAACTCAGTGGGTTGATCAATGAGAGGATACAGAACAAAAAAGGTCTAATGATGTCCGGAAATGCATGGTTTCCATGACAGTGACCATTTATTGAGTCATACGTTGTTACAGAGACTGAGGTCTAACACACGCTTTACCATGCAGCCACAGTTACAGTACGCATAGGTTCCTCCTAAACGGTGGTAATGCATCTCGTACGTCATGCTTTAGCACCCTCTTCTGTCATACTAATTGATAACGTGTCCGATGCACTTCTCTTGCTCACTCACCTTGAAGTGGATGTAATACAGTACTGATACAGCATTGTATCGAGTTGTTGGCTTGGAGACCGGGGGTTCTGTGTTTAGCCCTCTAATTGTGAAGGTTTTGTTTCCTCATGTTCAGTGGTGCTTGTCCTCTGGGGTATGCGATGGGTGGGCGTTAACTCTTGTTTGTCGATTTTAGCTCACACAATGAGGAGTGCAAGTAGTTTCATGTATCAGTTGACAATGAAGTTGGAGGAAGAGGGTGAAAGCCGGTATCTTCTCATATTTACGGCTTTCGAATAGCTGCAAAGCTAAGAGGTTACCGTTTGCATTCGACAGCTGAATGCCTATCAGCAGTGTCATATAACCTGACAGCACAAGATACTGCAAATTGGGTTCAAATGGCTCTAAGCAGTATGGGACTTAACGTCTGAGGTCATCAGTCCCCTAAACTTACAACAACTTAAACCTAACTAACCTGAGGATATCACACATATCCATGCCCGAGACAGGATTCGAACCTACGACCACAGCAGCAGCGCGGTTCCGGACTGAAGCGCCTAGAACCGCTCGGCCACAGCGGCCGGCCAAATTGGGAGTTGCTATAGAATATTGGCGTAACAAATAATTGCACGCTCTTGCTGGGGAAATAATGGACTTGAAAACGTCAGCCATCACAAGATTCGAACCATGTACCCCTCCAAGACAAGCACCATCACACAGGTGTTCATCAGCAAGGTCTGTTATGGAGGCAGGTTATTGAATACAAACTTTCAGCGCGTGCTATTACCATTACTCTCATTTCAAAACACCTCACGCAGCAGGAGACAACAGTATGGCTTAATAGTGATAGTGAGTATGTGCAGGCCACTTTGCGCGCCTCACGAAGAGCTACATCCTTGCGAACTGTGTAACCATTTCCTTAGGCCTCCGGGCATTCATGCCGCATCAGAAGTAACAAAAGAGTGAACCAAATAAACGCGAGTGCTGCAGAAAGGATGTAAAGGCATCACTTTTCCCCAAAGGCGCATCACGCACGCGCGCTTGGATTTTGATAGCTTCGAGAACGGACTCATAATTTAGACTGCGGGAACTATTTTGAGGCGGGCGGCTGCCCGTGTGTCCAAACAGCGTTTATAACTCGTTTACAGCCGCGTCACGTCAGGCGAGCTCCCGGAGCGGCACGGTGCGGCAAGCGAGGTATTTACGGCCCGGCGACAAATGTCTGCGTATCCCAGGCCTTGCGAACACCGCCAGTCGGGCGCTCCGAGCTCTGCACTGCCTTCCGCGTGGGATCAGCGCTGCATTATGACGTAATTGTACGTTTACCTCGCCTTCATTTACCCTGCGGCGACAAAAATCGTGTGATGGCGATACGCACGTATACAGACGGCGGTTGTATCGCGTACACGATGTATTAAACGGTGTAACCTCCCAACAGTTTACTTCCGTAACCTCGGAATAAAAAAGTGACTAACCTATTAATAAAATTCTGGCTCACATACAACCTTTCAATAATTAAATGACAGCGAATTTAAACTGGTAAATTTAGGACGTCAGCAGTGCTGCGTCATTGCCCTGAAAAATCATTCTGAACAAATTAAAAATTCTTACCACAATGAAGTCGCCGGATATCGCGTATGTTGTTGTTGTGGTCTTCAGTCCTGAGACTGGTTTGATGCAGCTCTCCATGCTACTCTATCCTGTGCAAGCTTCTTCATCTCCCAGTATCTACTGCAACCTACATCCTTCTCAATCTGCTTAGTGTATTCATCTCTTGGTCTCCCCCTACGAATTTTACCCTCCACGCTGCCCTCCAATACTAAATTGGTGATCCCTTGATGCCTCAGAACATGTCCTACCAACCGATCCCTTCTTCTGGTCAAGTTGTGCCACAAACTTCTCTTCTCTCCAATCCTATTCAATAATTCCTCATTAGTTATGTGATCTACCCATTTAACCTTCAGCATTCTTCTGTAGCACCAAATTTCGAAAGCTTCTATTCTCTTCTTGTCCAAACTATTTACCGTCCATGTTTCACTTCCATACATGGCTACACTCCATACAAATACTTTCAGAAATGACTTCCTGACACTTAAATCTATACTCGATGTTAACAAATTTCTCTTCTTCAGAAACGCTTTCCTTGCCATTGCCAGTCTACATTTAATATCCTCTCTACTTCGACCATCATCAGTTATTTTGCTCCCCAAATAGCAAAACTCCTTTACTACTTTAAGTGTCTCATTTCCTAATCTAATACCCTCAACATCACCCAACTTAATTCGACTACATTCCATTATTCTCGTTTTGTTTTTGTTGATGTTCATTTATATCCTCCCTTCAAGACACCATCCATTCCGTTCAACTGCTCTTGGAATTCCTTTGCTGTCTCTGACAGAATTACAATGTCATCGGCGAACCTCAAAGTTTTATTTCTTCTCCATGGATTCTAATACCTACCCCGAATTTTTCTTTTGTTTCCTTTACTGCTTGCTCAATATACAGATTGAATAACATCGGGGAGAGGCTACAATCCTGTCTTACTCCCTTCCCAACCACTGTTTCCCTTTCATGTCCCGCGACTATTATAACTGCCATCTGGTTTCTGTACAAATTGTAAATAGCCTTTCGCTCCCTGCATTTTACCCCTGCCACCTTTAGAATTTGAAAGAGAGTATTCCAGTCAACATTGTCAAAAGCTTTATCTAAGTCTACAAATGCTAGAAACGCAGGTTTGCCTTTCCTTAATCTTTCTTCTAAGATTAGTCGTATTGCCTCACGTGTTCCAGTATTTCTACGGAATCCAAACTGATCTTCCCCGAGGTCGGCTTCTACTAGTTTTTCCATTCGTCTGTAAAGAATTCGTATTAGTATTTGGCAGCTGTGGGTTATTAAACTGATTGTTCGATAATTTTCACATCTGTCAACACCTGCTTTCTTTGGGATTGGAATTATTAAATTCTTCTTGAAGTATGAGGGTATTTCGCCTGTTTCTTACATCTTGCTCACCAGATGGTAGAGTTTTGTCAGGACTGGCTCTCCCAAGGCCGTCAGTAGTTCCAATGGAATGTTGTCTACTCCGGGGGCCATGTTTCGACTCAAGGCTTTCAGTGCTCTGTCAAACTCTACACGCAGTATCGTATCTCCCATTTCATCTTCATCTGCTCTTATAAGAAATTTTGCTGTTACAGCCCAGTGCAATGCTGACCACTAGATTTGTTATGAATAAAAAGAAACAACTTATTCTTCTTTACGATAACAGGGATGACCATGGATAGGAGAAATTAGTAAAATCTTTAAACTCAAATGAATGATTGTTAAAAGTTATCTTTATAAGAATTATTATTATTAGAAGATTTTTTAAAACATTTACATGGGACTTGATATAACAATAATACAAAATCAGTTGCTACAAATTACATATGCGCGCGGCTCCTTTTACCTTATGCTACATCGCTGTCCACGACCGGCACAATCGTCCGACTGCCAGCTGCTACTGCTGTTGCAGCTGACACTGCTCGTACTGCAGCCAACACTGCTCTCTGGTCTGCGATTCTACTGTAACATACATATCACATACGGTGATGGTAGTCCCATAATGGTGTGGGTTGCGTTTACATGGCATAGACTGGGTCCTCTCGTCCAACTGAACCGATCATTGACAGGAAATCGTTATGTTCGGCTACTTGGAGACCACTTGCAGGCCGGCCGTTGTGACCGAGCGGTTCTAGGCGCTTCAGTCCGGAACTGCGAGACTGCTACGGTCGCAGGTTCGAATCCTGCCTCGGGCATGGATGTGTGTGATGTCCTTAACTTAAGTATCTGCCGGTCTGTGGAGGACTGGCAGCACGGTTTTTTTCAAGAGCCAATAGTGGAGGAGGTAGGTATGACGGACGATGGCATCTGGAGCGAAGGCGACGTTTTAACTCATCTTTTTCCTAACGAAATTTACTAACAATAAACTTACTAACTATTGTGCATATTGCTGTTACAACAAAAAATTAACATTTGGAAGAATAATACAAATCTTGCCTTCTGAGGTATTTGGGCTTTCTTTCATGAAATAAATGAAAGCTCGACACTTTGGAATACTTCATTCATAACCGACCCATGTTACAACCTCCTTATTTTTCCTTCTTCTCCATTACTTACCCTTCTTCTTCTTCTTCTTCTTTCTCTTTCTCTTTTTCTTAGTTATTGTGGTGTGGTTATTCTGTTTAGTCAGTCGCTAGATATACTCATGCTCCTAAATTAATGTTAACTGCAGAATGTTATGCCACACGACGTATTGGTAATAACTTGAGAAAATCACCCCAAACAAATGTGCTACAAAACGCTACTGTTTCCTGCGCATGTACCCCGACATCAATATGGGATATGATCACCATGCACACGTACACAGGCCGCACAACGGTTGCATACATTGGATCAAGTGGTCGAGCAGCTGCTGGGGTATAGCCTCCCATTCTTGCACCAGTGCCTGTCGGAGCTCCTGAAGCGTCCTAGGGGTTTGAAGGCGTGCAGCGATACGTCGATTGAAAGCATCCCAGACGTGCTCGATGGGTTTTAGGTCCGGAGAACAGGCAGGCCTCTCCTTTTGCCTGATATCTTCTGTTTCAATGTACTCCTCCACGATGGCAGCTCGGCGGAGCCGTGCGTTAGCATCCAGCAGGAGGAAGGTTGGTCCCACTTCACTCCCCGAAACGGCGGACATACTAGTGCAAAATGATGTCGCGATACACCTGACTTGTAACAGTTCCTCTGTCAAAGACATGCAGGGGTGTACGTGCACCAATCATAATCGCACCCCATACCATCAAACCATGACCTCCATACAGGTCCCTTTCAAGGACATTAAAAAGTTGGTATCTGGTTCCTGGTTCACGCCAGATGGAAACCCGGCGAGAATCACTGTTCAGACTACACCTGGACTCGTCCGTGAACATAACCTGGGACCACTGTTCCAATGACCACGTACTGTGTTCTTGAAACCAGGCTTTATGTGCTCTGGTGTGACCAGGGGTCAGTGGAATGCACCTTTCAGGTCTCCAACAGAATAAACCATGTCTGTTCAGTCATCTCTAGACTGTGTGTTTGGAGACAACTGTTCCAGTGGCTGCGGTAAGGTCCCGAGAAAGGCTACCTGCTGTACTCCGTGACATTCTCCGGGCACTGATGGTGAAATATCGGTCCTCTTGTGGTGTTGTACACTTTGGACATCCCGTACTGTAGCGCCTGGACACGTTTCCTGTTTGCTGGAATCGTTGCCATAATCTTGAGAGCACACTCTGTGGCACAGGAGGGCCCATGCTATGACCTGCTGTGTTGGACCAGCATCCAGTCGCCCTAGTATTCTCTCATAATATCATCAATATGCGTTCTTAGAGCCATTTTCAACACACAGTCGCCATTAGCACGTCTGGAAACGTCTCCACACTTGCTGCACCGTTCTCTGACATGCGCCAACACACCTGTGCTTATGTGGACTGCTGCCTGCGCCGCCGTGCGACGACCGCAGGTAAAATGCACCGCATTGTCATACCCCGAGGTGATTTAAACCCTCAATTCGCCCACCAGAGCGTTGTTTCACCATGTATCAGCATTATCCTTAATTTATGAGCATGAGTGTAGTTCTACATAGATTTTACGGAGTCTTAGTGTTTGACGTTCTAATTTTATGTATGAGCACCAATCGTTGAAAACGGCTGACAGGTTGTGAATTAAGTGAATAGTAGCGTGTCCAGTCAACGTCTACATCATACTGTGCAAGCCCTGTAGTGGTGTGTGGCGGAGGCTACTTCTGATACGATTAACTAATATCCCACTCCCTCCTCCATTTTCTCGTCGTGGTCATTTAGCGAGATGTATGTGGGAGGATGTACTGCGTTGTCCGTCTCGTCTATGTAAGTTCTGCCTCTAAATTTCAATAGTACACTGTGTGATGCACAACGACTCTCTTGTAACGTCTGCCATTGGAGTTGGTTGAGCATCTATGTAATGCTGTTGCCCCTACTAAACGATCCTGTAACGAAACGTTCCACTCTTCGTCGTATCTTCTGTATCTTGCATATTCTGTATCTCTTCTAGGATCTCAAGTGAATGAAAAGTGCTCAAGAATCTGTCGAACAAGCACCTTGTATATCACTTCCTTCGTGGTTGAGTTACGTTTCCTTAAGATTCCTCCTATGAATCTCAGTCTCGCACCCTCTTTTCTACTATTTGTTTTATGTCGTCATTTCTCTTACGGTAGCGCTGGATAGTGCGCCTGTTCAGCTGGGTGGTAACATGGGCGCCTCCCATGCACACGGGTCCGGGTTCGATTCCCAGCGGGGTTGGAGATTTTCTCCGCTCGAGGACTGGGTGTTGTTCTGTTCTCATCATCACTACATCACCGGCGCGTAAGTCGCCCAGTGGGTCGTCGACTGAAATAAGAATTGCGCTTAGCGGCCTAACTTCTCTGGATGGGGCCTCCCACCTAACGATGTCATACGATCATTTCATTTCAGCGCTGGATAGTTACTCCAAGATATTTTACAGTAGATACGGTTTCCAGCAATTTGTTGTCAGTAGTTTAGTTGTCCCCTTGTGGATTTCTTTTTCTCTGTAAGGGCAACGTGTTACATTTATTTACGTTCAGGGTCAACCGTCAGAGCCTGCCCCATTAGTCAACACTCTGCAGGTAATTCTGCACATGCATACTGTCTTTTGGCGTTATTACTTCCTTAAAGTGAGCCGTGTCATGAATTACAGGGTTATTACAAATGATTGAAGCGATTTCACAGCTCTACAATAACTTTATTATTTGAGATATTTTCACAATGCTTTGCACACACATACAAAAACTCAAAAAGTTTTTTTAGGCATTCACAAATACACTCGGCGCAGCATGTCCCCATGAATGAGTTCGAAAGCATCGTTGATGCGAGCTCGCAGTTCTGGCACGTTTCTTGGTAGAGGAGGTTTAAACACTGAATCTTTCACATAACCCCACAGAAAGAAATCGCATGGGGTTAAGTTGGGAGAGCGTGGAGGCCATGACATGAATTGCTGATCATGATCTCCACCACGACCGATCCATCGGTTTTCCAATCTCCTGTTTAAGAAATGCCGAACACCATGATGGAAGTGCGGTGGAGCACCATCCTGTTGAAAGATGAAGTCGGCGCTGTCGGTCTCCAGTTCTGGCATGAGCCAATTTTCCGCGGGCTACGCGTGAAACTTGCCCGCACGCGTTCAACCGTTTCTTCGCTCACTGCAGGCCGACCCGTTGATTTCCTCTTACAGAGGTATCCAGAAGCTTTAAACTGCGCATACCATCGCCGAATGGAGTTGGCAGTTGGTGGATCTTTGTTGAACTTCGTCCTGAAGTGTCGTTGCACTGTTATGACTGATGATGTGAGTGCATTTCAAGCACGACATACGCTATCTCGGCTCCTGTCGCCATTTTGTCTCACTGCGCTCTCGAGCGCTCTGACGGCAGAAACCGGAAGTGCGGCTTCAGCCGAACAAATCTTTATGAGTTTTTCTACGTATCTGTAGCGTGCCGTGACCAAATGTCAATGAATGGAGCTACGGTGAATTTATGAAATCGCTTCAATCATTTGTAATAGCCCTGTACATTTGCATCTGCCGATTTTGTTCCGTTAAGAGTGACTTGTTGAGTTATATTTACAAGGAAGTCTTGCAGCTACTTGTAAATCTGGTCCAATACTCGATAAGCTCGAGTTTTTTCACTAAACGTCAGTGCGAGACGGTATCAAATGCCTTTCTGAAGTCAGGGAACATGGCATCAACCTGAGCGCTATTGTCTACAGCGATATGGATCCCATGGAGGAAGAGAGCGAGCTGATTTTCACTGGTTGCGGAATACATGTTGTTTTTTATACCGGAGCTGAGATTTTCATTCTTCAAAAACGTAATTCTTGAGCATAAAACATGTTACATAATTCTGCTACAGAGTGACACCTATATAGCTCTATAACTCTGTGATTCTGCCCTACGTCCCTTCTTGGAAATCGCAATGACTTGCACTATTTTCCAGTCGCTTGACCCTCTGTTACTCCAGCGAACTACGATAAACTTCTGCTAGAAGAGGAGCAACTTCTTTCGCATGATCTTTGTAGAAACTTCTAGGTATCTCATCTGGTATTGGTGACTTTTCACTACTAAACGGTTATAGCTGCTTTTATGTTCCGTGATCGGTTATCTTAATGTCTTGCATTTCTGCGTTCGTACAATGATATAAAGGAGAGGTCACGTTACGATCTTCTGTTATGAAAGATTTTAGAAAACTGAATTCAGTACTTCGGTATTCTCCCTGTCATGTTCCATTTCGGTGCCAGTATGGTCGCTGAGTGGATCAATAGAGGATTTCGAACCGCATACTTATTTTACAGAAGACAAAAACGTCTGGGGGTTTTAACTCAGATCGGATGGAAAAAGCCTAATTGTTTCGTTGTTTTTGGACCTCCGGTATCACAGCTTTTTGCAGCCTTATCATTTCCATTATGTCAGCGTCATTTGGAGTTGTGAAATCTATGATTACAAATCTCCTTCCGATGTAAGACCAGATCTCAGATGCGGTTTCGGAGCTTCGTCGGAGTTAATCCATCAACGAGACGACATGTTCTACGTGTGAACGTCATACAATATTTCGTTGGTTGCTTTTTTTCCGTTGACGATTGTGTAGCACATGGCTTTAACAGTGGATGGTAGAAATTTTTTATGTAAATTATCCCAGATAGCATTCCACTGTACCTGAAGGTGGATTTCCTCCACGAGATTTTTCTTGCTGTTCTTCGTTAAAAAATCACAGACCTTCCTGACTGTTAAGATATACCGCGGATTACGGTTCTTTTGTACGTAGCTGAACTCGAGAAACTATGATTCTATATGTACAAAGGATCCCACCGTGACACTTTCTCTTTGCAGTTGAGAGTGATCTGGTATAAAACATCATAGTAGATTAAAACTGTGTGCCGGAGCGAGCTCGGAACTTGGCATCATTGCCTTTCGCGGGAAAGTGCTCTTTTAATTATAAAAACACCCCCAGGCTGTGGCTAAGACACACATCTGCAGCATCCTTTCTTCCAGAAGTACTGATGTTTCGCAGGAGAGCATCTGTTTAAGTTTAGAAGGTAGGAGACGTGTTACTGTCGTAAGTAAAGCTGTAAGGAGCGATTGTGAGTCGTGTTTGGGGAGCTCAGTCAATAGAGCAACTACCCGCGAAAGGGAAAGGTCTCGAGTTCGAGTCTCAGTCTGGTACACAGCTTTAATCTGCCAAGATGTTTCATGTGTTAAGGTTCTTGGTATCTTTGTTATGTCGACCGATGGCTCCATGTTTACTTGTTCCCATCTGACAATTAGAATATCTGTAACACAGGGTGCCGCGCTTGAATCTGGACAAATGAAGATTTTTTTTCAAAGCAAATTTATTAAAACAAAATACAAAGTAAAGAGAAAATGTTTTTCAGGTAAGTAGTGGTATCTTTCAAGAGTAACAATACTCGATGTAGTCCCCTTCAGCCGCAATGACCGCTTCCAGTATTGCTCTGAAGCGATCGCACTCTCTCTTCAGAACAGTTCTGTCGATATTCACGAATGCTGCTTCGAGAGCGGTGTGAAGAGATGCGGCATTAGAGTGCCTCGTCTTATTGGAAACTCTATCGGCTACGCTCCGAACGTAGTAGTCGAGAGGGCTCAAATCCGGGTTATTCGAGAACCAGAACGTCTTCGACCAGAACACGTCAACGTTGTCCGACAGCCGGTTTTGGACTAAATGGCTCGTATGAGGTCCTCCACTAGTATCCGACGAATTATTCGCTCACTGACATTTCAATACTGACGCGAGTTTACTCGGCGATTGCCCCGAGTCCTCCGAAATGAGCGCCTTACCCTTTTCGATGACTGCGGCGGTTCGTAACAGACGATTTCTCGAATGAGGTTTCCTCGCCGGGTTAGCGGAACGTTCAAATGGTTCAAATGGTTCTGAGCACTATGGGACTTAACACCAGAGGTCATCAGTCCCCTAGACTTAGAACTACTTAAACATAACTAACCTAAGGACATCACACACATCCATGCCCGAGGCAGGATTCGAACCTACGACCGTAGCAGCAGCGCGATTCCGGACTGAAGCGCCTAGAACCGGTCTGCCACAGCGGCGGGCGCGGTACGTTCCCCAGACTTCTCCGAAGCATTTTACTTGGTCACAATATCGTAAACAGTTGATCTCGGCTATCCCAAGAATCGAACTATTTCAGTGGGCGAACGACCACCGCGGAAACTTTCGACAATCGCAAATCTTCCGTTGTACTCTGCACTTGTCAGTTACATCTCGAACATTTTGAGGTACTGACTGTTTACAAGATGCCCAAGGCTTTCAAGAACGCCAATCGCGACCTCCGGAGGGACTACGACATGGCGGGCAATTCAAATTGAAATTGGTCCGAATTTAAGCCCTGCACCCTGTACTACGGTTCCCTTCTTGCGCATGTTGTGATCAAGAGAGATATTCATTTTTGTCTTACTTCCGTGAGGCTTAGACCACGCCTCGTGGCCGGCAGTATTAAGGTGTCGTAACTTACTTTAAAAATATTTACCCTCATAATAAACAATCATAGCACGCGTGGGATGTCATCTGCTACGGCAAGAGTAGGGATTCTGGGGTTTATGGACAGGTCAGTCCGTTTTAGGAACGCTGGAGTGTGCACAAACCCCTGCCTCACAGACGCTGCTTTATGGTAGGGTGATACAGACAATGATGGTCTTTGAAATGTTTCTCTACTGTATGCAGTGCACAATACTATAAAATGTATTCATATCCTTCTGCCTTGAGCGTTTTGTTAAAGAACAACAATGAGACGGTACTCAGCACGAAAAACAGCGCCGCACCACAACACCACTTCCTCTGCACCGGTACTACATGTTGGTACTACACATGGCAGTTAATGGGATCCAGCCAATCGCCTTTCCCAAACCCTTCCCTTAGCTTACCGCTGGATGTAGCGTAATTTCTAGCTCCGAATCAGTCATTCGCATTCATCCAGTGTCTAGAGGTCACTTTTTTTGGACCATCTCAATCGTCGCTTAGAACTGATTATAGAAACGTGTGGCTTCTGAAGATCTGCTAGACAGTTGTACCTACGCACAGCTGACTGGACTGCTGGCAGAACTTAGGAACTGACGAGTGATTCCTACCGCTGATTTCATGCAACTTTTTACAACCACCCTGCACAGTAGTTTACGATCCTTGTACCTTAGTCGATGAGCTCTGCTTGGTGTTGGTTTAGGTGGGACTGTTCCTTCCCATTTCCTCTTCACAGTCGCATGACCAACGGCGAACTAGGCCGGTTCAAAAAGTGGCTCTGAGCACTATGCGACTTAACTTTTGAGGTCATCAGTCGCCTAGAACTTAGAACTAATTAAACCTAACTAACCTAAAGACGTCACACACATCCATGCCCGAGGCAGGATTCGAGGAGGGGAGGAGGAGGAGGAGGAGGAGATTAGTGTTTAACGTCCCGTCGACAACGAGGTCATTAGAGACGGAGCGCAAGCTCGGGTGAGGGAAGGAAGGGGAAGGAAATCGGCCGTGCCCTTTCAAAGGAACCATCCCGGCATGTGCCTGAAGCGATTTAGGGAAACCACGGAAAACCTAAATCAGGATGGCCGGAGACGGTATTGAACCGTCGTCCTCCCGAATGCGAGTCCAGTGTGCTAACCACTGCGTCACCTCGCTCGGTCAGGATTCGAACCTGCAACCGTAGCGGTCGCTCGTTTCCAGACTGTAGCGCCTAGAACCGCACGGCCACTCAGGCCGGCTTAACTAGGCAGGTTTAGAAGATTTGAAATGTCCCTAATGGATATGTAACTAAGTGATATCCAGTGGCTAGTACACGTTCGAAGTCAGTGAGTGATTCTGAGCGACCCATTGTGTTATTACTGCTCCTCTATTGACAACATAGTACTCATAGACACCCTTAAGGCGGAGCCCGCTCTTGAGACACGTAGTCGACAATTCCGCACTACGTAGCGGTGATGGGATACGTTTGAACGTATAGCATATTAGGAGTCAATTACATTGACGATACTGAATGAAACAATAAGACTTAGAAAGAAAAATAACAGTACTTTCAAATAACAGGTGCTTCAAGAAAGCAGAAACTTACTCATGGATTAATACTACTGTCTTCTGTTCTGAACTTCTTTAGACGTCTGAAATTTGATTAGGAGTTCTTACTTTTTTTATTTATTTACACGTCAAGTGCCGTAGGACCAAATTGAGGAGCAAATCTCCAAGGTCATGAAACGTGCCAGTACATGAAATTACGCCATAAAGATAATAATAGATAAAAATAAATCTTTATGAAAACGAAAAATGTCAGTCCATAAGTTTAAGTAAACGCAATCAACAATACAACAAGAATAAGCTCAATTTTTCAAGGAACTCCTCAACAGAATAGAAGGAGTGACACAAAAGGAAGCTCTTCAGAGTTTCGATTTGAAAGCGCATGGATTACTGCTAAGACTTTTGAATTCGAGCGGCATGTTATTGAAAACTGATGCAGCAGTATACTGCACACCTTAAAGCGCAAGAGTTAAGGACGTCCGAACCAAATGCAGGTTCGATTTCTACCGAGTATTAACTGAGTAAAAGGTACTTATTCTTGGAAATCAGCTAATATTGTTAACAAGAAATGACAGTAAGGAATATATAAATATATATTGAGGGGCCAATATCAGAATACCCATTATCGTGAACAGGGGTCGACTTACACCACTTATTGCCCGAACCGCCCGTTTCTGGGCCAAAAATATCCTTTTAGAACGGAAATAGTTACACCAAATAAAAATACGATACGACATAAGCGAGAGAAAATAAGTAAAGTAGACTAATTTTCGTGTCGAATGATCGCTCATTATAGATACCGTTCGAATAGTAAAAATGGCAGCATTAAGTCTTTGAACAAGATCCCAAACGTGCGCTTTCCACGACAGGTTACTATCTACCCATATAACCTAGAAATTTGAACTGTTCAGTTTCGCTAATCGTATGCCTATTCTGTGAAATTAAAAAGTCAGGTTTTGTGGAATTGTGTGTTAGAAACTGTAAAAACGGAGTCTTACTGTGATGTAGTGTTAGTTTATTTTCTACAAGACACGAACTTAGATCATGCGCTATTTGAAACGGAGCCAATGTTGCACGCAACAAACCTTACTACCAAGTTAGTGTCATCAGCAGACAGAAATGTTTTAGTGTTACTTCTAATATTAGAGGGCATATCATTCATATAAATAAGGAACAGGAGTGGCCCCAACACTGATTCCTGGGACACTCCTCATTTGACTCCCACATCACAGCCATTCTGAACATTGCGAATAATAACCTTCTGCTGTCTGTTGCTAAAGTAAGAGATGAACCAATTGTGAGTTACTCCCGTATTCCGTAATGGTCCAACTTCTGGAGCAATATTTTGTGATCAACATAATCACATGCCTTAGTTAAATCAAAAAATATGCCTAGCGTTTGAAACCTTTTATTTAACCCATCCAGTACCTCACAGAGGAAAGAGAATATAGCATTTTCATTTGTTAAACGACTTCTAAAGTCGAACTGTACATTTGAGAGCAAGTAGTGTGATATAAATTGATCAATTATCCTCACATACACAGCCTTTTCAAGAGCTGTAGCAAACACTGATGGCATAGAAACAGGTCTAAAATTATCTACAGTCTCCCTTTCTCCCTTTTTATAAAACGGCTTTACTACTGAGTACTTTAATCTCTCAGGAAACTGATCATTCCTAAAGGAATAATTACAAATTTGGCTAAATACTGACTAACATGTGCAGTCCCTCGTCAGAGAAGCATAGTGGACAAGTAAGTGACATTATCTTTGATGCCGGTATCGCATTTGTTTATTTCTGTTTTTGTTGCTGTTACAGTTGTTGTGGTCAACCGTGCGATGAGTGGTTTCGTGTAGCTACCCGTGCAAGTCCCTTCTCCTCTGCTTAACTACAGTGCACTGCGTCAGTTTGAACACGCTTAGTGAGAAAACTTTTACGTTCCACTCTGTCATTGTAGTGGACTGACAAGACAGCCAGTCCACAGTGACGGGTAACCGAAAGGCACGCGTTTACACACGCCGGCTGGCGTTAGGTCTGAAACAGGATACGTAATGAATGCTATAAAGAGAAGTACGTAGCTACTGGAATACTTAACTTTAATCCATCATTTGTATACAGCATTCTGGATGATACAAGTGAGACTTTCTCTAGAAATGGTTAATGGCGTCTTGCTAGGTCGTAGCCATGGACTTAGCTGAAGGCTATTCTAACTATCTCTCGGCAAATGAGAGAAAGGCTTCGTCAGTGTAGTCGCTAGCAAAGTCGTCGTACAACTGGGGCGAGTGCTAGTACGTCTCTCTAGACCTGCCGTGTGGTGGCGCTCGGTCTGCGATCACTGACAGTGGCGACACGCGGGTCCGACATGTACTAATGGACCGCGGCCGATTTAAAGCTACCACCTAGCTAGTGTGGTGTCTGGCGGTGACACCACAGTCATCTATCCCCAGACTGACGATTCCTTTATCTGTCAGAATGTATCTTATTGACTAATACTTTCATTTGGTCAACCTCTGCCACAGATTTCTTTTCACCGTAATGTGAATTAGTACGTCCTCCGACGTTATTCGGTCTACCCATTTAATATCTAGCATCATTCCACAGCACAAATTAGGGAAGCTTTTATGCTGTTCTTGTCTGAACAGTTTATCGTTGACGTTTCACTCCAGGCAAATATCTTCAGAAAAGAGTACCTAATATTTAAATTTGTTTTCAAGTAGGGACTCATTCGCTTTCGCTCTCGTAGCACTAAGTATCTACAGCCGGGCAAATTTTCTACTGTAATAATAATTTTGTTTACTGGTCACTGCGTTCAGCTGTGACTAAAACTGAGACAGCAACGTTAGGTAACGTACCAAAAACTACAAATTCTACGAGAGTCGTTTAACAAGTAACGCAACACTGTTTTTCCGAAAACAGGTTGGTTCTATTCAGGATTCCAATACATCATACTAAACTCCTGGAAATTGAAATAAGAACACCGTGAATTCATTGTCCCAGAAAGGGGAAGCTTTATTGACACATTCCTGGGGTCAGATACATCACATGAT
The DNA here is from genome assembly GCF_023864275.1 of Schistocerca cancellata. Classification (NCBI taxonomy): domain Eukaryota; kingdom Metazoa; phylum Arthropoda; class Insecta; order Orthoptera; family Acrididae; genus Schistocerca; species Schistocerca cancellata. The sequence goes on along the minus strand of NC_064631.1, from coordinate 80,215,565 downwards.
CACACTGACAGAACCACAGGCACATAGACACAGGCAACAGAGCATGCACAATGTCGGCACTAGTACAGTGTATATCCACCATTCGCAGCAATGCAGGCTGCTATTCTCCCATGGAGACGATCGTAGAGATGCTGGATGTAGTCCTGTGGAACGGCTTGCCATGCCATTTCCACCTGGCGCCTCAGTTGGACCAGCGTTCGTGCTGGACGTGCAGACCGCGTCAGACGACGCTTCATCCAGTCCCAAACATGCTCAGTGGGGGACAGATCCGGAGATCTTGCTGGCCAGGGTAGTTGACATACACCTTCTAGAGCACGTTGGGTAGCACGGGATACATGCGGACGTGCATTGTCCTGTTGGAACAGCAAGTTCCCTTGCCGGTCTAGGAATGGTAGAACGATGGGTTCGATGACGGTTTGGATGTACCGTGCACTATTCAGTGTCCCCTCGACGATCACCAGTGGTGTACGGCCAGTGTAGGAGATCGCTCCCCACACCATGATGCCGGGTGTTGGCCCTGTGTGCCTCGGTCGTATGCAGTCCTGATTGTGGCGCTCACCTGCACGGCGCCAAACACGCATACGACCATCATTGGCACCAAGGCAGAAGCGACTCTCATCGCTGAAGACGACACGTCTCCATTCGTCCCTCCATTCACGCCTGTCGCGACACCACTGGAGGCGGGCTGCACGATGTTGGGGCGTGAGCGGAAGACGGCCTAACGGTGTGCGGGACCGTAGCCCAGCTTCGTGGAGACGGTTGCGAATGGTCCTCGCCGATACCCCAGGAGCAACAGTGTCCCTAATTTGCTGGGAAGTGGCGGTGCGGTCCCCTACGGCACTGCGTAGGATCCTACGGTCTTGGCGTGCATCCGTGCGTCGCTGCGGTCCGGTCCCAGGTCGACGGGCACGTGCACCTTCCGCCGACCACTGGCGACAACATCGATGTACTGTGGAGACCTCACGCCCCACGTGTTAAGCAATTCGGCGGTACGTCCACCCGGCCTCCCGCATGCCCACTATACGCCCTCGCTCAAAGTCCGTCAACTGCACATACCGTTCACGTCCACGCTGTCGCGGCATGCTACCAGTGTTAAAGACTGCGATGGAGCTCCGTATGCCACGGCAAACTGGCTGACACTGACGGCGGCGGTGCACAAATGCTGCGCAGCTAGCGCCATTCGACGGCCAACACCGCTGTTCCTGGTGTGTCCGCTGTGCCGTGCGTGTGACCATTGCTTGTACAGCCCTCTCGCAGTGTCCGGAGCAAGTATGGTGGGTCTGACACACCGGTGTCAATGTGTTCTTTTTTCCATTTCCAGGAGTGTATATCCCACTCTTCTGGCTACAAAACGGTCTCCTTTCAGTACGACAACCTTCCGCCACATTACGGGGAAGTCTTGATGACTGCATGTTACCACTCTGCTGGTCGACGTCGGAAACAGAGTTTTGCTGCACCTATAACCTCACCATCATCCACGCACTGTTTCACGGGAGTGCGTCCTTCATTGCGCCAAACAGATGGAATTCGGAAGGTGTGAGATCCAGGCTGTAGGGTATATGAGGTAGAACAGCCCAATGAAGCGATCTGAGCTACTATCTGATGGGAAGACTCGCATGAGGCCTTGCGCGATGTCGTGACGAAGAAGTCGTACTAAAGTCGTTTCATGAGTTTCCTGGGGATAGCACAACACACTTCACAGTTGATCGTTGCAGGAGATGAAGCAGAGTAACTCCTTCACAGTTCCAGCAGACCGTCTCCATGACTTTACCCGCTGAGAGTGCGGCTCGGAATTTCTTCTGCGGGTGACTCACAGCTGTGTGCGCCCAGCCGACAGGCAGGGTTCGGACAGGTATGCGCGTCCTGGATGCGATGATGACAGACGCCTCGCGCAATGGCTCACCATGCTTTAGTTCCCTGGCTGGCCTCCATAGATATACTACAAGCACCTACGAATATCTGAGCTGGTTTGTTTTTCCACCATTACAAACTGAATAGCAGCTCTCTGCTTGAACTCACCACCGTTAATTTTGAAAGCTGCGTGTTACGCCACCACCCACCGAAACTTCACAGAATTACAGGAACTGAAACTCTAATATTTCACGATGTTCCACAACAGATTCCGCGTTTTTTCAACAGATATTTTCCGAGAGAAGAAAGTGTAGCATTAGTTATTGATCGCCCCTCGTAGTAGAACACATGGCGTTTTCAACAACGCACTGTAGGCAAGTTCTCAGGTGGCACAACTGAACTGACATACATCATCGTGGTTCAAACGATTTGCACGATTTTTTAAAAAAATTACATTCGTCGCGAAAAAGTCTGTGAGTTATCGAAAAAAGGATCAAAATCCCTACAGCAGTTCCTGAGAGTAACCATCACATACAGATAGAAAAACGAGGAGAGGGGCTTTAATTTATGATATTCAGAGATTTATAGTGACGTTAGCCAATATATGTTTTCCAAAAATACTTTTCGTGCTACTGAAGGTGTGTGTGTCATATTCTGCTTGTCCAAATAGCAAAATACGTCTACTACTTCTAGTGTCTCATTTCGTAATCTGATTTCTTCAGCATCAACTGATTTTTTCCGACCATATTCCACTATAGTTGTTTTTACATTTCTTAACGTTCACCTTCCCACGACACTGAGCATTGCGTTCGGCTTTTTTTACAAGTCCTTTGCCGTCTCTGTCTGAATTACAATGTCAACAGCTAATTTCAAAGATTTATTTCTTTTCCTAGCGTTTTAAATTCCTTTCTAAGCTTCTCTTAGGTCGCTTCACAGTTGTTCAATGTACAGATCGAATAAAAGCGTGCAAACTCGACTACTCCCGCCCTTTCACGTACTTCGACTATTTTAATTGAAGTCAGACTACTTTTCAAGTTGTGATTAACATTTCCCTCTCCTTGTCTTATATCTTTTTCTATCAGATATTCCAGAGACTGTCAAACGTTGTTCCCCTGTAGGCCGGCAGGAGTGGCCGAGCGGTTCTAGGCGCTTCAGTCTGGAACCGCGCGACCGATACGGTCGCAGGTTCGAATCCTGCCTCGGCCATGGATGTGTGTGATGTCCTTAGTTTAAGTAGTTCTAAAGTTCTAGCGGACTGAAGACCTCAGATGTTAAGTCCCATAGTGCTCAGAGCCACTTGAACCATTTTTTCCCTGTACCGCGAAATAACACTAAATGCCGTCTGTGAGTCATCAGCTATCAGCCTGCGATTGCTCAGTGCAGGACGGCGAGGTGTTGGCGTGGCGGAGCCGGCAGGATGCCTGAAAGTCCGTGGGGTCTCGCCAAGTAGCTGAAGCGTAGCAGCTGCTGCTGTCAGCGCGGGCCTTGAGAGGCTGTATGGTGCGCCTTACCGTCCGGTTGGCCTGTTTAACCTCTCACGACCCGACGTCTCGAACGCTGCTGCTGACAGGTTCGAAGTCCATCAGTGTAACTTAGTACCGGCGTTACTTCACTCGCTTGCTTGTTACGCCAGAGTTGGAGCTAACAGGTTGGCATGTCAACTATTACAGAGTCTACCATTACTCATAAGTAAAACTAACACAGTTTATAGTACAGGGTAATAGAGGCAAAAACGTTGTACCAAGCATGTGTCCGCAATCAAGTAAGATAATTGCTCATTTTTGTTACAAGATGTCACTGGAAATTGGAAATTTGTGGTAAGTACTATGGAACCAAACTGGTGAATTCATCGGCCCCTAGGCTTACGCACTACTTAATCTAACTTAAACTAAGTCACGATAGGGACAACACACACACACACACACACACACCCATGTCCGAGGGAGGACTCGAACCTCTGACGGGAGGAGTCGTGCGAACCGTGACAAGGCGTCATAGACCGTCTAACATTCTGCGTGGTGTCTGTCTGTTCTAAGTCGTGTCTCCCTACCACTTTCGCGCAACGACGCTCTGAGCATGTTTTTTTAGGGAATTGACTAGTTTGAACCTGGGACCCGTTCCTGGTAAGGAGACGTCAGACCACACATGACATGCAGAGTTCAGAATTCAGTGAGACTAGCGATGATATAACCCAATACTTAATAATTTCAGCGTCAGCTCCACTGCACTCCCCGTAAAAGAATCTTAAACTAACTACATTTAGTGGAAGGGGTTTAAGTCTTTCCTAATTTTAGTTAGCTGGTAAAACAACGTCGAAAATGCAGTTAAATTTACCACTGGAAATTTTATTCTACTCACAAAACATTGTTTATAAATTGCACTATTGATAAAAGGAAATGTTTTAATACAGGATGATGAAAACAAACTGCGTTCAACAAAAATGTGAACGAATATTCCATGAATGGGTTTCCAGGTTCTACAATGGATCGAAGGATGACCTATGCCATATCACATGTATAATCTAGGTTTAAATTAAGTTTCACAAAAGAGAATACTATGAAAATGGTCTACAGTGGCCCTCAATTATCTTTAATTACTTATCTAACTTGTCGTAAATTACAGTGGCTGATGTGGCTTCTCAACAATTATATAACAGAAAAATCATCGGGCTTCAGATTTTTACTTCAAGTAGCAAATGTGAACACCATGAGATTTAATTGACGATCGACACTAGTATTACATAAAAAGGGGGTGTAACAGATGAGACTTCTGCAGTTCTGAGTGAAGCTTCATGCGCTCTTATGCGGCATCGCGTGCGTTCATTACCTTGTCGTTGGTTAGGCAGTCAGGGGGTGGCGGGTGGCGCAGCTCCATACAGCTCGCCGTCTCGGAAGCAACTCTCCTAACTTCTCCTTAATACAATTTACCGAAGTTGGTTTAAAAACAACTATCTGGCTGTGTTTTCATCTGACCAATCAGGGTCTCAATGTTAACCTTAAGCTCCGCCTACAAAAATTTTGGCCATCCAATGAGAAACGTTATACTTTTCGTGGTGGGGCAATGTTTTTAACGTTTGCAACGTGACAGAGACGCGAAAAAGTCTAACGTTAAAACTTGCAGCAGATGTTGCCCTTTTAGAGTTATCGTAAGATCTATACTGTTCTTCTGGTGGGCTCTATCTTTTAGCATGGGCTAGGGGGTGGTCCTGGCAGTTGGCTGGCGACGTGGGTGCCCGTCCCTTCTCGTAGGGCCTTCTAGCTTAATACGGTTCTGCTATCGGCTTCTGTTCTCGTTTATCCCCTCGGAACTGCGTCTGTTTCACGGTGGGAAGGTATGACATGGATTTAGGGATTCTTGGGTTAGTCTGTGGTATTCCATTTGCTCACTCGTTAATCGTATTAGTTTGGTCAGTTTAATGTCACGATTTATTCGGAGCTATGTGACATACTGCTGCATTTGCTAATCATGTCAGCGTTTTCAAGGAAGGTGTTGGATTTGCCTGACACCTTACAACCGCGTGGCTACTCCGTGCAGCGCCTTCATTGGATTTAGTATGTATTATCTGACATCAGACCTTGGAGACTGGACATACACTATTTTCTTCAGACCTATAAAAATTGAAGGTCAGTGTCTGGAAATCGGTTTCCTACAGCACTGTCATTCAGTTCTCAAAAATCCCGGAAGAAACCTGCATTTGAAGAGTAGAATCCTGAGCTCGGTCAAGAACAACACATTTATACTACGAATGTGGGGTGTCTGTTCTTTCTGACATGTCCGAAAGAACAGGTACCACACATGCATATAATCTGAGAGGCCTAGCATGGCAATGAATCCACCTTCTTCAGTGCGGATGTACAAATACGCCCGACCTCATGTGGGAATCTCGGAAGAGCGAATATGGAGGAAATGGGCATGGGAAGCGGATAGGTGGCGCTCGATGGGAGTGTGGATTAGGGGGCCTGTATGCAGAGAGCGTGGCCGAAGGTGAAGTTGCCCGTGATTGGTTGATTAGCTTTGGCAGAAGAATGGCGACAAACGTCTCTCGCGCTTCCTATGTTCGCCGTGTTTTTGAGGTGAATTGGAGTTCAGAGGACTTTTGGAAACGATTAAAAGGTATTTCAATTATTGAGGGACTTGTTATACGTTGTGCATGCATGTTCGATTTAGTTGTATATCGTTTTTAGTACGTAATCAGCGTGTGCTATCTTAAATACGAAATAATGAAGCGTTTTGTGAAGAAGTCGGTAGGCCTACATGTTTGAAGTAAACACGTTAGTAATTGTACAATATTGTTTTTGACATCTGTAATTCGTTCTGCAGGCGTTCGTAAACGATGCCAGGTTGTGCTGCACTTGATTGTTCCAATAGAGGCGAAGGTGGATTTCTCAAGTTAGCATTTCCACGCAATGAAGAAAGACGAAAGCAGTGGGCAGTCGCAGTCAACCGGGCTGACATAAACCAACTACGTACTCTTATCTATGCGAAGTAAGTCGTTTTTGCCTTTTACTACATATAAAACAACTTGCAATATACATAGTTAAATCTGAAACAGACCTGTAAATTGGCTGTGTGAAGATTATTATAACACATTATTCTTATAAACAGAGGTATTTAACGAATGATTTCGCCGTATTGTCTTGTGCTTTTGATTCGGTGAATGTGTACTCCACTACTCCACTACTGGCCATTGAAAAGTCCCGCCCGCAGTTTTGCAGAAAAATGGTCGCCGTATCGTCCGGTTGGCCACTCTCTCCCTATACAGGCTCTCTAGTGTGGATCGGTCGTGAGGGGAGCAAAGGCAGTTCGTGCAGCTGCGGTAACACTGTACCGTGCATGGCGCAGTGGTTACCGCACCTGCATGTTAACTAGGAGATCTCGGTTTCGGATGCCGTTGGAGCACATATTTTCACTCGTTGCGCCGATTCCGCGTAATGTCCAAATGCAGCTGACAGCAGCGACCCTTCCGTTTCCTCTGTTCCTCTCACCACCTTCAATTTGCATACAACAGCACATTTGTTTGTTGATTAAAGCTTTCGCCAGTTGGTGAGTGCGTAACGTAATAAAATTTTAATCTTAGAGCTGCTTGTTTGAATCAAATCAATTTTTTGCTTTAATTGGAAGTTCACATCAATTAACAAATTCAAATGTTATGTAAGAAACATAGAATCATAATTTTTAACAAAAATAAATACTTTTTAATTTTAATTGGTATTTGAATACAAATGAGGTATTAAGAATAAATTAAAATTTGATACAAAAGTATGAAACATCGAACAGAAAATAAAATACATTTCTGTAACTAGAGATTGAACAGTATTAGTAATATACGTAATTTTGTCATATAATAAAAATACATTTTACATACTTGTAATAAATTTTAATTCATTTCATAAGACCGGTAATTAAAAACGAAATGATCTTATTTTCATTAAAAAGTAATAAATGAATATTTTAAACTAATACACTACCTGACGAAAAAAGCGAAGCACCTAGCAGACACAGTGGGATGTCAACGTAACTTCGTACATATACACACCATGGATGGGTAAGTAAGCGATTAATCTATAACGTAACTTAAATGTACGGGCCGTATTCTCTTAATTTTTCATAATTTTGCGAGAGAAGTTTCTCATACTCAATGAATCGTTTATATCAGGGTAGCAGTGATGCCGAGAAAGTGACATCATGCAACATATTTAGAGGAACATCCTGTGCGGTAATTGTCAGTAGTTTTAAATAGATCATTAATTCTCATTTTGTAAAAGCATCTGACTGGAGGGCTCTCAGATTTAACAGTTTTCAATCAATAGAATAAAATAAATGCAGTTATGGAGGGGATCCGCTCGGGGTTTTCTTTTCGGCGAACGAGGTAGCCTTGCGCCGCCAGACCATGTGCAAAACGGGAGAAAACACGGCCGGCCGGAGTGGCCGAGCGGTTCTAGGTGCTACAGTCTGGAACCGCGCGACCACTACGGTCGCAGGTTCGAATCCTGCCTCGGGCATGTATGTGTGTGATGTTCTTAGGTTAGTTAGGTTTAAGTAGTTCTATGTTCTACGGGACTGATGACCTCAGAAATTAAGTCCCATGGTGCTCAGAGCCATTTGAACGAGAGAAAAGACTGTTGCTGACAGTCAGGTTTACGGTGTGGACGCAAGATGTGTTCCATATTTTCAGCAATGCTGGATATTCTGAGATAGTGATAATATTCTGATGTGGCAGTATCAGGTGATGGGAAAACGCCTCTGTATAAATGCCTCTGTATTAGTTGCGCAATGCAAGAATTTCCAAACTTATATTAGAGGCAACAATGACCGCGGCTACTAAGGGCGTAATGGCACAGACGAGCATAATGGTATGTTGCAGCAGTGGGTACCCGTACTCAGAAGTGAAGACATCATTCAACTGCCACATTACCTCAACACCAGCACATCACCATTTACACGTTCAAGGTAAGGAAGGTCTTACATTTATTCACATTATGATAAGTGTAGGCGCCTTAGTCAGTACTGTTAAACACGTGATGCAAATTTGAAAAGTAGAGTAATACAAACTAATGGTTGTAGTTACATAAACGATTTCCTGTTTTCACAATTCAAATGACTTCACTTAATAATTTGAGTAAATAAATGTGCTTTGTTTGAAGTTTACAATCACAACGAACTCTTGGTCTTGCAAACGTCGTACGAATACGACACTCAACGCTGCCTCAAACTAAAGAGCAATGAACAAATTCAGTAGTCGCGTTTCTAATTTAAATTTACTGCCAATATCTTTCAGTTAAAGTAAATTTTCATAACTGGTTATTTTAAAGAGATCGTGATTATGACAGCTTTTTTTGGTCACATTGCACACTAGAAATTTTGCATTACTACCCACAGTGATACAACTCAATTACAGTCAGCTTATCCATCTTGTGTCTGAGTTTGCTCTAAGTTGACGTAAAAAGATGTAAACATTCAGTAAGCGATTTTGTTTAACACAAACAACTCAAATAAAATGAAGTTTAAAATTTAGTTATATTGATGATCCCTTTAGAAACGTTGTATACCATTTGCTGCTTTAGAGCTGGCGACCAGTCATCGTAGTTTCATTTAGATATTTTCAGGGGTTTTCTCATGGTAAGCGACCATCGTTCTCGTCAAGTCTCACAGAGGCCACCTACTGTTGGAACCACGGCGCACTGAAGTAGTGCCTAAGGTTGGCAGTAATTTATTTCGTGTGACGCTCAAACCTTTGTTCTATCGTGTATCGCACCATCCGAACAACGCTGACTTTAGATTATACAGTTCGCTACTATGACGTGCATTATCAGATTAGGAAAATACACAAGGAACTGCCGTCGAAAGTAAAGTAAACATTTTGCGGAGGTAACGACCGGTAAGATTTCGTTACAGTCCTATTAAAGAATGTGCCAATAAGCGCACAGGCCGGTGAGCTATCGTCTCTTTGTAGTTGAAATTATAAACCGTGCTACGATAAGGTACAGTAGGTCACTCTTACGCGAACATAAAATACCACCTCCGTAGGCCAGCGTGCCGTCCGCTGCCATATGGGGTGATTTGGGTGCGATGGTGAGGGGAATGCAGTCGGCATACCGCTCTCCCGGACGTTGCTAGGTCTCCAGTTCAAGTTTGTTGTTCAAGATGTTTCTGAATTGGTTTCTCTAGGCTGAGAACTCCCACTTAATGTACTCCTGCCAAGGACATAGACAGAGGTGGAGTCTAGAGGGTCCGCATACCGCTCTCCCGGACGTTGCTGGGTCTCCAGTTCAAGTTTGTTGTTCAAGATGTTCCTCAATTGGTTTCTCTAGGCTGAGAACTCCCACTTAAAGTACTCCTGCCAAGGACACAGACAGAGGTGGAGTCTAGAGGGTCAGAAGCCCAGCCCCCCCCCCACCCCCTCACCCACTCAACATGTAGCCAACATGATTACACACGACCTAACTGACGTACAATGAAATTGAAAGGTATTTCATTTTCACTCATATAACGAAAAAGGGATACGACCTGAAGAAAACCAACAAAGTAAAACTCCTCCCGCACAGGCCATGAAGGCCCGATGGTACCGACTGGCCGCCGTGTCATCCTCAGCCCACAGCCGTCACTGGAAGCGGATATGGAGGGGCGTGAGGTCAGCACACCGCTCTCCCGGCCGTAGGTCAGTTTTCGAGACCGGAGCCGCTGCTTTTCAATCAACTAGCTCCTCACTTTGCCTCACAAGGGCTGAGTGCACCCCGCTTGCCAACAGCGCTCGGCAGACCGGATGGTCACCCATCCAAGTACTAGCACAGCCCGACAGCGCTTAACTTCGGTAATCTGACGGGAACCGGTGTTATCACTGCGGCAAGGCCGTTGGCTATAAATAAATTTAAATTACCAATATATCGATAGAACTAGAATCTCTCTCCTACCTTTTACAAGACCAACTGCTGCACGTTGTTGGCCATACTTAAGCGCAGTGATTTTGTTTAGTTAATCAGCTCGGCTCTCTTTACAGTTGGGTGTAATATAAGTGCTGCCGTTTATTGTTTTTGTTCTGAGTGCTGTTGCGATAGTTTCTGATTGAAGGTACGATCGTAACAGGAAAGCAGAGGAAAATCAATTTCACTGCTGTTATTGTTAAGTTACAAATATGTACTATAATAGTCTACTGAGCTCTCTATAGCAGTTGAACATTGTCACGCAGGATATGGTGGCTGATGCCCAGTGACCAGCTTTCGTCCAGAGTGCTGGGCGAGTTCATTTCTTTTGTTCAGAAGGGGAGGCCGACAAGCGTTGCCACCTTTCGGTCAGTCGGCTATGGCAGAATCGATGCGCACGCCCTGCAATCTTCCTCAAACTATTTTACAGAAAATATTCGGTAAAATAATTTCATTTCCCGTTTACTTGTAGCCTTAAATGTGAAGTTCATTGTGGTGTGCCCATGATTTCGTTAATGGTCATAACTGTGACCATTACGAGGAAATAAGACACTGCGCGAAATTCAAAAAAGTTTGCAATGAAAAATAGCAGTCGCTATGATTTAGCGTTTGGTGCATGTTACATAATACGTTGCTGCGTATGAAATTTGGGTAACATGAATTTTTCTTTACAATTGTGCGGATGTCTCGATCGGTCTCCATCTCGAGAAAACTGATCTGAGGTAGCGCACTCATTTGCGATGGCACGGCGCCAGCGATAAGGCCAGAGTGAAATATCCACAACATTCCTCATATTTCATAAATGGTTTGCGATATCGAAACGAGAATTTAGCAAATGATAATAACCAAAGAGCAGATTATTTTTCCGTATGGTTATTACGCATAACTACATTATCTACCGTGTTATTCCACGAACTACAGCCTTTTCCGATGAAAGAATTTATTTTTTAAGCGTCATCGATAGCTGGTGAAATGAGAAATACTATTTGTTTTGGAACAACATAAGTGAAGTCATTACACGTTTGCCCGCATCTCGTGGTCGTGCGGTAGCGTTCTCGCTTCCCACGCCCGGGTTCCCGGGTTCGATTCCCGGCGGGGTCAGAGATTTTTTCTGCCTCGTGATGGCTGGGTGTTGTGTGATGTCCTTAGGTTAGTTAGGTTTAAGTAGTTCTAAGTTCTAGGGGACTGATGACCATAGATGTTAAGTCCCATAGTGCTCAGAGCCATTTGAACCAATTTTTGAACCATTACACGTTTATTTTGTACAGAGGAGGTGCTTTTTCGTAAGATGCTGAGCTTTTCCTCGGCTACTCACTTCATAAACGTAATAAACCTCTGTTCCAGAATTTTCTCGCAGCTGCATCTACACATATTAGTAAGACGAGACTGTGTAAACTCTGCTGAGTTTTGGCAAAGAAAGCAAATTTTAACATGCCCACATGGGATATCTATCGGTTTTACCCAAAAATCTCCACTGGTGATACTTCTCTGAAAGCTAGAAATGGTTAAAACGAGGCGAAAATAAATGGCTGCATTTTAGGCGGAATTTAGATACTAACCAAATAATAGGTGACATATTTTGAATTGGTGACACGCAAGAGTGGGCGTGAAGGCGCACCGCTAAATATTTACAACAAATGCGAGTGTAACGTTTAAAAGTAGATGGGGAATTCATTACACGCTTTTAGATATAGCGGTTGGCGAACGATGCCTCCTCAAGCACGGTGTTAATAATATTTCAGTTTTCTGGGACACTTGCCTCCACCTTCTACCATCTTTTAAGTACAAGGAATTTTCTTCTGCTGTCCCAACGTAAATATGTTGAAAGTAATTTTAGTGACTTGTGAGCTATCATTAAGCCTGTGTCATATTGGCTAAACACTACATTCTGATACTAGCAAACTGAAAACTTCGATTACAGGCATTTCGTGAGTCTAACAAAATTTGACTCGTTTGAAAAATACTAAAATAAAAAATTACTCGGGTTATATAAATATTTGATCTTGTTAGGAAAAGACGTAAAGAAAAACAAGCAGCATTTCACTGATGTTCGACCGCGGCACATCCTTAACAATACGTGACAGGAGCAATGCAATAGAAAACTTTGACTTGCAATTCAGGTTGTAAACAACGAATCACATCACACAGAATATACCGATGCTACAACACTAAACTTTGTTCAATTAAAGAAATATGTGTAACATCTTACTGATTGCCCTAAACATGGCTTCAGCTGCCCACCTCCTACAAAAACAGGAAGTATAGTGTTCGTAAACGTTTTTTCTTTTTAGTATGAAATCCTTGGAAGTGAAACAGACATTGCTCAAGCAAGTATGCAGCATTGAAAAGCATCATTTTCTACATCTAGCAGTGGCACTCATGAGCTATAAAAATAAAAGCTTTAATACCTGTTCTATGACATGTAAAGATTATTGACATTATAGTTGTGTTGTCTAAATGGGAAGTTGGTTTTACAAGTACTGGTGGTGTTGATGAATTACAAGTATACGAAGGATTTTCTACCCATTCAAGAAATAATTACAAGTTATTAAAGGTAAGATTGTGTCGTCTGAAGGAAGTTATCAGCATCCAACGTAGTACTCAATTTTGTGGAGGTTCCTTTACAGATGTCCAGGAATGGAGGTTTGTTTGCTCAGTAGTGTTATTATGAAGTGTGACTGTGCAGTGTTTCTCTTGTAAGGATAGTAAGGATAGAAACAGAGCAGAGAGTGTGTACTATTCATTATTTACGAGATATGGGGATGTAATGAGGTATGAGGTTGTTATGATGGTGATAGAGCAGGGTGAAATATATTGTAGGTATTAATAATTATTGATGACGATGATTATGAGGATAATGATAATAATGTGACAGGAAGATGCAGTGATTAGGAATTATGATGCATTATTAGGAACACTGTTTTTGTTGAAGTTGGTTTTTCATTGAATGGATATATTTCATTAGCTTGTATGTAATAAATGGAAAGTTATGAACTGTCATATGTTTCGTAGCACGACAGAAAGATGAAATGGTAAGTAACACCAATATGTTAAACGACAACACAATTACTTTTATGTGAAGTTTTTTGGGTCATCAAGTATAACTGCTTTATTATGAATTTCTGACATACTTATGTCTTTTATGATGTTTTGTGATCTTTTTCTTCTGCACATGGCGTACAAGAACATTATCCTGTTGAAGTATGTAGTTCTTCTTTTGTAAGTAATTAGATATCTTCTGTGTTCAGGTCAGATTATGATAAATATGATGTTATACACATATCCTAAAACGAATTTGTCTGTTTTACATATATTCGACATTTATGAGATGTAGCTTTTAGAAGGATATTTTGTTCAATGACTAGTTTTTATGATCACGCTAGGTAGAAATGGAAAAGGTTAATGAGAAGACTACTGATTAAAATATAAGTGTATTTCATGGTAAAATGAGCCTATCTTATCGAAGAATGTACTACTGTTTCATAATGCTTTTCTCCTTTTTGCATTTTATAACTTCTTAATTAATTTTCTTGCCATGGCTTGGGTTGTATATAATTTTGTTCATAGTATGACTCTTTATTTAAATAGCTATTGCGTTCTGTGAACTCATCTACTGCACAATTATTGGTGCTCAACAAACTTTTGACCCTGATGTCTGATTATCATTTTATGAGGACATTGGTATACTGCATTTTTCTGATGCAACCTTTGCTTTAGGTACTGCATTGCCTTTATGATGAAACTTATGTTTATTGCTTGTCTCAGCCGACCAATGTGTGCTTCATTTTGTTTACTGGTTTTCCATTGTGATTATTTTGCCGCTTTTGCTTACGATACGATACTTTGCTGCATTGGTATTTTTAATGAATTATTTGTCATGTTCATATGTATATCTACATCTACATCTACATCCATACTCCGCAAGCCACCTGACGGTGTGTGGCGGAGGGTACCTTCAGTACCTCTATCGGTTCTCCCTTCTATTCCAGTCTCGTATTGTTCGTGGAAAGGCCGGCCGAAGTGGCCGTGCGGTTAAAGGCGCTGCAGCCTGGAACCGCAAGACCGCTACGGTCGCAGGTTCGAATCCTGCCTCGGGCATGGATGTTTGTGATGTCCTTAGGTTAGTTAGGTTTAACTAGTTCTAAGTTCTAGGGGACTAATGACCTCAGCAGTTGAGTCCCATAGTGCTCAGAGCCATTTGTTCGTGGAAAGAAGGATTGTCGGTATGCCTCTGTCTGGGCTCTAATCTCTCTGATTTTATCCTCATGGTCTCTTCGCGAGATATACGTAGGAGGGACCAATATACTGCTTGACTCTTCGGTGAAGGTATGTTCTCGAAACTTTGACAAAAGCCCGTACCGAGCTACTGAGCGTCTCTCCTGCAGAGTCTTCCACTGGAGTTTATCTATCAACTCCGTAACGCTTTCGCGATTACTAAATGATCCTGTAACGAAGCGCACTGCTCTCCGTTGGATCTTCTCTATGTCTTGTATCAACCCTATCTGGTATGGATCCCACACTGCTGAGCAGTATTCAAGCAGTGGGCGAACAAGCGTACTGTAACCTACTTCCTTTGTTTTCGGATTGCATTTCCTTAGGATTCTTCCAATGAATCTCAGTCTGGCATCTGCTTTACCGACAATCAACATTATATGATCATTCCATTTTAAATCACTCCTAATGCGTACTCCCAGATAATTTATGGTATTAACTGCTTCCAGTTGCTGACCTGCTATTTTGTAGCCAAATGATAAAGGATCTATCTTTCTGTGTATTCGCAGCACATTACACTTGTCTACATTGAGATTCAGTTGCCATTCCCTGCACCATGCGTCAATTCGCTGCAGATCCTCCTGCATTTCAGTACAATTTTCCATTGTTACAACCTCTCGATACACCACAGCATCATCTGCAAAAAGCCTCAGTGAACTTCCGATGTCATCCACCAGGTCATTTATGTATATTGTGAATAGCAACGGTCCTATGACACTCCCCTGCGGCACACCTGAAATTACTCTTACTTCGGAAGACTTCTTTCCATTGAGAATAACATGCTGCGCCCTGTTATCTAGGAACTCCTCAATCCAATCACACAATTGGTCTGATAGTCCATATGCTCTTACTTTGTTCAATAAACGACTGTGGGGAACTGTATCGAACGCCTTGCGGAAGTCAAGAAACACGGCATCTACCTGTGAACCCGTGTCTATGGCCCTCTGAGTCTCGTGGACGAATAGCGCGAGCTGGGTTTCACATGACCGTCTTTTTCGAAATCCATGCTGATTCCTACAGAGTAGATTTCTAGTCTCCAGAAAAGTCATTATACTCGAACACAATACGTGTTCCAAAATTCTACAACTGATCGACGTTAGAGATATAGGTCTATAGTTCTGCACATCTGTTCGACATCCCTTCTTGAAAACGGGGATGATCTGTGCCCTTTTCCAATCCTTTGGAACGCTACGCTCTTCTAGAGACCTACGGTACACCGCTGCAAGAAGGGGGGCAAGTTCCTTCGCGTACTCTGTGTAAAATTGAACTGGTATCCCATCAGGTCCAGAGGCCATTCCTCTTTTGAGCGATTTTAATTGTTTCTCTATCCCTCTGTCGTCTATTTCGATATCTACCATTTTGTCATCTGTGCGACAATCTAGAGAAGGAACTACAGTGCAATCTTCCTCTGTGAAACAACTTTGGAAAAAGACATTTAGTATTTCGGCCTTTAGTCTGTCATCCTCTGTTTCAGTACCATTTTGGTCACAGAGTGCCTGGACATTTTGTTTTGATCCACCTACCGCTTTGACATAAGACCAAAATTTCTTAGGATTTTCTGCCAAGTCAGTACATAGAACTTTACTTTCGAATTCATTGAACGCCTCTCGCATAGCTCTTTTCACACTACATATGATCATCAGTTAGGTAGAATTACGTTTCTGATGGACTATTTTTTTTAACTTATGTTCATCACAGCACCTGTACCTCTGTGAGAGGTAACTTAGGATAAGCATTTACTGTTAGAGATTATAAAGAAGGTAAATATCATTAATAAAAACAGAATTATGATAACTGGGTGTACGAGAACGTTCAGTTATCAATATAGTATGTGCACCAACAAATGAGAAAGAAATAAGCACTAAAAGAAGGATGCATTAAAATGTATGATTAGGTAGGTCGAATTGACTTGGATTTTTGCAGTAATGAAAAGAGATGTCGATTGTGTTATGGATATATTAGATTGAATAATAATTATATTATTCAATTACGATGATATGACAACGAAATATTTGAAGGAAATTTGAATATGACGAATTTGGCAGATACATTGGTATTATGTTTTTGGGAGGTAAACTGACATTAAACGTATTATTATGTGAATACGATGTTTTTGGCAAGTAAACTGAGATAAAAGGTAGTGTGAGAAATGTATGAGTTTCCAGTGAAATTATATTATGTGTCCGCTACAGAAGTTAGAAAGGTGATCAGTACACAAAAGTAGTACATGACACCAGATAAAATATCACTGCAAATGAATGTGACTTTGATCTGAAGTGCGCATAATTCCCTTTTCTTTTCCTTTACATGAACCATGATACATCTGTTTGTATACTTTCCTCCCCTAACGTTGTGTGTACGTTTTTCATTTATGTATTTCTGTTACCACCTTTCCCATGTGTTACATGTTAGTTGTCAGTTCTCTGTAACCAGATATTTTGTGACTGATTAGGTAATATTAAATCTACTAGATTTTCTTGTATATTTTCATGGGTAGTTGTCACCATTACAAGATAAAGTTGTTTTGCCAGTTTCTCCTTCTGTATCTTGCACAGAATACTGCATAATGTTTTGCGTATGTAGATGTTTTCTGTTCACATTACTGCAAATATACGAATACTCATGTTTTGTACATAAGCTTCATCTTACAATTTCTTCTAATGCTCTTGTACTATTTCACATATTTGCTAGGAATAAGGTCTTTTCTTAGACAGACAATACTGCATGTTCAGTTCAGATTTTTAATGAATTCTAAAATCACAAATTCAATGAAGTTGGCATGGATTTAATTAATTTTAGCTCACACTTAAAGGAAATAATAGTACTGAGTATGAAGATAAGTGAACTTCAACTGGGAATTTGAATCTGCTGAGCGAGAGGAAGTCACTTTTATGTCAATATGGATATCACTTTGCATTCTTTTTAGGAAACAGTACATAGCCAGAATTATCAGGTGTTGTTCTATATAAGCAGACTAGTTTTCTGTGAACAGTGTTGGTAATGTCATACAGCTATCTTTTTCTGAGAAGAGTAGTAATTTATTTTTCTTGTTATTCCAACTCAAACATCGCACTTCACGTTACACAGTTTTCGTAATGGACTTCGCTGTTGAGTTTCAGTTGTATAGTTTTCATTGAGAACAGTCAATTTGGTTCATTGTCAATATTTCTAATTCTTGAATTCATTAAGTTAAAAGATTTGTTTTATGACACTGTTCACTTGTACACCATAGCGCCAAATAATAGTCAGTATCGCTCTGCAGTTGAGTACGATATCTAATGCATACATTGCATGAGGAGAAAATTTTGGGAAACAAATATTCATTATTTGCATACAGAGAAAAGTTTTTTATACACAGCTTACACATGGCAACGTTGCCACGATAGTAATCTGGTTTTCTGTGAGTGTGTAGTCAGAGTGCAGCACAGGTTCTCGAAAAAAAATCAGTACTACGCGTGTGTTGTGTGTATCAACATTTCTTTTTGCTGTTTTAGCTGTGGTAATTTCATGATCAATTTCGTGTGGTTTTTTTCAGAAACATTGAGTATGGAGATCTTTGTTAGGCACTTAGACAATAGTACATACCATGTAAAATATTTGAGTGTTTCTTTGATATTTTGCACATATTTCTGTAGGATACAGGAAATTATTACATTTGGTTATTTGAATAAAAGTAGAACGTTTTCCCTTGTGCACCATACATTTTTTGTTTTATTGTGTGAAGGTGCATTTTGTAAAGTTCTAAGCCTAGGAACGGATGACTGTTTAATTAATGACAGACTTAATATGTGAATCGTCTACTGTCGGTCTGCCCCAAGCTCAAAGAAACAGTATTTTAATATGGACTATCCTCATGTGCTTATCTTCTACGTGTTAAATTTAATGTAGTTTTTGTCAGGTTAGGAGTATAACATGGTGCTGAAGGTACATTTAATTAATTTTGAGATTCCACCACCAATTGCACTACTGGCTCGTTGAATTTATCACTTGTAAATCAACTGATAAGTCAGTTATCATGTGGACCAGTATTATACAGGGTGGTCCATTGATCGTGACCGAGCCAAATATCTCACGAAATAAGCGTCAAGCGAAAAAACTAGAAAGAACGAAACTTGTCTAGCTTGAAGGGGGAAACCAGATGGCGCTATGGTTGGCCGCTGGATGACGCTGCCATAGGTCAAACGGACATCAACTGCGTTTTTTTAAATAGGGACCCCAATTTTTTATTACATACTCGTGTAGTACGTAAAGAAATATGAATGTTTTAGTTGGACCACTTTTTTCGCTTTGTGGCAGATGGCGCTGTAATAATCACAAATATAGGCTCACAGTTTTATACGAACAGTTGGTAACAGGTAGGTTTTTTAAATTAAAATACAGGACTTACGTATGTTTGAACATTTTATTTCTGTTGTTCCAATGTGATACATGTACCTTTGTGAACATACCATTTCTGAGAACGCATGCTGTTACAGCATACCACATTAAAGCAATAAATGCTCAAAATGATGTCCGTCTACCTCAATGCATTTGGCAATACGTGTAAAGACATTCCTCAACACCGAAGTTTTTGCTATTCCTGATTCTCGAGAAATTTGTCTGCTACTGATGCGCGGATTAGCCGCGACAGCAGCTAAAACTCCTACATGGGCATCGTCATTTGTTGCATGTCGTGGTTTACATTTCAGGTGTGGCTGAACACATCCTGTTTTCTTAAATAACGCAACTATCCGGCGAACGGTCCGGACACTTGGATGATGTCGTCCAGGACAATAGCCGTACATCAACACGATATCGACCTTTTCCGCAATTGGTGAACGGTCCATTTTAACACAGGTAATGTATCACGAAGCAAATACCGTCCACACTGGCGGAATGTTACGTGATACCACGTTCTTATATGTTTGTGACTATTACAGCGCCATATATCACAAAGCGAAAAAAGTGGTCCAACTAAAACATTCATATATCTTTGCGTAATGCGTGAATATGTAATAAGGATGGGGGTTCCTATTTTTATAAATGCAGTTGATATCCGTTTGACCTATGGCAGCGCCATCTAGCGGGCCAACCATAACGCCATCTGGTTTCCCCCTTCAAGCCAGACAAGTTTCGTTCTTTGTAGTTTTTTCGTTTGTTGTTTATTTCGTGAGATATTTGGCCCGGTCACTATCAATGGCCAACCCTGTTTGTATTAAAGACTATCTCTTAATGTTAACCCTGATTTAAATCTGTATGTGGTATATTGAGAATATCCCTCAACAAAGACATAAAGTGCATAATGTACCTAACATTCATCGGAAAATCATTACATACTGTCGATAATGACATTGATGACTATAGGATGGTAAGTATAAAATTGTGCTGTGCTTCGATACACATGTGACTGCATGTGCTGCCTAATACGTTCAAAAGCACTGTACATAAAAACTGGATTCTTCCTGGGCTCATACATCAGGTTCTATTGTTGATAGAAAGACGTTGTCAGGGGTTGTGGATAGTCCTTGGGCTAGAGGCCATTTGTATATGAAACAGAAGGATCGTCTTAGTCTCATTATACTATAGTACAGGACCAAAGTATGAATATTACACACTTCCTCCTGATTAGGCAAATAGGTTGGTTCTTTTCACATTTGATGTTGTCTCCAGCAACCATTAAGGGGCTTAAGGAGGCACTATTAGTTCGTGAGCGATTCCTTAGAAAACCACAAAAATCGGATATTTACCATTTTTCCGTACCAACACGACGCGGATTCCAAAACTCCCATCTACAGTAGATATATAAAATTTTTACGATGATTTCTAAGGTCCAGAACTCCAACAACCTTGAAAATTTTCTTGATGTGTTTTTCCGTTTACCGGATACAGAGGTTCACCGTTATACTACTCGTACACGTGAAACACGCACGTAGGGTCCGGCGTGAGATGCAAACGTAGTTTATCATCTGACGTAGCATGGAGAAATAGGCTGTAAAGTGTTTTCGTCATCATCAGAATGGCTCCGGAAATCTTACCTTGTAATACTTGTAACGCTACCTGTGTTAATCACGAAAAATACTTAATAAAAACACATAAAGGAAAAATCTTTGTATACCTATATTACTTTGTAATTATTGGTATGCTATGTAAATTCTTTTTCGCTTCATGTATAAAACAATTCAAGGTATTAAGTCATGCATAGTTTTATTGCTCAAGGCTCTTTTGCCATGCGAGGATTCTATAAGCAGAAAGAACTCCGAATAGCTTTTTGTTTCAACAGAGGTAGAACTGTACATCATTTATTCATTCGAAACTTTTCTTGCGCCGTAAGCATGAAAGTTCCTTTTCGCTGATACCGGACTCAAATAGTCTACATTGTAGTGTCTAAGGTATTATTCTTATTTCTGAATACTTGACCTGTTTTATTCCCTTGTTGAAAAAGGCAGTTTTTTTGTATCTCCTCATTTTTTCATATGTCGTAAAGAAAAGATTTGTGGGCAGTTTCTTCGGTGACATAACGACCGGACACATTACGTGTTATTTCATTTTTTGCTCATCATCGCTAAGCGGAAATCAACTGAGATCGATTTATCAATCATTTCCTTCCGTTTTTATGTAAATTTTTTACTTATGAATTTTGTTAGGTTGTTCGGTCATTTCCCACTGAAGAATAACATCTTCAGTCGCTTCATTGGCTTGATATCTCCCAAAATAATTCAGACTGCGAAAAGAAATTATACACCGATGTATAGTTAGCAGGAATGTTATCTGAATTTATTTTTTATCTAGATATTTAAATCTGGTTCATGTCACTGTCTAGTTCCGACGTTAAAGTTACTTAAAAGATTATAGGATTGACACTCGCTTCTTGCGTGACTAAAGAAACAACTTTTATTTAAATCTTTTCAGCCTTTAAGTAAGAGAGAGAGAGAGAGAGAGCGAGAGAGAAAGAAACGCTACGTACTGAAGCACACGAAGAATTTTTGTGCATGTAAAATCTGGCCTGAGACGTAAAATTAGTTTTTCGATATTTCAGTTTCACATAAGGAAAATAACTCACCCATAAAGATCTTTTTACGTGAGTGACATGCCTTGCTGTGGTAGGGAATGGAGGGCATCAGTGAAAATATGCTGCTATTGGATCACAAAAAATTCGAATATGTTGAAACATCATAGACTGAAAAATGTGGTACCCGCTGCTTCATACTACCTTTTTCAACAGATTCTTCCCAAAAAGTTGGAATGCGAACATATTCGCGCTTTTTTCACTGAGAGAGAAGGGAACAATGGCAAAGGGAAAGAGAAGGAAAAGTCATAAATACTGGAAGATAGTAGACAGTGGTTATATTATAGAGAGGCAGAGGGAAACTGCAATGTGGTAGGGAGATGGTGTTGACTGGAAGGATACTACACCACAAATGAATTAACATATTTATGAAAAGCACAAACCAGTTTATTAAAACACAGAAAATGATGCAAGGCAATCTGAGCAGCTACCCCCAGACTCCATTAAATTAATTTTCAACTACACAACTGATAGCAGATATTACATAACTTTCAGAAATGACTGAATGAAATTAAAAATATTTTTTTTTTGAGAACGACATTAAGTTAAAAAAAAGTGATAAATGCTTAGCACAGAGGTCTCATCAGATCACCTGCGTAATTCACATTACAGGTTTCAAAAACATATTGAAAACAGCTGGCAGCTCATTAACACCAGCCATCTACTATCACGTCACAGTCTGCAGATAATTATTAAGAAGATAACTGGTTCCGAACAAGCAGAATAACCTGACAACATTAAATTCAAACTATGATATGGAAATTTCAGAACCAAACAATTCCTCCTTCTTCACTTATGTACGGATGGCGATCGCTACTAGAGAGACAGATACTCTCAGTAAAGGCATGCATCGTACTCAGGCCTCTTTAGCTGGACCCACAATATAAATAACAGCTACAACAAGCTATCCCGTAACATACGAACCACTAATTAACAATTTGTATCAACAACACAAATAGACACGGTGAATACACTTGAAAAAGGCGAACGTTGCGCATGAAACACCTAATTACAAAATATACAACAGATTTTAATTATAGGTGCGGGCAAACTTAGTCAGACACATCGAGCACCAGTAGTTTAGTCACACAAATTCACAGAAATGTAGCCTCAGTAGGATCATGGAAAGTATTCGTGAATGAAGATGTTTACAAGTCACAATTAATAATCGGGATGGCGAATTAGAACAGCCACTGCGCAACACAACGTAGTCATGCACACAGTAATCAGACGCTCACCATAATTTCTTGGGGATCGAAGCATAAACTGAGAACCACTCGACCAAGAGCTGCCATGAAGTAGGTGTTATGACGAGTGTGTTAAGAATGAGGGACCAACGGACTGTATTCATCAGATGCCCATGCACTCTGTTCTTGATTCTGACGGATAGGAACCCAAACTGGCACTACAGAGGACGCAGGAATCTCTCAAATTCAAATGTCGAGAACAAATCGGGTTCCATGCATCGTGCAGAGGTAGCCTTTTCAACGAGCAATCAACAAGGCCCCAGCCAATACTCAATGTCACCGAACCCTCTGTGACAGAAAACACAACTTCTACCAGCGGACCAAAAATACCATCGGCCACGAGGTCACGGCGTTTTCTCCAGCTGCTGTCAAACACGCCACTCAATCTCCCATCACCTGGAGAGCGCCTCCTAGCCACGATGGCGCTTAAATGCTGTCCCACAGACCTTCCCTCTGCAGTCGACGAAGCTCGAGAAGCTATAGCGGCCAGAGAGGCTAATAAAGAACGGGAACCGCCGATATCAAAACGTTCCCACAGGCGCAGAGGTAATGGGAGTGTGGGAGAAATAGAGGGACACAGTGGCTACAGAGCATAGTGGACAATGACAGAGCAGCGCTAGGAACAGAGCGAAGAGACATTGTCAGTAGGAGGGGAATAAAGAGATAGAGAAAGTGGATGTGGATGACAGACAGTAATAATGAGAGACAGAATCTATGAAACTGACAGTGAGGAAGAGAGAGGTTGTGAGGGCGAGAGTTGGAAGGAAGGAATGGAGATGGTCACAGTGGGAGGAGACAGTTGTTGCGGGACAGAACGAAGAAAACTGTCGCTGTCCGACAGTAGACAGCGACAATTAGAGAAACTCAAACAGCCGATCACAATGAGCTGGAGTGAATGAGTGCGTGAGAATGGATGAGTGGGAGTGAACGTGACTAAGCGACTTACGCCGATGAATTAGTGGGTGTACGCGAGTTAGACAGGCAATCTTGTGGCAGTGAGACGAGAGCTGCACGTTAAAGTGAGCAAGAATATGTTCGCATGCCAGAATTCCCCGGAAAATTTTGAAACCTGCTGATAAAGGTAGAATGAGGCAGCAGGTACCCCACTTTACATTCAGTCTTTCAAACATGAACATGTTCACCTTTTATGTGCTCTGGTAGGAGCATTTTCCTCTGGTCTGGGTACATACAATGAAGCGCCAAAGATACTGGTATAGGCATGCGTATTTAAACACAGAGACATGTAAACAGGCAGAACACGGCGCTGCAGTCGGCAATGCCTATACAAGACAACAAAGTCTGGCGCAGTTGTTAGGTCGGTTACTGCTGCTACAATGGCAGGTCATTAAGATTTAAGTGAGTTTGAACGTGGTATTATAGTCGGTGCACGAGCAATGGGACACAGCATCTATCATCAAGTGAGGATTTTCCCGTACGACCATTTAACCAGTGTACCGTGAATATCAGGAATGCGGTAAAACATCAAATGTCCGACATCGCTGCGGCCGGAGAAAGATCCTGGAAGAACGGGACCAACGATGACTGAAGAGTGTCGTTCAAGTTGAAAGAAGTACAGCCCTTCCGCAAAACTGCTGCAGATTTCAATGCTGGACCATCAGCAAGAGTCAGCGTGCACACCATTCAACGAAACATCTTCGATATTGGCTGTCGGAGTCGGAGGACCACTCGTGTACCCTAGGTGACATGCCTGGTCCGGCGAGTCTCATTTCAAAATGTATCGAGGGTATGGACGTGTATTGGTTTGAAAATAACCTCATGAATCCATGGACCGTGCATGTCAGCAGGGGACTGTTCAAACTGGTGGACGCTTTGTAATGATGTGGGGCCATTGAAGTGATGTGGGACCCTTGGTACGTCTAGATACGACTCTGACAGGTGACACGTAAGCATCCCCTCTGATCACCTGCATCCATTCAGGTCCAATGTGCATTCAGATGGACAGGGGCAATTTCAGGAAAACAATTCCTCACCCCGTACGTCGAGAATTGCTCCAGAATGGCTGCAGGAACACTCTTCTTTAGTATAAACACTTCCGCTGGCCACCAGACTACCCACATATGGACATTATTGAGCACATCTGAGATGCCTTGCAGCGTGTTGTTCAGAAGAGATCTCCACCTTCTCGCACTCTTACGGATATATGGACAACCCCACAGGATTCATAGTGTCAGTTCCCTCCAGCACTACTTCAGACATTAGTCGCGTCCATGTCACGTAGTGTTGCGGCACTTCTGCGTGGTTGCAGGGGCCCTACACGATGTTATTCAGGTGTACCAGTTTCTTTGGCTCTTCATTGTATATTAGTGCACATTAAGCAATGTTAAGCCTAGCAATGCCAAGGATTTTTCCTTGGCGCATATTGCAGACAAATAGTGGGAGGAGGGTGCGTACTTTATACCTACCATAAAAAAAGACGAACGTGTTGGGCCAAGCTTTTCTAAGGTACAAGTAGATACTAAAACCTCCGATCTTTTAAGGGGCTCCGGAAAGGCTCAAAATCATGAAAAGTTCAATTTTTACTTTTTTGCGTTTTCTGAATCTGCTGACTATTACCTTTTAATAGATATATAATTTATTCAATTCCGAAGACTACAACTATTTTTAAATTTTTTTTGAAATGTGTTCTACATGGGCGTGACCCACTGTGGCGCTGTTAAACTGCTGTCAAATGGTGTTATTATTAACGTCCGTGTTCATCAGGTACATTTTAGTGATGTGAGATAAAGTATATGTTGTGGCTAACCTGTGATGGTTCAATATATATCGCTGGTGTGATTGTCGATTGTTTCATGTTTATTTACTCTGTCGTTATCTCGAAAATATTCGTAATTAATTCTGTTTCTTGAGTCTTTGTTTTGTTGAAGTATAATAATGAGTAAAAGTAAAGTTATTAGAAATCCTCTGAAGGCTTTTAAGAAAAGGAGAAATGTTGGAAAGCCAAAGGTATGTGTTATTACTGTAAATAATAACTTTCTAACATGGTACGAGCTTGCTTTAGACAAGGAACGCCTTCGGGCCGCAGACAGGGCTGTAAAGAGTCTAGAAATACAAGCAAGAGTAAACAGGAGGAGGAACAAGAGGAAGCTGAAGGAGGAGTTTGCAGAGGATGAAGATAATCCATCCTATGGACCTGGAATGCACTAAAAAGTTAATCCAATCTTTGTCGCTCGATTCCCAAAACTTTTATTTTCTCATACTAATTACATGTTTTCTAAGGATCTTCCAAACATATTTGTTTCAAACTTTCAGTAAATGTTACACAGTACATTCTGCACAATTTAACACAGCATTTTTCCAAAAAACTGTATATTTTTGAATATATAAATAAAAAATTGCAAAAAATGTTGTGAATTTTCATTACAATTGAAAAAAAAAATCATCTTTAATAACTGAACTAACATTTTGTAAAATCCCTGTGTTAAGTTGTAGCCCATATTCCAATAAATAATCTGTAAAAAGTTCAACTTCCTACCTCAAATACTTTGTGAGGAAAGTTGTAATGTATAAGCGTTATTTTAACATTGCAAGTATAGGGCGTTCCGGAGCCCCTTAATTCTGTGACTGACATAAGACACAACGTTTTTACTGACATCTTGAATTCCATATGTAGCATTGTTAAGTGCCAGACTTGAAATGCGCGCTTCACAACACACAAATTTTGCAGTCTTTTGTCTTTGTTGAATTCTCGTGCTGATTGCTTTGTATATGTCTGACGTATTGGCACAACCTTCATAACCCTGACATTTAGTAAAAAACTCACTTTTCATCTACTGCTCTTAGTATTTGTTTCTCTGTGCCTAACCAAATTTATCGTTTAAGCTGTATTATTGAATTGCAGTGTTATCGTCATATTCCGAATAAATTCAAGCACCTATTTTCACCCGTTCTCATTTTTCCTTAGTTATGAATAAATACTGGCGTCAACTGTGTTTTTCTTACACCACGAACTGAATCCAATGCATACCTTCAGACGTGCAGTTTCGTGACACACTATAATTTTGGTTAGCAACCTCCCATCTCCAACCACTTCCCTCCAAGCTGAAGGATTTTGTCAAGCAAACAACCTTTTACTTTCATCATTTATTTCCAACTGATAATCTGCACGAAAATTTGAATATAGTCTACGATGTCAAGAGGCCTTATTATATTTATGACGATTTTCTTACCATTTTCTTTTTCGTCTTGATAAGTGCTGTTATAAGTTTTCACTTCAAAACAGCACTCACTTGTAACTTCTGTAACTGTTGTGGTAACTGAGCGGACTGCCCATTATTGCACCATTACGTCTTATTGGATAATTGGCAATGTTGCTGAATAAAGGTATGGCAAAAGTTAAATATTCAGAAAAAATGATGATTATGCTGTCTCTGGTAACCTAAACATCAAGAATGGATAATGTTGTAGCTATTGTGATATTTTCTTATACAGTTTCATTTTTGCCATTGTTTTGTAATAACTAATCTGTGCCACACGTATGTGGGGTTCGAGGTACATTCTGTAATCAAAGTGGTACCAGAGGCGGCTATGACAAGCATTATTCACATACTCTGTGCTAAACTCTATGTAGCACTGACAGATTCTACGAAACCGTGTTGATCTGACTGTTTTTGTGCGTTTCACTTTACTGTTTATCATCTACATATTTCTGTGTTTATATCTGTATATATTTTAATTTTTATTGTAATTCTAATTCTTAATAAATTAACATAATCTTTCACTTTTTGCGGGCCTCTAAAGTAGGAGGACGGCCTGCATAGCAGGCTCTAATGTTATACACCTGCATACCTGCACAGGCAGTACGTTTCCGAAGTCTATTCAGCCTGAAATGAGTATTGGGGATAACCCTGGAATCAAAGCGACTCACTGCCCACGTGTCCGCCCGCACGAAGGTCTCTGTGACAGGTCCTGGTCCGCAAGGGCTGTCACGCTAGTGGGTTTGTATTATAAAGTGAGTTACTGTAACGAATAGCCCGAAAATGCGTAATCGTAACATTATTCGTTTTTTAGATATTAAATTATTTATCTTGATTCAACGTTTAATTCACTAACAAAATGCTAGTTAAATCTGTATAAGGCACCGTATACTTTAAACAACTCACATACACAGTGATTGCAAGAGGGAACGATGTGATCAACACTTTACTAAATGAAAATTACACATTCATGAATAAGAAAATGAAAAAAAAAATCATAAAACAGATAGTTTTAATTTATTGGATAAATAACAATAAGCAAAGATTTATTTGTGAACAGAACTAAAAAATAACACACTTTACGTACCAAAAAAATAATCGTTACATGTTAACTTTCAGTATAATACACTTTCCTTCTTAGGTAATTTGCACATATGAATTTGTTTGAAATTTCGGTAATACCAATATCTTCAGTAATTTCTTTATGGGCATGCAAAAAAGCCAAAGCATTCAATATTTTTAGTGTTATTGTTGACTTTAAAAATGTTTTCAGTCGTCTAAGTGCTACAAACGATCGCTCTGAGGTACGAGAAGTAACAGGTATAGTTACAGTCTTCCGGTAAAGCTTCACAAATTCTGTGAACATTCCACTCATGGGACCACTGTTCCCTCTAAGTAAAGTATTGTGATATCGGACAACTTGGCCCCTTTCTCTTTCCTCACTCTGCACAAATCTAATAACATGTGCCTATGCAATGTTAGCTTGTCTTTCTCAAAATCTGTCCCATAGAACTGCAAAACTCGATCAGCACCAATTTGACAGATAGCAAAAGCGTCAAGTTGTAAGATAACATATTTTCCAGCACTTTTCCTCCGGCATTTGATACGTATGAGAATCGCTACCTTCGTTGTGGCGGTTTCGCGTCTTCCTTTTGCTACGAAAAACTGGTTCATCTGTGCTATGTTCCTTCGCTTTTCTAATGGTTTCATTCGACGAGTCAAAAAACACACCCCTTTGTGAAGCTGAACTTGCAGATAATATTCCCACAACTGTTTTGATTTCTCGGTATGACAATGATTTCTCTGAAAAGAAGAATGAAGTTGCTCAATCCTGGCGAGAACTTAAATTAACTTTTTCAGGGCAATAAAAAACCCAAGTTGACATAGATTTGAAAAATATGCACTACCTTTCCCACCGACTTAACTTTTTTCTGCTGACAGATCTTCCAGTAATTTCAAGAGAACTTCATAATTATTATCCATTGATTTTAGTGATTGTACCCTGACGCACCACCTCGTGGGACAAAATGGTCCCTCAGTCAGTCTGTAAACGTTTCTTACAACATCATTTTCGGTGTCTTCTTATTGAGATTGAAACACTGTTAGCCACTTTGGCGAATGTCTTACAAATGATATTAGTTCGCGAAGAATCACCAGAAGGTCTCGCACAAACATAATACCTTGCATTCCATTTTGTACTATCAAATTCAAATTATGCATCGAACAATGAACAAATACAGCTCTCGGCTATAACTGAGTAATCTTCATTTGAAATCTTGCTAAATATCCACTGAAATTGCTCTCGCCGTCATAACGTTGACCACGACAGTATTTTATGTCGAGGGATGAACTTCTTATGACATCCTGAGTGACTTCAAGTTCTAGAACTTGTTGAAGCTACTTCATTGAAGCCTATAAAAACTTCTTCAACTAGAAGCTTTTTGTCGACATATCTGAAACATCATACATCGGTGGTACTGATATCCACATGTGATGATGAAGACAAGCATATGACGAATTTATCCATGGTGACTAGGTAACTGTTCAGAATCGAATGTATGTATAGAAGCAATACTCAGTGTTGTGTTTGAGCTTCCCAAGTGCGTACAGAAACCGCGGATCGTTTGAAAGCTGCCAAAATTTTTGCCAGGCTAAGAGCTGTTGTTCCACGCATCCCATCAGTACACCCTCTTTTTTTTAATACGTATTAATGTGTTAACTCCCCCTCAGTCTACAACATAAGTTCATGCGTGTTTCAAAGCTATTGTGTCAACAAACAAAACGATAACAGTCCACATTCAGTTTCACTGAGAGCTTAAGCATACCCACACCACTGTTACGTCAAAAAAAGAAGACTGTTGAGGTAGTCTGTAACAGTTGGTTTCCCAGTATGTCGAATGTTTCTTTATTACTGCTCAATACTGACAAAAAGATATTTTAAAACAATTGGTGACGAATGGAGTAGGCGCATTCTAGCGTCTCACTTAAAACGAAACTTGAAAGCAGGCTCAAAAGACGGGATTGCATTCACAGTATAGTGTGACTGGTTTTCTGGAGAGAGCCTTAGACTGGCCAGAGGAACGCAAGGAAAGGGGGAGTGTGCTGCTTGGTTGCCTTTGCATTAAGAGATCTGAAACAGGCAGATGTGTTATAGAGGTCAGAAATTTTATTGATTTAATAGTTCATTACTTTTTGATTTTGTTTATATCAAATTTAAAAAATTGTGGGTGCGATGCACCCACAAGATTATGTGCACTATGTGATCAAAAATATCCTGACACCTGGCTGAAAATGACTTACAAGTTCTTGGCGCCCTCCATCCTTGCTGTAATTCAATATGGTGATGGCCCACCCTTAGCCTTCATGACAGCTTCCACTTGCAGTCTTACGTTCAGCCATGTGCTGGAATTTTTTGGGGAATGGCAGCTCATTCTCTACTGATTGCTGCGCTGAGGAGACGTTTCGATATCGGTCGTTGAGACCTGGCACAGAGTCGGCGTTCCAAAACATCCGAAAGGTGTTCTATAGGATTCAGGTGTGGACTCTGTGCAGGACAGTCCATTAAAGCGATGTCACTGTCGTGTAACCACTTCGCCACAGGCCGTGCATCATGAACAGGTGCTCGATCGTGTTGAAAGATGCAATCGCCATCCCCAAATTGCTCTTCAACAGTGGTAAGCAAGAAGGTGGTTAAAACATCAATGCAGGCCTGTGCTGTGATAGTGTCACGCAAAACAACAGGGGCTGCAAGCCCCCTCCATGTAAAACACGACCACACAATAATACCACCACTTCCGAATTTTACTGTCGGTGCTACACACGCTGGTAGATGACGTCCACCGGGCATTCGCCATACCCACACCCTGCCATCAGATGGCCATACTGTGTACCCTTCGTAAATCCTCACAACGCTTTTCTACTGTTCAATCGTCCAATGTTTACGCTCATTACACCAAGCGAGACGTCGTTTGGCATTTAGCGGCGTGATGTATGGCTTATGAGCAGCCGCTCGAGCATGAGATCCTAATTTTCTCACCTCCCGCATAACTGTCATAGTTCCTGCAGTGGATCCTGATGCAGTTTGGAATTCCTGTGTGATTGTCTGGATAGATGTCTGCCTATTATACGTTACGTCCCTCTTCTACTGTCGGCTGTCTCTGTCGGTCAACAGACGAGGTCGGCCTGTATGCTTTTGTGCAGTACGTGTCTCTTCACGTTTCCATTTCACTATCACATCGGAAACAGCGGACCTAGGAATGATTGGGAGTGTGTGGATATCTCGCGTACAGACGTGTGACACAAGTGACACCCAATCACCTGCCCATGTTCGTAGTCCGTGAGTTCCGTGGAGCACCCTATTCTTTTCTCTCGCACTGTTTAATGACTACTGAGGTCGCTGAAATGGAGTACCTGGCAGTAAGTGACAGCACAATGCACCTTATATGAAAAACGTATGTTGTTGTGTGTGCCCGGATACTTTTGACAACATTTGGGCTATAAGGAACGTGTTGCAAGACGTCCCATCGACTTTTTTGAAGGCGCTCTAGGATCTAGTGTGTCCGCTTCATAGCACTGACACCACCATATTACTGTGCATAGTGCGAGACACTGCTCTCCGCACACCTCCTTCACCCTGTGATACATTTCTGAAGCGTGCTCTCCTTCTGCGACAAGGAATTGGTACCCACACCTCGTGCTGATCGGGAGGAATCCTGAGCTGCTGAAACAACTCTCCAGAAGTGACAAAACTGCTGCAAAGCTATTACGTCTGCTTGTAGAACTGGGAATACCACCTCGCCATCTCTCAGCAACAGATTCACATACTGGGATTACATAGAACACCGCTACATCGAAGGTCTTCTTTTCATTAGGACATATCTCGTGTCATCGAAATACTTGGATAATACTTTTCCTAAAGTCTAATCATTTGTTTCTTGACTCAAGCGTTCTATAAATTCATTTGAGTAGTCGTTTGCTTACCACTGCCCCAAATGATTTTAGAAAGTCTGAGGAAACGTGATATATGACTTCCGCCCTATTTGATATCAGGTTTTCCAAAGCCCTGTCAAATTCTGACTCTGTCGTCTATATCTTACATAAATAGTTCCGTTTCTTCATTTATGGCGTCATGAGACAGGCCTTAAGTGTACTCCATTCTGTCTACGAATATTTGTTTCATATACAACTTGAAATGTCATATCTACGTGCAGTAATCGCTGCTGCATGTCCGATGGTGGATTAATTCCGAAACACGTCATATGAGCAACAGAGTCATTTCTTGACTGATAGCTGACTTTTTCCATTGCGACTTAAACGGCCTGAATGCAGAATTACTGATTGCTTTAATTCCATTGTGGACATGTGAATAATAAATGGCAAAAGAAACGTTTTTTTTCACCTCATATAATTAGAAATTAACCATTTTCGGATTTTTTTACTTTACTTATACTGTGAAATCTTACTTCTTGCCAAATTTCATCATGGTATATCACCGGGAAGTGCCCCATAGGTTCTGATGGCTGAGGCTGCGGGTGTCAAAATATGTAATGTAAATGGAAGTACCTTTTGATTGCATTGCCTTCGGCGCTAACGTTTATTATACCACCATGGGACCATAGATCTTCGTATGTGACATATATTTCAACTCGATACTCCTACCCGTTCTTAAAAAACGGGTCTTAACAGACGGAAGGACGGACAGACAGTGAAATAAGAAATGTCAAACATTTTCTTTTTTGTTTTGGTGGTATACCTGCAAATTTACAGTTTTAGGATTTTTTCTTTGGTTGTTCTGTGAGACCTTACCTCTTGCAAACGTTCATGATTTTACGCCAAAGAAACGTAGCCTATAGGTTCTGATTAATGTGTTTGCGAGTATCAAAATATGTGACCCAAATGGCCGTAGCTTTTGATTTCACTGACTTAGAAGCTTATGTTTATTACACCGTCTTGGGCCTATAGACCTTAGTATGTGACATAAATTTCAACTTGATATGTCTACCGTTCCTAAGGAAAAGGGTTCTTAACAGACGGACGAACAAAGTATCAGAGAAGAAATGACAAAAAAAAAAATTTTGTGATACAATTACAAATTTACAGTTTTAGGACTTTTTCCTTTCGTTGAGCAGTGAAATGTTCCTTTCTACCAAGTTTCTTGATAATAGGCCATCAGAATGTAACCTACAGGTTTTGTCGAGTGGGTATGCGAGTATTAAATTATGTAACATAAATCGCCGTATTTTTTGACTGCAGTCACTGACAAGCTTCAATTCCTTACACCACTAAGGGATCATAGGCCTCAGGATATGACATAAATTTCGACTGGATACATCCACTCATTCCTCACAAAATGGGTGGGTGGCCGAGAGGTTCTAGGCGTTACAGTCTGGACCCGGCGACCGCTACGGTCGGAGGTTCGAATCGTGCCTCGAGCATGGATGTGCGTGATGTCCTTAGGTTAGTTAGGTTTAAATAGTTCTAAGTCCTAGGAGACTGACGACCTCATAATTTAAGTCCCATAGTGCTCAGAGCCATTTGAATCTGACAAAATGGGTCTTTAACAGTCGGACTGACAGGCAGACAGCTAGACAACAGAGTGATATTTTAGGTGTTCTGTTTTTACCAATTGAGGCACGGAATACTAATGAATATAAAACTCTAATACTGAGGAATAATTTGAAGACGATGATTGTGCATAAACAGAGTGAATAAAAGAATTGACAGTTGTAACAGAAAGTACAGGGTGATTACAATCAAACTTTCAAAACGCTGTAGAAATAGCACCACTGGTCAGAATGACATGAAATTGCAACGGGATATTATCGGAGAAGGTGGGAAAACGTATGGCAGAAGAAGAAAAATCATCAACATCATCATTTAAGACTGATTATGTCTTTCAGCGTTCAGTCTGGAGCATAGCCCCCCCTTATACAATTCCTCCATGATCCCCTATTCAGTGCTAACATTGGTGCGTCTTCTGATGTTAAACCTATTACTTCTAAGTAATTCTTAACCAAATCCAGGTACCTTCTCCTTGGTCTGCCCCGACTCCTCCTACCCTCTACTGCTGAACCCATGAGTCTCTTGAGTAACCTTGCTTCTCCCATGCGTGTAACATGACCCCACCATCTAAGCCTGTTCGCCCTTACTGCTACATCTATAGAGTTCATTCCCAATTTTTCTTTGATTTCCTCATTGTGGACACCCTCCTGCCATTGTTCCCATCTACTAGTACCTGCAATCATCCTAGCTACTTTCATATCCGTAACCTCTACCTTGTTGATAAGGTATCGATACAATGTTGGTCAACAATGTTGGTCAGAGGCTAAAATTTTCTCACAGTCCATAAAGACAGTCCTGATCATTCATCACAGTAAAATTACAGTGTTTTTTTTTTTCTCAAAGTCTGAGCAGTAAAAGAAAATGCACACGGAAGTAGTGGATTTCCATGCAGTCTAGAAGAAGTAGTGTTGTCCTTCCAACGGAAAGACAGTGCTGACTCTGGACATGCTGACAGGTAATGGGCCACAACAGAGCAAACCCACAGCAGAGTCAGTCGAAGTTTTGAAGAATATTGGTAGGTAGGTCATCACAGCGCAGACCCACTGTAGTCCTGGTAAAGACTATGGTACTTGTGGGCCACCAGAGGTGCAGACCCACTGCAGTCCTTGTAGAATTAATGGCATTGGTGGGCCACCAGAGGTGTAGACCCACTGTAGTCCCTGTAGTGATGGCCAGCAGCCATCTGCTGCGACTGCTCAGGTGCAATCACCATCAAAGTGTCTTGCGGACAATATAGCAAGTCCATAAACCACCACTTGTGCACTCACTAAGATTTTGGAATTGTCCTTAGAACCAGCAATGCTGTTATCCAGTCCCTTGCAGAATTATCAACACACGTGCAAACACTAGCAGTCCCTACTTCTCACATATTGTCCATATACTATGACCAACAGAAACATGTGCAGTGAAATGTAACTTACAAGTTACTTAATTTGATGAACTGGTGTCAATTACAATTTTATAACATAAGAATACAATTACAAAGGTACAAAATACATCATTAAAGAACATAACAGTACAGATAAGATTTGTAGTAACACAGGATTTACAAAAGAATAGAAATAAACATATACATCAGTATTACAGGAATTATGAGATAAGTACATACATAAAAGATAAGAATAACTTCCGAAACATCAACTTCACACATGAGCATTAAAACAGAACAGAATTAATAATGTCTAACATCTTTACAAAGTAAATAACAAATTATTAATGCAAATTATATTTGAGGATAACAGTATTCCTCATAGTTCATGTAGCTGAGTATTAGATAAATTCTACAACAAAAGTCTTATCAGATAAAGATATAAAGACAGGAAGAACATAAATACACAAGGGTACACAAACACATAGTGGGATAACACAAGGAAAGGACAGGGTTTGTTTTACTGCAGTATTTTGCAAACAAAACTTTCTTTACTTCTTGGAGATCTCCCTTCATTCTTCATTATTTCCAAAAAGTCCTATCTATACCTGCTTTCTGTACTTGTCTCGTATAACCTCTCAGTGCATTTCTTCAAATTCATCGCAATTCATTCTCTTATAGGCTACCTCCTCTTAAGGTAACTTAAATCTACTGAGCTCAGATATATATATCAAGGGATGAGGCAGACGAGGCAATGCAGCAGCACATAACAAATTAACACAAACAGCAATGACAAAAAAAAATTCACATTGGCAAAGCAATTGCAATATTACAACTAATATAAGGCACTGTGCAGCAAACAAGAAAAAAAAATTCCGTAGTAAAACTGGCTTAACAGCGTAATACAAAGTCAAATTCAGTAACATTATGCCAGGCAAACAGCAGCAGCAAATGCAATAACTTATATCTAAACATGATATAGCTCAAGCAGAAAAAATATTACAGTAGAAATGGCCATGTTTAATACCTATGTCACATCTTAACACTATGGTGATGCATCACGAGAACTTACGCTAGCAGATAAGTTACCAAATCGTAAAAAAATTATTTATGCAATTCCTGTGAAGTGGAAATGTCTTTTTGTGCTCCCTCATTTTTTTTGGAGTACATCCATCATAAAGTTATTTTTTACTGGATCTGTAGGCATATAATATTTATATTAGTACACCTACAAAATTTTATTTTAACCAATGCTGTAGTGCAGCTAGGAACTAGAATTTAAACAAAATAGGCAAATCAAGGCGTGAAACGTCATTCACTAACCATATGCCATTTCATAATGCAGTAAACAATCTTTCAAGAGACATGAAATGTTTCTCATCATTTCATTTCAGTAAATATCATAAATTAAGAACTCTACAGTGTAATCATATTTTCAAGTTTGAGGGTGTCGTATTTACGATGCTTTCTACAAAGGGATGTCAATAGCAAGGATAATGGCCTCTTTTTTTTCTCCACCTGTGCCTCTGAAAGGCACACACTAATGGCTTTTTTCCAGGCATCTGTTGCGCAGCAGGGTGCCCATGACGTATTAGGTGAAGGTGGTCACTTAACTTTCTTACCGAAATATTTACGACAGCAGTTTTCACTACATTGACAGTCTCATGTAAAAATATTTCACAGGTCAAGAATTTGCGTTACAAATCTATAGAAACAAAATCCTATTGATATAACAGTGTCCAAAAAAATTTTCGTCGGCATTGTAATACATTCACGCATTTACATACATTTCATAACTCTTAAAGTACGATTCTTGGTTTCCAACAACCTTTTTCACAAACCAGAGTCACTAACCACTACTCATTATTCCTTACCTTATTCATCGACACTTCTTCAATGTTTCATCATAACAGATACGTAGCATAATCAAATAACTCATATAGCAAAAGCTTATTGATCATAAACATACTGCAACAGCATAATACACATAGTCATCGTACTAATAACATCATAACACCTCAGTCAACTCTCAAAATCGTCGTAGCTTCCTCCAATAATTTCAAAACCTAAAAAAAATTCTCTGCTCATGTCAAAAGTGTCATCTGCCTCAAACGTACTTTAAAAATCGTGATCCCATACCAAATATATCATTCAAAGCTCTCATAATATCACAATGGGTCCGAAGAAATAGGATCAGTTCACAAAGTACAGACAAAATACAATTTCGTTAAGTGTGAAGTTATCCAACGGTGTAATTAAGTAAACATCTGTCACTGCCATAGTAAAAAAGTTTGCCTCTCTCAGTTAAATGATCAGATAGCTGTGTAATTATGTGTTAGAGAAATATGGTACCGATGTGTAAAGTTGTGTAAGGAAATACCATATTAGCTAGGGCTCCTTGTGCTTGCCAAACACATGATACACAAAGTAAGCGTGTACGCCCCTGAGGATTAATGTAATTACACCTTCAGGTGTTACAGATTACAGCAATGGAATGAAATGTATCACGGAAAACCTTTGTATCATTGTACTTCAAATATATTTAAAAATAAATGTTTTAAGTGCAAAATTAATCACTCAAATGTGTGTCCTGTAGCGCTAAATTGTGCATCTTGTTGTAACATAATCTCTGTCATTACTTAAGGGTAAAAAATGTGCCAAGTGTCGTAATTATCGTCGTCTGTAAGAAAAGTTCTGTGAAAGTCAATGTACTTACCACATGATAAACAAAAGTGAAATGCTTTGCGTATAGATATCTTACTTATTACGCTTATTGATGTGATGAACAAAGTACTCTGCTGTAACGTATTGTTGTGCTACGGAAAAGGCTGTCTCATTGTAGCTATACCACAAAAGTTACTACTAAAACATGTTTTCCTTTCCAGAACAATTCAGAAAAACTGTGCAGATATAAAACAGATACACCGCAAAAGCAACATTGTAATTGTCACTCATTAGTAGCATCGTGATAAAATCATGTAGCTGTCACATAAACTAACCACTGTGTCATGTGGTATCTTACTGAAAGTACTTTAAATACAGAATGTATTTTCAAGTAAACCAAAATGTTGCATTAAAATCTCATTAGCAGTACTGGTAAATGTTCTAAGTATCGTGCAACTAATAAGCAAAAATGTACAAATAACAACACTGTGTCGTCTGTTTACTATAACAATGTATTCGTAATTTCTGTTGAAATAAGTTCTCTTGGTTCTTGACTGGATATTTAACTTCAAACATTGTTGCATGTTAACAGATTCTAAATCTGACAAAGCATACTAGTAACGTAAAGTGAAAAGTTATATGGCAAAGTCAAAGTTAAAAAGCAGGTTATTTCTCAATAAACGGTTTTACATGTGAAATGTGGCGCAATCCTTTACTCTTCCTAGCTTGAACGGAATTATCATGCGGTATACGTCAGTGAGGAATGCTAAAATTTTTCTCAAGGTTAGCGTCTATGTTATTTTTCTCTGAGCCAGCCGGCGCATGCGGCTGCCTGCGGTGCGAGTCATTGTCTGTTTCTTTGTTGGCATGCGTCGTTATTGGTATTAGGAGACCTAACTTCGACAAATTCACCTTGTCGAGAGTGTCCTGCTCTGTTTGAAACCCGCCTTTTCTGATGGAATTCAGGTCTGTCGTTTTGTCGGTAGTTTACATAGTTTCTTGGTTGTTGGTCATGTGGTGGAGAATTTCTCCCGGAATCGTAACTGCGCGCTGAACTGTTGCATCTGAAGTTATTCTGTCTCCCTTGATAATAATTGTTTTGGTTTCCATATTGTCTGTTCCTGTGGTTATCTCTGTCATATTCATAATTACGGATGTGCGATCTTTCTCTGTAACTATTACTCTGCCAGTGGTCGTCATATGGGTGGTGTCTGTTTTGTTCACGATTTGCGTTGTAAGAATAGCCTTGTCGTGTCCAGTTATTATTTCTTTCATGGCGGAATTGTGACGGATGTGATCTGTAATTGTTGTGTTCCTGTTTTCGCGTACCGCGATTGTCAGTGTCAATTGCTAATTCTTGTAAGAGTCCCTGAAAAGCTTCAATGTCGTCTTTGCAACGTCCTGCCAAAATAGTATGTCGTAAATGTTCAGGTAGTTTGATTAAGCAAATGCGGATGAGTTTTGAGGGGCTGTGTGGGTTTGACAGGTACTGATTCTTGTGCAACATGTCTTCAAAATATTTCACAAGACTGGAAAAGTCAGATTGTTCGAAATGTTTCATCATTATGATGCTATGTTTTACTCGGTAATGTGTAGCTTCAGACCAATATGCTGAGAGGAAGGCATGATAAAAATCTCCTTCACTGTGACAATCGTGAATGACCGATTGCATTCTTACAGCTGGTTCATTCTCCAAGTAGCCACACATAAATTCTAGCCTGTGTTCCAATGAGCAGTTGGGAGGAAAACAATGAGAGAATTGATGGAGCCACGCTTGTGGATGAATGTCGTTGGCAGAATTCTTAAATGTTTTGAATTTACGTGTGGTCATGAACAGCTTATAGTCAAAATCATCGTGTCGGCGAGTAGCATATCGGTCATTGTTACGTCGTGTCGGCGGTTCCATCTCAAAATTCGGTGCACCTTGCCAATTTCTTTCATAATTTCCGAAATGCCCTGTGTTATTATTTTGTGGCTGTTCCGTATTTCTATGTCCCTCTTCCCGTGTTGGAGCGCGAGTGTCCTCTGAAATATGAAATTTTTGTGTTACTTGTGCCAACTGATCTTGTACTTCCCGGATTTCTCTTTTGTATTGCGTATTAATTTGATTCTGATTTTGTTTGAATTTCTTAATTTGTTCATACTCTTCTGTGTCAGTGATGAATACAGGTCTTCCGTCATTCAGAACATCATCTACCTTTGCAGGTAAGTTAGTGAACTGATCCGAAAGTTCGGCTACTTTCTCCGATAGTGTACTTATTTCCTCAGTGTGTTATTCTGAACCAAGTTTCAGAGTGTCCATTTGTGTTGAAATCGTATCTACTGTGTCCTTTAAGTTTTATTGAGTTTTTGCAAGTTGCGTAACCGAATCGGTAGATGCAACTGAGTCAATTTTAACTTGCAAGGTGTCGTGATTTTCATGAACAATAGTTTGTAGTTCTTTTATGGCTGCTTCGTGATTCTGTAATGCATTTTCATGACGCGAAAAAATAGGTTGGAAATGCTGAAAAATTTGTGTTTTTACGTCATTACAGACTTTTTGACATTTCGATTCGATGTTATGTAACTCAGTAGTTAAATCTTCACGTGTTTGTTCAAGCGTGGTGTCTAACTTTTGAAGATTTTGTTCCACTGTGTCTAACTTTTGTAGATTTTGTTCCATTGTGTCTAAGTGTTGCTGTGTTTGTCTCTGGT
The DNA here is from genome assembly GCF_023864275.1 of Schistocerca cancellata. Taxonomy (NCBI): domain Eukaryota; kingdom Metazoa; phylum Arthropoda; class Insecta; order Orthoptera; family Acrididae; genus Schistocerca; species Schistocerca cancellata. The sequence goes on along the minus strand of NC_064631.1, from coordinate 80,175,228 downwards.
ATTGTTCCATTGTGTCTAACTTTTGAAGATCTTGTTCCATTGTGTCTAACTTTTGAAGCCTTTGTCCCATTTGTTGCATTAACTGTAATAACAGTGCACTGGTGTCTGAAACATGTTCCTCAGTGCCTTTCGGCAGTGAATTTGAACCGGCAATATTCACATTTTGAAAAGCAGAAAATGTGTCTTAACTTATTTGAGAAAACAGCGAGGACGCAAAACCTGAATCTACACCATTTGCAAGATTATGTCCCGTCATTTCGGATTCCTGAGGCGAGCTATTGCCGACCGATCGATCGATAATGCTTCCCTGTTCACTAATTGTTTCAGTGCCTACACCATTATTTGCAGCCCGCTCTATTTCCCTATGCACAATTACCAGATTACTACTTTGAACATTAGTTAATTCATTACATGGTGGCGCTAACACACTGCTTTCGTCTTCACTGTCATTTCTCAGTTTACTTTGGAGCATAGTATTACGTTTTTCACACGCCATTATTGTCACAATATTTCACACGACAATACAGAAAAACACAAATTGAAGAGCAAAAATAAGAGAACACATTAACATAGCACTGAAAATAATATCTAGTTAATTGCAAGCGCAGCTGCGAAATACTTGGTGCAAATTTACATGCGTGCCACACCTGTTTTACTGTACAACAATGAAAGACTGCAACTACAAAGGAGATTCTGTGCTTAAACTGACACACAATATTTTTTTAGCGCAACGCAATCTGACTTTCAAAAATCCCTACAAAAGAATGGCCCTTACTAACATTAACCTATACGTTTCACAAATCACTTACCTCACCAAAAATCTTCGTTCCTCGAAATACTGGAATACAGCGAGCGCCACTACTGCCAGCTAAATAAAAGATTCAAACTACTGAAGGCACTAACTACTGATAGGCATAGTTAGCAAATGAAAGATTTTAATAGAGAACAAACATTGTATTTACCTTAATAGTCATAATATACTGTATATAGGAGTTCATAACATCCATTCTTACAAATATCAAAACTCCGCCATTTCTCTCCCCACATCCACCACTGATGGCGGCTCACCTCAAACTGCGCAACGCTACGCGCTGTTAACATCCAGCTGCCCAACACTACAATGGCAGACAACAATGCAAACTAGCCACAGACTGCACACAGCACAGCCAGTGATGTTCATACAGAGCGCTACGTAACGTTGCCAATAAGAAAACCTAAACAGCCTACTTACACTTTCACTATGTTGCCATCCTGTGAGAATATGCATCCCAAGTACTTGAAACCATCCACCTGTTCTAACTTTGTTCCTCCTATTTGGCACTCAATCCGTTTATATTTCTTTCCCACTGACATTACTTTCGTTTTGGAGATGCTAATCTTCATACCGTAGTCCTCACATTTCTGATCTAGCTCTGAAATATTACTCAGCAAACTTTCAATTGAACCTGCCATCACGACTAAGTCATCCGCATATGCAAGACTGCTTATTTTGTGTTCACATATCTTAATCTCACCCAGCCAGTCTATTGTTTTCAACATATGATCCATAAATAATATGAACAACAGTGGAGACAGGCTGCAGCCTTGTCTTACCCCTGAAACTACTCTGAACCATGAACTCAATTTACTGTCAACTCTAACTGCTGCCTGACTATCCATGTAAAGACCTTTAATTGCTTGCAAAAGTTTGCATCCTATTCCATAATCTCGTAGAACAGACAATAATTTCCTCCTAGGAACCCGGTCATATGCCTTTTCTAGATCTATAAAGCATAGTACAATTCCCTGTTCCACTCATAACACTTCTCCATTATTTGCCGTAAGCTAAAGATTTGGTCCTGACAACCTCTAAGAGGCCTAAACCCACACGGATTTTCATCCAATTGGTCCTCAACTAATACTCGCACTTTCCTTTCAACAATATTTGAGAAGATTTTACCCACAACGCTGATTAAACAGATACCTCTGTAGCTGTTACAATCTTTCCTGTTTCCATGTTTAAAGATTGATGTGATTACTGCTTTTGTCCAGTCTGATGGAACCTGTCCCGACTCCCAGGCCATTTCAATTATCCTGTGTGGCCATTTAAGACCTGACATTCCACTGTATTTGATGAGTTCCGACTTAATTTCATCCACCCCAGTTGCTTTATTGCACTGCAAACAATTGACCATTTTCTCCACTTCCACAAATGTGATCCTATTTCCATCATCATTCCTATCCCATTGTACCTCGAAATCTGAAACATTACTAATCGTATTTTCACCTATATTGAGCAACTCTTCAAAATATTCCCTCCATCTGCCCAAGGCATCTACAGGATTCACCAGCAGGTTTCCTGACCTGTCCAAAATACTTGTCATTTCCTTCTTACCTCCCTTACGAAGACTGCTAATTACTCTCCAGAATGGTTTTCCAGCAGCTTGACCCATAGTCTCCAACCTGTTTCCAAAGTCTTCCCAAGTTTTCTTCTTGGATGCTGAAATTATCTGTTTGGCTTTGTTTCTTTCTTCATCATAACTTTCTCTGTCTACCTGAGTTCAAGTATGTAGCCATTTTTGATACGCCTTCTTTTTCCTTTTACAGGCTGCCTTGACTGTGTCATTCCACCAAGCTGTTTGCATCATCCTACCTTTACACACTACTGTTCCAAGACATTCTTTAGCCACTTCTAGTACTGTGTCCCTGTACCTTGTCCTTCCTTTTCCAATGACTGTAATTGACTACATTCAACTAACTGGTACCTTTCTGAGATCGCTGTTATGTACTTGTGCCTGATTTCTTTATCCTGACCGAGCGAGGTGGCGCAGTGGTTAGCACACTGGACTCGCATTCGGGAGGACGACGGTTCAATCCCGCCTCCGGCCATTCTGATTTAGGTTTTCCGTGATTTCCCTAAATCGTTTCAGGCACATGCCGGGATGGTTCCTTTGAAAGGGCACGGCCGATTTCCTTCTCAATCCTTCCCTAACCCGAGCTTGCGCTCCGTCTCTAATGACCTCGTTGTCGACGGGACGTTAAAACACTAACCACCACCCACCACCTTATCCTGAAGTTTCTCCACTCTTATCCTCCTACATATGGACTTGACCTCCTGCACTTTCGGCCTCACGATCCCATTGCACTGCATATTAAATAATGATAGATGAAAAATAGTGTGAAAATTAATTAATAGATGACACTGTATGTGTCAGAATACGTAAATGAAAACGACCCTATGAAACTGGTATAAACACGCCGGGATCACGGCTTTTCCTCCTTTCGCGTCTGCGACGTTCGCCGTAACTGTCTCAATGCAAGATGGCGCTCAGCTAGTAAAGCTCTATTACAAGAATGACGGCTGTGGACACGTCGCTCTGCAGAAGTTCCAGGTACTGGTGTGTTTGAAAAATGGCGTTGGTCCGATGACTGCCGTGGGTCTGGAATAAATGATTCGCAAATTCGAAAAGATGGCTTCTTTTGGTGTGCAACCTGGTAGAGGGAGGAAACGAACTGATTCGACCTCAGTGGAAGTAGTAGCCACAGCTATGCAGGGGGAGACTAGTGGTGGTGTGCAAACGTGTAGTGCACGGAGAATTGCCCGAGCATTGGACATATCCGTGAGCATCGTGCGTAATGTCTTTGTTATCCGTTCAAAATTACCCATGTGCACGAGTTGCTTCCTGTTGACGTGCCAGCAAAAAAGACCTTTGCTTTAGAATTTCTTGCTCACGCGGAATTGTACAATGATTGGCAGTTGAAGATTTTGTGGATATCCGAAGCCCACTTCCATCTGACAGTATATGTCAATACACAGAATTGTCGAACATGGATAACGGAAAATTCACACGCAAATCAACCAATACCACTTCATCCTGGAAGGATCTCTGTGTGTCGAGGGTTTACGGCATCATTTATCATAGGGCCATATTTGTTCGAAGAGGTAGGTGCTTCCGGTTCTGTTACCTATACTGTCACTGGCATGCGCTATGAGTGTCTTTTGCGCGACTACGTCATTCCAGATCTCCAACAACGGGGATGTGTGGATGGGATCATTTTTGTGCAAGATGGTAAACCTCAGCACATTGCAAATCCAGTCAAGCAGCTGCTGAAGCGCCATTTCGGAAATGCTAGAATTATCGGCCGCCATTTCCCTTACAGCGTAGCCCTCCCAGTCACCTGATCTTAATCCGTGTCGCTTGGGCCGTGGGGCTACCTGAAGGATGCGTCCAGTGTTCCGATTGCCAACTTAGCTGCGTTGATGGCGCGCATTCAGCAACATATTCTGAACATGATCCCGGAAACATTTCTATCAGTTGTGGAACATGCTGTTACTCGATTTCAACTTGTTGCAGAAAATGGCGGATGATATATTGAACTTGTTTTGCGCCAGTCACCGGAAATTAATAAGCCGATTTCATTTTGATTGCTGCTTTCTATGTGGTTTTTGGCCTCAGGACAATTGAAAACCGATGTGCGTGATGATTTGTATGCGGATTTTGGCCTCAGGACAGTTAAAATCGGATTTTTCCATCCGATGTGATATGACCTTACCGTGGTGAATAGGCTCCCGTAACTAATAGTATTACACCCGTACATCCATGTACATTGAGTAGTACAATTTGGTTAACGTCAAACGTACACATTAGACTTAGTTGTAAGAGTCATTTGTCATTTACAGTCGACCACTTAAATTATAATGCTTACAGCGCCATATATTGCTACATTTTTTAACTATTTATTTTTCTTCTGCCATACGTTTTCCCCCTTCTCCAATAACATTCCGTTGCAATTTGACGTCATTCTGACCAGTGGTGCTATCTCTACAGCGATTTGAAAGTTAAACTTTAATTATAATCACCCTGCATATAAGCCAAATTCAATGGCATGAAGAATTTCCCTACTGTGAAGATGTGCGTAATACTAAAACCATAGATTATTTGGAGTACACAAACAATCACGATAAAATTAATAAATACCAGGAAATGGAAAATTAGACTGGATCAGACCTTGTGGAAAGACTGGAAAATGGAGGATATACAGAAGTTTCAAAAATATATGTAAGTCAGATGCATGTAACTATAGATACATTTAGTTGAATTTGAATGTAACAGATAAACTGTTGTAAATTAATAACAATTTCATAATGTATGGTCAAAGAGTCGTAAACAGTTCGTCGAGGCGTATATAGAACACACACACATTTGCCAACAACAGGATAACTCATTGACAAATGATGGATATATCCAGATTCAATGTAAAACCGAACTGATTCAGAATTTAAGACAGCTACACATGGTTTCTATACAGCATTTTCAGACACACCAGTTTCTTTATTTATAACGTACATCCATTGTCATTTTAGTAAGATATTCGCGCAGCTTAACATATTCACTACAAAAACCGGTCGCAATTCAAATAATATTGTGCAGTGATAAAACTACTATCACCAGCAGAGAGAACTGCTGATATCACATGAGGATATACGGTTATTTCACTATATAATTTTAGACACTCTAAATTGCTTAATGTGAGTGTGCCATCCTTGTGATCAGTTTATTGATAATTCTGAACGAACAATTAACTGTAGAATCTTTATCAGCTCATTTTGATCAGCTTAACAGGGTACAACTGCGCACATGTAATTAGCTTTTTTGAAAATTTTACCTGTATATAAATTTCACCGAATGATCGCAAGGGAAAGTCCATCCTGTGGCAACGTAATGCTGGTGCAAGATCTTTAGTATGAGACCGCTATCGAGGTATGAGCTGTGCCAGTTTGTGCAACGGTTTAGCTACACCTGTTTAGTGGAATGTGTTTTTACGTGTGTGTGCCCTCTGCACTCGCAAATTTGTTAGTGTTAAGTCACAGTCTGGACTGTGAAAATATTTTTGCGTTTTCGAACGTTGGCAACTTTTGTTGAGTGCCGTTCCGAGAACTTGTACCATTTTTCAGTAGTTAATTCTGGTCAGAACTCCATTATTTTTATGGGTTATTTACATTCAAGAGTTAAATTACTTTGTGGTTTCGATCCATTCTGTACTCAGAACTCAAAATATTGCAGTGATGACTGTAACAGCAGTTACAGTTTAGTCTCAAGGAACAGCGTGTGTGACACGTGTTGTGCAGATGGGAACAAAAGCATCCTCTTGGGTAGCTCCTTCCTATAACTGAAATTGTCATTCATACCAAATCATGTCTACTGGAAAAGTGACGAACTCAGTCCATTACTGAAGCTACATTTGTAATTCTACACACACTAAATCTCACAACTTCACTGAGTTCAAAATGTTTCTGATCAGAATTGTATAAACGTAAAAATCTCTACTATTCTGTTCTTCTGCGTAATTGTATGTCACGTGGCGGCGTGAATGCGATGGGATATGAATGATTTGCAGTGTACATTCAAATCAAAAACGTGTGTACCTTCGAGGTCAGGTTTGCACTTCACATATAGCACATTTCCCGTCGCGTTTTTGAGCATCTCGCTGCAATTTATGGTATGAACACATCAATTGGTTTCTGTGTTTAAACTGCGTCAGAGGAAGGGTAGTTAGAATCTCAGTCCAGTATAAGTGCCTTATTACGTAAAAATGTTACACGTAGTAATGTGCATGACCAATCAGCTATAAATTACCGATATGAGGAGCTTACCTGAGTAATTTATTTCTTTACCCATATCTGTGTATTGTAGACATAAATGAATATATGATGCATTGCAAATCTAAATAATCGTCTTGTCAGTTCGGTCATGCTAGCAGCCGAAGTAGCAGTTAGCCAAATAATACGACCAGTCCATGGCCAGTGTGACTTAATACTAATAGTTTCCTAGAGCGCAAACATTTGTTAGTAGTGCAACGCATTGCTACAAATGATATCCCCACAGAAGAGGTAATCTTCTGGCTGTTGTTTTGGAGCTAGAAAACTTTCATTACTATTTATCAGAGCAAAATATTTGCAGACGTTTGACGTCAGGTAGTATTTGCACACGTGCCTGCACTGTATCTGTATTTATTGCTAGGAAATATTTGTGTTTCCGATCAAACAGAATTATATACAGCTATCGAATTTAAGAACACCAGATTATTCGGTGTCAAAATGGAATATTAACGTTTAGATGTTAGTTTTCAAATATGCGATGTGTACTTTGCTCTAACGTGGAGTGTAAATGGTAATACCAACATACCAAATTACTCTTCTGTATCTGAAGTATTCCATAACACGTATATGTATACTTACACCATTTCTTTGATCAATTTATTTTATTTATCGTATGATGTGTACATTGATTTTTTCTTGGTGTATGTGTACAGCTTTACACACCGATTGATGATCTCGCTAGGCACTGTATGCATGTAATGCATGTACGTATATTATAATGATATTGTTTACTGTCCAATATAAAGGTGCATTAGACATGCCCTCTTACGGAGGCACTCGAGATTACGGATTCCACTGAGAGATGCCTCACTCATCGATTGAATGTGAAGTAGTTCAGTATTTGATTCCAGAACGGCGCATTGAATCCGGTGGTAAGGCTCAACGTCCAGTGTTCATTAACATGCGATTCGCAGGCTGAAGTATTAAAACATATCCGCAGTACCACTCAGTGACATGGATACGAAAAACACTTAATCGTGAACAAATGATCTATCTTTACAAGAAATATATTCTCAGTTGTGAATATGGGCCATTATTAGGTGTATAATGGAATAAGAACAATGAAAATTTGCGCCACACCGGGACTCGGATCCGCTTATTACGAGCAGTCGCCCTTAATATATCAGAGCGCACTTTAAAGGCAGGCACAAACTTCCAGATGTCGTCAAGCAAATATTTTGTATCTCGCCTGTTAGGTGGCGGGTGGTTCTGCTCCTGTAAACTGAAGGGTAGACCGAATATAGGAAGCGAGCAGGAGCAGGTGGGGTAAAAATCTCACTGTTCTTAAAAATGGTATTACTATATCTCAACAATATAACGTAAATACATAATGTAAATCCCGTGTGGGGTTGCTAGTCCCGCATCGGGCGCCTCCCCAGGTGGCGGATAGGGGAAAGCCTCCCACTTATGGGTGGCACCGGGGAAATGAAATACCCGGGGTGGACCAAAACTAGCAGTGTGGTGGCGTCTGTACTCTAGTGGAGCGGCCTACCAACGGTGTCTGTACCCCATGTCAGGGGCGGCCTGGAAATTATATCGCCAATCCGTTCTGAAGCAAGCGTGGCGATTATGCTTCTCACCATCGAGTTATGTTGTGTGACATTAATGTTAAATTTTCCGGAGTAATAGCCCCACAGTCGGATCTCCGGGGGGGATCAACTTTGATGTCCCAAACACCAAGTGGTGCTGAGAAGAAGATACAGACTCTTCACGTCTGTACATATAACTGTCGCTCTCTAATAGGCAACGACAGACTAGAAGAGATCGAGAAAGAGCTTACAAAAATCAACTGGAGTATTGTTGGTTTAAGTGAAGTTCGCCGAAAAGGGGAAGACTGTCTCCGTTTGCGCTCTGGCAACTTGTTTTACTTTTGTGGCGACCCAGAAGAAAAACTCAATGGAGTTGGGTTCTTAATCAACAGGAATATTGCTGATAGAGTATATGTCTTAGAAGGAACTTCCAGCAGGACAGCTCGAATGGTCCTGAAGGTGTCGAATAGGTATAAAATACAGATTGTTCAGGTGTACGCTCCCACCTCAAGTCACCCTGACGAAGAAATTGAATCCTTTTACGAAAGTCTGGATAATACCTGTAAAAAAGGTAGCGATTGTCACTTCCAGATGGTCATTGGCGATTTCAATGCAAAAGTTGGCACCAAGAAACAAGGCGACACAGTGGTGGGCAACTATGGAATTGACGACCGAAACGATAGAGGTTGAGAGATTAGTCCAGTTCGCTGAGTACACCAGTATGTCCATCATGAATACGTTCTTTAAGAAGCACCCTGACCGAAAATGGACTTGGAGGAGCCCAAATTTCAGTGTCAAAAATGAGATAGACTATATTCTGTCAAATATTCCGCAGATTGTAATAGACGTATCAGTGCTAAATCAGTTCAACACTGGCAGTGATCACCGTCTTGTGAGAGCAAGGGTCGAACTCAATGTAAGAAATGAAAGGAGTAAACTTATGAAAGGGAAGAGAAGGGTAATCAACCTCAAAAACCTGCAAGAACATTCCTCGAAATTCCAAGAAGTCCTCCAAAGCAAGTTCCACGTAACTAAAGATTGTGATTTGGCGGAAATGATTGTTTCAAGTGCACAAGAAGTCGGTGGCCTATGCCAAAAAAATAAACAACCAAAGAAATTCAGTGCCAAAACTGAAACCCTTTTACAACAGAGGAGAGAAATGAAAATCCAAACCGAACGTGACATGGTGGCGTATTCCGAACTACGAAAGGCAGTGCGAAGAGAAATGAAAACTGACATACAGAAATTGACTGAAGACACCTTACGAGCAAGCTTGGAGAACAAGACAAGTTTAAAGTCAGCCAAACGCAAACTCACAATCGGTAAAAAGCAGATTATCGCACTCGATGGAAATGACAGTCGAATCACTGAAAAGGAGGCGGTTTTGAAGTTCATCAGAGACTTTTACAGCAATTTGTATAGCAATCCAGGGGAAAAATTGAGTGTATCTAATTTAAACGATATATCTAGTGTTCCAGATATACTCCCATCGGAAGTCAAGTGTGCTCTAGATAGCATGAAGAAGGGAACAGTGCCGGGTGATGATGAGCTCAGCGTTGACATCCTCAAACTGGCAGGAGAGGTAACAATAAATCACTTGGCAAAAGTATTTACTTCCTGCCTGCACTATGCTTCAATCCCACTATCGTGGAACAGGGCTAAGATTATTTTGATACACAAGAAAGGAAGTATTCACAATATTAAAAACTACCGTCCTATCAGCTTGCTCTCCATTTTGTACAACATTTTTACAAAGATATTGTTAAACCGAATTAGTTCCACCCTAGACTCAGCCCAACCTATAGAACAAGCTGGATTCCGAAGCAATTTTAGCACTATTGACCACATTCTGACCGTTAGTGAAGTGATAAGCAGAGCGAATGAATACCAACTGCCTCTCTGCATTGCCTTTGTTGACTTTGAAAAGGCATTTGACTCCGTTAGCCAAACAGCTGTCCTCCAAGCTTTGAGTGAGCAAGGAGTGGGAGCAGCATACATTGAAGTGCTCAGGAAAATCTACGAGAATTCTTCAGCTTATGTTAACATCGGCGAATCAACTCAAGAATTCCGCATCATGAGGGGTGTCAAGCAAGGCGATCCCATCTCCCCAAAACTGTTCTCTGCTGTATTGGAAATGGCTATGTCAAAGCTGAGCTGGGAAGGTAAGGGAATTAGAATTAATTGAAGAAGGCTTACCAACTTGAGATTTGCTGATGATATTGCCTTACTGGCCAAAGACTTCGCAGAGCTCCAAAACTTAGTTACAGATCTTGCATCGGAATGTCAGCTGGTTGGGTTGAACATGAACCTTTCCAAAACCAAAGTAATATCCAACAAATGGGTCCCAGCTGGAGATGTGAAAGTCAAGGACAGTCTACTAGAAGAGGTCAGTGAATATGTGTACTTTGGCCAGATTATAAATATGAAGGGAGACATAAGACCAGAAATCTATCGACGCATCAAGCTTGGTTTGGGAAGAATTCAAAAGTATTCAGATCAAAAATGTCAGTAAATCTGAAGAAAGCAGTATTTGATCAATGCATTCTTCCTGTGATGACGTACGGATGCGAGACATGGACACTGAACTCATTTACAAAAGGGAAACTTAGGGCAGCACAGAGAGCCATGGAGAGATCAATGCTGGGCTATACAGAAAGGACAGGAAAAGGGCAGATGACATCCAGTCTGTGACGAAGATTAATGACATCTTAGAGACAGTAGGTTCCTTGAAATGGCAGTGGGCTGGCCACGTCGCAAGAAGAAAAGACAACAGATGGACGAAGCAAGTACTGGAGTGGAGTCCGAGAGAGCACCGGAGGCCTAGAGGAAGACCACCAGACAGATGGGACAAAGACATCAAGAAGATCGCTGGTAACACCTGACAGAGAACTGCCCAAGACCGTCCCACTTGGAGAAGACTTCCGAAAGCCTACCTGAATCCACGACTCGAAGAGGCCACATCATCTAATGATTGAATTGGCTGATGATGATGATGATGATGACATAATGTAAATACCTAAATGTGCACTGAGGTGAACGTAGGTGCGAAGCCGGATGTATGAAAGCTCACAGAAGTTACACAGGCAAAATCTGTGTAGTAGCTCGCCCACTATGAAATAGAAACAACGTTGATTGGTCGTCTACTCGGCATGAAATGGGTAGAATCTGCAGCGGCGCTCGTAGAGCTGCACAGTGCTGGCTAGAGGGTGCTGTCGTCGGTGTCTGAACTTGTACGTACGCTGTGGCATCCTAGCTATCGATACTACATCCGCCCCCCCTGAAACGGCGCACCGTCGTTGAGTAGGGCTTCCGATGGCGGGTGGAAGGACCCAGGGGCGGCGCAACTGAGGGGGCGGATAATGGAACTGCCGAGGTGTGCTGCCCTCCTGCGTCCCCGAATTGTTCACGAGGGAGAGAGGAAAACGCCCCGTTGAAAACCTCCCTAGGAAGCACACCGCCACTGGGTATGCTCTGATGAGGAGGCGGAGCAACGACCTCCATGGGCGATGGCGGCGTTACGGCAGCCTCAGCGTCCATCGGCTCCAGCACTGCGGAGGAACACGCGGTGGCGGCCACGGCGGTGGCTGGAGGTGGGGCCGTGGCGGATGCGGGAGGCGCCGGTCCGGTGCAGGTTAACGGACCGACAGCGGCGGCGGCGGAGCAGCGACTGGCGGAGGCGCCGTTGGTGAAGTCGTGGGCTGAGGCGGCGGAAGCCGCGAAGCCTCCAATTCTGCCGGAAAACAACCGGCGGCAGAAAACCGAGGACGACACAAACGGATCTGGTTCCGGTGTCGCTTGACAGTGCCAGAGGGACCAGAAATGACAAATAAGGAGCGGCCTAGCTGGCGAAGAGTGCGCCCCTGCTCCCAGCGCCGCCTGCCAGAGAAAACGCGGTAGAACACCAAATCGTGTGGCGCCAAGCCAGAAGGATTCGAAGCAGCGGGAGAGCGCGGTGGCAGGTGCAAAAGCTGCAGGAGCGACCGATGGGCGCGGCCATGAAGCAATTCCGCTGGGGACCGGGTGCCGCGCGGCTGGGAGCGATATGAAGCAAGGAGAGTCCAGAGCGCGCTTTCGCGATAATGCGTGGCGCGCAAATTGCTCATCTGCGACTTAAACGTACGCACAAATCGTTCAGCCTCGCCGTTCGACTGGGGGTGGAACAGGGCTCTAGTTAGATGGCGAATGCCATTAGCAGTAGACAACGCTTCCAACTTACGACACATATTGGGGGCCATTGTCTGAGATAATAACTTCATTAGCTCTCTCAATGCAGAAAATAGATGTCAAAGCCAGAACAGTACTGGCAGATGTAGTAGAAGACATAGGTACTGTTGTGGCGTAGCAAAACAGCCACGCCACTTTGAGGTAGCCGAAAGGCACGCGTACACACATGCCGGCTGTCGTGAGTTCTGGAACAGGATACCTAATTAATACTATAAGAAAAGTATGCAGCTCCTTGAATACTTAACTTTAATTTATCCTTGTGGTACATCGCTCTTGACGATACAAATTAGTCTATCTCCAGATACGGTTAATTACAATCACTGTAAGGCTAATGACGCCTTGCTAGGTCGTAGCCATGGACTTAGCTGAAGGCTATTCTATCTGCTCGGCTAGTGAGCGATGCTTCGTCAGTGTAGTCGCTAGCAAAGTCGTCGTACAACTGGGGCGAGTGCTAGTCCGTCTTTCTAGACTTGCCATGTGGTGGCGCTAGGTCTGCAAGTACTGACAGTGGCGACACGCGGGTCCGACATGTACTAATGGACCGCGGCCGATTTAAGCTACCACCTAGCAAGTGTGGTGTATGGCGGTGACACCACAGGTACAACAAAATGAAAGTTGCTGTACGCATCAATAACTATCAACCAGTGGGTGTCCCAGAAAGGACCCGCAAAATCAATATGAATTCCCAGCCAAGGCGCAGTAGGAGTCGGCCACACAAAGAAGCGATGGCGGGAAGCAGATTGATGCTCCGCGCAAGAGCGACAGTTAGCAAGCATATTCTCAATTTGTCTATCAACACCGACCCATTTGCTGTGACGAGGCGCTAATTGCTTTGTCCGCACTATACCCCAATGACCAGCGTGCAGCAATCGGAGGATTTCCGACTGCAGCGAACAAGGTACAACCACACGAGACTGATCATTGTCAGTTCGTAACAAGATAATACCGTGGTGTACAGCCAAATTGTGACGTTGTGCAAAGTAAAGTGGACCACGAATTTGTGTAGCAGATGGAGGACATTCAGTACGAATATACTGCAGAAGAATCTGCAAAGAAGTATCGGCGGCTGTCGTGGAAGCAATCCACCGGAAAACCATCAGCTAATTCCTTATCTTGCGAATCAATAAACATGCAAGACAATTCGGAAGAATCAAACACTTCGTCAGGACCGATAGGCAGACGAGACAAAGCATCAGCATTGCTATGCTGGGCCGTAGGCCGAAACAATTTCGTAATTATAGTTAGACAAAAACAAAGAGCAAAGTTGTAACTTTTGTGCAGTACGGACCGGAACTGGCTTTGACGGGTGAAACAACGACGTCAAACGCTTATGGTCAGTGACCAAACTGAACTTGCGCCCGTACAAAAAAATCATGAAACTTAGTCACTCCATATACAATAGCTAAAGCTTCTTTCTCGATTTCAGAATAGTTTTGCTGGGCAGAATTAAGAAACTGAGAACAAAAGCGATCGGGCGATCGACAGAATTAATGCGATGCGAGAGAACCGCTCCGATGCCGTGAGAATATGCATTGACAGCGAAAGAACCGGTTTGGAGCGATCAAAAGGAATCAAATAGCGATCACTAAACAAAGCAGATTTGAGCTTGTGGAAAGCAGCGTCACATTCCGAAGAGCAAACAAAACGAACGTTAATCCATTATATTTCGGGCATGCAGCCGCGCAAATAAAATTTCTTCTACTGATATTTCGGCTGCGTATCGTCCGGCCATCTTCAGAGTGAGTCTTGTGACTCGCTCTGAAGATGGCCGGACGATACGCGGCCGAAATATCAGTAGAAGAAATTTTATTTGCGCGGCTGCATGCCCGAAATTTAATGGATTATTCATTACGCCGCGAGAAGTTGAAAATGCACAAAAGGAACGTTCTTATGCCTAAGGCGATACAGAGGGGCTACAATCTGCGCTGCGTTTGGTACAAACCCAACATAATATGTAATTTGGCCCAACACAGGCCAAATTTCTTTCATATTTCTGGGTGCTGGCGAGTTTAATCGCACGGAGATGTAACGGTGAGTGGCGGATACCATGTCCGTTAATCATATGTCCTAAATACTGAATCTCAGTTTGAAAAAAATTTGCACTTGTTTCTGTTACACTTTCGTCCTGCCTGCAAAAGTACAGTAAATAAGACGCAAATTCTGCAAATGTTCGTCTGATGTGCGACGTGATACAACTATACCGTCTAGATAATTGAAAGAACCAGGGACAGTGGCACACAACTGCTGCAAATATAACTGAAAAATAGCAGGAGCCGAAGCACAACCGAGCGGAAGGCGGCGAAACTTGAACAATTCGAGGTGGGTGTCGATCACAAAACAGCGCTGTGACTGTTTGTCGAGCGGAATCTGAAAGTATGCGTCCCGCAAGTCAATCGTGGAAAAGAATTTTCCTGCACGAAGCTTTTCAAAAATGTCTTCAGGACACGGTAAGGGAAACGTAGCTACCACTGTCTGGGTATTGACTGTAGACAAGTCAGCAGAAATACGGAGATGACCGTTTGGTTTTCTCACTCAGACTAGAGGCAAAGCCCATGGCGAAGCAGAAACAGGTTCAATGACATTGTCTTTAACTACAACATGCGGTGCAAAGTCTGTGCAACAACCAAAGCCATCAGAAAAAGAGTTCAGCAAAATAATCGCATAGTGCGGCAACACTGTCTGCATGGTCATTGGCGTCGATACGAAGTGCATTATCCTGAATTGCGAGGCCAAAATGTTCAAATGCGTCCATGTTAAAAGATGTTCGTAGCCTCACCAGAGCGGAGCACTTGGAAAGACACTGTATGGGGCGTTGCATCATACGTACCTAGCAAACTACACTCGCCCAGTTCTGAGATTTCCTGTCCAGTACATGCAGTCAGCGTGGAATGCGAACGTAGAAGCGGGGGCGAACCAAGCAAGTCATGCGTTGATTTGTTAAGTAAAGAACCAGTGTCCAGCTGCATGCGAACAGAACGTCCACACATGTTCGAAGTCACAAAAAGTTTCCTCGAATCATGATGAATGCGACAGGAAGTGTCTGGCAAAACGTGATTCGCAAGACGAGCTTTTGACACAGGTGAAGCAGAAGACTTTGAATAAATGGCATTAACGTCCATAGGCGGATGTGAATCATGATCACAGCTGTTTCCGTTGCGGTAACGCCCACGCGAGTCACGCGAACGGGAGACAAGTTCGGAATTAGAGTTTGTCTTACTGCACACAGCTTGCACATGTCTTTTCTTATTACAAAAATAACATTGTGCTTGACGGAATGGGCAACTGTCCCGTAGGTGGGCACGAAAGCAGTTCGGACATGATTTCAGTTTCTTAGAGGGAGCCTGATTTGAACCATGATTACGTGCGCGCGAGCGACGGGGCGTGGCCGGGATTGGGCGGGAAGCCACGTGTTGTGCTGCGCTAACAGTACACACACCCGAAGTCACGCCGAACGCGGAAGTGGCCATGTCCAATGTATCTTTTCTGTCTAGCAAGTCCAGTACTTCCTACAAAGACGGGTTTTTAAATTTAAGGATTTGCTCATGGATGCGATGATCCGCAGCGTTCTGCGCAATATCATCTCTAATCATATCCGCATATGAGCGTCCACATGAGCTATTAGTCACCATCAGATGTTAGTACTTGAAGGTCCACTAACCAAGATTTATTGGACTGAGTAGCGCCACGCCGGAGCCCAAAGAATTTGTAGCATGCAGCTATCACATTTACACTGTCACGGAAGCGGGAGTTCTAAACTTCAGTTACTTCGTCGTAAGTTTTAGTTTCTGGGCGCATCTCGTGGTCGTGCGGTAGCGTTCTCGCTTCCCACGCCCGGGTTCCCGGGTTCGATTCCCGGCGGGGTCAGGTATTTTCTCTGCCTCGTGATGGCTGGGTGTTGTGTGCTGTCCTTAGGTTAGTTAGGTTTAAGTAGTTCTAAGTTCTAAGGGACTGATGACCATATATGTTAAGTCCCGTAGTGCTCAGAGACATTTGAGCCAGTTTCTGGGCGGGTGGTGGGAAACAATTTTACGAGCACACGGTATAACACAACACTAGCATTGGCAACGAAAAAGACAAGCCGCTCTGTACCCGGTATGTTGTATGCCACGAAGTGTGCCTCGAGCTGGGCGATGTGTTCCGGCCAGCTTTCAACGTCAGGATTGAACGCGGCTCCGTCGGCGACGGCGTCGGTACAGGCGGTGGCGTTGGAGGTGCCATAGTAGCTCCAGTTTGTAGTGTGACCTGTCCATTTATGGCAGCAAGGTTCTGCGTTATTTGCTGAGCCTCAAAACGTACAACATCGGACTGCGAAGCCTGTTCCTGTGGCGAAGTCATGGTTTAAGCAAAAGAAAACCTTATAGCGAATGGTGGAAGCATACATACACCCACGCACACAGGCAAATTGACAAAGCTGAAGCAGTACCGAGCAAGAAAGACACATCCTCGGCGGCAATTTTTGTACCCCGCCTGGTAGGCGGCTCGTGGATCTGCTCCAGTAAACTGTAGCGAGTAGGAGCAGGTGGGGTAAAAATCTCTTGGCACTGCCCTTAGATATGGTTTTACTATATCACAACAATATTAACGTAAATACACAATGTGAATACCTAACTTTGCACTGAGGAGCTCGTAGGTGCGAAGCCGGATGTATCAAAGCTCACAGAAGTTACACAGGCAAAATCTGTGTAGTGGCTCGCCCACTATGAAATAGAAACAACGTTGGTTGGTCGTCTGCTCCAAATCAGATGGGTAGAATCTGGTTAAAAAATGGTTCAAACGGCTCTGAGCACTATGGGACTTAAATTCTGAGGTCATCAGTCCCGTAGAACTTAGAACTACTTAAACCTAAGTAACCTAAGGATATCACACATCCATGCCCGAGGCAGGATTCGAACCTGCGACCGTAACGGTTGTGCGGTTCCAGACTGTAGCGCCTAGAATCGCTCGGCCAGCCCGGCCGGCGCTAGAATCTGGAGCGGTGGTCATAGACCTGCACAGTGCCGGCTAGAGGGCGCTGTCGTCGGTGTCGGTGTCGTAGTGCCAACCTAAGAACTTGTACCTACGCCGTGGCATTGTATCTACCGATACCACAACATGTCTACAACCTGCACTCGTACATCCATTTCATGTACATTTCCCCGCAGGAGAGACATTCCATCTGTAAGTCCGATAGCCCAAAGCAGCATTGCATCGTACTTCCGAGCAGCACAAGTGCAGCAATAATGTATTTATACACCGACATTGGACAAAGCGACTTTCAGTTATAATGTCTCTCCTTACGGAAATATATATAATTGACGAGTGCAATTCGTAGACACATCCTTGATGACATGTGGAAGTTTGGTCTGACCGTGAAGTTGCTCAGATAGCCTAATGGTAAGGCGACTGCTCGTGGTTACTGGGAAATCTGGGTTCGAGTCCAAGTCTGCACAAATTTCAGTGGCGTCATTCCATTACACAGTCGATGGTTGCCCATATTCGCAACTGCGAATACATTTCAAGCATTTCACAACGGCTGTACTCGCAACAGTGCCTGTTCCTTGGGACTTGCATGCAGATCCGAAAGAATACTTCATCGTAGTTCTGAAAAGCACAGGCAGTGCAATATCGTAGTGATCTATTTCGCTCCACTTTGATTCTACAGTTGTATTCCTGTAGTGCTCCTTCTCCTTGTAGTGGACCGTATAGTGTGTTCCAAACCGTTTTGAGTACGCACTATACATCTATCACGTGATGCTAAATTGTAGATAGAGATTACGAACCAGAGGGCGTAAATGAATACTGCAGCCGTTGTAGGATTATGAATAAACTTTGTGTTTGTGGAAATTGTTTGTAGATTACTCCTATGTCGTATCAAGCGAATGCCCTCCACATCTACGTTCATGATGCAGAGTTCAAAAATATGCGCAGTCGCTAGTGACGTGTCTGTTGTGGACTTCACCACTGTGTACAGCTCTTGATGAATTGTCAGAAATGGAGCAAAATTCCTGTATACCAATTTGTGGACAGATGAAGCTCCGACACTGAAATCGACATTAGCCGAGCGGTCTAAGGCGCTGCAGTCATGGACTCTGCGGCTGGTCCCGGCGGAGGTGCGAGATCTCCCTCGGGCTTGTGTGTGTGTGTTTGTCCTTAGGATAATTTAGGTTAAGTAGTGTGTAAGCTTAGGGACTGATGACCTTAGCACTTAAGTCCCATAAGTTTTCACCCACATTTGTACACTTTTCGACATTGACACATGAGAGACACCACATCCCACACTATAAGACGTTTGCAACACCTCAATCGATACCATCAAATTTGGCCTGCGGTAGCATATCAGTATATTTAGTATACAGTGACCGTCACTGGCCATGAAAGATGGAATGGAATCAAGTAGGTGCTGACATCTCATGTACTGATCAAGCAAACATGCTGTTGCTTGTGGTCTTCGATACGTACTACACCGAGAGACTTTTCCAATGAGCACAACGACTTGGTTGCGGATGCATGGATATTCCAGTTCAGCTGTCTCGTTCTGCTTCGGGCTCTCATGTACTTTAACTCGACACTGAGAGATTACGAAGTTTTGTCTGGTTATAATGTCACTTTGTCCAATAAAACAGTCTGTCCGTCAGTTTCAGGGTTGAATAATTCAGTTACCATTTACAGCAGTGTGCATTCAACTAGCGCTACTGCATGATGAAGTCTCTGAGGAACTGAGAAACTGTGGAAACAAATAGCTCGAATCAAGTGTCATCCTCATTGGAAAAAATTTGTTACTTTGGAGAAAATTTCGTTCGAGTAGCAGGTTGGTTGGATACTTTTGTCATCGGTCCCTCGGATTGGGGAAGGATGTGTAAGCAAATCCGCCATTCCCTTTCAAAGGAACCTTGCAGGCATTTTCCGGAAGCGATTTAGGGAAATCACGGAAAACCTAAGTCGGGATGTGGACGTTGGCTTAAACCGTCGTCCTCCCGAATGCGAGTCCAGTGTGCCAACCACTACGCCATCTCGCTAGGTAGAGCGAGTAGGAAGCCTGGATTGTCGGAAAGAATTGTTCCACGGTATAATTTGAAAAAATGATACTGGTTGTGGCATCAATAAGCCCTGGTCAATTTGCGCACGAAGTGCTCACTTCGAAGATTACAGCTGAAAGCTTCCAAAATATTTTCAATATTTAACTTAAAGTTCAAACGAAGTTTTTAACCAGTTTCCCAATGATTTTTGTACCACATTTTCGAAAGTGCTATATGACTCGCAAAATTAGTTACTGACGTTGTAGAACCACCGTAAGCACCATAGCCCTTTCGTCAAACATTTCTAACCGCCACAGACACAATATTAACTATGCACACAAAGAAAACGACAAAATGCATAAAAACTTTGCCCTATAGGCGCTGTTTTTGTCGGGAAAACCTATTATAGTTGTCACTTCAAAAATTAGTAACAATAACCTGTGGCGTGTACGAAAATTATGAAACTACCGTTTCAAGCTGCATCTCAGAACCTGCAACATGGCGTCCTTATCTGATTTCTGAAATATGCTGGCAAAGACAGTTGGTGTATGCATTGCAAAGAGAATACGTTCTTTGCTATAAAAACAAATCGCACAAGAAAGTGAACTAGTAGCACGAGTTGATAAAGTATCAATATGATTCGACAACGCCAGATGGCTATACGTAAGGACAAACGACATCCATTAGTGCAAGTCTGAGAAACGTATGTTATAATTTTCGAAATAGTAGTACAGGAGTGATAGTAATGGACAAGTCTAAATCACCACTGTAAGTGAAGTACAGGTTTTCCGGTCTCATATTCTATTGTGAATCCTATAATGAAAGGTATAAAAGATTTTCTTTTCCTTATAATAGAACATATTTCTAGCCGCCTATATTAACAGATGAACTTGTTATAAATGGATGATTCCAACAAGGTGAATACGAACATGTCGCAAAGAATTACTGAGATGCCATTGCAGACTGGTAATTTCACAGTACGAGAATCATTCCTGAATAAAGATTACTTGAAAATGTACTTGAATGCTGGAACCGTGAGAAAACGTGGACGAATTGCGCTGCTAAAGCATACAGCAGGCTGCACACAGACAATTTTCACCAAACAGCTCTCTGAGATACCGATAAACGGCCAACGTCCACCTTGGTGACTAAGCCACAGCAATTATAAACAAGTGACTTGTGCAGAATATATGGAACCATGACACGAGGTGGCACAAATGGCGCCCATGTGTTTCAAAGCGTGGAGAGTACTGTGCCCACATCAGCTGCAATAACTGTTGAGGCGAAATAATTGTCAACCCAGATTCCATCAACAGATTATCGAGCACGGTATTGGAACAAGGCACAATATTTTACTAATGCACTGACGGTGCTTTTCCTTAACTGAATTTGGGCATGATATCAAATTTATATGAAAATTAATTTATTGATCATTTAATTAAATCATATGCCCATCTGTACCTGCACCCCCTAATGACGGCACGTGGATCCCCGCCCCATACTCCTTCCCCCTCTGTTCTACTGGCGGGAATTTCGAATTTTGCCGGGAATTTTTGGTGAGAAATTCAAAAAATTGCTGAGAATTTAAAAAATGGCGGGAATTTCGTTTCCCCAAGACTGTGATGACGTCCCACCCCACCCTCCACACCCCATCCGAGAATATATGGGGTATTCAAAATGGCGGTGCCTTTTCCAGGACTCCAAACCTGGTTCTCCTGGGCAGAAAGCCCAAGTGGACCCTCCTACAAAGAGGAACTGTCCAGATACAGGAGAGGAGGATTTGGTTAGAGCACTTTATTTATGTTTTTTTGTTTTTTTATTTCAGTCTTTGATCACAATATGAATTCATAAAAAACATTTGACAGTATTGGATCATTGTTTGTATACGCGACCATGTCGCAGCTGGTGATACTTTATTTATTTTGGGTGGGAAATTGAAGTAAAGATCGGTCCAAATTACATAATTACTTGTTAATAATTAATTACACGTCTATATACATAGCAGTATGCAAGAAGCGCCTAAAGTCGCAATATAGCTTAAAAATTGACGATGTCATACAACTGGTGATATCCTGCTGGGACAAAAGTTCACATTACCACTCGAAACTAGTGGCAGACGTTGTCTGACTCTACATAGACCGATACCTTCACCTACAAACTGCCGGGAAAGAGACGGAGTGGACGGTACTGTATTTTTGGCAGGAAATATGTTCAGCTGACTAGGTGTTGGTGTCAGACAGAGAGGAGTCTAATAAGTATATTACTTCTAATCACACGGCTGAGAATTGTGTCTATCACTGTGTGAAGTCGGAGTTCGCTACTGACGCCTCCCACTGCACTGCTCGGCAATCAAAAAATGGCTCTGAGCACTATGCGACTTAACTGCTGAGGTCATCAGTCGCCTAGAACTTAGAACTAATTAAACCTAACTAACCTAAGGACGTCACACACATCCATGCCCGAGGCAGAATTCGAACGTAGCGGCCGCTCGGCTCCAGACTGTAGCGCCCAGAACCGCACGGCCACTCCGGCCGGCGCTCGACAATCACCCTGCAGACCTTGTACTCGAAATTCAGGAAGGCTAATACATGCTTCCACAACTGTTGGAAAATTCTTCAGTGTTCAAATTACACATCGTAATTACCGTGAAAAGAAAAACCAGCAGTCGAAAACAATAGCTTATAATGCAACACATGTACTGGGAATATGAAATATCATTGTAGTTGTGGTGTCACCGGCAGACACCACACTTGCTAGGTGGTAGCTTTTAAATCGCCGCGGTCTGTTAGTATACGTTGGACCTGCGTGTCGCCACTATCAGTGATTGCAGACCGAGCGCCGCCACATGGCAGGTCTAGTCTAGACTCCCTAGCACTCGCCCCAGTTGTAAGCCGACTTTGCTAGCCATGGTTCACTGCCTACACACGCTCTCATTTGCAGAGACGACAGTTTAGCATAGCTTTCAGGTACGTCATTTGCTACGACCTAGCAAGGCGCCATATTCAGTTACTACGAATGCATCCTGAACAGATAAAATTGTGAATCACGTACCGTCAAGAGCGACGTTCATCATTAATGGATTAAAGTTAAATATCAAACTACTTACGTCCGCTTTCTGAATTCTAATTCCTTGTCATGTTCCAGACCTCACGTCAGTATAGTTCATTCCTCCTCACGCGCCGGCCGCGGTGGTCTAGCGGTTCTGGCGCTGCAGTCCGGAACCGCAGGACTGCTACGGTCGCAGGTTCGAATCCTGCCTCGGGCATGGGTGTGTGTGATGTCCTTAGGTTAGTTAGGTTTAAGTAGTTCTAAGTTCTAGGGGACTTATGACCTAAGATGTTGAGTCCCATAGTGCTCAGAGCCATTTGAACCATTTGAACCTCCTCACGCCAGCCTGCGTGAGCTAAAACGCGTGCATTTCGGCCTCCACTAGTAACACGGTGTTGGCTCTTCTGCCAACACAACAGTAGTAACCCAACTATTACAAAAACTGACCCCAAAAGATTCCACCAGGAGAGAGGGGCGGCAGCAGCACATATGTTTGCCTCGAAGTGCGGTCATGAACTAACGAGATGCAGTCTTACCTCACCCCTACGACCCCACGTCCCTCGTTTTCCTCGCTGTGGGTAGGGAAAGAGATAATTCTGGCAGTGACATACTGTCTCTGATCTGCGACAATCAGTCACAGATGGATACAAGACAAGAACAGGATGCTTCCTGCGCGCTATTAAACGCATTTCTCAGAAATACAGCCTCCTCCCCCCCCCCCCTCCTGGACCTGAAACAACATCAAAGTTCCAGAGAACTCTCGAGCTCGCTTTTTCAAACGTCCACTGGTTGGTAGAGATGGGGGATCCACTCTTGAACTGATTCATAGAGTTGAATCTTTCAAAGGAGTGAACAATCAGTGATTGAGGAAAAAAGAACGGTAGCTCCAAACGTTTCTCACTGCAGAGAGAGAGAGAGAGAGAGAGAGAGAGAGAGAGAGAGAGATGGAGCTTATCAGCAGCGCCTCTGCTGGTCACAGCACAGTGCACACCACACAACACAGCCAGCGCCGGACTCTGCCCTGCTTCTACCTTGGCTGCCTGCATTGTGCAGTGCCCCATTGTATTTTGTGTTTCACATATGCCGTGCCGTCTCTGTGCGTCGTCTGCCGCATGCAGTGTCTGGCGCAGCTTAACTTCACATCGCACTCTGTCGGCGATCGTTTCAGTCGCACGTCCTGTCCTATGGGCAGTTGATGCGAGCAACAGGACAGAGAGCCACCTAGCGGATAACATAGGAACTACTTGCAAGGGAACGGACGATTTGTCTCAGAGCGGGTGAGTTCACCGCTCCGCCCACCCTTGGAACTCGCCCGCTCAACGCTCACCCCACCGTTCTCGACTCTACTCAGTGCTTCTGCATCGGAGTTCGTCTCTACTGGATATTGTTCTTCGTAGTAATACCGCTATGTATATTACATTATTATGTTATGTATACATCATATGTTTTTATTTTATTTTTATTTGTTTAAACTGATCAGAATAGGTTCCTGACGACTCCTCTTACTATAGGATTTTTATTATGGACACTCGAATTTACACTTTAATTACGAGCGAACCGATAAACGTATCGCAAAATGTGATACACCAATATTTTCCTTGGTTTTTTCTGCGTAAAAGCTATATGCAGCACTTTCGTTTTACCGTCAAATAAATATTTTTTTTCTTATTCTGGTACGGATTTTGCGATTTTAGGCGTCTTCGGAAGGAAACGTTCACTTTAAAAATATATGGCTTGTGATGTATTTGTATGAGGTTAATGAAATTTTAATACATTATAGCCAAATATATTCTTAATGTAAATCTCAAGTTACAACATTTTCCGATCACCCAAAAAACCACGATAGTGCAAAATAAATCAATAATCAAAAACTTTCTCATATCGTGGAAATTTCAATAAACAATACAAAATTCTTACTCATTATCTGTGTTACTTCAAAATAGAATCAAATAAGATCAAAATACAGGTATAGTACTGGAATAAAGCAAGTTTAAAGGGCAATGTGCCTTCCATTTATTTTCTATTGTAAATGAGTGGTGAGTCATGAAAAAGAGGTAATTCATTTCAGGGAGTGAACAGTTCTGATCCAATCTCTGAAAAGAACAGTTTTACCCATCTCTACTGGTTGGGGAAACAGGCAGCTGCTCCTGCCGCCGGCCCCACGCCACGCAATCCGCCCCAGTAGGCAGGTGTGGCCGGCTGTAGCCAGCGGTGGATGCGTTCGAGGCTGTTAGCATTGTTGACGCCGACTCACACAATGGGCCGCGACGCCGGCGGGCCACAGAACAAAGAGAGGTAAATGGCAGCTACCACGGTCATGTGCTGTTTCTCCAAAACTGCAGCTGCACCGCGCTGCCACGGCAGCGATCGATTGCTTCCGCTGGCCTACGCAGTCACGGCAATAGTATATGCCCTTTTTTCACGAAAGTAGGCAAAGTCCATTTTCCTTTAGTTTTATGAGCGATATCGCTGTAATTTTCTATGTTCGACTACCCAATACAGTTTGTATCTTCCTCTGCCATTGCCTCTCACTATATATGGCAGCCAATGGTGCCAATAAAAGAAATTACAGTACTGCCACTGACTACAGATGAGCAAATTGCAGAGGTGTGTGCGTTATAGCGATACATCTTGCATATGTATTAACTTATCTCACATCTCCTATACAAGTTCACACTGCACAAAACCGAATAAACTTCCAATATAGTATTTTGCTGCGAAAATTGCCGTTTACCACAGTACGTCATGGTTATTTCAAAACTGTTGTCAGAGTAAAGAGAAAGCCAGAATGTAAACTCTGAAGGAAAAACATCTATGCTAAGTGATTTCTTTCAGTTTGAAGGACAAAATTAGATGTTTCGGGAGCGTTCCTGGCGTGCAAATCACTGTCTAAATAAACTGCCATGCATGTGTATGTTACAAGCATTTAAGATACATGAAATAACATTAAAAGTAAAGTCTTTCAGGCCATTTGTTCTCATGTAGGAAAAAAACTCGATTATTGTATGTTCGACAATAACAAGCTATAATTCAAAATGGCATTGTTGTTTTGTACATTATGGCAGCACCCATTTCACCAAAGTCATTCTTACATCACACAGGCACTTGCATTTATGAAAGGTAAAAACATATACAAATTCGGACACATTGTTTTCACAGAACAACTCTGTGAACTGTTTACCTGTGCAAGGACTTTCAGAGAGACATGATCATGTGTAAACCCTGGTGCAGTGATTAATGTCAAAGTTTATTGAAACTAGTCTATATGACTTTTGAACCCATAATTTTGTGAAATCTGTGTTGCCAAATGATGTAATGTGATCGGTCACGAACACTAAATTTGTGTCACGGAATTTGATCGAATGTATTTGCACGAGATCCTATGAACACTCATGTTGCAGTAGAACATTACGTTTCTATGAGTGGTATGCTATAATTATTAATTAAAAGTGTGATAAAATTATACAGTGTTGTTAAAAATTCCAGAAATAAGTGTGTGATCTCAAATTCTCGCTGATTTATGTAGACCAGATAATATATAGTGACTGTGTTGCCAGTTATTAGATTCTTGGATATCAACTCTGAGTCAGAATTTCTAAGGACAATAGATTCGTTGTTTCAGAATGGACTATCCATAAGAGCTCGTCCAACTCTCACAGGCACAGAAATTAACTTTTCAATAATTATAATACCCTGTTTCGATACTTCCATGTCCCATCCTCGACCTGATTCCCATATCAACCCAAAGGAAGGTTAAAATACATGTCCAACGCCCAATCCTGAACAAGTCATTCTGTGATCCTGATTCAAGTTGACTTCCCCGTCAACTTCATCGTTGCCAACCCCCTATACACCAGGACGACACAGGAAGATAATGATTTCCTATGTTTAGAAGATTGTAAATTCAGTCATACACTATGTGATCAAAAGTATCCGGACACCTGGCTCAATATGACTTACAAGTTTGTGGCGTCCTCCATCGGTAATGCTGGAATTCAATATGGCGTATGCCCACCCTTAGCCTTGATGACAGCATCCACTCTCGCAGGCATACGTTCAATCAGGTGCTGGAAGGTTCCTTGGGGAATGGTAGCCAATTCTTCATGGGGTGTTGCAGAAAGGAGAGATATCGATGTCGGTCGGTGAGGCGTGGCGCGAAGTCGGCATTCCAAAACAGCCCAAAGGTGTTCTATAGGATTCAGCTCAGGACTCTGTACAGTGCAGTCCATTACGGGAATGTTACTGTTGTGTAGCCACTCCACCACAGGCCGTGCATTATGAACAGGTGCTCGATCATGTTGAAAGATGCCGTAGCCATCCCCAAATTGCTGTTCAAAAGTGGGAAGCAAGAAGGTGCTTAAAACATCAATATAGGCCTGTTCTGTGATAGTGCCACGCAAAGCAACAAGGGGTGCAATCCCCCTGTGTGAAACCCACAACCACACCGTAACACCACCGCCTCCGAATTTTATTGTTGGCACTACACACGCTGGCAGATGGCGTACACTAGGCATTCGCCATAGCCGCACTCCGCCATCGGATCGCCATAATGTCTACTGTGATTCGTCACATCACACAACGTTTTTCCACTGTTCAATCGTCCATTGTTTACGCTCCTTACACCAAGCGAAGCGTCGTTTGACATTTATTGGCATTATGTGTAGCATAAGAGCAGCTGATCGACCATGAAATCCAAGTTCTCTCACCTCCTGCCTAACTGTCCTAGTACTTGCAGTGGATCCTGAAACAGTTTGGAATTCCTATGTGATGATCTTGATGGATGTCTGCCTATTACACATTATGACTCTCTTCAATTGTCAGTAGTGCCTGTCAGTCAGCAGACAAGGTTGGCCTGTACGCTTTTATGCTGTATGTGTCCCTTCACATTTCGACTTCACTAACACCACTATCACATCGAAAATAGAGGACCTAAGGATGTTTAGGAATGTGGAAATCTTGCGTGCAGGCATATTAAACAAGTGACACCCAATCACCTGACAATGTTCAAAGTGTGTGAGTTTCACAGAGAGTCCAGTTCCGCTCTCTCATGATGCCTAATGACTACTGAGGTCGCTGAAATATAATACTTGGCAGTTAAATGGTTGCACAATGCACCTGATATGAAAAACATATGGTTTTCTTGTTGTCCAGATACTTTTGATCACATAGTGTATGTGAAACATGTGTCTACAAATGAGGGAGAGACATTGAAGAGTTTAGTGAAATCAATTCATCAAACACGATTTGCATATATAGACATCTAGACTCAGTCATATATTGTTGATGTACAGTGACACATTCACTGCAGTTCTCAATACAATGTGGTTTTCCCAGTTTTTCCGGCCATCCATATTCGAATGAGGAGAGAACTGTAAGAGGAAGTAGTGAACATTACACAACACTAAACATACATTATCAGAAGTAATATAGATATAGAAAAAACTATAGCTCATTGTTATGTCAAACATTAACAAAACTCCATTGGACAAAAACTTAATCCACGAATGTATGATCGAAAAGGTTGAAAGAACTTAACAGTGCTTTATTAAAATTGTGAACTATGAAAAGTTTGTACAGGAGTTCATCATTGTTTTATGCCTCACTCTGCTATATTCCTGTATTGTCATAACTTAATATGAACAATTTTATCAGTGAAACGGCTGTTTAACACTGTGCATTGTATGTAGGACTCAAAAACGCTACAAACTTGCTGAGAGATATGAATAGTACTATCATCTCTGACTTTTACATATTTTTGTTTGTTATCTAGAATGTTAATTATTCTGATGAATGTTCTTTGGGCTATTGTTTTCGTTAAGATTACCTTGCAACTATAACAGCTCTATTGATGTACTGTGTTGTATCAAAAGAAGTAAAAGAGCTCATCTCTGCTGATTAATAGGCGATACTCGAAATTATTCTCCTACTATTACAGTCTCATAAATATCTAGAGAGTTCCCGATATTTACATCGATGTGCAATTGGAGAGGCACTGCAGTCATCGCAAACGAATCTGTAATCACATGGCAATTCTTTACAGACTCTAGAACTTGCAGTTACATCGCATTAATAACGCTTTACCAAGGTTTCTACTCTCAACATGTTACACAAATGACTAGTTACCAATACATCATTTGACAGCCAACAGTACAAACCAAAGTCTTGTGCAAATAAAAATCCAGCACAACATAAAACGAGGAAAAAATACGCCACTAGAAATAAAATAATGTAACGATTGGCAACCATGACAGGATATGACTTTAGTATACGGCTGTAACACATCCAAGCAGTATATGACTACAGTTTCGTACACCGCCATACATTTGGGTTTTCTACCATGACTTCGAGGTCTGTGTTAGGTGCTAAACCGACATTAACACGTTTCGATAAATTGGCTTTCAGAGAAAGCTGGACATGACATGGTGTAATCTATGCTAGTCCCACAACATACAGAATCTTAAAAATGAAATTAGAGGTGATATTTCTTACTGCTGAAGTCTGTAACACATCACAGCTTGTGGAAATTGGATGAGTTTGCGGCACTGTTGAGCGTTACCATCAGCAGTTTTATGGTGATGAATTATGAAGTTAACCTCATCTTCCACAGTGACAGGGTAACAGGTATTTTAGAGTTCCATTTCGAAGAGACTAAGAGCATTGTTTCCTCATTTTGTAGTCACGTACATGATTACTGTTTTGCTGTTGACCAATGCCAGGAGGTGCAGTTCACAACAGGCCTGGAGCATCAGAAATAAAAAGAAGTATGTTATATTTGTGGTGAAAAAAGTGGAGTGTTTCGTAGCATAATGAAATCTGACGAGTCTGCAGCAATGAGGAACATATCCAAACAACAGTCTGAATACATTTAATCCCATGTTCTACAGTGACAAGTAACAGATGTCCAGTGTTTGGCCAAGGCTCTCTGCATATCAAACAAGTCGTGTCAGTCAATTATTTTGCAATAATCAACAGCAGACCAGTGGCTGGGTGGAAGAGGAAAGACACTGTTGATATGGGATGATATACTGTAATAAGCATTGCAGTTCATGGCGTGATGAATTTTAGCAATTTTACCAGTTGTTCTGTAAGTTCAAGGCCAGCCAATGACACAGCAGATCGCTTCTCAATTTTTGTATCATCGCTAAAACGTCCCTTCAGTAGTTTTCGAGTACCATATACTAGACTGCGAATACAGATAGATGACTGTGCAGTCTGTCCATTCAATCATGTGCCCCAGCGTACTCCAGACAGTGTGCTATACCGACGCAGTTAGATTATGTATATTTTTCTAGTACATTGATCATAGTGTGAAATTTATGATTAAGGATGGCCATCTTTCCTTACTTGGATGAGAGTCACAGAGACTCTCACATTCATAGGATAAAGTTGGAGAGTGACAGATTTCCCTGCATTGTCCTTGACCAATCCTCCCTGGAACCCACTGCAAGTGACCTGAAGTAGGAGGTTAGTACTACATTCCAAGGTATGTCCATAACTGCTGTTCAGTGAAGGCCGTGCTGCACGAATCTTACACACGGCGCCTGTCGAAGTGCCCAAGATCTCTCCAGATGCATATTTGTTGAGGAGGTTAGCACCGCTCATCGGTGTCCTGTAGACATGAGAATATTGTGGTGATATAACAGATAGTAAAGCAGAAAAGCGTGGTTTTTGTATGATGGAGCTCCAGTTGGTTGAACTTCCAAATGTTATACATGTATCAACTGTGGGTATTATTCCAGTGTCTAGAGTCAGCACCAAGAAGCTATTGGGAAGAGAGAAATAATAGTTGAGCATAAACACACACGGCTGAGGCTACACGTTTCTGCACCTAAAAAGCTATATTATTAAAGTAATATGTTTTCTGAAGTATTAGTCATGCCCAATGCAGCGCAATTAATACTCTATTACAGGACATACGAGTCCAGCATCTGACATACAACCACCCTGCCAGTTCTATGTGAATGACTATGGTGACAGAGTTTAACGTTATAAAAACACTTTCTTCTACATCTACATCTACATCTACATTTATACTCCGCAAGCCACCCAACGGTGTGTGCCGGAGGGCACATTACGTGCCACTGTCATTACCTCCCTTTCCTGTTCCAGTCGTGTATGGTTCGCGGGAAGAACGACCGCCGGAAACCCTCCGTGCGCGCTCGAATCTCTCTAATTTTACATTCGTGATATCCTCGGGAGGTATAAGTATGGGGAAGCTATACATTCGATACCTTATCCAGAAACGCACCCTCTCGGAACCTGGACAGCAAGCTACACCGCGATGCAGAGCGCCTCTCTTGCAGAGTCTGCCACTTGAGTTTGCTAAACATCTCCGTAACGCTATCACGCTTACCAAATAACCCTGTGACGAAACTCGCTGCTCGTCTTTCAATCTTCTCTATCCCCCCTGTCAACCCGACCTGGTACGTAACCCACACTGATGAGCACTACTCAAGTATAGGTGGAACGAGTGTTTTTTATGCCATCTCCTTGGCTGATGGACTACATGTTCTAAGGATTCTCCCAATGAATCTCAACCTGGCACCCGCCTTACCTACAATTAATTTTATGTGATCATTCCACTTCAAATCGTTTCGTACGCATACTCCCATATATTTTACAGAAGTAACTGCTTCCAGTGTTTGTTCCGCTATCATATAATCGTACAATAAAGGATCCTTCTTTCTATGTATTCGCAACACATTACATTTGTCTATGTTAAGGGTCAGTTGCCACTCCCTGCATCAAGTACCTATCCGCTGGAGATCTTCCTGCATTTCGCTGCAATTTTCTAATGCTGCAACTTCTCTGTATACTACAGCATCATCCGCGAAAAGCCGCATGGAACTTCCGACACTATCTACTAGGTCATTTATATATATTGTAAAAAGCAATGGTCCAATAACACTCCCCTGTGGCACGCCAGAGGTTACTTTAACGTCTGTAGACGTCTCTCCATTGAGAACAACATGCTGTGTTCTGTTTGCTAAAAACTCTTCAATCCAGCCACACAGCTGGTCTGATAATCCGTAGGCTCTTACTTTGTTTATCAGGCGACAGTGCGAAACTGTATCGAACGCCTTCCGGAAGTCAAGGAAAATGGCATCTACCTGGGAGCCTGTAGCTAATATTTTCTGGGTCTCATGAACAAATAAAGCAAGTTGGGTCTCAGACGATCGCTGTTTCCGGAATCCATGTTGATTCCTACAGATTCTGGGTTTCCATAAATGTCATGATACGCGAGCAAAAAACATGTTCTAAAATTCTACAACAGATCGATGTCAGAGATATAGGCTTATAGTTTTGCGCATCTGCTCGACGACCCTTCTTGAAAACTGTGGTCTTTTCCAATCATTTGGAACCTTCCGTTCCTCTAGAGACTTGCGATACACGGCTGTTAGAAAGGGGGCAAGTTCTTTCGCCTACTCAGTGTAGAATCGAACTGGTATCCCTTCAGCGCCAGTGGACTCTCCTCTGTTAAGTGATTCCAGTTGCTTTTCTCTTCCTTGGACACTTATTTCGATGTCAGTCATTTTTTTTGTTCGTACGAGGATTTAGCGAAAAACTGCAGTGCGGTCTTCCTCTGTGAAACAGCTTTGGAAAAAGGTGTTTAGTATTTCAGCTTTAGCGTGTCATCCTTTGATTCAACGCCATTATCATCCCAGAATGTCTGGATATGCTGTTTCGAGCCATTTATTCATTTAACGTAAGACCAGAACTTTCTAGGATTTTCTGTCAAGTCGGTACATAGAATTTTACTTTCGAGTTCACTGAACGCTTCACGCATAGCCCTCCTTACGCTAACGATGACATCGTTTAGCTTTTGTTTTTCTGAGAGGTTTTGGCTGCGTTTAAACTTGCAGTGAAGCTCTCTTTGCTTTCGCAGTAGTTTCCTAACTTTGTTGTTGAGCCACGGTGGGTTTTTCCCGTCCCTCACAGTTTTACTCGGCACGTACCTGTCTAAAACGAATTTAAGATTGCCTTAAACTTTTTCCATAAACACTCAACAATGTCAGTGTCGGAACAGAATTTTCGTTTTGATCTGTTACGTAGTCTGAAATCTGCCTCATATTACTCTTGCTAAACAGATAAACCTTCCTCCCTTTTCTTATATTCCTATTTACTTCCATATTCAGGGATGCTGCAACGGCCTTATGATCACTGATTGCCTGTTCTGCGCTTACAGAGTCGAAAAGTTCGGGTCTGTTTGCTTCCAGTAGGACCAATATGTTATCTCCACGAGTCGGTTCTCTGTTTAATTGCTCGAGGTAATTTTCGGTTAGTGCACTCAGTATAATGTCCTAAACATCTGAGTGTCCCATTCTATATCTGGTAAATTGAAATCTCCACCTAAGACTATGACATGCTGAGGAAATTTATGTGAAATGTATTCCAGATTTTCTCTCAGTTGTTCTGGCACTAATGCTGCTGAGTCGGGAGGTCGGTAAAAGGAGCCAATTATTAACCTAGCTCGGTTGTTGAGTATAACCTCCACCCATAATAATTCACAGGAACTATCCACTTGTATTTTACTACAGGATAAACTATTACTAACAGCGACAAACACGCCTCCACCGGTTGAATGCAATCTGTCCTTTCTAAACACCGTCTATGCCTTTGTAAAAATTTCGGCAGAATTTATCTCTGGCTTCAGCCAGCTTTCCGTACCTATAACGATTTCAGCTTCGCTGCCTGCTATCAGCGCTTGAAGTACCGGTACTTTACCAACACCGTTTCGACAGTTTACAACTACCATAGCGATTGCTGCCTGGTCCCCGCATGTCCTGACTTTGCCCCGCACCCTTTGAGGCTGTTGCCCTTTCTGTAATTGCCCGAGACCACTAACCTAAAACACCGCCCAGTCCAGGCCACACAAACCCTGTTACCCGTGTAGCCACCTGTTGGGTGTGTTGGACTCCTGACCCATCCAGCGGAACACGAAACCCCACCACCTTGTGGCGCAAGTTGAGGAATCTGCAGCCCACAAAGTCGCAGAACCGTCTCAGCCTCTGATTCAGACCCTCCACTCGGCTCTGTACCAAAGGTCCGCAGTCAGTTCTGTCGACGATGCTGCAGATGGTGAGCTCTGCTTTCATCACACTAGTGACACTGGCAGTCTTCACCAAATCAGATAGCCGCCGGAAGCCAGAGAGGATTTCCTCCGATCGATAGCGACACACATAATTGTTGCCGACATGAGCGACCACCTGCAGATGGGTGCACCCTGTACCCTTCATGGCATCCGGAAGGACACTTTCCACATCTGGAATGACTCCCCGCGGTATGCACAGAGAGTGCACATTGGTTTTCTTCGCCTCCCTTGCAGCCATATCCCTAACGGGCCCCATTACGCGCCTGACTTTGGAGCTACCAACTACCAGTAATCCCACCCTCTGCGACCGCCCAGATCTTGTAGACTGAGGGGCAACCTCTGCAACAGGAAAAGCAACCGTGTCCGGCCGAAGATCAGTATCAGCCGGAGAAAGAACACAACATGTCATTCTTAACGGTTCAAAATCTGCAGATGTAGAGGTAATTTCGGGAGTACCGCAAGGAAGCGTGATAGGACCTTTATTGTTTACAATATACATAAATGACTTAGTTGACAACATCGGTAGCTCCGTGAGGCTATTTGCAGATGACACGGTTGTCTACAAGAAAGTAGCAACATCAGAAGACTCGTACGTACTCCAGGAAGACCTGCAGAGGATTAATGCATGGTGCGACAGCTGGCAGCTTTCCCTAAACGTAGATAAATGTAATATAATGCGCATACATAGGGGCAGAAATCCATTCCAGTACGATTATGCCATAGGTGGTAAATCATTGGAAGCGGTAACGACCGTAAAATACTTAGGAGTTACTATCCGGAGCGATCTGAAGTGGAATGATCACAAAAAACAAATAGTGGGAAAAGCAGGCGCCAGGTTGAGATTCATAGGAAGAATTCTAAGAAAATGTGACTCATCGACGAAAGAAGTAGCTTACAAAACGCTTGTTCGTCCGATTCTTGAGTATTGCTCATCAGTATGGGACCCTTACCAGGTTGGATTAATAGAAGAGATAGACATGATCCAGCGAAAAGCAGCGCGATTCGTCATGGGGACATTTAGTCAGCGCGAGAGCGTTACGGAGATGCTGAACAAGCTCCAGTGGCGGACACTTCAAGAAAGGCGTTACGCAATACGGAGAGGTTTATTATCGAAATTACGAGAGAGCACATTCCGGGAAGAGATCGGCAACATATTACTACCGCCCACATATATCTCGCGTAATGATCACAACGAAAAGATCCGAGAAATTAGAGCAAATACGGAGACTTACAAGCAGTCGTTCTTCCCACGCACAATTCGTGAATGGAACAGGGAAGGGGGGATCAGATAGTGGTACAATAAGTACCCTCCGCCACACACCGTAAGGTGGCTCGCGGAGTATAGATGTAGATGTAGATGTAGATGTAGACAGAGCCTGAAACTGGTTCATCAGACAAACTGGAGAGGCCTTCCGTTCAGCCCTCCGAAATGTCTTTCGCCCCGTGCCACACCTCGAGACGACCTCCCACTCTACCACTGGTGAGGGGTCAGCCTCAATGTGGGCAGTATCCCGGGCAGCCACAGCTGAAGTCCGATCGGGGGATGTGTGGGACAAGCTGGCCATCCCCAACAACCCCCGTCCGGACAGCCTCAAACTGTGCGACCGAAGCCAACACTGCCTGAAGCTGGGAGTGATGCCAACTCAGCCGCATTCGAACACAGCATTTAAGTGTCCTAGGAAGAAACCAATGTGTCCCTCACTATGCAAATATCATCGGTGTATATCTATCTCTTGAACTCCTCATAAATGAACTAGAATGAAGTGGTGAATGCAATGCTCTTAATATCCTAAAGCAGGACATATACACTCCTGGAAATGGAAAAAAGAACACATTGACACCGGTGTGTCAGACCCACCATACTTGCTCCGGACACTGCGAGAGGGCTGTACAAGCAATGATCACACGCACGGCACAGCGGACACACCAGGAACCGCGGTGTTGGCCGTCGAATGGCGCTAGCTGCGCAGCATTTGTGCACCGCCGCCGTCAGTGTCAGCCAGTTTGCCGTGGCATACGGAGCTCCATCGCAGTCTTTAACACTGGTAGCATGCCGCGACAGCGTGGACGTGAACCGTATGTGCAGTTGACGGACTTTGAGCGAGGGCGTATAGTGGGCATGCGGGAGGCCGGGTGGACGTACCGCCGAATTGCTCAACACGTGGGGCGTGAGGTCTCCACAGTACATCGATGTTGTCACCAGTGGTCGGCGGAAGGTGCACGTGCCCGTCGACCTGGGACCGGACCGCAGCGACGTACAGATGCACGCCAAGACCGTAGGATCCTACGCAGTGCCGTAGGGGACCGCACCGCCACTCCATGAAGCTGGGATACGGTCCCGCACACCGTTAGGCCGTCTTCCGCTCACGCCCCAACATCGTGCAGCCCGCCTCCAGTGGTGTCGCGACAGGCGTGAATAGAGGGACGAATGGAGACGTGTCGTCTTCAGCGATGAGAGTCGCTTCTGCCTTGGTGCCAATGATGGTCGTATGCGTGTTTGGCGCCGTGCAGGTGAGCGCCACAATCAGGACTGCATACGACCGAGGCACACAGGGCCAACACCCGGCATCATGGTGTGGGGAGCGATCTCCTACACTGGCCGTACACCACTGGTGATCGTCGAGGGGACACTGAATAGTGCACGGTACATCCAAACCGTCATCGAACCCATCGTTCTACCATTCCTAGACCGGCAAGGGAACTTGCTGTTCCAAAAGGACAATGCACGTCCGCATATATTCCGTGCCACCCAACGTGCTCTAGAAGGTGTAAGTCAACTACCCTGGCCAGCAAGTTCTCCGGATCTGTCCCCCATTGAGCATGTTTGGGACTGGATGAAGCGTCGTCTCACGCGGTCTGCACGTCCAGCACGAACGCTGGTCCATCTGAGGCGCCAGGTGGAAATGGCATGGCAAGCCGTTCCACAGGACTACATCCAGCGTCTCTACGATCGTCTCCATGGGAGAATAGCAGCCTGCATTGCTGCGAAAGGTGGATATACACTGTACTAGTGCCGACATTGTGCATGCTCTGTAGCCTGTGTCTATGTGCCTGTGGTTCTGTCAGTGTGATCATGTGATGTATCTGACCCCAGGAATGTGTCAATAAAGTTTCCCCTTCCTGGGACAATGAATTCACGGTGTTCTTATTTCAATTTCCAGGAGTGTATGTCAAACATCTGACGTAGATCCACCCTGCAAGTTTTCTACGCGAATCACTAAGATGAGAAACTTTAAAATTATAAAACTACTTCGATCTCCAGTATTCTGGTGTCCTAGGAAGTGACCGAGCTGTTCCTCAGTACGAAGGAACTGTCATTATACGTGCGTCACTCGAGCTGTGGTGGGTTGGCAGAAGAGCCAACACCGGGTAATAGAGGAAGGCGAATGGCACGCGTTTTGGCTCACGCAGGCTGGCGTGAGGTCTCGAACAGGACAAGGAAATTAGAATTATAGAAAAACGGACGTAGCTGGTGGAATACTTCACTTTAATCCATTAATGGTGAACGTCGCTCTTGACGGTACATTATTCATAATATCAATAGTAACTGGTAATGGTGCCTTGCTAGGTCGTAGCAAATGACGTAGCTGAAGGCTATGCTAACTATCGTCTCGGCAAATGAGAGCGTATTTTGTCAGTGAACCATCGCTAGCAAAGTCGGTTGTAAAACTGGGGCGAGTGCTAGGACGTCTCTCTAGACCTACCGTGTGGCGGCGCTCGGTCTGCAATCACTGATAGTGGCGACACGCGGGTCAGACGTATACTAACGGACCGCGGCTGATTTAAAGGCTACCACCTAGCAAGTGTGGTGTCTGGCGGTGACACCACACGAACTGCTTATAAACCAACTAGGGCAAAGTCAGGAGATTGCTGTTCTGTCTCTTAGGAAATTAATGGGACTTGTAACTATTTTTAAGTTATAAATGTATGCACTGTCAATCACATTTTCTGTCAGGCATGCTTGTTAGTAGTAGTAGCGGTTTCGAAATATGTGACTACGAATCACTAGAAAATAGAGTAAGGCGAACAGACGTGAATATCTTCAATAGTTGATGCATTGGCTTGCCACCCACACCCTGCTGCTTAAAGAAGCAGAAGCTTCTTATGAGGGAGTAAGCACCACGATCAGTAGCCGAAGAAGATATAAGAGACTTATTTCTGTTTACAGTAACATGGCCCAGGTAGAATTCCTCTTGGACACTGAAGTCATGGTCTGATGTTACGTAGTTTTGCTCATGTGTAGCATAATATAGTACTTTCGACCTAACACTACAGCTCCTGAGTACTCCCTCCTCTCACTCTTAAGACTGATACATGTGCCATCAGCCCACTCTCCTACAGAACGCGCCACGGAATGACTTAATTCTGTTAAACATATTGATTCTTCTCCTTAATACTTATGGAATAATATTGCTTGCGGTTATATCTACATTTGATTGCATGTGTGAGTACATAATCCTGGATTGGGATACTAGTTTCGTCTGTTTTAATATAGCACCTCTTCGTAAGATGTATATGGCGATTGTTGAAGTATGTGTTACAAAAGCCAACATAGTTTACAGGAGGAGGGTGAGGGCTAAAATTGAATGCAGGGGAGCATAATTTTTGAACTTCTCTCAGTCTTGAGTCCAGGTACCCCCCTCCCAGCCCACATTAGTTTCCCGGATTTCATGGTACTTTTTGTCTAATTTAGAGCATTCTCAGTCAATTCACGTAATTTGGCAAGTTTTTTGCGATTTTACATATCGTCGCTAGGCAATGAAAACCTCGTAACTCCATCTGACAATGAAATCCACGTAACTGCATTACCAAATGTAGAAAATTATGCCACATAGGCTGTTGGAACCTTCCATCTTCGAGTTGAACGGTGTTGCCATCTGGCGGCAATAATGAAAACCTCACATCTCCAGCGATATGTAGTTTGTGCTGTAAACCTCGCATCTCCGATAATCGCCATTGTTAGTGTGCAGGGCGTACACATACTCCGAGATTTAAACGTTTTTTGACGTGATAGTAACTTTTTTGACTGACAGACCCAACACTGCTTTATTGCTACAGGTACGTGTTAGTATTTCTAGGTATTTATGTATTGTATTTTAATATACAGAATTAATAATGACGTCGTTAAATACAATGTTGACTTACGAGTTTTTCATCGCGCGTAAAGCAGACTGCGCTCGGTACATAGGAGGTTCTAATTTTAGAACTGAACAGAATCCTATACATTCTACAGTAACTACTTTGTTTTCAGCTATGGGTAAAAAGAGTAAATTCACTCTTCACCTTGTGAAAGAAGCCGACAACGGATTATATCGTATAAAATCACCGGAAGAAGATTCTAGTCAGGTTCCTCCTTGTTCTGCACCTAAAGAAAGGGTAGACCCGCAAAATGAAGGTAAACCGTAGTTTATATTGTTGTAACTGGAAGTATGGTTTACACTACAGATAATGCGGAAGAAGAAGCCAATACAGAGGCAAATTCCACTTCTGAGTTTGAAAGTCTTTTCGAACACAGCAGCGAGGATGATATCTCCAGTGGCAGTAGTGATGCGTACGATCCAGATAAAAACAAAAATGACCATAGCAGTAACAAGAGCAAGGAAGACGACGATGACGAAGTTGATGTGGGAGTGAAGAGTACTAAGCAGCGCCGTAAAAGAAAAAGCGATCAATCACTTCAAAGTTTGCAGAAAGAAAAACGTATGAGGGGACAGGTTTATTTAGGAATGCAAAAAGATGAGTTTGGCAAAAAGAGACCAACAATGAACAGGAGTAGGAGGGAAATGAAACTACGATGTACTTGTAAACATTCTTCCTTAAATCGGAACAGGAATTGCATGGATATTACAGAAGAGCAGAGACAGCGAATATTTAATCATTTCTGGCAGGATATGTCTTGGGGTGAAAGAAAAATTTTTGTTACAAGCCATGTCTACTATGTTCCAGTTAAAAGACGCAGAAATAATTCAGAATCTAATAAATCTCACCGTTCTAACAGACTATATTACAATTTTGTAGTAGAAGGACAGAGAAAAACTGTCTGCAAGACTATGTTTCTGAATACTTTGTGCTTAGGCGAATGGAGTGTCAGAACATGGGCATCTAGTGCATCAGGAAGAACGCTTGCAGAAGGGCCTCAAATGCAGGAGAGACCAACGAAAGTTTCAGGTGGACGACAATCAGCATCAGATTTTTTTGCAGAGTTGCCGAAACTGGAATCGCATTACTGCCGTCGTTCTTCCACAAAACTCTACTGGGAACCTAACTGGCAGAATAAATCAGAACTACATAGGGAATATATACAATTTTGCAAGAAAAGATGACAAATCCCAGCTGCTTACAAACAGTTCTGCGAGGTATTCGATGAAAATAATCTTAACTTATTTTCGCCTAAAAAGGACCAGTGCGATCTTTGTTGTTCTCACCAGACAGGCAATCTCTCAGACAATGAATACTCTTTGCATATGGCCCGAAAAACTGAGGCAAGGGAAGCGAAAAATAGTGATAAATTAGGATCAGCTAGAGTGTTTACAATGGACCTTCAAGCACTTCTCCTTTCTCCCAGACTAAAAGCATCTGCACTGTACTATAAAAGCAGACTGAAGGTCAACAACTTTACCATCTATTATTTAAAAAGTAGCGATGGTTATTGTTACCTTTGGCACGAGAGTGAAGGTGGACTAACAGCTTCGGAATTTGCCAGTATACTCGTGCATTTTATAGAAACGTACGTCCAAAGTGATTCAGAAGCTATTTCTATAGCGACGGATGCACGTACCAGAATCGAAACTCAGTCATGAGTAATGCACTGGCTTATCTCCCCAATCAGAAAGGCATTACAATAGTGCAAAAATTTCTGGAGAGCTGGAGTGTGATTCTATGCACTCCACCATAGAAAGGAAGTTAAATAACAGACACATTTATACTCCTGCTGGGTATGTAGAAGTTTGTGCTACCGCAAGACAAAGTCCTAGACCTTATGTTGTCAATTATTTGGACCACACGTTTTCCAAGTCCTATGATAAACTCTCGTTGTATTTATCTATTCGGCCAGGATCCAAAATTGGGGATCCAACAGTAACTGATATCCAGTGTCTCAAGTATGATCCCTCCGGAAAAATGGAATATAAATTGAAATTCAGCGATACATGGACACCACTTCCAAGAAGGATGTCAAACATACCCAGCTCACTTACAGTGCCCCCTCTCTACAGTTCACCACTAAAGATCAGTGCAGAAAAGTTTACGCATTTGCAACAACTAAAGCTGGTCCTTCCTAAGGATGTGCATTCATTTTATGACACACTGCCTCACATTTGTAATGAGAGAACATGTCCATGCATAAAAAAATGCAGCCGAAATTAAACTTGTTTACAGCCACCTATGACTGTCAGTGTAGCAGCAATAGTAACAATAATAAATGTTAATAAACTGCACAAATGTTTACAGTAAGAAAAGGTTAATTAAAGCTAACAACATTGTTTCTATGTTTTTAAACACTGCAATTTATTAACATCCAGATTCCAATATTTTGATCAAAGTGAAATTATTCATTTCACTTTATATCTGTAACAATGTATCGTTACAGACGTTTCATAATACACAAATAATGTAAAATTTAAGTAAGTTTTTTAAAAACAAATTCATTTCAATTCTTAACTGTGCACTCATTACATGCCTCTTATCTCCATCACTACCAAAAAAATAACTGTGAAAACCTCGTAACTCCAAAAACCAGCAGACAATTTGAAGTGCATAATAAAGTCTTATGTACCAATGACCGGATCCATATGGTGTAGCAGAAACCACTACATTTGACTAATCAGGTCCTCATGTGATTTCTATAATTAGTTTTTTGTTTCTCCTGTAAAATTTGACCAGTTTGAGTTACGAGGTTTTCATTGCCTAGCGACGATATATCGTCGTGTTTTCCTCCATTTTAGATATTTACATCAATTTGTCGAATTATACCACATTTTCCTGTATCTTTACCGATTTTATGTCATTTTTTCATATTTTTTCTATAGTTTTCCGTACGTATATGGTCATATTGCTGGCACACCCTTGCATTTTTTGATTTTATATGAGGATATTTTCATGTCTTATACACCAGCCTACTAAAAAAATCCTAAGATTGGTTGGATGGTTTTGGGGAAGGAGATCAGACAGCGAGGTCATCGGTCTCATCGGATTAGGGAAGGACGGGGAAGGAAGTCGGCCGTGCCCTTTGAAAGGAAGCATCCCGGCATTTGCCTGGAGCGATTTAGGGAAATCACGGAAAACCTAAATCAGGATGGTAGGACGCGGGATTGAACCGTCGTCCTCCCGAATGCGAGTCCAGTGTCTAACCACTGCGCCATCTCGCTCGGTAAAAAAAATTCCTAAGAATTCCTGTCTTCCTG
Source organism: Schistocerca cancellata (assembly GCF_023864275.1). NCBI lineage: Eukaryota > Metazoa > Arthropoda > Insecta > Orthoptera > Acrididae > Schistocerca > Schistocerca cancellata. Next base: position 80,133,298 of record NC_064631.1, on the reverse strand, counting down.
ATGATCTACATGCGTGCGCTTAGGATAGGACACTCATGAAAAATGTAGTAACACTTGCTTTGTACCTAGATGAGGCTCAACGTTTGCTGCAGATTGGAAACTCGAAATATGGAAACAATTTCATGTATTGCTACAACACATCAGAGAGCTTACTTGCAGACACATGTAGTGCTGCATTTTATGGAAACTCAATGTCGGGCACAGTTCTACATCTTCATTTGACTTCCACTCTATAATGTAGCAGGGGTTGACATGTGCACAGAGTTAATTTCTGCTGCTGCTCTGACATTTTCCCCGTTAAGTACATGCTATTCTTCCTTACCAGACGAATTGGTTCAAATGGCTCTGAGCACTATGCGACTAAATTTCTGAGGTCATCAGTCCCCTAGAACTTAGAACTACCTAAACCCAACTAACCTAAGGACATCACACACATCCATGCCCGAGGCAGGATTCGAACCTGCCACCGTAGCGGTCGCGCGGTTCCAGACTGTAGCGCATAGAACCGCTCGGCCACTTCGTCCGGCTTACCAGACGAGATTTGATTCTTTGGTTTATATCTTCCAATTCTGAAACATTCCGACCACCATGTCAAGACATCTACACACCGTAGATGTGAGGTATTATTTATCCTAGTAATAAGTTATTCCGTAGTTGACAGTGTGTCGACTGCTCTTACATCCTGAATCGTAAGAGATTACCTTCTCCCTAACTACAGAGTGCGTCCCACCAGCAGCGTAATTTGTAGATGAGCTCTTAGCAACTTATGCTTTCGAACCGCAACCATCCGCAATTGATAGCTCAAAACACATACATATAGAGACTATTCTTGCTCTTATCATTCACGAAGTCTAGATTTCAGCCACTTGTACATTATTTTCGGCATTGCTTATAGCCCTGAAAATAACGAAAAACTTTTCATAATCGATTCTGTTGGTGATGTAAGCAAATTTTGATTCCTACTATTAAAGAACATAACATCTTCTATGCAAGTTATATCTCAGATTTATGATAACAATATTGTCTAGACTTTTCAGTAACAGCAACAATCCAAGGCTTCCTTCTATGCCTACCTTACCTTCTTTTATATTCTTAAAGATCCTTTATCACGGCACATTGTCATCTCAGTTTTGCTGTATTGTATGCAAGATCTCCGTTGTATGTAGGGATACAGCTCTTCATGAGTATTATTCTTATGTACAAGACAGAACGGCAGATTAGTTGGACGGCGTAGTATAGCACTGTACTCAAATGGATCTCCTTACAGACATTTGTTTGGAGAAATTCGCCAATGCTGCAGAGTTGTCCCATTACATATGGTGCGATGCACTCCACATTTTTTATCACCAGTAAGAAAACAGTACCTTGTTTTATTTCTACTGTCCCGCGTATGTTGTGAACTGGACCTTTCAGCAATGGTCAACCCCAGAACAGTGATCATGCGCACGACTGCAGAATGAAGAAACAATGTTCTTAGTCAAGCTGCTTATGAAGGAACAACATAAGAACACTCTCATATGATTGATAGTCTGTGGGGTCGGTCTTACTCCAGTTCAGGCAACGAAACCTTACACAGGTTTCTGCAAGAGACTTCGATCACTGGCCACTTGCTCCAATGGACCAATATTTATGGGTGTAATATGCTCAATGTCAACACACAGAAGGTATTCGTTTATTATGTTCTATTACAAGGAGTTGTTTGTGTGGTGTCACCGCCAGACACCACACTTGCTAGGTGGTAGCCTTTAAATCGGCCGCGGTCCGTTAGTATACGTCGGACCCGCGTGTGGCCACTATCAGTGATTGCAGACCGAGCGCCGCCACACGGCAGGTCTAGAGTGCCTTCCTAGCACTCGCCCCAGTTGTACAACCGACTTTGCTAGCGATGGTTCACTGACAAAATACGCTCTCATTTGCCGAGACGATAGTTTAGCATAGCCTTCAGCTACGTCATTTGCTACGACCTAGCAAGGCGCCATTATCAGTTTCAATTGATATTGTGAATCATGTACCGTCCAGACCGACGTTCACCATTAATGGATTAAAGTTAAGTATTCCACCAGCTACGTCAGTTTTTTCTACAGTCTAATTTCCTTGTCCTGTTCCAGACCTCACGCCAGCCAGCGTGAGCTAAAACGCGTGCCTTTCGGCCTCCTCTAGTAACACGGTGTTGGCTCTCCTGCCAACCAAAACAGTTTGACTGTATGCAGTTTACATGCACACGGTTTGTAGTTTTCTTACTTACTCTGGATATTACAAAATAACGATGAGGTGTGCTCTCAATCTTAGTAATTGACTGATAGGTGGTGAGCTCTACCGGTATTTCATACTTCTAAAGTGATTGCAATGCCCTCGTAGACGACAATTTGTAATTTGAATACATGGAATGTTCCCAAACTACACCTATTTCGCTCATAAAACGAATAGAAATTGACTGTACCTATTCTCATGGACTCATGACTGTTTTTATTGTTATCGTAACGGCAGTGTGTTTAAAAATATATATTACCGCCAGTCCTATGTTCTTTCATACTGCATAACCTCTAACTATAAAGTAGACACCAAATAAATTACAGTTCACCGTGGAACCTAGAAATAACAGAGTTTTCCCTAAAATGTGAGTTGACTGCATGAAACAGATTGTTCTGTGATCACCAAATTGCTTACGAAACTACAATGAAAGAACCTCCTGCTATTGAAAATGATGGTCTGCTGAGTGACAGAAACTTTGCACACATTAAATCATTAAATACGTTCGCAGTTGCAAGTAAGGGCAACCATCAGCTGAATGACGACAAAGAAAATTTGTGGTGGACTGGGATTCGAAACCGGATTTACCGCTCATCGCTAGCAAAGTGGGAAATCTGGGTTCGAGTCCCAGAGTGGAATATTCCATTCTGCAGCTAATAGTGGTCGTTATTCGCGATTGCGAATGCATTTAATGTATTTTATGTGGGTGTAGTCGCCGCAGTGCCTGTTCCTTTCGTCGTTCATACATGTCTAAAGGAACTATGCATAGTAATCAGAATAACAAATGCTCTGAATATCGTATTTATCTGCCGGTACCGGGCAAGCGACTTTCAAGCACAACGTCTGACCCACACTGGAATATAGGTAATGAATGTACTGGTACAGTGCGTAGACGCATGGCTGACGACTGATGGAACTTTGGGTGTGGCTATGAGTTGTGCACGGATAGCCAAATGGTAAGGCGATTGCTCGCGATAAGCCAGGCATCAAGGTTCGAGTCCCAGTCTGATACAAATTTTCATTTTCATCATACCATTCAGCAGCTGATGGTTTCTCTTCTTCGCTATATCAAATGCATTTAATATGTTTCATAGCGGCTGTAATCGCCACAGTGCCTGCCCCTTTCACAGGCACTGAAATATTGTACTTTAAAAACATGTCGCTAGCGGCGAGGTATGGAGCAAAAATGTCAGATTTCTACACGCATATGGTATTTCCTTTCGATGTATCGGTCGAATCTTACAGGGCTCTCGACTAGTTGACATTAGGAGGTTCTATTACGAGTCTTGCTCTCGCGATACGTTTTTATGCTTTGTAAATGCCAGTGCGACATAGCATGACATTGATAAAACGAATCCTCCTATAGTGCACATATAAACAACGCCTTTTTGAACTATAACTTGTTGTTGTCGAACGTAAAACGATTGTGTTTTTCCGACATGTGAACAAATGACATGAAAGGCTGAATTCTGTAATGTTGTTTCGCATGTGAGATATGTTTGTAAGGCACATGAGCATCACAGTTTATTTACAGACATTGATTTGAACGCCAAGGACGATCTCAAACGATGTAATTTTGTCTATAAGACTGAAAGAACTCGTTTATCTTCAGAGTTTAAATAATCGATTTTTCTTTACTCTTGAAGACAGTTATGAATGACGATGGCATTTGATAGTGTTCGGTAACTTTTGCAGCAAAATAGTGCAGGTTTTTTTCAGTTTTACGCAGGATTGGCCCTTATAGGAGATGTGAGGTAAGTTAATACATGTGTCAGGTATATCGGTATAGAGCAATGACCTCAGCAGTTTGGTCATCTGTTATCGCCAGTTCCGACCGAGGTGGCCAAGCGGTTCTAGGCGCTTCAGTCTGGAACCGCTCGACCGCTACGGTCGTAGGTTCGAATCCTGTCTCGGGCACGAATGTGTGTGATTTCCTTAGGGTAGTTAGGTTTAAATACTTCTAAGTTCTAGGGGACTGATGACATCAGATGTTAAGTCCCATTGTGCTCAGAGCCATTTGAAACATCATTTGTTATCGCCAGAAGTGCTGTAGTTCTTTTCCTTTGTGTCTCTGGATGTCACAAAGTGACATAGCAGTGGCAGCTGCCTCTTCTCCGAACCAGTACATATCTGGAGAGTTCTCTGGAATTTTGTTGTTGTTCTAGGTGGCCAGTCTTCCTGAGAAATGCGTTTAACGGCGTGCGGGAAGCGTCCTCTTCTTTCCTTTTGTCCATCTGTGACTGATTTCTGCAGACAGTATGTCGTATGTCGCTGCCACAGGTTGGATCTTTTTGTGGACCATAAGCAACAGGATAGAGCAGGATTGTATCATTATATAAGGTGAGGAGAGCTATGGCTTAGGGGTGGAAGGGGGGGGAGGGGGTAAGACTAGCTATAAGCTGGTAGTTTCGTGACCGCAGTTCCAGGCGAACACACCTGGAGCTGCTGCCCTCTCTCCTGGTGCAATCTTTTGGGGTGAGTTTTTCCGGTAGTTGTGTTATCACAACCATTTTTCACAATCCCCAGTACATGTGTTGCATTATGTGTCATTATTTACGAGTGCTGGTTTTTTTCTTTCACAACAGTTTCGACGTTTAATTAGAACAGCGAAGCATTTTCTAAGAGTTGTGATAGCATTTATTCGCCTTCATGAATTTCGAACACCAGGGCTGTAGTGGGATTGTCGAGAAATGCAGTGTGAGGCTGCAGCGGGGTGGGTTGCTCTCTCACTATCCTTTAATCAATCCGTCCAACTACCTGAATAGGCTACAGGTTTCCTGCCCCTCCAGTCTGCGATGGTAGATACTGGTTTAGCTGACAAAAGCAGCGTTGACGAAAATTCTGCTGAATAACTACCACGAAAAGACCACATAACTCTTTATCTCCCACAAAACACTATGTACACAATATACACGAAAGTGGAGAAAGGAAGGACGATAGCAAATGTTCTGAACGAAGAAAATACTGGCTGACCATACAAAAACAAAAAACGAAATAATATTGCCAACAACTCAGGATGCCTGTTGTTCGTCAAGCACCTGGCATAGTAAAGAAAGTCCATCGCCTGAGGCTAATTAGTTACTACTGCCCTATCCGATTCTTACATATATTTTTCCTTCCTTCCTCCATATTCATTTTACCCCTTGATATCTTCTATTTTCCTGCAGCAACCTATAGTTACAACACATTGCTCAACGGCCGGATATCGCTTTCTCCCGCAAGTGGCACTGTCAAGGGCTTTCCGTCTGCGGTAATTTTCTTTATCGTCATCAGTCTACTGACTGGTTTGATGCGGCCCGCCACGAATTCCTTTCCTGTGCTAACCGCTTCATCTCAGAGTAGCACTTGCAACCTACGTCCTCAATTATTTGCTTGACGTATTTCCACCTCTGTCTTCCTCTACAGTTTTTGCCCTCTACAGCTCCCTCTAGTACCATGGAAGTCATTCCCTCATGTCTTAGCAGATGTCCTATCATCCTGTCCCTTCTCCTTATCAGTGTTTTCTACATATTCCTTTCCTCTCCAATCCTGTGTAGAACCTCCTCATTCCTTACCTTACCAGTCCACCTAATTTTCAATATTCGTCTATAGCACCACATCTCAAATGCTTCGATTCTCTTCTGTTCCGGTTTTCCCACAGTCCATGTTTCACTACCATACAATGCTGTATTCCAGACGTACATCCTCAGAAATTTCTTCCTCAAATTAAGGCCAGTATTTGATATTAGTAGACTTCTCTTGGCCAGAAATGCCTTTTTTGCCATAGCGAGTCTGCTTTTGATGTCCTCCTTGCTCCGTCCGTCATTGGTTATTTTACTGCCCTAGATAGCAGAATTCCTTAACTTCATTGACTTCGTGACCATCAATCCTGATGTTAAGTTTCTCGCTGTTCTCATTTCTACTGCGGTAATTACAGCCCTCATTATTCCCAAAATCGACGTTCCCTTTGTATTTTTGTAAAAAAAAGATACACACACACACACACACACACACACACATATATATATATATATATATATATATATATATATATATATATATATATATATATATATGCTCTAAGCAACATTTCCACACTATTGGAAGACGGAATCGGATTTTGGGTTAAAAAACCAATTTTCGTTTTATTGATATATTATATTTCGCCAAGTTTCTACTTTAAAATGACGTATGTTACATAGCTTTACTAGAGTTGTAACTATTTTATTTTTATAGACTTGTGAGATCAGGTGTTGCGCTTTAGTTATACACATCTCTCATTGCTGACCATAAACATTTTGGCAGTACATTTATGTGACATGAATTCAAATATCCTGCTTTCCAGTGACTCTTTATGCACTATTTTTCTGAAAATGTTTCCCTCTGGTTTCCTCAAGTTACTCTTTGACTTTGTAAACATTGTGCTATATGAAAATTGGATTTTCGAGTTATTTCGTACTTAGTGCATCATTTTTGGCAGTGAACATGCCTAGAGCTAGAGCAAAAGTGTTTAAAAACGTATGAAATGGCAAAAGACAAGAAATGATGATTCATTAGCAAAGCAAAGCAGTTCTTCATCATCACTGTTGGGAAATGTGAGTCCACTTACTACTGATTTGCCGAACGAACCTACTCCAAATGAAAACAGCGCATCTCATAAAAAACTAAAAGATTCGGGAGAGAATTATGATTTACTTGATAAAGGGAAAGAAGTTTTTGAACTCATTGATATATTGTGCGAAGCTCTTGAAAACAGTGTGTACTGCAAAAAATGTCAAGGAAATGTTTCTCTGAAAGTAGAATCCCATGTTGGCCTGGCTGCCCATTTTAATTTAATATGCAGTGTTTGTAAGTACAGCTGTAAGTTTCGAAGTTCTGTTTCAGTAACTGTAAATAGTGGATACAAGGAAACAGAACTTTATAGTGTAAAATTAGGTTACTTTATGGACTGTGAGCAATTGGTAAGGGCAAAGCAGCTGGTGATATGCTATGTGGTCTTCTAAATCTTCCAAGTGTACCTTAAAGTTTGATGCTTACAACTATGTACTAGGATCTGCACTTAAAGATGTAGTGCAGAAGTCAATGCAGGTAGCTGTGGAAAAAGTAGTGAAAGAAAATTATGGCAGTCGCGACCTCACAGTAGCTTTTGATGGCAAGTGGCAAAAAAGGGGTTACACCACCAACAACGATGTTGTAACAGCAACTAGTGTTGACACTGGCAAGGTTATGGATGTTGCAATAATGTCTAAATACTGCAGATCCATAGACAGGCTGAAAAATGGACGGATTGATGACTGTGTTGCTAATTATTATGGTAGTAGTTGTGGCATGGATGTTGCTGGGGTGAAAACAAATTTTCATCGCTCTTCAGAATGGTATAATGTTCGCTGTGTCAAGAATCTGAGATATGGTGACTCTAAAGCATTGAAAGAAGTTTTGGAAAGCAAACCATATGGGAACAGTGTAAATATAAGCAAACATGAATGTATGGAACATGTGCAGAAGAGAATGGATTCCAGGAAAACAAGGTTAAAATCAGTTATGAAAGGGAAAAAAAACTAGATGATGGGAAAACCTTCCGTGGCAAATGAAGATTGACTGATTTCGTAATAGACCACATTCAGAATTTCTATGGCCTTGCAGTCAAGCAAAATACAGGCAATCTTGAAGAAATGAGGAAAGCTATGTGGGCTTTGTATTTCCACACCACATCCACAGAGGAGCACCCAGAACTTGGTTTGTGCCGCAGTGGTGAAAAGAGCTGGTGTAAATATAATACGGGACTAACAACTGGAGAGAAATACATTCACCACCGCAGTCTACTATTAGCCATCTTGGAAGAAATAAAGCCCATTTTCAGAGATCTGGCTGACAGAAGTCTTCTGATGTAATGTCTTCATGGAAAAACGCAGAACCCCAACGAGTGCTTGAATAGTGCGATATGGCATCGTCTCCCAAAAACAGTGTTTGTCGGAATTAATACACTACCCTTTGGTGTGTATGATGCTGTAGCAATCTTCAGACTTGGGAATATAACTAAATGCCAGGTCCTTCAAAAGTCGGGTTTGCGTGTTGGTTTCCGCACAGTACGTACTGTGTTGACTTTATATCATCACAGCCTAAGGTATGCTAACAATATAATGAAGACTTTAGTGAAAAACTCAAGACAGGTGCAGAGCGGTGCCAAAAGAAGACTAGAAGATGGTTATGAAGACTGTGAAGGAGGTAGTAACTATGGATCAGGAATTTTTTAATCTTCTTTCTCCATTTCCCGTAAGTTTGCTTTTTACTTCTTCTAGGAACTTTATCTCAGGTACTGGTGAACATAAACGTGTGAAATTCTTAGTCACATGGATTTCTTTTACACACTGAAACAATGATTTTTTAATTACTTGATTTCCAAACGACTTAGGGGTGATAATCTAGGAAAACGTGAAGGGGAAAAAATGCTTAAAATAAATGTAAAATATCTCTTTAAGAAAGTATTTTGACAATAAACTGTTGTTCGAGTATTGTTATAACAGATCAATTCACACACAGTAAATATTTTATCTCTCTGTCTCCAGTAATTTGAGAGAAAATGTTCCCTATAGTAGGCATATTTTAACATTGCGGGGATAGGCGATTCCATATCCGCTTACCTGAAAATTATCAGGATATTCGGGTACAGTTGCTTACCCTAAAACTTTACCGGTAACATGACCTCTTGAGTCACTGCTTTCTTACTTTTACCTGCGGGTACAACAATGTTTATTCTGAAGACAGGCGTAGTAACTATTTATTTCCGATTGGGAATAGTACGTATAAAATTTTGTGACACTGCGCATACGTCTGAACCGTTTTCGAGTAAGCAAGGAACGGTTTCAATAAATGGCTCTGAGCACTATGGGACTCAACTGCTGTGGTCATAAGTCCACCAGAACTTAGAACTACTTAAACCTAACTAACCTAAGGACAGCACACAACACCCAGCCATCACGAGGCAGAGAAAATCCCTGACCCCGCCGGGAATCGAACCCGGGCGTGGGAAGCGAGAACGCTACCGCACGACCACGAGATGCGGGCAGGAACGGTTTCATTAAAAACTGCTACCTCTATTATTACATGACCCATAGATTCTTCAGCAGTTTCAGGACCTGGTTGTTCCAATAAATGCCGTACTACCTCACGCTATCGAATGCTATACCTTCTGCGGGAATAACACATATTTATGGGGCCTTTTCCTATTTAATTGTGGAAGCTTTAATTAATGTGTCTACTAGTGACGAGTGAAAACCTATCTCCAGAATTTCCATCTTCTCTAATCCTCTCAGATTCTGTAACACTTCCTTCTATGTTGTCAAAATTTTCAAAATAAGCACCAGCTCCATCTACTTCTGTAACTGTCTCACTATCTAAAATGAAATGTCGTGTGACGAGGGTCTCCCGTGGGGTAGACCGCTCGCCTGGTGCAAGTCTTTCGTTTTGACGCCACTTCGGCGACTTGCGCGTCGATGGGGATTAAATGATGATGATTAGGACAACACAACACCTAGTCCCTGAGCGGATAAAATCTCCGACCCAGCCGGGAATCGAACCCGAGCCCTTAGGATTGACAGTCTGTCGCGCTGACCACTTTTTTTTTTCAGTTTTAAACTATCAGCTACCGGGGCGGACCCATCACTATCTGATGAGCTTTCTACCATTCTAGTTACACCTCCGTCAATATCTGAAACTGCTCCATCATTATCAGACAGGATCTCCTCTGTTGTACCTAAAGTTCATCTGGAGGTATAGCTTCCTCCTCTGCTATACTTTCCCGATATACAGCGCTCTCTTCCACTTTCCTTATAGGATCTTCTTCAGTATTGCAGTGCTCAGTTAGACTAAGGTCCTGCATCACAATCTCATCAGATAATTACTGTTCCTTGGCAACCTTGGTCTTAGATTCTCGATTTTCGTCTAATATTTCACAAAATTCTGCCACGTTTCCCTGAAAAGTACGTATTTTCAGTTTCTCCCTTTCCTGTGGTAGATTTATGGTGCCCATATCACTACTGTGTTCTTTCTTTGGTTGCTACCGGATTTAACATACGTTTTGGCAGTCTCCAAACGCTAGCACCCTTACAGAATGCTGTTAGTTTTCCTCTTTGCCTATTCCGCCATTAGCCACAGTGTTCCGTTCACACGGCTGTCTGGAATGCTGCTCTGCTGTCTCAGCTGACTGCTGATTTTGAAAACTGCCACTCCTGTTCCTGTCGTAATTTCTGTATCCAGTAAAGCCCACTCGTCCTCTGGAACTTACTGTGTGATAGGTAGCTCTCTGCGCGCATATTCTGTTTACTTGCGCTTCATTTTGCCTAATAGGAACCTTATAACATCTATTATTATTTTCCTCTTCTTTCAAAAGATTCCCTACCCGTTCCAAGTAACCAATGTACTTGCTTGTGTCCTCTCTGGGCGCAGAAATTATTTTATTTCGCCAGTATAAGGGCAACTTGTTTTATAACCCCACTAGAATTTGTTCTCCTTATAACTTGGTAACCACGTAAGACAAAGTACTTATCCACTACTACACAAACCTCTTAAAAGTGTCTTTCTTTGAATTAAACTTTTCACCTGACGAAAAGTTGTGTAATACTTCAATTTGTTTTCATTGACCCAGTTTTTATCAAAGAAAGTCTGTTTAAAACTATCCATGTTGCCATATTTGTCTACAGATAAATTTCCTCTCTTAGTATCATCTGCACGTACTGAATCATCCGAACACACACCCGTCTTCCTTTCACTTGTAACAAATATACGTATCACATTTCGCCCTTTTTACATTTTTCTTTCCACACTCGCACACCAAACGAAGAATAACACTACTTAGCTTTGTCCCCACCTTGTCAGCACTGCGAGATGCTACTGGGAGTCCGTCCGCGAAAGACTGCCAGCTCCGGTCAACTTTCTGGGACCCTACACCACCACCCACGGCTGCCAACTGCTCCTGGCTGCCAATCTGCTGCTGCTCGCTACTCCCAGGTGCGCCGGCGGCTTTCCTATTGTTCGCTGACCTCTCCCTGCTGTGTCCTGTACCTTCGCTAATATTGTTCATAGTATATGCACTTGGTTTGAGCTGTTCCTCTATCGCTTCAGTTCAAAAGTTTATCTGCACACACATGGATCCTTGCAACACAGATTTTGCGTTGCTGCATTCAACAAACTTTACTGAAGCGCACCAATGCGGCAGGGCGTGTTGATCTCTCACAATCCTCTAAACAATCGGTTCACTACCTGGATAGGTTTCAGATTGTCTGCCCCTTTACTCTGCGATGGTAGATACTGGTTTGGCAGACAAAAGCAGGGTTGAGGAAAACTCAACTAAATACCTACCACGCAAAAACCACATAACCCTAGTTCGTGGACAGTGCCTGAACTTTAAACTATTGACCGTTCGGGATTATTGCATTACTCGTTTGAAAAAATGTCTATAATTCCCTTTAGTTGGTTTATTGTCTTTAAAACAAGTAAAACTGCTATCGAGTTCGTATTTAACATCCCGATGTCAATTATGCAATGTTACTGAGTGTCACTGTAACACGTTCACACCCGAAAGCAGCCAGAAGACATTTAGTCCGGCTCGATATTTTAAACGTTCTAAAGAGTCACTGACCTACGCTTACTTGCGCGTCAACACATTCAGTCGTAAAGTACGTTTCCTTTAAAGAATTGCTAGTCATAACGTCTCGTAATCTGTACGAAACACGCCACCCGGAGTTTATGTTCACACGTGCATATCTCCTAAAACAAAACATTCACAAGGTTACGTCTTTCACAAAATACTCAGTGCTGCAGTAGCTCTTCGTCAACGACACGAGAACCGATCATAGGCCCAAATTTCTTCATTTTGGTACAAACTCGATCAGCGAGATTTACCATAGATGTTTACCAGAAAATGGCTCCCGAGCGACTGTATCTCGACTCATGAAGCTACTCAAACGCGCGGGAAATGCTGATTTCCTATTGGCTAGTATGTTAAGCAGCCAATCGGATCATCTCGAGCACTTCTATACCGCGGTATTTCTAAAGTCAGCCAATCGGATTACCACAAGTCATTTATTTCAAAATTTCGTAATTGCGAAACTAAATAAAATGTAATGAAAAATGTAATTCCATTCAAGCAAAGTAAATTACTAATAAATTTAATACACAACACCCCTTCTAACAACCTTTTATAAAATCAAGCTCATTCTGACATTCGTCACAAATTCTCCTATTGCACGACTTTCTCACGCATATACACTCCTGGAAATTGAAATAAGAACACCGTGAATTCATTGTCCCAGGAAGGGGAAACTTTATTGACACATTCCTGGGGTCACATACATCACATGATCACACTGACAGAACCACAGGCACATAGACACAGGCAACAGAGCATGCACAATGTCGGCACTAGTACCGTGTATATCCACCTTTCGCAGCAATGCAGGCTGCTATTCTCCCATGGAGACGATCGTAGAGATGCTGGATGTAGTCCTGTGAAACGGCTTGCCATGCCATTTCCACCTGGCGCCTCAGTTGGACCAGCGTTCGTGCTGGACGTGCAGACCGCGTGAGACGACGCTTCATCCAGTCCCAAACATGCTCAATGGGGGACAGATCCGGAGATCTTGCTGGCCAGGGTAGTTGACTTACACCTTCTAGAGCACGTTGGGTGGCACGGGATACATGCGGACGTGCATTGTCCTGTTGGAACAGCAAGTTCCCTTGCCGGTCTAGGAATGGTAGAACGATGGGATCGATGACGGTTTGGATGTACCGTGCACTATTCAGTGTCCCCTCGACGATCACCAGTGGTGTACGGCCAGTGTAGGAGATCGCTCCCCACACCATGATGCCGGGTGTTGGCCCTGTGTGCCTCGGTCGTATGCAGTCCTGATTGTGGCGCTCACCTGCACGGCGCCAAACACGCATACGACCATCATTGGCACCAAGGCAGAAGGGACTCTCATCGCTGAAGACGACACGTCTCCATTCGTCCCTCCATTCACGCCTGTCGCGACACCACTGGAGGCGGGCTGCACGATGTTGGGGCGTGAGCGGAAGACGGCCTAACGGTGTGCGGGACCGTATCCCAGCTTCATGGAGACGGTTGCGAATGGTCCTCGCCGATACCCCAGGAGCAACAGTGTCCCTAATTTGCTGGGAAGTGGCGGTGCGGTCCCCTACGGCACTGCGTAGGATCCTACGGTCTTGGCGTGCATCCGTGCGTCGCTGCGGTCCGGTCCCAGGTCGACGGGCACGTGCACCTTCCGCCGACCACTGGCGAAAACATCGATGTACTGTGGAGACCTCACGCCCCACGTGTTGAGCAGTTCGGCGGTACGTCCACCCGGCCTCCCGCATGCCCACTATACGCCCTCGCTCAAAGTCCGTCAACTGCACATACGGTTCACGTCCACGCTGTCGCGGCATGCTACCAGTGTTAAAGACTGCGATGCAGCTCCGTATGCCACGGCAAACTGGCTGACACTGACGGCGGCGGTGCACAAATGCTGCGCAGCTAGCGCCATTTGACGGCCAACACCGCGGTTCCTGGTGTGCCCGCTGTGCCGTGCGTGTGATCATTGCTTGTACAGCCCTCCCGCAGTGTCCGGAGCAAGTATGGTGGGTCTGACACACCGGTGTCAATGTGTTCTTTTTTCCATTTCCAGGAGTGTATTTACATAGTTTTAATACAATATCACATTCTCACTTTACGTGTGCCCTCCGCTCGCTCTCTCTCTCCAAAACAGAGCACAACCAAAAAATGATGAAATAATAATTTTCCAATGTACTGTTAGTTACGTCAGGAAGCTGTGGCAATGAAACTAATGAAAATTCCAGACAGTTAGATTATATGAACATGTCCTCTTGGTTGTAGTTTCAAGTGTTAGTACAGATGACTGCATTACAGTCCCAAACCCACGAAAAGTATTTAACTTATTGATTTGGAATTTTAACAGTATGGTTGTGTTATCCATAGCGTCTAGTATTCTACGTATGAAAAAGATTGATTAATATTCAATAGTCCTGCTTCAGACTTATAGAGCGTAGGTGTAACATATCACTCGCAGCGTTAAGCCCATTCGAGCAAGTAGTCAGCGTCAGCTGTGCCAGAGTGAGAATCATCTGCTCTCCTCCCAGGTCCATGGTGAGCTACGCTTTCAATGCGTGGTGACAACTCATAATAATCTGCTACGTCACAAGGCGTCTTTAATGAACTCCGCCGTGAAACTGCAAAAGGCACAGTCTTAGCTGTACGCTTACGGGTAATACACGAATTACACTCCTCTCTGTACAACACAAACATCTCGACAGTTGAACATATAGCACCGCCATTCAGCCTTTTATCCGCCAGCTTCTATATGGTTGCGTCATCCTATATATAGTTGGAGTATGTCTCCCACTAGTTTCGAGTAGTATTGTGAAATTTCTTCCGACCAAGATAACACCAGCTGTATGACATCATCAATTTTTGAGCTTATTTGTGAGTTTAGGCGCTCCTTGTGTAGCGCTATGCATATATATATGTGTAATTAGGCCCGATCTTTATGATTAATTACGTAATTTGGACCAGTCTTTACTTCAGTTTCCCACCCAAAATAAGTAAAGTACACTGACATAACCTTCCTCTCCTCTCCATAGTTTCGCTATGAAGATGGGTGCAATTTGGATTTCCGTCGAGAAGGTCTGTGGTTCAAGTCCCAGAAAGGGCAACACCATTTTGAATTTCCCACCATTCCCCTGGTGGATGGTGGGATTGGACGTCAGCGCAGCCTTGGGGCAACGAGATTCCCGCCACATTTGAAATTCCCACAATTTTTAGAATTCCCCCAACATTTCCACCAAAATTTGATGTTCCCTGCGAATAGGGCAGGTGGGGGAGGGGGAGGGGAGGCCAGAGATAGTGGCCGGGGCCCACGTGCCAGTTGGGGAGAGTCCTTCGCATCATTCAGGGTAGAGGTGGGAGTGGGAGTGGGGTGGAGTTAATTAATTAATCAATTTAATTAATTTTCATATCAATTGGATATCAATTAGATATAAAAATTGGGGAAGGAGCCCCATTATTCCATTACGCATGTAAGTTACTACTTCATATTTAATTTCCAGCTTGCGAAATAACTTTCCACTTCATCAGAGCGCTGTTGATTTCCAGCTGCTGACTACTTTACTCCAGTTTTCTTATTTAGTGCCGGCCGCTGTGCCCGAGCGGTTCTAGGCACTTCAGTCCGGAACCTTGCTGCTGCTACGGTCGCAGGTTAGAATCCTCCATCGGGCACTGATGCGTGTAGCTTAGTCAGGTTTACGTAGTTCTATGTCTAGGGACAGATGACCTCAGATGTTAAGTCCCAAAGTGTTTAGAACCATTTGAACCATTCTTCTTTAGTTTTATTTGGAAACGGACATTGGAAACATTGGGTTGTGCCATGAATAAGCTATTTCATGCCATAGGGGGCGTACACTCCTGGTGCGCCCGAGAGTGTCGTTATTGGCAAGCTGGTGGACGCAGTGCCACTCCGAGTTCAGCTGTGGCAGTGGTAGCCAGGAAAGGAAGTTGGAAGCACGATCCTGGAGCGGCACTTGGATTGGAATTCTGACTGGCTGTTGCTGCGATAGCAGTGATGGTGGCGCACAGGGTCCTCGCATGGTGGGCTGGTCAAACTTGTTTAGTCTCGGCATGGCTGGCCCATGGAATTGCCGTGGGAATACAGTTTGGTGTAAGAAGAGGAGTCAGATGACGATGGAATCGCATCCTGTAGGCAGGTTATGAGGGCTGCCTGTAGACCGAGTGGATATTACTGATGCAGCAGGCCTGTGGAGTTGTGAACCGTCAATATTAGCTTTGGTCCGCTGTTAACGCAAGGCATCGTTTGGGTGGCATAGCAGGTGCTTTTGCCTCTTGTATGTCTATACGATATGGCAACTGGAAGCCAGAAAGCCGTTGCAAGAGAAGGATTTCGTTGCCATGAGTTGAAGGCTGTACATAAGAGTGACATGTGCTATTTTGTTGTACTGATCTTTAGAGTCTGTAGCGACATTAGTGCATTGCAAAATTTTAAGTAATGAAATGATGGTGCCCCTATCAGTGTACTTTATTTCGATGAATCACAACAAGGTTGTGTGGAGCCTAAATATTTTAAAGCTGTGAATTATGTGAACAGTAGTATTTTAATGCCAATAATGATTCAAGCTTGTTAATATCGCTATTTTGGGCATCGTACTAGAAGGAGTGTGCAATAATCAGTATGCTCCCAGCTATACAAGTCCATAACGTCTATGAATCTCTTTGTCTTTATAGGCCCCCGTCGTATCGGAATACTGGATCCATTTCTATACATATTAAATTTACTCACCAAATCAAGGGTCGCGAGACGCTATCTGTAACTTGGAGGAAGAGAGGCAGTGGGTTTTAACGTCCCGTCGACATAGAGGTCATCAGAGATGGAGCACATGCTCACATTGGGTCAAGGATGGGGGAAGAAAATCTGCCGTGCCCTTTCAAAGGAACCATCCCGGCATTTGCCGGTAGCGATTTAGGGAAATCATGGAAAATCTAAGTCTGGGTGGCCGCACGTTATCTGTACCGTAGTTCTCCAGAATGCGACTTCAGTGTGCTGTCTACTGCGCCACCTCACGGACATCTGCACCTTAATGAAGGTGTGTAAGTCCAAATAATTCTTCATTAATTAAAATACAGTCTACATATGCTAACTCTCATTGGTAGTGGTATAACCTTCAAACTCATTTTCACGGCACAAAAAAATCATCAGCCTCAACACAACACAGTTATCAAGCGTTCAAAAGTAGAATAAAGAATCGCAGGTGCCGTAAGATTCGTTGCACCTACGTACGAAAATAAAGGGTAAGTTAGAACGCACAACTGAAATAATTTAAACTGAGGGAGAAAGACGGTGAAATTATTTAAATGACCTGAATTACTTTCGACTCTGGCTAGCTACACGTCCAATCACAGAACGAAGGAAACTAAGCAAATTGAAATACGTTTGATCGTCAAATATTAGAAATGTTGTATGTACATTACTTAAATGAATATATCGAGTGTGAAGCACCGTATAAGCCAGTTTCAAACTACCAGACATCACAAAGCCCACCTGAAATCACATCGCAAAGACTCATTTAAAAATACCGGGAATTAAAAATTATGAATCACCGAATAAAAACGCAAAATGTATTAAACAGATTTAAAGTGGGAAAGACTATGAAATCCTTGACTGTACCTATCTAATGTCATCATAAGATTCTCAACTCTGATGAACGTTCAAAGCAGAGCAGTAGCTCACCCGCTTGGTGCTGCCCCCACCAAGTTGGAAGAGGGAGAGTCTGTGTTTCTCCGAACCGCCTGCGTCCCCAGACTATAGCGCACAAATTTCTGAACAGTCACAGCCAGACACACAACCCACACCAACCTCTGCTCATTGGAGAATAAACCACGTGATCCCTCTGGTCAGAGACCTTTCTGCATACAAATGAAGCAAAGATATTGCGTATCCTTACACACATTGTTAAATGGCGGAGCTATGAAATCCGTTTACTGATTTCTATAACTACTGACATTTCAAACTGACAGAAATCTGTCAGCAGATGTCAGTTATTTTTATTAGTTTTTCTACTTTTACTCTCTTTTACAGAAGCTAAAAGTTTCAGTCTTTTAGACATGTAAAACGAGGCAGCCAAGATTTGGCGGTCGCATATTACCATAATCAATGTACGTCTGGTTATTGTGTTATTGTAGATTGTGTATGCTGCCCGTGTTGTCTGTGTTTGCTTACGGTTTTGATGATAGTCGGATGCCCTTGAGCTTCCTTGTAGACCAGTATATGTTATACTGAGTGCCCCATTTCTCAACTTCAGAGTGGCAAAATGCTTATAGTGGATGACTTATCTGTATTGCGTTACTATTTTCTGATGTCTGAATATCGGTTCTATGACAGGAAGAGCACATGAAGTAGCTGCGCGAGTAAAAAGGCGTATAACTGACACTTGCAGACTGCAGGAGACCAGATGCGGTTGTGCAAAATCAATTAATATTGGTGCCGGGTATAAAATCATTTGTAATAGCAGTTTAGAAGCTACCAGGGGAATTTGGATCATTTTTATCACGAGACTTGGTGACTTTATGGCAAAGATAGAACGATTCGATGACCGCTTAATGGATGTTGTCATGGCTAGAGATAATGGATCCTTATCTTCTCAAGTTGGGCTATACAAACAGGCTGCACATAGAAGACCAAAGATGATCGCTGAAGGATTTTGGAAGTGCTACCTGAAGATAAGCTTATTGTCCCTGGTGATCTTAGCGGTAATGCTGGTTCAGGTGCAGATGGGTATCGATGCCGTGATGACAATGGTATTGGGAATAAGAACGCGGTTGTGGAGAGAGCATTGATCTCTGCGAAGACTCACAAGCCAGCCATCACGCCAGCGAACTGCCCAACTTTGGACTTACCACAGTGGTAACAAACTGAACCGAATCGATTTCGCTCATGTACTGCGACGTGACCTAAAAGTCGTCTTGGATCCCAAGCTTTTTCCCTATGAAAAAATTACTTCACAAAACACCTCAGTACTAGTCTAGATGCGCCTCAAACCTTGAAGTCAAATGGAGAACGAATGCTATGGCCCGGCACAGAGAAAATGTGGAGACTCAAAGAAGGGAGAAATTTCAACCCCATCGACTGAAGAAGTGAAGAAAGCTATGCATTTTCTAAAGCAGCGATATCAAAAGTTTCTTGGATCGAAGATGGAGTTTGGATTCCGTAGAAATGTTGGAACACGTGAGGCAATACTGACCTTACGACTTATCTTGGAAGAAAGATTAAGAAAAGGCAAACCTACGTTTCTAGCATTTGTAGACTTAGAGAAAGCTTTTGACAATGTTGACTGGAATACTCTCTTTCAAATTCTGAAGGTGGCAGGGGTAAAATACAGGGAGCGAAAGGCTATGTACAATTTGTACAGAAACCAGATGGCAGTTATAAGAGTCGAGGGGCATGAAAGGGAAGCAGTGGTTGGGAAAGGAGTGAGACAGGGTTGTAGCCTCTCCCCGATGTTATTCAATCTGTATATTGAGCAAGCAGTAAAGGAAACAAAAGAAAAATTCGGAGTAGGTATTAAAATTCATGGAGAAGAAGTAAAAACTTTGAGGTTCGCCGATGACATTGTAATTCTGTCAGAGACAGCAAAGGACTTGGAAGAGCAGTTGAACGGAATGGACAGTGTCTTGAAAGGAGGATATAAGATGAACATCAACAAAAGCAAAACGAGGATAATGGAATGTAGTCAAATTAAGTCAGGTGATGCTGAGGAAATTAGATTAGGAAATGAGACACTTAAAGTAGTGAAGGAGTTTTGCTATTTAGGGAGTAAAATAACCGATGATGGTCGAAGTAGAGAGGATATAAAATGTAGACTGGCAATGGCAAGGAAAGCGTTTCTCAAGAAGAGAAATTTGTTAACATCGAGTATAGATTTAGGTGTCAGGAAGTCGTTTCTGAAAGTATTTGTATTGAGTGTAGCCATGTATGGAAGTGAGACATGGACGATAACTAGTTTGGACAAGAAGAGAATAGAAGCTTTCGAAATGTGGTGCTACAGAAGAATGCTGAAGATAAGGTGGGTAGATCACGTAACTAATGAGGAGGTATTGAATAGGATTGGGGAGAAGAGAAGTTTGTGGCACAACTTGACTAGAAGAAGGGATCGGTTGGTAGGACATGTTCTGAGGCATCGAGGGATCACAATTTTAGCATTGGAGGGCAGCGTGGAGGGTAAAAATCGTAGAGGGAGACCAAGAGATCAATACACTAAGCAGATTCAGAAGGATGTAGGTTGCAGTAGGTACTGGGAGATGAAGAAGCTTGCACAGGATAGAGTAGCATGGAGAGCTGCATCAAACCAGTCTCAGGACTGAAGACCACAACAACAACAAGATGGAGTAAAACTGTAATGATTATTTTGAAGCTAGAAGTCCAGCAAAGAAGGCAACAGTGGCATCAAAGTCAGTCAGTCTTCATAAAAGTCAATGTTTAAGTAGAAACAGGAATTTGAGAACGAGACATCCACAGACATGCGAAGCAGCCTCATAGACAAACAATGGACAGAGAAAAATTCTGTGGAACGAATTAGGAAGATAATTTGTCACCAACAGAAATAAATTAGAAGAGCGATGGCGGCAATACTGCAAGAAAATTCACAATGATGAGCTTCCACACGCTCCAGGCTCAAATGTCTCAGAGCACTATGGGACTTAACATCTGAGGTCATCAGTCCCCTTGAACTTAGAACTACTTAAACCTAACTAACCTAAGGACATCACACACACCCATGTCCGAGGCAGGATTCGAACCTGAAACCGTAGCGGTCGCGCGGTTCCAGACTGATGCGCCTAGAACCTCTCGGCCACCCCGGCCGGCCCACATGCTGCAGATCTAGTGTTAATACTGAGCCATGGGGAGCTGGCGCCAGTGTTGTATTGTTCATCTATCATTGAGATCGATTGTGGTTGATCTAAGGTATATTTGCTTTCAGCATTTATTATCTACAGGTTTGGCTGGCGAAGTGATTTGGTTCTTAGCCTTCGAGCGGTACCCTGGAGATCTCGTGGCATTAGCTGGGAGACGAGTGTCAACGGCTGCCGAACGAGCGTGATGACCGCTATATTTTGTGGTGTGAAGTTGGTCGTGTGTTTTGGCGACATGGGCAGCTTGGATATACAATTTCTGTGACTTCGCTGGGAACAAAATTTGAAGTGAAGTGGTGAAGCTGTGGAACCCGCTACATCGTATTGTGTACGTGATATGAAGTAAGTGGTCGTAATTGTGTTCTGTTGACCGACGCACTCGGAGGCATTTAAATTTTATTGTGGTGAGACTTTCACTGTCGAACTTTAAGATGGTGTGGAAGAGTTCAATTGGCCTAGTTAAATAGTGGCCATTATTTGAAAGTTTTCTCAGAAGTTTTACTAGTGCTCTGTTTCTTGTAATCAAATGATTTTATGTTGGCGTTTTCAAAGCCTGCACTCTATTAATACAGTTGTCCATGTATAAAATGCTTAAGATCAAAGTTACGAATCTGTCAGTAGTGTAACGCGTTCCTTTACATGCTTACCCATATATCGAGTCAAAGGTTTTGCCGAGTGTTTCTATGTTTCAGAGTTATTGGAACATCTTTGTGATTTCGGCAAAAACCTCTGACTGTGCCAGCGCCTTGGCGGGGAGTGAAATGTCATTCGAGGTCTAGACCTGGCAGTGTTTAAGAACCTGGCCACTACGGGGAGTTGTTCACATACCGCCTTCCAAACTTTAGTATTTATCTTCCTTCCGCCAAGGCGGGTTAAGCTGGTAGATATATAAATATATATTGCATGTAAGCTGTTCTTATACGAACCTGTTTCCTTAAATATTAACGACTGAATACTGGCTAAACTTTAAATTGCATCTGCTGAGTTCCTTGCGCAGCTCTTTCTAGTCTTTCATTAACACGTCTGAGCACGTGAACATTCATTTTTTAAAGATCTGTGACCCTGCCGTAGTTTTTAATGCAAGTGGCTCTATCATATTATGTAACTGGATCTTAGCTTGGCACCAGCGTTGAAGTGTCATTAAGCCACCCTTTATTGGTAACTGTTTTCATTATATGTATTTTGAGGGATATCCTAGATGGGAGATTCAATTTCTGAAGTTTGTCAGTAATTATTTTTTCTTAATAAGGGTAAATAAAGCGACGGGTATTACTGCCCCTTTTTCAACGGTTTGAAATAGTAAGTTTATAAGGGTATTTTAGTGAAGAAAGTTTTAAGTGTGGCCATCTTTGTGTAATACCTAGTTTTAAGGAGTTTGATGAAGTGGCTATGTGACGTAATTGATAATTGCTATGCTTAAGGTTTCTATAAATGCCTGGTACGTCGGGTTTTTTATAACTCTCTCTTAAGGGACAGTTTATTTGAGTTCTGAGTACGTTGGGTTTCTAACTTTATTTGCAAAGCTTTATCCAATGGCTCGTCCAGAATTTGTAATTGCCAAATTCCTTAAAAGGCGTAATGTCAATAAACTGTCTTATTTATAAATTGTGACTACCAACCGTAATTCCATCCCACTTCCTCTTTTATGGTATCTGAGGTATGGTGGGTAAGGGTGGTACTAATAGGGAATCCACACACTAAATACCTGTACGCTGATCCATTATGCCAAACACAAAGGTTTTGGTTGTCAAATCATTGCATAAAATGGAAAACTGAGTCAGTCGGATCAGAAATGTGGAAGTTAATTCACTGGGATTCATGTGAATGATTGAGAATTCCCGAAGACGGAACGAGTCCAGCTGACTGCACACGTAATACAATATTTCTAGTTTGGAAGCGGAAAGGTGCCTCACCTGAGTCTAATACTATCGCCCAAAACGCCATCCGTCTCACAAAGTGAAAGACGGTCTTTGAATGCATTATCAATAAAAGGATCAGATGTCTGTCATACAAAAAATAAATAAGAATTCGTGAAGAGTTGTGGGTCGACAGATGCAATGCAAGCTGCTCGTCTGCTTATCAAAAACATCTACACTTTCCCCTCCTTGACCTCGAAAAACTGCGCAACCATGAATCGAAGTGCCGGATACGATCAGCTGTTGGTATCGAATAATTTTCCGGTTTCTGTAGGAGTAAATCATAGATCTGCTGTCTCTCCTCTCTTCTTCATGACAGTTATTGATACAGTCACAAGAGATTTATAGAAAGCCTATTGGCATATGAAGATACGACTGACAAGCAATGTCAATCCACGACTGTAACGACAGCCTTGCAGAAGTAAGTCCACAGCTCAACATAAATAAAACATAGTATTTCACCACAGATCAAAATGACTCGGATACCAGTAGTTTTGATTTCTTATTTGGATATCCTCCATGTCTGTTGTTGCGCTATTCTTCATGTTAATTGTGTAATTCTATACCTGATGGAATATTGCATACATCATCCATACTTTCCATTTAATTTATGCATGCACTTAATCGTAATTAATTGTTTGTGATTGTGAGTGTTTTTGTACTTGAAATCGATTCTTATTTAGACAAAAGAGAATTTAATATCGATGGCAAAGACTGAATTTTCGAGGTACTACCCTTTATCTCTGTCTTGATGCACCACTTTCTTCGTCTACGTTTCATCTCTGTCTTGCTCCATCACAGTCTTTGCTCATGTTGTATATAAACATTTCGTATTGTGAAATTCTCCTTGTGTATTACGAAAATATGCAGTTTAAGTGTTACAACACAATAAAGATCTCGTCAAAAGACCTCGTTCCCCGTTGCTTCGTTTCTTAACTGATGTTTGATTAGTTCGTTTGTCTACCACTACGCTTTGCATTCTGATGTCGTGTATTTTCATCATATCCTTGATTTTATGCGGTAGATGGCTATGGATTATGCAACTCATAAACCTTTCAGAGAAACTTAGCACCACACTCCCAGTCGGTAAAAACTGCAGGCTTCCTCGGAAGTTCGTTTTGTACGTAACCTCAAGTAGGTCTAGTGTAAATGCGGACAAAAGCCAGTATAGCCGTATTAATAACATTGAATGCATTTTCCTACTGTAGAGGATGTTGTATTATCTTCAACCGCCAGAAAATGGTGCTTGCCAAGGTAAAGTATCACTGAGAATTTGTAAAGATGTAGGTTGACGCGAGTAGCGTAATCCCAGATATGCTCATATCGAAATGCCGACATCCTCTGCGTATTTTGCACGTGGAATACCATTGTAACAGTTGAAATTAACATTGTGTGTTGCTGAACAACTTTTTTTTGACAAGATGACGGAATGCGGTTCATGGTGTGGGTTCCTGTAGTCATGTCCTAGTTCATGAACCACGGGCAACGTATGAGTGGCCAAGTAAGTGGTCCCGACAGTCGTGATACCAGTTACTTTGGAATAAGGCTGGGCATCTCGGACATAATCTGAGTCGTGGTCAGATTTGTGCTCATACGGCAAAGACTACCAAATCCACCGATTAGTCCCTCAGCCGTTAGGGGTATAACCCAATGTGACTCGGGGCAAGTAAGGCTAGCAACCTGCTTCCCTGGTACTTTAAATATGATGCTGGCAACAATCAGAGCAAAATGCCTCGGGCCTTTGGAGGTGACGGAGTCCCACCTCTAACTGACAAACCAGGGACTCCTAAGATACGAATTGGCAAACAAATGGTAATGAGATGGGGAGCTATTAATATGAATGGGGGCTACTCTGGGAAGAAGGTAGAGCTGGCAGAGGCTGCAAGTAAGATGGGGTTGGACGTTTTAGCTGTTAGTGACATTCGGGTAAGGGGTGAGAAAGAAGAGGAAGTGGGAGAATACAAGGTCTACCTGTCAGGAGTCAAAGCAGGAATAGCACAATGGGGTGTAGGGCTTTACATCAGGAAAGAAATGGAACCCAGCGTAGTTGCAATAAGGTATGTAAACGAACGACTGATGTGGATAGATTTGACAGTGTCTAGCAAGAAAATTAGGATTGTGTCAGTATATTCGCATTGTGAAGAGACAGGTCAAGATAAGTTGGATAGTTTTTATGAGGCACTCAGTGATGTAGTTGTTAGAGCAAAGGACAAGGACAGTGTTCTGCTCATGGGTGATTTTAACGCCAGGATTGGAAATCGAACAGAAGGGTATGAAAATGTTATGGGTAAATTTGGAGAGGATATGGAGGCCAACAGGAACAGGAAACAACTCTTGGATTTCAGTGCCAGTATGGGCTTAGTAATCACAAACTCCTTTTTTAAACATAAGAACATTCACCGGTATACTTGGGAAGGCAGGGGAACCAGATCTGTCATTGACTATATAATAACAGATCAGGAATTCAGGAAGGCTGTGAGGGTCACACGTGTATTCAGGGGATTCTTTGATGACACTGATCATTATTTAATCTGCAGTGAAATTGGGATTGTGAGGCCGAAAGTGCAGGAGGTCAAGTCCATATGTAGGAGGATAAAAGTGGAGAAACTTCAGGATAAGGAAATCAGGCACAAGTACATAACAGCGATCTCAGAAAGGTACCAGTTAGTTGAATGTAGTCAATTACAGTCATTGGAAAAGGAATGGACAAGGTACAGGGACACAGTACTAGAAGTGGCTAAAGAATGTCTTGGAACAGTAGTGTGTAAAAGTAGGATGAAGCAAACAGCTTGGTGGAATGATACAGTCAAGGCAGCCTGTAAAAGGAAAAGAAAGGCGTATCAAAAATGGCTACATACCAGAACCCAGGTAGACAGAGAAAGTTATGTTGAAGAACGAAACAAAGCCAAACAGATAATTGCAGCATCCAAGAAGAAATCGTGGGAAGACTTTGGAAACAGGTTGGAGACTATGGGTCAAGCTGCTGGAAAACCATTCTGGAGTGTAATTAGCAGTCTTCGAAAGGGAGGTAAGAAGGAAATGACAAGTATTTTGGACAGGTCAGGAAAACTGCTGGTGAATCCTGTGGATGTCTTGGGCAGATGGAGGGAATATTTTGAAGAGTTGCTCAATGTAGGTGAAAATGCGATCAGTAATGTTTCAGACTCCGAGGTAGATTGAGATAGGAATGATGATGGAAATAGGATCACATTTGAGGAAGTGGAAAAAATGGTCAATAGATTGCAGTGCAATAAAGCGGCTGGGGTGGATGAAATTAAGTCGGAACTCATCAAATACAGTGGAATGTCAGGTCTTAAATGGCTACACAGAATAATTGAAATGGCCTGGGAGTCGGGACAGGTTCCATCAGACTGGACCAAAGCAGTAATCACACCAATCTTTAAACATGGAAACAGAAAAGATTGTAACAACTACAGAGGTATCTCTTTAATCAGCGTTGTGGGTATAATCTTCTCAGGTATTGTTGAAAGGAAAGTGCGAGCATTAGTTGAGGACCAATTGGATGAAAATCAGTGTGGGTTTAGGCCTCTTAGAGGTTTTCAGGACCAGATCTTTAGCTTACGGCAAATAATGGAGAAGTGCTATGAGTGGAACGGGGAATTGTATCTATGTTTTATAGATCTAGAAAAGGCATATTACCGGGTTCCTAGGAGGAAGTTATTGTCTGTTCTACAAGATTATGGAATAGGAGGCAAAATTTTGCAAGCAAAATTCACATGGATATTCAGGCAGCAGTTAGAGTAGACGGTAAATTGAGTTCATGGTTCAGAGTAATTTCAGGGGTAAGGCAAGGCTGCAACCTGTCTCCACTGCTGTTCATATAATTTATGGATAATACGTTGAAAACAATAGACTGGCTGGGTGAGATTAAGATATGTGAACACAAAATCAGCAGTCTTGCATATGCGGATGACTTAGTTGTGATGGCAGATTCGATTGAAAGTTTGCAAAGTAATATTTCAGAGCTAGATCAGAAATGTAAGGACTATGGTATGAAGATTAGCATCTCCAAAACGAAAGTAATGTCAGTGGGAAAGAAATATAAAAGGACTGAGTGCCAAATAGGAGGAACAAAGAACAGGTGGACGGTTTCAAGTACTTAGGATGCATATTCTCACAGGATGGCAACATAGTGAAAGAACTGGAAGCGAGGTGTAGCAAAGCTAATGCAGTGAGCGCTCAGCTACGATCTACTCTCTTCTGCAAAAGGAAGTCAGTACCAAGACTAAGGTATCTCTGTACCGTTCAATCTTTAGACCAACTTTGTTGTATGGGAGCGAAAGCTGGGTGGATTCAGGTTACCTTATCAACAAGGTTGAGGTTACGGATATGAAAGTAGCTAGGATGATTGCAGGTACTAGTAGATGGGAACAATGGCAGGAGGGTGTCACAATGAGGAAATCAAAGAAAAACTGGGAATGAACTCTATAGATGTAGCAGTCAGGGCGAACAGGTTTAGATGGTGGGGTCATGTTACACGCATGGGAGAAGCAAGGTTACCCAAGAGACTCATGGATTCAGCAGTAGAGGGTAGGAGGAGTCGGGGCAGACCGAGGAGAAGGTATCTGGATTCGGTTAAGAATGATTTTGAAGTAATAGGTTAAACATCAGAAGAGGCACCAAGATTATCACTGAATAGGGGATCATGGAGGAACTGTATAAGGGGGGCTATGCTCCAGACTGAACGCTGAAAGGCATAATCAGTCTTAAATGATGATGATGATGACGGAATAAAAGTAACGTAAACATAATGTTGTCGATGCACTCTCGTAGAGATTTAAGTCTCTGAATTAACATTACCGCGTTTGACAGGCATCTTAGCACAATTTAGACGCGGAAATATTTGATTTGTGGGTCCACAGTGCCTTTCTGAAATGTTGGCATTAAAATAGCATTAATTGCATTCTTTCCGTAGCTAGTAGTAATTCAGACTGCGTATTCGTTTTTGTGCTTGCTTGCTTAGTGTAATAATGTAGTGAACATGAGCTTTGTGCAGTTACAAACTTGATTAGGTTTGTTTCGGTACCAACCCTCATTTATGCCTAAACCTGAACTGTCAACGCTCTATTAATAAGTTATTTTAGCCACATCTATTTTGATCTATTTTGTAGCTACTTAAGCTTGAAACACATATTTTTCAATTTCAAATTTATCTCGTAGTCAGAAATTTGGACAGAGATTTGTGTGTGTGTGTGTGTGTGTGTGTGTGTGTGTGTGTAGAGTCATATTGTGACACTTGACATAAACTTTTTTTTTTTTTGCTGACGTATTTCGCCAGAAGTCGGATTAACGTTGTGATACTTAACAAGTATCATAGAACAGCTTAGGTGTGAAAAATATTTAGTTTGAAGATCTGCTGAGTCTCACGCCAAGTATGGTACAGCGATGGAACTTTGGACACGAAATGTGCTGCTTGCCATCTAGGTTAATGCCATAAACATAATGTGTGTGTGTTGTGTGTTTGTTTGTGTGGTTGTTTGTGTGTTTGTGTGTTCGTGTGTTTGTGTGTTGGTGATACATTTATGATGTAGGAATTGCGCATGCTTCAACCTTTATGTATTTTTTGGATAAATACTTTTGAACATGGCATAAAAAAATTTAGACTGTAAAGACACCTCTGAGCATTGGTCAGATGGTTGCTCTGAGGCTACATTATCTGTTCCAGTTTAATGGCCACCTAAACACTTCACTGCGGTCACAGGAATGTATACGGGAAGGGTGGGAAGGAAGAACGAGTGGGGAGGGGAGGGAAAAGGAAGGAGTACGATGACGTCATTGGAAGGGGTGTGACATGTCATATGATGACTGATAACATGGAGCGCGGATTACAGCTATCATAGATTGAACGTCATTGACACAGCACTTAGGCGATACACAGTAAAACTCGCACCTGATGGCCTTGGTGATGCAAGGTTCAGTATCACATTTAAAGGCAAGGAGCACTGGAGTCGCTGTAGATACGCCACTCCGACGCAACTCATTCTAAGTACTTCTACTGTTTCTGAAGATCAGTTGGAAGAGCACTCACCAACATATTGTCCACATGACATTTGCATACTGACCAGAAAGTAGGGATCATTATTCCCTGTATCAAGAAAGTGGGGTGTTGTCTTTCTGGCACTGTATTATAAGGCGTACAACGGGAAAGACCTGTTAATAAAAATGAGAATCAACAAGACCAGAATTCGTTGATTCCCCTTGTGCAACAATATGATAACTATTACATGACTTTTTCTTTTGAACTGACTTGAACTGCAGCAATTAATTTAGAGCACAGTGGTGTGAATTTTTTAACCTGGTACATTTTCAAGTAAGCCCGTTCCCAAAAAATAATAATAATAAAATAAAAGGAACGAAGGAAGCTTAGCGTGTAACGACTTAACAATGTGGTCATTAGAGACGTAGTACGTGCTCGGATTATAGCACAATGGGAAACGATTTTTGGCATGTACTTTCGGAGAAACTATCCCGGCATTTGTCTCAAGAGATTTAGATGAATGACTGAAAACATAAATATGGATTACCGCAAGTGGACCTGAACCTTTGTCCTCCAGAATGCGAGTCCAGTGTGCCAACCATTGCGGCACCTGGCCCGATAATAAAGGATATTTATCATTTTGTGTCGAGATCGGTTAGTTCCCTGAGTGTGAAACGAAAGATTTTTTGTAGAATTATGAGATACGTTTTGTGCTCACGTTTAATGACGGTTTTGGAGAAGGTTAATCGTCTCTATAGAAATCAATACGAAAACCTCACATCTGGCGAAACGTATATCGCTCTTTTCGTCCTTGAGATGAAGAGCCAGGCACCCAGATTGCTACCGTGTTGATTGACCTAAGGAAGACTTTTGGTACAGTTCCGCTCTTTCATCCAGAGAACAAAAAGGCACCTGCCGCCTATCGCCTATTACGTCTGGCTGCAGGACTTCCTGGCAGATAAAGCAAAACACGTCGCTCGTAAGCAACTAATTCGTCAAATGTGAATGGTCACTTCGCTGGTGCTCCAAGTACCTTAAGCTAAAACAAGAAACGCAACTGAAAGACCCCTCCAATCTTGTACTGACTCCTCTGTCACGGTCATGCCCTTTAGCAAAACAAGCCCTTCGTCAAATAAATGAGATATAAAACGAGAAACATTGCTATACTGAAAATACTGCTAATGTTCACCTCATATTTATTTGAATCGGCATAGATATATAACTGCGTAAAACTGTAAAGCAATCTCTAATACGTTCTTCACATTTGAGCAGTCTCAAGCTATTTGCAAGTACTTTTCGCTATAGCACTTTCAGCTTGGTTCATAAGAACAGTAGCTGTTTTAAACTGAGGTAACAAAAGCACACACATACAGATGGCGGCAGTATCTGGTACACAAGGTGTAAAAGGGTAGTGCATTGATGGAGTGGTCGTGAGTACTCCGGTAATTCAGGTGAAAAGGTAACGGACGTCATTAACGCCGCACGATGGGAACTAACCGAAATTGAATACGGAATGGTAGTTGCAGATAGACGAATGCGACATCCCATTTTGGAAATCGTTATGGAATTCAGTATTCCGAGAGCCACAGAGTCAAGTGTGTGCTGAGAATACAAAATTTCAGGAATTCTCCAAGGACGACGCAATGGCCAACGGCCTTCTCTTAACGAGCGAGAACAGCGGCGTCTGCGTAGATCATTTTGCGTCACAACACGCAGTAATGGGCGAAATAACCAGGGAAATCAATGTAGGGCGTACTACTAATGTGTCCGTTAGGACAGTACGACGAAATTTATCGTAAATGGGCTGTGGCAGTGCCTCTGCTAACAACACGCCCCCTCCAACAGCGCTTCCATTGGGCTCGTGACCATATCGGGTGGAGCCTAGACGACAGGAGAACAGTAGCTGCCCATATGAGTCGCGATTTCAGTTGGTAAGCCCCCCTGATGGCAACACTCGAGTGGGGCGCAACCCCAACGAAGCCACTGACCCAAGTTTCCAACGAAGCACACTGCAAGGTGTTAAAGACTCCATAATTCAGTGGGCTGTGTTTACATAGAATGGGGTGTGTCCTGGTTATATTGGGCTACTTGGAGACCACATGCAAACGTTCATGGACTTAACGTTTCTGAACAACGATAGAATTTTTGAGGATGACAATAGGCCATGTCACTGGGACACACTTGTTTGCAATTGTTGGAGAAATTCATCGTAAACACTGTGCTGTCTTACAATATATTTTTTCGCTGGCACAAAAATGGAAACAAAGTGAAAACCGTTAAAATCAACACAAATTACATTTTCATGGGAATTATTAATAGGAAAAGGATTTGTGTACTTACTACAAATTTTGTGACAATTTTACATGTCATGTATGTTACTTAATCATAAAAACTGCCATAGCTGACTTGCAAACATCAGAAAAAGGTACTTTG
This sequence comes from Schistocerca cancellata, assembly GCF_023864275.1. Lineage (NCBI taxonomy): Eukaryota > Metazoa > Arthropoda > Insecta > Orthoptera > Acrididae > Schistocerca > Schistocerca cancellata. The sequence continues at coordinate 80,102,232 of NC_064631.1, read as the reverse complement.
GGCCACAATACCGATTTAAGCAGAAAGATAACATTGAAAAAAGAAACCATGTGACAGCACTAAGTGTACCATTTGATGAAAACCGCCACATATGAAATATATATGTAATCATGTGTAATAATACACAGACATCATATGATGATCTTGCATTGTGACATGATAGCACAATTTCATATGTTAAAAATGAACTGAGCATTTAGTAAGCCCTACACCACACGAAACTTTGCATAGGTATGTGATGTTGATAAAATATATACTAGGCAATCCAACTGCAATTAATCATTCTAACAGCCATAGTTTGAGGATACATACAGTGTAACAAAATGAGGAGCTGCATACTGCATTCACTACTACATTAAACAACACTTACATGATACTATTAAAAATTCTGTGATATAATGTCACATAACAATCTTAAGATTTGATGAGAACACAACCATTTTAAAAAATTTGCATAGATATAAAATATTAAAACACTATGAAAACCAATAACCATCCAAAAAACAGAGGGCATGAAAGTCAAATAATAACAAAAACAATTCCAATGTCAGGTCCATATGAGATGTTCAAGCTTAAACACAGTGTAATAAAATTGAGACACCAGCTCTAACTTATAATGGTGTCATAGAGAAACAGTAACGATTCATATTATAACAACATCTGTGACTATACTGCCCATCCCTAACTATTTTTATTAAACTAATTTACCAATCACCTGAACATGACATATGTGCAATGTAATTTATACTATTCAACAGCAACAGTAAGAAAAATCTGACAGTGGAAAAGTGGAAATGAGCTTATGGCATATGAAATGGTGATAAGGACAACACAACACCCAGTCCACGAGTGGAGAAAATCCCCAACCCAGCCGGGAATGAAACCCAGGCCTGCTGCATGGGAAGTAAGCACATAATCACCCAGATAATCAGGTGGACATCTGACAATCACTCTCTCCAAAGTAGGTAAACTCAAACAGCTCACAAACGCGATGAAAAAATTCCACATAAAAACCCTTGCGATTCAAGAAACACGATTTATCACTCAAAATCGTTTTGATTCAGGAAATTTGAGAATCTATAAAGGAAAACCTGCATTCCAGCTGAACAAGGGACTCAAACAATTTGGCAAAGCTTCTCTTGTGCACAAATCAGTTAAAGATTGAGTAATAAACTTGCACTCAACACCAGAAAGAATCTCCACAATCTCAGTGAAATTTGGGAACAAGGTATCCACACTAGTAAATGCATATGCTCCCACAAATGACCACAATTTAAAAGAACTGCAGTTAATAGATGACTTCTGCAACTACTGGCGGAAATCTCAAATAAAATCCCTATACATCATGTGAAAATTCTACTATGAGATTTCAATGGACAACTCGGAAAAGAGCTATAATTCAGGAAAACAACGTGAATTCATATGGCTCACAACAGAATGAATAAAAATGGTGAGAGACTAGTCTTCTTCTGCTAAAATTTACATATTAAAATCATGTCCACATATTTCCTTAAATCTGCAAACAAATGTGCAACAGACAAATGACCACAATTTAAAAGATCTGCAGTTAATAGATGACTTCTGCAACTACTGGCGGAAATCTCAAATAAAATCCCTATACATCATGTGAAAATTCTACTATGAGATTTCAATGGACAACTCGGAAAAGAGCTATAATTCAGGAAAACAACGTGAATTCATATGGCTCACAACAGAATGAATAAAAATGGTGAGTGACTAGTCTTCTTCTGCTAAAATTTACATATTAAAATCATGTCCACATATTTCCTTAAATCTGCAAACAAACGTGCAACAGACTCGACTTTCAGTGAGTTTCAAATAGACAACGTTGCTATATCCAGTTATAACACCAAAGAAATACTCAATGTACAAACAATAAAGGTATTTTTTGAGTAAGACCACCATTTGCTGCAAATAAAAATTAGACTTCAACCTAATAGAAGAAAAACCGAAATGCTTAAGACATTCAGAATTGATCCAGAATACCTTAAACTAAACTAGAGGGAAATTCTTCAGGAAATCAGGCAATCAAACACAACAAATTGGAAGGAAGTTGGGGAAGTACTCGAAAACAATGAGATTTGGCAAACCCCCAAGAAAGAGAAAACACAGTTGGAGGAATAGTGCATGTGATCAAACAATAGAAGAGAGAATACAAGCATGGAAAATTTTCAGTAGCTACAAACCTCCAGAAGAATGGCAGGAATTTTTGAGAATACAGAAAACTTCATCTCAGGCAACACGAAGAGAAAATCGTAGATACAGTGTAAACCAGCCTGAAGAAATTAATCAAGAGTTTATCAAGAACAACAACAGCAATTTTTAAAAAAATTTCAGAGAAAACCTGACGGGATATCAGCCACCTAAACTGCGCTTTCTCCAGCCTGACTGATAACTGGAAACCAACACAAGAAATTACTGTGAAGTTTCAGCTAAGTATTTTCACTCACCTCTGAACTGTGAGCCTCCCACAGAACAACTAGACTCTGAAAAACCACCATCCAATCATGATTAAAAACCACTATCTTTTATAAAATAAAATGTTAGAAGAAAATAAGTCTCTTAGGGATGACGATATCATAGCAGAAATATGGAAATTAAAATACAAAAATGTCACACAAGGAACCCACAGAATTTTATGAAACTCTTGGGAAACTGAACGAATACCAGCAGTGTGGAAATGTGCATTAATTCATCCTCTTCACAAAAAGGAACTAAACCCGAGCCACGTGTTTACAGGGGAATTTCAGTGCTCGGTATAGTATACAAAATTCTTTCAAAAGCCCTGTTAAGTCGACTAGAAGAACAGGAGCATCAATTAATAGCAGAGTAGCAGGCAGGGTTTCGCAAAGGTCGATCTTACAGTGAAAAGATATGGAACCTTAACACAATCTTGCAAATTAGGTGTAGAAATAATGTGTTAACTTTTGTCGACTTTAAAAAGGCTTATGATTCAATAGATGCACAAACATTTCTGCGCACTTTAGACGAATCTAAGATTGATGAAAAAACAAGATCATTTATCCAATATACAGTAACAAGTACGTCTATAATGAAAATTCACGAGACAAACGTGAGAAGCATTTCATATTCATACTAATGTTCGCCTTGTAGATGGGCTTTGCCCCCAGACCTTCCATTTAACATTTTTCTGGAAAATCTGTGAGGAGAAGGGAAAAAGAAATAAAGGCAATTCGACTCAGGATTAAAAAAGAGTGGAGAATCAATCTGAAGTGTCTGTCTTTGAAGAACGGTCTTGCCATTCTAACCAACAACAGAGAAAATGGCAAACTTGCACGGGAAATGTTCACGAAATCTCACAGAAAACCGGCCTACAAATCTCCTGTGGGAAGGTTCAGTACATGCAAAGGAATCCTGCTAATAATCTCCCCATTAGAAAGTATAGGAGAGTGGTACGATATGCACAATTCAAATATCTAGGAGAGATAGTCCAAACGTCAAACTGAACTCTGTAGCCAATCAAGAAAGAATCCACAAATTAAAGAAATCATCACTAGAATAAAAAATCTATTTCCTCAATGCAAAAGTAAGGCATAACAACACAGTGGCTCTACCGGATCAGTTTACTCTGCAGAAACTATAGTGATTCAAGGTCATACCAGAATCAGCGAGATGGAAAAGCAAGAAAGAACTCTGAGGAAAATGTGTGGACCAATGTTTCGTGAAGGCATTTGGATAGAGGCCAACAAGAGAGATTTACAAAGAGATAGAAACAAAAACTAACACCTTCAGAAAGAGAACGACGAAGTTTTATGGACATACCAGCAGGATGAAAAAGAAGAGGATCACAAGGCAAATCTCTGATATAGCAAACCCTAGCGAGAACAAGACAAAGTGGATCAGTGAAGCAAAAGATGGCATTAAGTAACTGGGAATCACACAAGACAACATACAAAATCAAGAGCAGTTCATGAACATCATTAAGAAACATAGACTTAAAAAACACACCGAGAAAAGAACAGGAAATACCTGATTGGAAGGATGCAAAGAGAGAGCACAGCAAGCATATGAAGGGAATTTGGGAAGAAGGAAGGGAGAGGAAGAAATCATGACTACTAAAGCTCAATTGCTCTATTAAAAGGGAATAACTGAAAACAATAATAATATTAATAATATACTATGCGATAGCTCATGGTGACGTACAGCTAATTTTACTCATATCTCTGCCTCCCCCTCTTCTTAAACTCTTACATTTTTATGAAGTATGAATAATTTCGCAGATGGCATATTTGAATATTGTAAGAGATGTGTCTGTGTTTTGTGACAGTTAAATTCATTATCAGATTTTTCACACTGTTGCTGTTGTATAACATAAAGTATACTGGGCATATTCCATGTTGAAATGACAGATAAATTAGTTTAAGAAAGCAATTATGGATGGACAGTGGGGTCACACACGTTTTAATTATATGAACAATTAGAGTTTCTGTATGACACTGATAGAAGTGATTAGTCTAAATTAGTTACACTATATTTAATCCTTAACGTCTCATATGGACTTGACATTGGAATTTTTTTTTGTTATTTTGTTTTCACGCTCTCAGTTTTTAGTGGTTATTGTTCTCATAATGTTTTAACATTATATGTCTATATAAATTTTTATTATGGTGCTGTTCTCATTAAATCTACAGTTTGTTATGTGACGCTTTAGTACCACTGAGTTTTTAGTAGTATAATATGATTATTATATGGCATAACACTGTGTGCAACAACTCATTTTCTTACATTGCTTGTATCTTCAATCGTAGTAGACTACCTAATATAATATTTTCAACATCGCATACCTACATGCAGTTTTATATGATGTAGGTCTTACTAAATTATTGGGTTAGTTTTAATTATGTGACATTGTAGTACCATGTGACACTGCAATAGTATCATGTGTCGTTCTATTGCATAGTGTTTTACGTGACTACATACATATTTCTTATGTGGTAATTTTCATCAAATGGTTAGCATCATGTGGCTACTGTATTACACAATATTGTATTGAAATGAAGTGAAAAACAAAAACGTGATTAAAAATTATACATTTGTTTCTGATTTTATTGTAGTTTATATATTTTTATCGGCTTTCATTGTATTTCTTCTAGAGTAATTTTATCGTTGTGTATTTCCCTTTGACTTTAGTATAGTGTACCCATATTTTGGAACTTATTCTTTGACCCTGTTCCTTGACTCTGGCTTGTAGCTTCTTTGATCAACACTGGTGTGTTGAGCTACTGTATGTTGTTGTGCTGAACGATTGTGCTGCGCACATACTGCTGTCACATGATTTCATTTTTCAATGTTTTATTTTTGCTTAAGCCAGTACTATGCCCTGAAATATCTTTTTCTGATGTTTGCAAGTCAGGTATGGCATCTTTCTGATTAAATGGTATATATGACATGTGAAACTGTCACAAAATTTTTCGTAAGTACACTTAATTTTTTGCGAGTAATAATTCTCTTGAAAATGTAATTTGTGTTGTTGTTCAAAATTTTCACTTTGTTTCCATCTTTCTGGTAGCGCTATGAAGATGATCAATGATCGAAACCGTTGTGAATAAATATATTGTGAGACAGGACAGTATTTACCATCCATTTCGTCAACTATACCGATGCTGTTGACAGTCGCCTGAAAAAAATATTGTGATTGGTTTAAAGAACATTCTGGACAAATTCGATCCAAAGATTTGTCCGACATGTATCTCGTCGAAACTTTATGCGTCATAATCGAGAGGACAGTTCGTGCACATAATCCTGTACCGGCACCACCTTCGAAGGCTACGAAGGCAGCATGGCTTAATATTTTGCAGAGGACTTCCAACGACTAGTTGAGTCCTAGCCACAGCACGTTTCTGCACTGCACCGGACAAAAGTGGGCCCGATGCGGTATAAGTTGGTATCCGATGACTGTTGCCACCTCAGTGTAAAATGTAGCAGTGGTAAAAAGTACCGGATGACTTTTTAACCTGGGTACGAGAAGTAGCAGGAGCAACAAGTCGGTTTAGTGCTAGGAGCATCGCTGCTTCAGCTATGATTTCAGAGGACGCTGACCAGTACCAGCTCACCAGCGGAACGTGACCTGTATGTTAAATGGCACTTTGCCTTTCATCCACAGTTCTCCGCAATCTATCGGCGATAGTGCAGTAGTGTAAACGAGCAGTAGTTCGATTTTCTCGCTTGTTTCTCTGCAGTATATTGTGTAACCTCCCCGCAATTATTTGTAATGTCAATGATAATGAAAACGTGTGCCAAATGTTGACTTCCCACAAAACTGAATAATAAGAATGAGCCAACCGTAACGTCCTTGCAAAATTAAAGAATAATAATGGCCCAAATGTAAACTCCCCACAAAATTAACGTTAAGAAATGAAGATTGATCATTAAACCCACAATAATGTTAATTAGATAACGAACCATGAACTGACTGTAACATCTCAACACAAATAATTAAACCTGACAAATTTTATAGGTACAGCAGCGCTGACCTACGGCCCTGTGAAATAATTAAACCTGATAAATTCTTACTTCAGTAAAACTCCATCTGCTCTTATTTTTTGGCACAGCTTCGTGCAATGCTGGCGTATATTTAATTCTGATTCTTGGAGGAAATGCATAGCAAATATTCTTTGAATTGAAATGAATCTTTTTCTTCAAAAGGGTGGAAAAATTCTTTAAATTGAAATAATTACTTTTCTTTAAAAGATTTACTTTATAAAAATTATTATTGGGGCAATTCTTGAACAAATTAATTACAATTAACATATGTTATTAGCTGAGCTCAATGCTGCTTCATTACCTTCGATAACAATAAACCTCGTCCTGAATCGTGACCAGAGATGGAGGGAGAGCACGCCACTGACGCATGCCGACGCCCGCTCAGTACAATTGTCCACTCGCTACAACTACTGCCGACAGAGAGCAACTCACAACTGCTCTTGCCGACTCGCAACACGCTACTGCCGCCTCCCACGCGCTACTGCTACTGTCTCCCGCGCTCTACTACTACTGTCGCATGGTCAAGTGCAGACTAGCAACGATAAATAACTCTCTGGTCAGAGATTCTGTCATGCCTCGCCATCGCTGGTAATGAATACATATGAAACGTACGCGTTTCATAACCCTCCACTGGGGGGGGGCAAAAATTTAGCAGCGATGGTGAGTCATTTGGACTTGCCATAAGCAACAAATTTTTTCTTCACTGACTAACTTTACAATTACAGCATATATACAGATGTAGAACATGAAGTAAATATGGTGCACATGCACCAAGTACAAAACATATTAGGCAATAACATAATGTGAGTACAAAACATACTAACAAATGACATAAGTGCACATGCACTGAAAATTTCTTCAAAGTTTTCGCAACAAATGGACATAAAGAGTACAAATCTCTTGACAAATGACATTAGTGCACATGTACTGAAGTTCAGAACATATCAGCAAATCAAGTAAAAAAATGTAGTAGTCATGAATACAAATCATATTAGCAAAAAATGATTTTCACTATATTACAAGAATTAGGATAGGAAAGGGAAGGATTGCATCATGGTTGTAGCACTTTAGGTTGCACACAGCTGCACTGAAAGTCGATATCTTTCTACTGTAGCACAACACCAAGTGAAACAATCTGCAGTTCTTTTCCCAGAAGTATTTACCAGCGTAGCCAAGACACTGAAATGTCGTAGTAATATTCCATGTTACCATTTTGGCAGTACAGTAGGTACACCAAATAGTGGGACCATAATAACATCTCCATCGCTCAAAGTGGTGGACAGCATGTCGTGTCAACACCACGTCCTTGTAAGGTACACCAACGTAGAATTAGTGCAAAAATCAAATATATTGCTCCATGATCAAGAGGATATACAGGACAAACGGATATTGCAGTAATTCAGGGTAGTTAGGCCAGAAGGTGAAGGACATTAAGTCACATACTAGTCTTCACTGAGAATTACATCAGTAGTCTGCGACATTTATTGCCCAGTTATTGAACATTTCTGTACCATGTATGTAGTATTACAGAATAATGTTCATAGATTGGCGTTTTACAGAGAACATTGGCACTCATTGCCTAATTATATTACATAATAACATTCATGTGGTGTATTACAGAGAACATTGGCACTCATTACCTACTTATAAATCATCAGAAGTCATTAAATAATTATATTCATGTGGTGTTTTACAGAGAACATTGGCACTCATTCCCTAATTACAAATCATCAGAAGTCATTACATAAAACAGGAGGTAGTCAATATCATAGTAATACAGGATAATGTTCATAATTAATCATTGGTCATCTCAATACAGTAATCAGTAGCATTCATTTCCAGTTACAAAGCATAAAACAGGAGGTAGTCAATAACATAGTATTAGAGAATAATGTTCGTAATTAATCATTGGTCATCTCAATACAGTAATCAGTAGCATTCATTTCCCAATTACATAGCATTATTATTATACTGTAACTATTACTCAAAGACTGTGATAGCAAAACATCATTCAGTATTACTCATAACTCTTTTAAATTGGTAGCATTTTTTTTGTGCTAGCAATGCATTGCGTTGGGTAATTGCAGGGGATAGAAAGAAAATTGCTTTTTGGGTTGTTGCTATAAATGAAAATGTGTAACGTCATTCGTCATGAGTCAGCTGTAGCAAGAGTATGAAATAAGTAGAGTATATGTAATCACATTCATAAATGACACAGATTTAATGAACAACTACTTATAGCACATTAATTTCATAAATAATTTCTCCTGCAAAAATATACAAAAAACGGAATATTAAACTGAAAGAAGAAACGCATTTTATGCTGAAAATCAGTGAACTTCGAATTAACAGGTAGTGAAATGTGTATAAAAAATGTGTTCCCTAGCTGTCCTTTCCAAAACCTTCAGTCATCATACTATGCAATACAACACATACTGTCAAAACGAACTGCAACAAATACTTAAATAACTACATAGCATAAATACATAACGTCAACATTACCCTCATCTGTAAAGAAAAAAAAACTTCATTATCCATCACTTCATTATCTATATTATCATAACTCCATTATCATCATCACCTGTAAAGAAAAACTTCATTATCCATAGTAGCATATTATTCATCATTATTCATCAGCATTCATTATCATCTGCAAAAAAAATCACTTCATTACTCATTATACAACTATTCCTTATCTCTAGCATATTTCATCACTAAATCTAAGATGTTTAGTTCTGTCTGACAGCCTGCATCAATCGCCTCGTATTCTGAAAGAAAAAAATTAGTTAAGGCTGCTATTCTACGATGTGTACAGTATATTCTTGATAATTGTTAATTCTGATCCATTTACTCTTCCTCATAAGGTTTTTGCATCTTCTTTCGTTTATTCCGTAGGTGAAATTCCCATTTCTGTTTAATTTATTTCCTTTACACATTTCTGAAAATCATGAACAAAGATTAATGTTTTACATTTACCTCATATGCTCACTACATAATGACTGGTTTATGGTAACATAATTAAGCATACATCACAACATGACAGAAAACGTAATATGTGAAAAACATAGATAGTGTTCAGAGGCAAAAATGAACACAGAATATCACAATGCAGCAGCAAAAAAAAATGTAAAACAGTCACGATGTTGAGATATCATAGGGCAAAAATGTCAAAGTCAGCTGGTGTTTGTTATATCTTAACTATTTTATAATGCATAAAAACAAAACATGAAACAATCGTACATACATAAAAATGGAAAATATGCACGGTCTAAGGTGTATAACGACAAGAAAAGCGATCTGCTAACCTTACCTTGCCGAGCACTTGCCAAGAAAAAATACGACAATCATCAGTAAGTAGTCACATAAATACAATTGCATAAGTGGCCATAAAATGTGTAAGTTCGTCTGGAAAAATATGCACGGTCTGCTGTGTAACGACAGAAGAGCGACCCTCTAACCTTACCTTGCCGGGCACTTGCCAAGAAAAAATACGATAATCATCAGTACTCCCCATGAACCATGGACCTTGCCGTTGGTGGGGAGGCTTGCGTGCCTCAGCGATACAGATGGCCGTACCGTAGGTGCAACCACGACGGAGGGGTATCTGTTGAGAGGACAAACATGTGGTTCCTGAAGAGGGGCAGCAGCCTTTTCAGTAGTTGCAGGGGCAACAGTCTGGATGATTGACTGATCTGGCCTTGTAACATTAACCAAAACGGCCTTGCTGTGCTGGTACTGCGAACGGCTGAAAGCAAGGCTAAACTACAGCCGTAATTTTTCCCGAGGACATGCAGCTCTACTGTATGATTAAATGATGATGGCGTCCTCTTGGGTAAAATATTCCGGAGGTAAAATAGTCCCCCATTCGGATCTCCGGGCGGGGACTACTCAGGAGGACGTCGTTATCAGGAGAAAGAAAACTGGCGTTCTACGGATCGGAGCGTGGAATGTCAGATCCCTTAATCGGGCAGGTAGGTTAGAAAATTTAAAAAGGGAAATGGATAGGTTAAAGTTAGATATAGTGGGAATTAGTGAAGTTCGGTGGCAGGAGGAACAAGACTTTTGGTCAGGTGATTACAGGGTTATAAATGCAAAATCAAATAGGGGTAATGCAGGAGTAGGTTTAATAATGAATAAAAAAATAGGAGTGCGGGTTAGCTACTACACACAGCATAGTGAACGCATTATTGTGGCCAAGATAGACACAAAGCCCATGCCTACTACAGTAGTACAAGTTTATATGCCAGCTACCTCTGCAGATGATGAAGAAATAGATGAAATGTATGACGAGATAAAAGAAATTATTCAGGTAGTGAAGGGAGACGAAAATTTAATAGTCATGGGTGACTGGAATTCGGCAGTAGGAAAAGGGAGAGAAGGAAACATAGTAGGTTAATATGGATTGGGGGGAAGGAATGAAAGAGGAAGCCGCCTTGTAGAATTTTGCACAGAGCATAACTTAATCATAGCCAACACTTGGTTCAAGAATCATAAAAGAAGGTTGTATACCTGGAAGAATCCTGGAGATACTAAAAGGTATGAGATAGATTAGATAATGGTAAGACAGAGATTAAGGAACCAGGTTTTAAATTGTAAGACATTTCCAGGGGCAGATGTGGATTCTGACCACAATCTATTGATTATGAACTGCAGACTGAAACTGAAGAAACTGCAAAAAGGTGGGAATTTAAGGAGATGGGACCTGGATAAACTGAAAGAACCAGAGGTTGTAGAGAGTTTCAGGGAGAGCATAAGGGAACAATTGACAGGAATGGGGGAAAGAAATACAGTAGAAGAAGAATGGGTAGCTCTGAGGGATGAAGTAGTGAAGGCAGCAGAGGATCAAGTAGGTAAAAAGACGAGGGCTAATAGAAATCCTTGGGTAACAGAAGAAATATTGAATTTAATTGATGAAAGGAGAAAATATAAAACTGCAGTAAATGAAGCAGGCAAAAAGGAATACAAACGTCTTAAAAATGAGATCGACAGCAAGTGCAAAATGGCTAAGCAGGGATGGCTAGAGGACAAATGTAAGGATGTAGAGGCTTGTCTCACTAGGGGTGAGATAGATACTGCCTACAGGAAAATTAAAGAGACCTTTGGAGAGAAGAGAACCACTTGTATGAATATCAAGAGCTCAGATGGCAACCCACTTCTAAGCAAAGAAGGAAGGCAGAAAGGTGGAAGGAGTATATAGAGGGTTTATACAAGGGCGATGTACTTAAGGACAATATTATGGAAATGGAAGAGGATGTAGATGAAGACGAAATGGGAGATAAGATACTGCGTGAAGAGTTTGACAGAGCACTGAAAGACCTGAGTCGAAAGAAGGCCCCGGGAGTAGACAACATTCCATTTGAACTACTGATGGCCTCGGGAGAGCCAGTCCTGACAAAACTCGACCATCTGCTGAGCACGATGTATGAGACAGGCGAAATACCCTCAGACTTCAAGAAGAATATAATAATTCCAATCCCAAAGAAAGCAGGTGTTGACAGATGTGAAAATTACCGAACTATCAGTTTAACAAGTCACAGCTGCAAAATACTAACGCGAATTCTTTACAGACGAATGGAAAAACTGGTAGAAGCCGACCTCGGGGAAGATCTGTTTCGATTCCGTAGAAGTGTTGGCACACGTGAGGCAATACTGACCTTACGACTTATCTTAGAAGAAAGATTAAGAAAAGGCAAACCTACGTTTCTAGCATTTGTAGACTTAGAGAACGCTTTTGACAATGTTAACTGGAATACTTTCTTTCAAATTCTGAAGGTGGCAGGGGTAAAATACAGGGAGCGAAAGGCTATTTACAGTTTGTACAGAAACCAGATGGCAGTTATAAGAGTCGAGGGGCATGAAAGGGAAGCAGTGGTTGGGAAAGGAGTATGACAGGTTTGTAGCCTCTCCCCGATGTTATTCAATCTGTATATTGAGCAAGCAGTAAAGGAAACAAAAGAAAAATTCGGAGTAGGTATTAAAATCCATGGAGAAGAAGTAAAAGCTTTGAGGTTCGCCGATGATATTGTAATTCTGTCAGAGACAGCAAAGGACTTGGAAGAGCAGTTGAACGGAACGGACAGTGTCTTGAAAGGAGGATATAAGATGAACATCAACAAAAGCAAAACGAGGATAATGGAATGTAGTCAAATTAAGTCGGATGATGCTGAGGGAATTAGATTAGGAAATGAGACACTTAAAGTAGGAAAGGAGTTTTGCTATTTAGGGAGTAAAATAACCGATGATCGTCGAATTAGAGAGGATATAAAATGTAGACTGGCAATGGCAAGGAAAGCGTTTCTCAAGAAGAGGAATTTGTTAACATCGAGTATAGATTTATGTGTCAGGATGTCGTTTCTGAAAGTATTTGTATGGAGTGTAGCCATGTATGGAAGTGAAACATGGACGATAACTAGTTTGGACAAGAAGAGAATAGAAGCTTTCGAAATGTGGTGCTACAGAAGAATGCTGAAGATAAGGTGGGTAGATCACGTAACTAATGAGGAGGTATTGAATAGGATTGGGGGGAAGAGAAGTTTGTGGCACAACTTGACTAGAAGAAGGGATCGGTTGGTAGGACATGTTTTGAGGCATCAAGGGATCACCAATTTAGTATTGGAGGGCAGTGTGGAGGGTAAAAATCGTAGAGGGAGACCACGAGATGAATACACTAAGCAGATTCAGAAGGATGTAGGTTGCATTAGATACTGGGAGATGAAGAAGCTTGCACAGGATAGAGTAGCATGGAGAGCTGCATCAAACCAGTCTCAGGACTGAAGACCACAACAACAACAACAATCATCAGTAAGTGTTCATGTGCGTATAACTGCATAAGTGGTCATAAAAATTAGCAAATGGGATTAAAGTTGATAACTCATAAAGTATGTTCATTCAATAAAGTGTTTGATGTTGGAGACGTGGTAGTTTCCTCTGGATTTTCTGGTTCTCAAAGTTTCGACGTGAGGAATGCTGCGAATCCGATAGGGACCTGCGTATAGAAGTTCAAATTTACTGCACCTACCTTTTATTTTGTTGGATAAATAGTGTGTACGTACTTATATCTTCCGTCCAACGTGAAAGTCACGCCGTGTACAAACCTGTTTTTGTTGTCTTCTCCGGCGCTCTGCGGCACGTTTGATGTTCTTCAGCGTAATGTCAATTATTTCATGGTGTCGTAGTCGACGAGATGTAGGAGAGGTTACTAATTCTTTAATTTTGTTACGTGGTTCAACATTTTTCAGTATAACAGACGGAGATAGCATAGTGGATTCATTTGGTATGGAGTTAATTACATCCTGGAGTGAGTGTATGTGTGTGTCCCAATCAATATGTCTTTTATGGCAGTATATTCTACACAGTTTACCAATTTCTTTCATCAATCGTTCACAAGGATTCGATGAAGCATGGTACCTGGATATACATATCGGAGTAATGTTTCTAGCTCGTAACGTACGTGTCCATATAGCAGATCGAAATTGTGGTCCATTGTCGGAAATTACTTTCATCACATGCCCTACATGAAATAGAAAATGTTTCACAAATGATTTTGAAACAGTTTTAGCAGTAACTTTGCGTAACGGAGTGAAGGTAACAAATTTTGAAGTGAGTTCAACAGCGACAAAGATGTAGCAATAACCTCTATTAGTTCTTGGAATCGGACCTAAAATGTCTACAGCGGCCATATGTCTCAATTTAACTGGTACAATGGGATATAATGGAGGAATATGTGAAGTTGTGCCTGACTGAGGTCTCTGGCAAATTTTACATGACGCTAAAACTCGTCGAATACGTTTCTCCATGTTCGTAAAATAACAGTTCTCTCTCAGTATAAGAAAACATTTTCTTGCTCCGTAATGTGCGTAACTTAAATGAGTATACCAGATTAATTTGTTAACCAGTTCGTCAGGAATGCATAATAACCAATTGTTGCTGTCTGGATGAGAGCGGCGAAACAGAATGTTATTGCGTACAGTGTAATGGTTTCTAATGGTAACATTATTCTTATCTTGCCAAAGCTGTTTAATTTCTTTCCACACGTTGTCTTTACTTTGCTCTTGTGCTATGTCCTGTAATGACGACGAAATAAAACTTTCAAATGCCACTTGTTGAATGTACATGACGCTGAAATTTGCTTTGAAGAAGTTGGTTGCGATGTCTTGCTGATTGTTGCTGAGAGAACGGGATAGTGCGTCTGCTACAACATTTTGTGTGCCGGGAATGTGAACTACTGTAAAATTAAATTCCTGTAGATAAAGTTTTCATCTGCTTAATCTATCGTGTGTAAATTTAGCCGAAAGTAAAAATTATATCGCTCTGTGGTCTGCGTAAACGGTGGTATGTCTTCCATAAAGGAAATGCCGAAATCTCGTAAAAGCTCAAACAACACATAATGTTTCAAGTTCTGTAACGGAATAATTTCGTTCAGCAGGTGACAGGATGCGACTTGCAAAAGCGATGCTTTTAATTACAGTTGAGCCATCTTCTTCAATTTCCTGAAAAATATGTACGCCTAAAGCGGTGTTAGAACTGTCGGTTGCAATGGAAGAATTTCTGGTAAGATCTGGGTGCGATAAAAGTGGTGCATTCAACAAAGCATGTTTCAAATAACATTTTCGTGAACAAGATTCTACGTGTCAAAAGTATTGCTTGCGTTACTCGAATATGCAACCTGTACTGTATTTAATCAGATTCTATCTGGCGTGTTATTATTTTCGGGAGGATGCTGTGGCATTTCCACTATTTGTACTGTTGTGTTATTTCTTCCTGACGTATTACTTTCTGAATGATATCTACTGTCTGGTTCATTCATGATTATATATTGTTGCTGATGTTCTTGCTGCTGATAAGACCGACTGTTATTAAATGTACGCTGAAAATTGTGCGCATTGTTTTTACGTCTGTCGTGATAGTCATTTCTATACGGCGCATTGCGATAGGAATTGAAACAGTGTGTTTTCTGCACGTAGTTATTTCCTTGCTGCCGTCCGTTACTATTCGTTGGGGCTGAGACTATTCGTGCACGCGGCGAAACATTGAAGTTTGGTTGACCTTGTAGACTACATTGTTGGTTAGGTATGCTAACCGGCTGGCTTTCATGCTGTTGCGGTGAAAAAAGTCTATTGTTTCCAAAATGCGTTTGCTATTGCTGAAAATTTTGTACATACTGATGATTACCATTTTATCTGTTATTAAAATTACCGCGGTAGTTGTCATTTCTGGAGCGTCTAATGAAAAATTGTCACTTTCGGTATATCTTGTCTTATCGTGTTTTCTTGACTTATTTCTTAATTCTAGGTAGAGCAATAGTTAAAGAGCTGTTTTGATAGATATAAAGGATAGTAGAAGAGAAGGCAGCAGTGCAGAAAACTAAAGATAAAACAGCACTACCACAGCTCGGGGCCCTGTGCACGCTACGGCACATATTCATTAAAGCGTAATGAATTCCCTGAGGTCAATTACGCGCTACAAATAAATTTTAGCTTTTGCGTTGCAGGCAACGCCGGTGAAATTTCAAAAATAAATTGCTGTATCCATGCTAGTTGTACTTTCTGTATTACAGGTAATGCTGTTGAAAGTACAAAAATAAATCGACGTATCCAGTTCTCAACGTGCTCTGTCATTATTAAATTCCTTAGATTTTCTTACGGATAAAAATTGCTCGTGATCAACGTTATTGTTTCTGAATTTGAGAACACGTTCAGGTTTGTGTGAGAATTTATTTGTCTGTATCATTTCGGATTTTAAGTCGCGTAGCTTTTCAAATTTTAAGTCACGTAGCTTTTCGGATTTTAACTCGCGTAGTCTCTGTAAATTGCTTAAGTTACACTGGCTGTACGAGTGTGAGAAATGTTCTGAATGGCGCGTATGCTGTGCTGTGTTATTGAGTGAAACATTTTTCATTTCTGTTACTTTAATACGTTCGTCATTCTGCTTGTTCTCTTGTTCGCATTTCTTATCAACTTCCGTATCCACAGTGTGTGAAAGTTCTGGTGACTTTAAATTAAACTCGTCGCGTATCTGTACTGCGTTTTTATGACATTGTTCAGTGACTGCATTAATTTCATCTTTAAGTGATTCTGTTGTGCCTACACGTGTACTACTTAATTTTTGTACAACAAATGTAATTTCTTCATTACTGTTCCTAGCATGAGCCTTACTTTCTTCACATGATTGTTCTTCTGTGTCGTGGCGTAGTACGATAGCAGCTGTAATCTGTTCACTAACTTGTTTGTTCTGTTCGTTAAGGTTGTCTTGTTTTTCGTTCGTCAGTTTGAAACTTTCTTCAATCGTTTCGCTAAGTTGTTTGAAATGGTTGTCGAAAATTTCGTTCTGTTGTTGAAAATGTTCATTAAGTTGTTGTTTCAGATTTTCACTAAGTCGTTTGTAATTGTCGTCTTGTCTTTTCATGAATTGTTTGCATTTTTTTATCAAATTGTTGTAGCAATAGTGCCACCATTTGATCCAAGCCAATATTACCTACTCTATTCTCTCTGCTGTTTGATGGCGTACCTGCAATTGTCACGTTTTGTGTGACCATTTGGTCATTCTGTGATTCACAAAAAGGTTTGCCCATCGGACGCGCACTGTTAGTCACTACCTCGGAAATAAATAAATCCGACGCATTCTGATTACACTGTTCGTTTTCATTAGAAAAATTTGTCTGTTCGTCACGTGAATTTTGCAAACCGGTTGTGTTGAGCTGGGCAGCGCTCATTGCAACAGAACGTCCCGCGTCATTAATTGTCGTTAAATTAACAGAGGACACAATTGAATTCATCTGTCCATCACTAGGATCAAAATCATTATTAGTGGTCGGTATGCACTGATTGTCTGAAAATGGATGATTGTCATCATTACACTGCATGTCGCAAGAACTATCGGTCAAGTTGTTTAAATCGGTTGTTTCATTCACTATGCATCGCGATGTACTATTAACAGTTTTTCGCGGCATTTTTCTCAAAACAAATTAATCACAAATGAAATAAGCACAATGCAAAAAGCAAGAAACACAAATACAACAAAGAGCAACAAATTGGCGATGATCTGTGGAAGAAAGTGACAAAGTTAGTAAAAGCGTTGCGCCAAATGCTAATTATATTAAATAAATAAGAGCAGATATCTGACTACTTATCAGAAGATTCTCAAAGAAATACGATCCTGGTCCGGATGTCGCCAAGTGTAACCTCCCCGCAATAATTTGTAATGTCAATGATAATGAAAACGTGTGCCAAATGTTGACTTCCCACAAAACTGAATAATAAGAATGAGCCAACCGTAACGTCCTTGCATAATTAAAGAATAATAATGGCCCAAAAGTAAACTCCCCACAAAATTAACGTTAAGAAATGAAGATTGCTCATTAAACCCACAATAATATTAATTAGATAACGAACCATGAACTGACTGTAACATCTCAACACAAATAATTAAACCTGACAAATTTTATAGGTACAGCAGCGCTGACCTACGGCCCTGTGAAATAATTAAACCTGATAAATTCTTACTTCAGTAAAACTCCATCTGCTCTTATTTTTTGGCACAGCTTCGTGCAATGCTGGCGTATATTTAATTCTGATTCTTGGAGGAAATGCATAGCAAATATTCTTTGAATTGAAATGAATCTTTTTCTTCAAAAGGGTGTAAAAATCCTTTAAATTGAAATAATTACTTTTCTTTAAAAGATTTACTTTATAAAAAATTATTATTGGGGCAATTCTTGAACAAATTAATTACAATTAACATGTTATTAGCTGAGCGCAATGCTGCTTCATTACCTTCGATAACAATATACCTCGTCCTGAATCGTGACCAGAGATGGAGGGAGAGCACGCCGCCGACGCATGCCGACGCCCGCTCAGTACAATCGTCCACTCGCTACAACTACTGCCGACAGAGAGCAACTCGCAACTGCTCTTGCCGACTCGCAACACGCTACTGCCGTCTCCTGCGCGCTACTGCTAGTGTCTCCTGCGATCTACCACTACTATCGTCTCGCGTGGTCAAGCGCAGACTAGCAACGATAAATAACTCTCTGGCCAAAGATTCTGTCATGCCTCGCCATCGCTGGTAATGAATACATATGAAACGTACGCGTTTCAATTGTACTTATTATAGTTTAGGTTCAACTACCAGTCCAAGCGTAGCTCATCTATCCTCTGGTGGTTATAATACAGTTTGCTACACTCTTCTGGTATTGCTTCCCTCTCTCGGCAACTGCATCGTCTGCCAACAACCTTATTGAACTTCCGATTTCGTCCATGTCCAATCCTCCACCGGCCTTCTCCCCTTCCCCTATTCACACACAATACACATATCACACATTGTAATCTCGCTTGGACTGTTTCATAGAATCATTGTGCATAAAATGAAAGCAACAGCTCGGCTGTATATCAGGAGTACACAGTTAATCAGTGACATTGTGTAAACCCGAAGGATTGATTGTTCGTATATGTTAATACTGCAGCACAGCGCCACACCTTCATTAACGAAGAAATCGCTAGTGTATAAACCTCTTAATCCTGCTATAGCATAGTATCCAATATACCAATAAATTCAGTTAAATTGGAATATTAAGCTTTAATAGTTTGGTTTTTAATTGGAGATGGGAACACAGCAATACTTATTCATTCCTCACGAAAAATACGTAGTCCTATATGTGGATAAGAATAACATTTTGGACTTTCTTTACTTGTAAATAATAAAATTTAATTGTTTTTTCTTCTGTCTGTGCAACCGATGCAGTTATATATTCTACATTTACTAAAAGCAATAAGGTAAAACCAATCTATTATTCTCAGTCAGACAAATCAAAGTAAAACCGAAAGAGAATTACGCAAATCTAATAGTCAGATATAGAAAATTTTTACTTTGTATTCAAACCAATTGTTAATATTATCAATTATTTTTATGGAATATTCCATCTTTTTCCCAAACAATGTACCATCTTACATGTTTATATATTCATTCTTGCCTGACGTTTCTCACCCAGAACGTGAAACAGAGGTAAATCAAACTACAATTGCCATAATAAAATCGTTAAACAACATAGAAATACGGTGGTCACTACACACATAGCTGTGTGAAAAATATTATGTTTACACTAATCGGGGTCAAATAGAGAATCACAGCTGCTGAAGATATTCTGGCAGTACGAAAATCTGTCTTTAGTTTATTCCGCAACGGATGATGACTTCGAAAAGCGATTTTCATGTGGAAGGCAGCGGGCAGCCAGAGAGTAAAGAAGGCTGTGCGAGGTTGGTTAAAGCACAAAATTGCAAATAATTATGTTACTTCTTTCCTATAATATCTGTTAAACCGCAGATTCTTTAGCTTGTATGTGGCAGTTGTCAGCCTTTAAATACGCGTGGGAAACTTCCTGTAGTTCCTGTTTAAGTCCGTAACTCCAGCTGCTGTGCGGTTTTACGACACGGCAGGGGGCCAAGAACGCATTTTTAGAAGGTCTGCGGCAATTTTCAAACAAAATGTCCACGTCTTAACTGCACCGTTTGAGAGATGTCTTCGGTTTAGAAGACGTACTACGTCCTGTGCAAAGGAAGATCAACCAACAATCGCCCAGGTGCCTATTCTGTAGCGAGATAGCACATTTATCATTAGATTTTCTTAGCTGTTCTAAAAAACCATGCGTGAAAAGATACAGACACAACATTTGTGAAATTGTGCCTTCGATTTGTTAAGTGTGAAATAGACGTTGTTGTCGGTGAGGAAAGGCGATGTTTATAGAAACACTGAAAACTGTTCACGTCCTACACAGAGATACTCACATTACTTATACTTTATCTTGAAACGTTGGAATTAGCCTTTTGTGACATAATGTTCGTCCACTGTGAAGCGAATTCGATGTTTTCATTTTCCTGATATTTGCCTATGCAACAAATAAACCTGGAATCTTTCGTGTTGTCATTCACTGCTTACTTTACACAACCACTTGTGACATTTCTGGCTTTGGAAGCCATAGCATTCTCTCCTAGGTCTCAGTTACAAGATAGAGAAAGGTAATCTCAACTGTCGCGGCTTGAGAGTTTGTAACACCATAATCGATAATGAGTAGTTTATACAATGTAATATATTATTTGAAGTATAAAGTGTTCATTCTTTTATCTTTAAGTCTTTGCATTACTGTAAGGAAGTGGAGTTTAGCGAAAAAAGGTTTGTTGAGTTATAAGTGCGTCCTTAAATAATGGAATTTTATTAAATTTATTTGTTTATGTATGTGAAACTGCAATGTAAATACTGGTTCATACTTACGGATTTTGTATTGTATAATGTAAAAGACATACTGATTCCCCTCCGTTATGAAAAAGGTGTGGCGCGAGCTAAAAAGTGGAACTGGTGCATAGGCTGAGTGGGAAGCGAGAGAGCACAGTGGGCAGTCAGTGGCCAGCAGCTGTGGAGTCGACACCGCAGGTGCCTACTGAGGCGTTCGGTATCCTAATCCATGATGGGACGGCCACGGATGTGGTTACGACTGTAAAAGGGTGCTCCAGCTTTGGAAACAGCTCTAAAATTAATATTTACGTCGCCAAGAAGATATGAAATAGAGCAATAATCCGCCAGATGAGAAACCAGGTAGCCGCCACGTGCTCGTCACCGCTTTTGCACCACTGCTCCAACAACTTCAGGAGGTTAGAATTGTATATCAGTAAGAACCTGTGTGATTTAATTTGCAATAATTCAATAATTCAAATATTGCTAAACGGTGTGTTCGAACTATGAATTTACTCCTTTCATGGTACCTAACAGGTCCTCTCCTCAAAATTATTAAACACCGACTATCTTGTGTAAAAACTGATAATAATTAAGTCTAATCTCTGAATGCAAATATATATATATATATATATATATATATATATATATATAAATTATTAAACATCGACTATCCTGTGTGAAAACTGATAATAATTAAGTCTAATCTCTGAATGCAAATATATATATATATATATGTGTGTGTGTGTGTGTGTGTGTGTGTGTGTGTGTGTGTGAATAGTCAGATTAATGGTTTATTTGAAATGAAGGGAGACTTTTATTGGTGAATTTATAAAAATCCTTTTGCTTCTATTTTACAAATTTCAGTGTTTTAATGTTCATCAGAATAAAAGCTGTCAGTGAAAATCACTTGCTTCACAAGCGGTGTTATAAAGCATTTAGTCTTGAAGCTATTTGAAGTTGAACTTTTACTTGAAGTCATTTCTGAAGTTGTAGAGAGTATTGTCAGTACAAATAATGTTAAAACTTTGCAAACTAATAACCTCAAGTGTGGCAGTAATTCAGCTTTTATCATAAAGCAAAATATTTCTGAAAAGTGTGTATAGTTTTCTAATACAAAGAAGGGATAGTTTGTGAGCCCCCATTTCATTCTTTTATATCAGGAACAAACCAAACCGAATAGTTGTTTTACAGCTAAAGAAACCTGAAACAATCTTTTAATATATATATATATATATATATATATATATATATATATATATATATATATATTGTGTACAGTGTTATCTTACTGCATTTGTGATGTGAAGGGCTTATTTCAATAGTGGTACAAGTTCATTTTTGTTCATTGCGACATGCAGAGTCCTAAATTTAAGCGAGCGCTAAAAAATATGCAGTTGATATACCAGAAATATTCAAGCATATGGCTTCTTGCTAAAGATGAACCTTTCTTTCTGTTTTTTTTTTTTTATCATTAATTTCAGAAGAATTAGAGACAGAAAGGTGGAGGTGATGGACTTGTAACACTATTGAAATAAGCCCTTTATGTGGGTACGTGTGTTTGTCAAACTTTAATTCTTACCAGATGCCACTTAGTCTTCTGTATGCCCAAGGGAACTCTTCGTGTGCCAAATTAGTGAAAGATAGAAGTGAAGATTGTCGCTATACAGGGAAAAAATCTCTTTTCCATTTCTGTGATTTACATATGCTGTTTGTAACTACTGCTATGCACTGTGTAGTTCGTCTGTTTACTGCAGGTGCTCATTGCACTTTAATGAGAAAGAATTAACGGAGGCTCTTTTTACAAGAGTAAAGATAGATCCATTCAAAATAATGTTATCACATTATTATGCGTAATTAGGCTGGCGACCGTTTGATTAATTCATTTACAAGAACTCTATTACTGTAACTTCTTACAAAATTTTAGTCTTCCTGTTACCTACCAACTGCTACCATGAGTCCGCAGCTCGTGGTCGTGCGGTAGCGTTCTCGCTTCTCACGCCCGGGATCCCGGGTTCGATTCCCGGCGGGGTCTGGGATTTTCTCTGCATCGTGATGACTGGGTGTTGTGTGCTGTCCTTAGGTTAGTTAGGTTTAAGTAGTTCTAAGTTCTAGGGGACTGATGACCACAGATGTTAAGTCCCATAGTGCTCAGAACCATTTTTTTTTTTTTTTTTTTTTGCTACCATAAGAAAATTCACGTTCGACTCCTTCTGTCTGTTAGGTAACACACGGTCAATTTAAAAAATCCTCCCAGAGGGTAACACTTCTGGTTAATATATGCCATATTTGGCGAATGAGCTGCGGGAGTGTAGTACTTGGCTTCTTCGTGACAGGTTAGAAAATTTTCAGTCCGTGTTGTGTTCCTGTAGGGTGTGAATTTCCAGACCCATTGAAAGACGTAAATTTTCTTTTTTCTAATTCTAACAGAGAAGTCAATCACTGGGTGTCATAGATATAGCTTTAAAATCCTTTAGTAGATCTGTAACAATTATTAACAATTATTTATTTTCAAAAAAATTTCACTCATTATTTTATCCCCTTAGTGGTTGGATTTCCAAAAATGCTGAAACATGTTTTTTTTCTTTCTGGCAGAGAAACAAAATACCGGTTTTCATAGTTATAGCTTCAAAATTCCCTTAATAGCGACATGCTTTCAAGAAAGCCTCCATCCCGTATTTAACGCCCTTAGGAATGAAATTTCGAAAAGCCCATCTTAAACAACGCCTACTGTATGAGATCCACACCTTCTACAAATTTCAAGTTTCTATCCTTAGCGGTTTGGGCTGAACGATGACGAGTCAGTGAATCAGTCTGAACCGATTTCAGCACATTACGGGTTGAAGTTCCAAAAAGAGTGAAACACGTATTTCTTTCATTTCTAAGCGGGAGGCCATACACCATTTTTCAAAAATTTCCTTTAAAATGCTTTCGCATTGAAATATTTTCATAAAACATTTCATCCCCTATTTCACCCCCATAGGGGTTGAATATCCAATAACGGTGACAATGTGGATATTTTATTCCTAACACCGAAGCAAAATACAAATTTTCATAGATTTAGTTTCAAAACTACTTGCACAATGCAATATTTCCATAAAATCTTTCATCTCTCGTTTTCAGCCACATCAAAAACAGTGAAACACGTATCTTGTATTTCTAATTGAGAAGCCAAATATAAATTTCCATAGATTTAACTTTAAAAATGCTTCCATAATAAAGCAATTTCCTAAAAAGTCTCACCCCCTATTTCACTCACTTAGGGGTTCGATTTCCAAAAACACTGAAACGCTTATTTTTTTAAATTTGTAACCGAGAAGTCAAATACCAGTGTTCATAGCTGTAGCTTTAAAAATACATCATTAGTCCTTTAATAATGATATATTTTTTAAAAAAAGGGTTCACCCACTATTTCACCCGCATAGAGTTAAACTTCCAAAAACCCTAAAGCACGTACCGTCTTTATTTCTAACTGCAAAACTAATAAAAATTTTTCGTAATTTTAGCTTCAAAATTACCTTAATAGCGACATTTTTCAAGAAAAAAGACATCCACCCCTGTTTCACCCACCATAGGATTGGAATACGGAAACATCCTTTGTTAAACAACGCCTACGGTATAAGATCGACGCCTTCTCCATGTTCCAAGTTTTTGTCCTTAGCGGCTTGGGCTGGCCGATGACCAGTTAGTCAGAACATTGCCTTTTATATATAGAGATTGAGTTAATGTTTATAGCAGATACCCTCAATAGTAAGATTGCTTTTATTGCAAGTTTTCTTTAATAATTTTGGCACTGTGATGTGACGCAGACGAAACACTTCGTGCGCCTGCGGTGTGCCAACAGTGAGAGCCGAGTGAATTGTTTAGGTCTCTCTGCGGCATCTGGACACGAGAGCTTGAGGCGTGAGCATGCAGTTACAGCGGCTGTAGTGTCCGGTGTAGGCAATGTCGCTCGTATCGTATCTTACTAGCTCGTCAAATGTGAAAATATTATTGTAATGCGACTCTTTGTGCATTGACAGTGGAATGTGTAAATAGGAAGTTATTACACTACTGGCCATTAAAATTGTTACACCAAGAAGAAATGCGGGTGATAAACGGGTATTAATTAAACGAATATATTGTACTACAACTGACATGTGATTACATTTTCACGCAGTTTGGGTGCATAGATCCTGAGAAATCAGTACCCAGAACAACCACCTCTGGCCGTAATAACGGCCTTGATACGCCTGGGCATTGAGTCAAACAGAGCTTGGATGGCGTGTACAGGTACAGCTGCCATGCAGCTTCAACACGATACCACAGTTCATCAAGAGTAGTGACTGGCGTATTGTGACGAACCAGTTGCTCGGCCACCATTGACCAGACGTTTTAAATTGGTGAGAGATCTGGAGCATGTGCTGGCCAGGGCAGCAGTCGAACAGTTTCTGTATCCCGAAATGCCCGTACAGGACCTGCAACATGCGGTGGTGCATTATCCTGCTGAAATGTAGCGTTTCGCTGGGATCGAATGAATGGTAAAGCAACGGGTGGTAACAAATCAGAAATGTAACGTCCAATGTTCAAAGTGCCGCCAATGCGAACAAGAGGTGACCGAGACGTGTAACCAATGGCACCCCATACTATCACGCTGGGTGGTAAGCCAGTATGGCGATGACGAATACACGCTTCCAATATGCGTTCACCACGATGTCGTCAAATATGGATGCGACCATCATGATGCTGTAAACAGAACCAGGATTCATCCGAAAAAAATGGGGTTTTGCCATTCGTGCACCCAGGTTCGTCGTTAGTATACCATCGCAGGCGCTCCTGGCTGTGATGCAGCGTCAAGGGTAACCGCAGCCATGGTCTCCGAACTGATAGTCCATGCTGCTGCAAACGTCGTAGAACTGTTCGTGCAGATAGTTGTCTTGCAAACGTCCCCATCTTTTGACTCAGGGATCGAGACGTGGCTGCTCGATCCGTTACAGCCATGCGGATAAGATATCTGTCATCTCGACTGCTAGTGATACGAGGCCGTTGGGATCCAGCTCGGCGTTCCGTATTACCCTTCAGAAACCACCGATTCCATATTCTGCTAACAGTCATTGGATTTCGACCAACGCGAGCGGCAATCTCGCGATATGATAAACCGCAATCGCGATAGGCTACAATCCGACCTTTATCAAAGTCGGAAACGTGATGGTACGCATTTCTCCTCCTTACACGAGGCATCACAACAATGTTTAATCAGCCAACGCTGGTCAAATGCTCTGAAAAGCTAATCATTTGCATATCACAGCATCTTCTTCCTGTCGGTTAAATTTCGCGTCTGTAGCAAGTCATCTTAGTGGTGTAGCAATCTTAATGACCGGTAGTGTATATCAAATGATTTATATAAAGTTATAATGAACAGATATTAAAATTGTTAACTGTGAGGGCCGTTTTACATGTGAGACTGCAGTCGAACATTTATTCTGTCACTTGTTAGCCGTTTGTGACTTGTTCTAGACTGGAGTTCTCATTTGGTAGCGCTGAGAGCCGTATCTGACTCCCAAGTTACTGTCATAACAGCCCATATCAAGAAACCCAAACTCCACGACCAATGGGCTACATTTGCACAGAGACATCAGTAAAAGATAACGGGTTGGTGGCCAATTACATCTTTTGTCTTCTCTCTTGGTGCGACAGAGCACATCCATGGCTCTTTGTAAGGTCTGCATTCGGAGCACACGTGTGAACAGTTTGATGTAATCTGTAGTAATAGAGAAGAGGGAAAACAAAGGGCCCTAGGACGTTAGTTGCATCGAACATATACCCTTGTTTTCACACAGTTGCAGATATTAACTAGTTCTCAAACAATCAGCGCCTTTCAAATTAGCATCCCCTCCAGTATTGTTTCGCCGCGTACGGCAGCCCTTTGTGGGGATAAATAGAATTAATTGTTCTCTGAATAAGCGAGGCTCGAAACAACTGGCGAGGACACTGAACTCTTTGAACTTTATCTGATTGTGTAGAGCACTCATAAATGGAAATATAAATGTGTAACGAGCGATTGCTTGTTACGCCATTGCGAGTGTTGTAGCTAACAGCTCATGCTAATTTAGACGCTACTGAACAGTGTTAAATTTACATTCGCACGTTCCATCGCTGGTTTATGTGAGTGGTATATGTTTAAAGAATTCATCAGTTAACGGATCAGCTCATTGCAGGAAGCAATAATTATGAGCAGGCTGCAGCGAAAACGAGGCAGCAGTATCTGACACCATGCCACCAACGCACGTCTAACTGCAATAAGATTTCTGTGACTGCACGGTAGATATCTGCATACTTAAAATGATTGTTAAGGCGTGCTAAGCTAACTGAGAATTGTAATTATGTATGGTGTAGTGGACACTGTATATATCAAGATGTGTATCTATTTTGGTAAAACTTTTCTTAAATCGCAGTGTAGTCAGCAATAAGGGTAATGTTACGGAAAAGGATCTAAATCTGCCACATGAAGTAACAGAATTAATGGTAGCAGGAATACTGTCGATAACGCAAAATTAATCAGAAATTATTGCGACGCAAAATACACTCCTGGAAATGGAAAAAAGAACACATTGACACCGGTGTGTCAGACCCACCATACTTGCTCCGGACACTGCGAGAGGGCTGTACAAGCAATGATCACACGCACGGCACAACGGACACACCAGGAACCGCGGTGTTGGCCGTCGAATGGCGCTAGCTGCGCAGCATTTGTGCACCGCCGCCGTCAGTGTCAGCCAGTTTGCCGTAGCATACGGAGCTCCATCGCAGTCTTTAACACTGGTAGCATGCCGCGACAACGTGGACGTGAACCGTATGTGCAGTTGACGGACTTTGAGCGAGGGCGTATAGTGGGCATGCGGGAGGCCGGGTGGACGTACCGCCGAATTGCTCAACACGTGGGGCGTGAGGTCTCCACAGTACACCGATGTTGTCGCCAGTGGTCGGCGGAAGGTGCACGTGCCCGTCGACCTGGGACCGGACCGCAGCGACGCACGGATGCACGCCAAGACCGTAGGATCCTACGCAGTGCCGTAGGGGACCGCACGGCCACTTCCCAGCTAATTAGGGACACTGTTGCTCCTGGGGTATCGGCGAGGACCATTCGCAACCGTCTCCATGAAGCTGGGCTACGGTCCCGCACACCGTTAGGCCGTCTTCCGCTCACGCCCCAACATCGTGCAGCCCGCCTCCAGTGGTGTCGCGACAGGCGTGAATGGAGGGACGAATGGAGACGTGTCGTCTTCAGCGATGAGAGTCGCTTCTGTCTTGGTGCCAATGA
Organism: Schistocerca cancellata; assembly: GCF_023864275.1. Classification (NCBI taxonomy): domain Eukaryota; kingdom Metazoa; phylum Arthropoda; class Insecta; order Orthoptera; family Acrididae; genus Schistocerca; species Schistocerca cancellata. The sequence continues at coordinate 80,074,187 of NC_064631.1, read as the reverse complement.
TGGTCGTATGCGTGTTTGGCGCCGTGCAGGTGAGCGCCACAATCAGGACCGCATACGACCGAGGCACACAGGGCCAACACCCGGCATCATGGTGTGGGGAGCGATCTCCTACACTGGCCGTACACCACTGGTGATCGTCGAGGGGACACTGAATAGTGCACGGTACATCCAAACCGTCATCGACCCCATCGTTCTACCATTCCTAGACCGGCAAGGGAACTTGCTGTTCCAACAGGACAATGCACATCCGCATGTATCCCGTGCCACCCAACGTGCTCTAGAAGGTGTAAGTCAACTACCCTGGCCAGCAAGATCTCCGGATCTGTCCCCCATTGAGCATGTTTGGGACTGGATGAAGCGTCGTCTCACGCGGTCTGCACGTCCAGCACGAACGCTGGTCTAACTGAGGCGCCAGGTGGAAATGGCATGGCAAGCCGTTCCACAGGACTACATCCAGCATCTCTACGATCGTCTCCATGGGAGAATAGCAGCCTGCATTGCTGCGAAAGGTGGATATACACTGTACTAGTGCCGACATTGTGCATGCTCTGTTGCCTGTGTCTATGTGCCTGTGGTTCTGTCAGTGTGATCATGTGATGTATCTGACCCCAGGAATGTGTCAATAAAGTTTCCCCTTCCTGGGACAATGAATTCACGGTGTTCTTATTTCAATTTGCAGGAGTGTAAAATTACTCAGGACCAAAGAGAAGTTAACGAAAAAATAAAAGCTTTGAATCGAAAGTTAGATTCCAGGCAAAGTAAGTTAGTAGCAGTGAGAGAGCTGAATTTAGGAGCAGTTGTCTTGGAATGAAGTAAATGACTAAGCAATCTACAGCTAACAAGGAAAATATTTTTAGAAATATAATGGTTTAAAAATTTAAGTAAGAGTAAGGACAAAACAAATGAACATTTTGACGCATGTAATGAGGTAAAGAGGCATAATGAGCAACTTGAAGCTCGTGCAGTCCACTGCAGTTAGTTCGGTTCTGAAGCCAGTAAACTTTCTTGTATGCAGAGTAGGTTTTGTAACACTTGTAGTACAGCTTACTCAATCAGTTGTTACAGAGACATTATACTCAAATCGGTAATGTTGTTGATGTACGAAGAGATGTTAGTGGTATTTTAAATGAAAATTGTACACATCAGCACATATGTACTAATTTAATGTCTCACTGATCATGTGAAATTAATACAAGCACTGCAAATGTATTATCTGTTACTAACAATGAAACATTCTGAGCTAAATTCTATCTGAACAGGCCTTGAAGGCCAACCGACCGCCGTATCCTCCTCGGCACATAAGTGTAACTGGATGCGGATACGGAGGAGCGTTTGTGACAGCTCACCACTCTCCCGGTCGTTGCAGTTTTCGTGAGCGGAGCCGCTACTTCCCAGTTAAGTAGCTCCTCAGTTAGCCCCATAAGGACTGAGTCACCACATCTGCCAGCAACTCTTGAAACACCGGACGGTCACTTATACAAGTGTTAGCCAAGCCCAACAGTGCTTAACTTCGGTGGTCTGACGAAAACCGTGTTACCATTGTGTCTAGGCCGTTGGACCACAATAGAACAAAGGAATTTCAAATTCTCGTTGCACCATTAAACTCTAAAGTTAGTTAAGTTGTGGTCACACTCAGTGACGGCAATGACTTTTGTCATTAAACGCACAGCATCACAGCAGTCGGTGTCTGAGAAAAAAGGGAACTTAGCAATGAGACTGTTAATGTGGAATCAGTTGGTAATGACAAAACGTATGTAACTGTAACTGATGCCTAAATGTCCGAAACGAAGGTCAGTGGCGTTGTCAACAAACTAGGTGATATTCGTAGCACAGAATGTACACAACAGCACGCACAGACTGATGCAGTATCAAATGAAATATGTAAACATAGTAGTAAAATCCGTTTGTACAACCAACAAAAATGTGATCCAGGTTAATATGAGAGAAGCTGCAGAAAAAATTGAAAAATTTAGTGAAACAGTGACGGAAGCTGTGACCGTTAGTGTCACTAAAATAATTCTGGAAGTTGTATTCAAATGTGTGTGAATTCTTAAGGGACCAAACCGCCGGTCCCTAGGCTTACACACTACTTTATCGAACTTCAACTAACTTACGCTAAGGACAACACACACGCCCATGTCCGAGGGAGGACTCGATCCGCCGACGGGGGCAGCCGCCCGGACCGTGGCAAGACGCCTTACACCGCACGGCTACCCCGCGCGGCTGTGGAAGTTGAAAGCAAAGTAAAATCGCGTGTTGGTTGGAAAAGAAAGAGAAAGTATAATTAACGTACGTGGTACTGTAGGTAGCATTCCCGCTTACAAAGTAGCGCTGCGTCAACAGAACGGAACGTGCAGTCACTAATCTTCACACTTCTGTTAGACATCAACAATCTGTTTATGTGGATGTAACAAAAAAAAATGACTGTGGGTTGCGCGTATATTTGAAGTAGCTCATATGAGGACAGTGATTACCAAAAGCACACAGAATGTTGTTGGTTCACATGTGAAAGCATTAATTATAAATAGTGTGTATGTAACAGCTGCACTGCAGCAGATAATTTGAGAGTAACATCAGGAAGTAGCCCCTCTTTCTTCTGACAGGTAATGTACGATTTTCTTGTACCTGAGGTAATTTACGATACTACCGCATTTTATTTCGTAGTACCAATCCTTACCTCTCTTTAAATTTGAAACTTCACCCATCTTCTTCAGATGGGGAGATAAGATAAAAGCATTAAACAAAGTAAATTTAAATATATAAGGTGTGACATGTATTCATCTGATCTGAGAGTATCTGACACCAGACAAAGTTAAGATGAACCACGCAAGACGTTATTAATAAGACAACTTTCTAATATCGTTTGACAATGTTCTGCAATGACGAAATGGAGTGGACACAATTTTTTTGGAACTCTAGGTTTATCCAAATTGAAGAAAACTAGCGAATACATTTTTGTTTAATATAACACATATTTTCTTTGCATTAGAAGCAAGGTTGAAATATTGAAAACTCAGATAAAACTCTGAACTAAGTTTGTTGTAATAAACAGATAAACACAGTCTTTAGTTGCATACTACATCTTATTGAACAAAGTTATGAACGAATATACTTTTTTAAGCAAAAAGAAAGGAATTTAAGTCTTATCGTGAACGCTCTTAGGAAACAAATGAAAAATCGTATAGTATTGTATAGGTTCACTGCAGCATAAGTGGAGTACAAACCAGGTTAGTGATCATGACGTAATAACGAAGCAACGAATTAAAGTAATTTACAGAAGTGGTAAGACAGAGTATTACAGCTAGAACCCTGTCTCAGGGTCGTAGAAGTGTGAACGTTATATTTAAGATTGACAGTAGTATGCTGTTATAGTGAGAGTTTGTTAGGTGTCATGCTCTTAGCTCATGTCAGTTGTGTTGACGTTAATGGTTAAGATATGGTCCCGCCAGTCAGATTATTATGGTGTATTTAATAGATTCATAAGGCGAAAAGTAAGTCAAGCTCACAGAGAGAAGTGGTGATAGTGGAGATTTCCTTAGGTGACATGTACATTGACGAATTTACTAATGGAGACTGAGATGTTGAAGTATAAGACAGCGTAGTTTCCATTAAAGGTTAATGGTGTACTGGGGAGCAGGAATTCACCTGTTAGGCATAGATATAGCATTGACAATATGAACGCACAAACGAGACACTAAATAATACATAATAATTTCAGTACAGTTACCATAACGTGTTGAATATAAGAGATGTATGTGCATACCGTAATACATATTTATACTACACAGAGGAATACATAGGAAATAAAATATTTACCTAGTCTCTTTACATACAAACATACACTCCTGGAAATGGAAAAAAGAACACATTGACACCGGTGTGTCAGACCCACCATACTTGCTCCGGACACTGCGAGAGGGCTGTACAAGCAATGATCACACGCACGGCACAGCGGACACACCAGGAACCGCGGTGTTGGCCGTCGAATGGCGCTAGCTGCGCAGCATTTGTGCACCGCCGCCGTCAGTGTCAGCCAGTTTGCCGTGGCATACGGAGCTCCATCGCAGTCTTTAACGCTGGTAGCATGCCGCGACAACGTGGACGTGAACCGTATGTGCAGTTGACGGACTTTGAGCGAGGGCGTATAGTGGGCATGCGGGAGGCCGGGTGGACGTACCGCCGAATTGCTCAACACGTGGGGCGTGAGGTCTCCACAGTACATCGATGTTGTCGCCAGTGGTCGGCGGAAGGTGCACGTGCCCGTCGACCTGGGACCGGACCGCAGCGACGCACGGATGCACGCCAAGACCGTAGGATCCTACGCAGTGCCGTAGGGGACCGCACCGCCACTTCCCAGCAAATTAGGGACACTGTTGCTCCTGGGGTATCGGCGAGGACCATTCGCAACCGTCTCCATGAAGCTGGGCTACGGTCCCGCACACCGTTAGGCCGTCTTCCGCTCACGCCCCAACATCGTGCAGCCCGCCTCCAGTGGTGTCGCGACAGGCGTGAATGGAGGGACGAACGGAGACGTGTCGTCTTCAGCGAAGAGAGTCGCCTCTGCCTTGGTGCCAATGATGGTCGTATGCGTGTTTGGCGCCGTGCAGGTGAGCGCCACAATCAGGACTGCATACGACCGAGGCACACAGGGCCAACACCCGGCATCATGGTGTGGGGAGCGATCTCCTACACTGGCCGTACACCACTGGTGATCGTCGAGGGGACACTGAATAGTGCACGGTACATCCAAATCGTCATCGAACCCATCGTTCTACCATTCCTAGACCGGCAAGGTAACTTGCTGTTCCAACAGGACAATGCACGTCCGCATGTATCCCGTGCCACCCAACGTGCTCTAGAAGGTGTAAGTCAACTACCCTGGCCAGCAAGATCTCCGGATCTGTCCCCCATTGAGCATGTTTGGGACTGGATGAAACATCGTCTCACGCGGTCTGCACGTCCAGCACGAACGCTGGTCCAACTGAGGCGCCAGGTGGAAATGGCATGGCAAGCTGTTCCACAGGACTACATCCAGCATCTCTACGATCGTCTCCATGGGAGAATAGCAGCCTGCATTGCTGCGAAAGGTGGATATACACTGTACTAGTGCCGACATTGTGCATGCTCTGTTGTCTGTGTCTATGTGCCTGTGGTTCTGTCAGTGTGATCATGTGATGTATCTGACCCCAGGAATGTGTCAATAAAGTTTCCCCTTCCTGGGACAATGAATTCACGGTGTTCTTATTTCAATTTCAGGGAGTGTATTTCATGACAACTGAAAAACACTAGTAATGCACATTTTGAGATACTGGTTTATGTGCACAGATACTCACACGTGAATCGCGAATACTGTTCCACACTTCATGAAAGAAAGGTTTGACAATAACAGCACTATAGGTGTGGGTATAGCTACATATGACAGACAACACTACAACAGAGAGGAATATATGTTCTACTGCCGAGTGGAAGTTACGAGTTTTTGTGTCTAACATTTTTTTCTCTAATGCAAACAGACAATAGACCAATACACTCTACGAAAATAACTACTGTATTTTAATTTTGTATAGCTCTCACTGTCAAAATTGTTTTTAAATTAAGAATCTGTTCTGCACATGATCTACCTTTTCTAAATCCAGCTTGATGATCTCCTATATTAGGTCCTGCTTGTTCCTCTATTCTATTTAAAAGTGCTTTAGAAAGTATTTTGTATGTCACTGGTAACAAGGATATGCCCCTGAAGTTGTTGGTGTCTGTTTTATCTCCTTTTTTATGGAGAGGGTGGATTAATGCTTGTTTCCAGTCACTGGGTATGATTCCTTTTGTCCAAATGTCCTTAATTACTTTGCGAATTTTCTGACATGCGGATAAGCCCCCTAGTTTCCACATTTCTGCCACTATCCCATCCTCACCTGGTGCTTTGTTATTCTTCCATGCTTTGATAATCTTTTCTATTTCTTCTACCTAAGGTGGTTCCGACGGTGGATTTTCATGTTATAGTTTTTGAAATTGTAACCTGTCATTAGGCTCCTCACAATTTAATAGATTTTCAAAGTATTCAGTTAAGAATCGGAAGTTCTCTTTATTGCTTGAAACCATTTTTCCATTTTTATCTTTAAAATGTAAA